>NC_141697.1:828970398-829570398 GCF_964263255.1 Lissotriton vulgaris | reverse complement strand
AAGAAACTGGAACAAAATCACCAGCGACCAGATCTCCTCATCGCTCCTTCTAAACACCCCAGCCCACTCTTCTAACCCAGACCAAGCCGCCACCAACTTCACCCTATGGTTATCCAACAGGGCCGACATCCTAGCACCACTGAAAAAACGTCAAAGCAAACCTGGCAGCAAGAAGGCCTCATGGTTCAACGATGATCTTAAGAAGTCCAAGAAACTCTGCCGCTCCCTTGAAAAGGCCTGGAAAAAAGACCCAACCACCAGCACCAAGGACGCCTTCAAAAACGCCACCCGCATACACCACCAACTAATCCGAAAGGCCAAGAAAACAGCATTCAAGGATCGACTAGACTACAACGCCCACAACAGCAAGGAACTTTTCAACATCGTCAAGGAATTTACTAATCCCTCGGCCAACTCCAACGACATCACCCCCTCTCAAGCCCTCTGCGACTCCCTAGCCTCATTCTTCCACAACAAAATTGCAGACATCCACAACAGCTTTGACAACCAACCCAGCGACCAACCCACCCAACCATATGCTGAACATTCACCCCCCTTGAACACCCTTAACGACTGGAACCCAATCTCCACTGAGGACACCATCCGCCTGATGAACTCCATCCACTCAGGATCCCCCACAGACCCATGCCCTCACCACATCTTCAACAAAGCAGACTCCGTCATAGCACCGCACCTCCGAGACGTCATCAACTGCTCCTTCAAATCCGCTACCTTCCCGGAAAGCTGGAAACACGCTGAACTCAGCGCCCTTCTGAAAAAACCCACAGCGGACCCCACCGAACTAAAAAATTACCGCCCCATCTCGCTCCTCCCTTTCCCGGCCAAAGTCATCGAGAAAGCTGTCAACAACCAGCTCGCCGCTTTCCTCGAAGCCAACAAATCCCTCGGCTCCTCACAGTCCGGCTTCCGAGCCAAACACAGCACTGAGACCGCCCTCATCGCAGCAACAGACGACATTCGAACTCTACTGGACAATGGAGACACAGTCGCCCTCATCCTCCTCGACCTCTCTGCAGCCTTCGACACAGTCTGCCATAGCACCCTTTTACAACGCCTCAAAAACATCGGAATACAAGGAAAAGCACTTGAATGGATCACCTCGTTCCTCACCGGAAGAACCCAGAGAGTCCGCCTTCCACCATTCAAGTCCGAGGCCACTGAAGTCATCTGTGGCGTACCACAAGGATCCTCACTCAGTCCCACCCTCTTCAACGTATACATGAGCCCCCTCGTGGCCATCGCCCGCCAACACAACCTCAACATCATCTCCTACGCGGATGACACTCAACTGATCCTTTCACTCATCAATGACCCCAGCACCGCCAAAACTAACCTACACGAAGGAATGAAAGAAGTTGCCGAATGGATGAAACACAGCCGTCTGAAACTGAACTCTGATAAAACAGAAGTCCTCATCTTAGGTACTTCCCCCTCTGCATCGGACGACTCTTGGTGGCCGGAAGCCCTTGGAAAAGCACCCATCCCGACAGACCACGCACGGAACCTAGGTGTTATCCTGGACTCTTCACTTTCAATGAACAGACAAGTCAACGCCGTCTCCTCATCCTGCTTCAACATTCTTCGCATGCTCAAAAAAACATTTCGCTGGATCCCCACCGAAACCAGAAAAACAGTCACCCATGCTCTGGTCACGAGCCGATTGGACTACGGAAACACCCTCTACGCAGGTACTACCGCTAAACTCCAGAAAAAACTCCAACGAATCCAAAACGCCTCAGCCAGGATCATATTAGACATCCCGCGTAACGAACACATCTCTGGTCACCTGAAAAACCTCCACTGGCTACCCGTCAATAAGAGGATCACTTTCCGACTTCTAACCCACGCACACAAAGCACTCTACGAAATCGGACCAGAATGCCTCAACTCACGACTGTCCTTCTACACCCCCTCCCGCCAACTACGATCTTCCAGCCAAGCCCTCGCCACTGTACCTCGTATCAACAAGACCACCATGGGAGGTAGATCCTTCTCATACCTGGCAGCTAAAACATGGAACTCACTTCCCACTTACCTTCGCCTTACCCAGAACCACCTAGCTTTCAGAAAGCAACTTAAAACGTGGATATTTGACAAGTAATCCTCCTCCCCTCCCTTAGCGCCTTGAGACCCTCTGGGTATGTAGTGCGCTTTATAAATTTTATGACTTGACTTGACTTGAAGAATTTTGCTGCAAACGCGTTATGAAATAGAGAGCAACTTCTTTGTTGTGTTTTACGTGTTCACGGAGGCCAGCCAAGGACAATAATTTGATATGATTGCCAAGGTTAGGAAACGAGCATCCTGAGCTCGAGTAAAAGTATCATTCTTGAGGAAATCGAGGATGTGGAAATGAAAGACAATGGGCCTTATATAAAACCCGATTTTGGTCAAGAGTCGAATGATCTAATGAATTTTATCATGGACTGACACGGGACAACCAATGAGAAGCTCGGATTTCTATGAAAGAATGTAAAATTTAGAAAGTTTAGCTAGAGAGAAAGGTATAAATTATGACACCATGAGCTAGGAAAAAACTCTTACTTTCCGATTCCTGAATGGTGCGACATGCTATTGGACCTTTGGCGCATGTAAGGACAGCAGACTTAAATTGATTTATTCTTTTTAGGTAAATAAGGATATAGGTTCAGGGAATAGAAAACTGTAACCCCGCTAATTCTTCATGTTTCTGAGCTTACTTTGAAATGTCAGTTCTAATTTTCATTTCCTTAATAAAATGCTGCTAATCTATTTGCTTATAAAATAAAGATTTTTAAGCGTAAAATGCTCTTTCTTTATGAAATAAAATAAATAAAATTAAATTCAAAACGTCAAGCTGGGCTTGTTTATTCATGGTCTAGTTTCCATTAGTTGATCCATCAACCATTAGTGGTTTAATTTCTGGTTAATAATTAATTCAAAATCATGACAATTGAGAATAAAACTGCAGTTGTATATAATAGTGTAAATATTATGTGAATAGAATATAAATCAAATCACTTGATTCAGTTACTCAAAAATTGTCTTATTGGTGTTATGGGCCTGTATATGAGTTTAAAGGTGTATGGTGAGTATTGAGGTGACAAATAGTGTTTGTGAGACAGTTTTTCAATCGGAGCGCTGGATCACTTGCATCTGAGAAAGAGCTCGCTCCAATTCCTGAAACGTCTGAATCCAATCAAATTGAAACTGAAGAATGACCAGATGGTCTGAGACGATCCAGAAGGGAGAGAGTACCGATTTTTTTTCTTGGTGATACAATATTGCCGCGTGCGGCGTTCACTTACCATCATTCAGCGTTTGCTGAGTTCTTTTTCTCGATATTTTGCGAGTGCTACACCATTTTGGATCTTGCTGCGGGATCCCGCTGGAGTTTGGCGACGCATCGCGAGAGTTCGCAATTGTGAAATGTAGGTGCGGCGGGCAGCAACAATCTTGCACTCGCGAAATTACTACATTTGCAATTCTGCACAAGAAATCCACTAGCAAGCAGCATAGACCTTCTGAAGATGATTATTTTTATCAGAATAACTCCTCAGGTTGACATTTGCCTGCACTTTTTTGGATTTGAGGCCTTTTGACTTTCTTTGGATCACTTTTGGATTAGAAATCAACTTTCACAAGTAAGTTTGTTTGGGGCATTACAGTTGCTGTTCTGCAGAAAAACGAGTTTTGCAAAACTGAAAGCACTCAGCAGGTGCAAAAGTTCACTCATCATTAGTAACCATTCCCTGTAGTACTTCCTAAGGGGCCCCTCCAGAGTTCAGTTGCCTATGTTTGTTTGGGGCATTACAGTTGCTGTTCTGCAGAAAAACGAGTTTTGCAAAACTGAAAGCACTCAGCAGGTGCAAAAGTTCAAACTCATCATTAGTAATAGTAACCATTCCCTGTAGTGCTTCCTGACTGGGGCCCCTCCAGAGTTCAGTTGCTAGTTGCAACAATTCTATGACCCTGCTCTGACTCTCACAGCAGGCTCATAGAACAGCTACAAGTAGGCCACAAAGGTCCTGGAAAAAAAATTGCACTGCAACAGAAAGCAAATTACAGATAAGGAAGCAGGTGCCAGACTGGAATTTTAAAACAGTGACACATTAATATATCAACCCCAAATTAATTCATGTTAGTTGAAGCAGGGCAGGTGTGCTTGCTTTCCCCCCCATAATCTACAGTGATGATGAACCAGAGGGTGGCATTGATGTACCAGAGGGTGGCATGGGTGAAACAGAGGGTGGCAGTGGTGAAACAGAGGGTGCTGGGAACCTGTGATGATGAACCAGACGTAGCAACAACATAGTCGCGACCGTTGCGAGCCAACAAGTAAGTTCGCAATTGTGAACTGGTACAAAACCCTCGCGAACTGGCAGAAACCCTTGCGGACACAAAAAAAAAATCGCTAGAATTCGCGGATTTTGCGGATTGCGAGTTCGCAAATACGCAAATTCGTGAACGCCAGATTCGCAAAATTCGCCCATGTTTACAAGGGATTTAGGAAGATTAGAAGCTGGCTTGGAAACCTGGGACAAGGGATAATGGGATATATTTTGAAACCCATCATAATAGCAGTCATTTGTATGATTGTGCTATTGGGAGCCATTAATCTTACAAATGGCAAAAAGCACGTCATAATGAAAACTCCCTAAAGAAACGAGACCTGCAGTTAGAGCGACAGCAGGACAGTCATTTTCTGCATCTTAAGGGGTTAGAGAAATTCAGACAAGGACGGCAAGCCACAACTTCTGTGTAAATTGCTCTCTTCTGCAAAGACAATTGACAAGAAAGTAAGATGTTGGTGTTATGACACTAGTCATAAGAGGGGGGAACTGATAGAACGTACACAGCACTCTAAATTGTAGGGGTGCATTATACTCATAGGTTAAACACATTTATCCATATTTTAACATAGTATGCAGTGTTTCATATTTATCGAATACATTAATTCAACATCGTAAACACAGAATTATAATATATATCTTTAAGTAGGATTCGTAAGTATTAAAAGACACCATTAATTCTACATACACACGTGCAAAAAGATATTATATTCATATTAATGCAACTGTATGCTATTAAAGTTGCCTGTACTGTAGGCCCAGAGTTAGAAACTGTTTACAATTTATAAAGGTTTTAGCTGATGAGGAAATGATTAAATGTATCTTTGTGTGTGCCAGAACAGTATGATCTCATCCCATTGCAGGTGTAAAGAATTTACCATCATTAATTTAGTTTAAGGAGATAACTGGAATGTCTTTGAACAGTCTGAGAAGTGAGAGGGGAGAATCTGTGTCTGACCTATCGACACTCCAAGGTCACAAGAAGCAAGGAAGATTTAATTAAAAGAAGTTATGAAAAAACACCACAGGAAACAAATTGTCACGTGATACATTTAGGAGGGGGCTAAATTCATCCTTTTGGTATCATGCGCAGGGACAGAAAAAGCAGACTTCTAGATTTTCAGAGGTGAAGAAGCATCTTAAGAGCGAGCTCCATAGCTTAACTCTATTTGACCCATTTGACGTGAGTACTTCTAAGGAAGTCTACACGTGCTGACACCTTTGGAAAATGAGATAGGGGAACCAGCCAGAATCATCTTCAATGAGAGTAGTGTAGGGAAAGACAATTTTTGCTTCCTTCCTAATGAAAAGGGATTTGGATTCCGCCTCCATCTTGGGTTGTGTATTAATCTTGGAGTTTATTATTCTGTGTCTCCTATTCCGAATCAATTATATGCATAGACTTGGCTCGGTGTTAATTTTCCTGTATCTATATACATTAATACAAAGGTGTGTTTATATTCAGTTATTTTGGGCCTTATAATAAAACCCATAAACTAGAATTCGAAGTTTGTGGTCTTTACAGCATAATTATATTGTAGGTATAATTTTGACGTGTTTCTTCCCCTCGACAACTTTCAGCAGGCAAATAAAAGACCATCATAGCTGAGTTTTGGAGGTAAAGCAAAGCCCAAATGTGGCTCAATCACCCTCATCAGCTTTTGAACCAGATGCGTGATGAGCTACAGCCTGTCAGGTGCACGTCTCGACCCACCTTTCAGGCCTGTTGCGGGAGGCTGGTGAATACATTTAGAGCATATAGAACAACTCTCAATATTGAGGTCTTGCCGCATGTCTGGAGAAGCTGATAGCAACTAAATACATGATTCTTACAGCTCCTTGTGTGTTTGAGCTAAACACAGATAACACCTAAGAACACGATGGAACACATATAAATAAACAAGTCTTCATGTACCTGTCCCCTATATATCAGGAGCGCCAGTGAGACCTGCGTCGGTCTAATTTGGTCAACATCTGAAATTGTTTCTGTGGTGTGGTGCTGGCTGTTTTGTTTTGGGTTTTACAAAGGGTATCTGTGCCCTGATATCAGCTCCCAGGTACACTGTGAAGGAACAACAGCTGTGATTACACAGAGAGCACTAACGGCAGCAAATACTATGAGGAGACCCATCAAAGGAAGATATTACCTATCTAATAAACCACTTACTGCACTTGTGCTCATTGCTAATACAAATTGTATAAAGTCTGAATTCACCCTGAACTCACTCTGAAGATACTGCAATCAGTTTAAAGTATCCTTATTGCAAAACCTCTGGCTGCATAGGCTCCTACTTCTACATAATAGGTCCTATTAAACACATTTTTTCATCCTGTTTTTTAATTTTTAATTTCCCATGCCTTCCATATGCTCAGCTGCTGTCCTATAATTCTTCAAAGCCAGCAAGGAAAGTCACTTAAAAGGACCACAATATTCTGTATTTATCCACTTTTAAAAATAAACGCAGACAGAAAAAACATTGTTTTCTGTCTGTATTTATCTGTAAAAATCCGTAAAAACGGAAAACAGGGAGCCTTAAATATAAATAACAACTAAGTTCTACACGGTCCTTTAGCCCTTTGGGGCTTAGTCAGTTCAATTTGTGGATCCAATACAGTTCACAGGAACTTCTTATTGCCTTTGCCTTCTTGTATTGCGATTTGTTCCAAAATCAAGTAACGTAATTGACTGATGTTATGATTTTTTTCAGAATAGTGCATGGCAACTGTTGATTTGGGATTCTTCAAACCTATGTTACTTTTATGTTCGAACAGACGAGTTTTAATTTTGCGTTCTGTTTTCCCTACATAGGGTAGCCCGCACAGACATTTCAACAGGTACACAACGTTACTTGTGTTGCAAGTTGCTGTCACTTGCAGCTTGATAGGAGTACCTGGGGTGGGATGCCTCAAGGTGGTATCTTTATTATATTGTTGCAGCTCCCACAGTTGTGACACAGGATTTTTTCCCGTATGAGCCTGATTAAGAGCGACCTTCTGCTTTTGTAACAGTCGTTGTAAGTTTTCCGTGTGTTGATAAGCAAAGATGGGGAACTGTTCAAATATGCCTTTAAAATCCGTTTCTGCCTGTAGCAGAGGCCAATATTTTCTGAAGGTTTGTTTGATTTTGAAACTCTTAGTTGAGTATTTTGACACAAATACCATTCTTTCATCAGTTTTCGCTGTGCGATCTTTGGGTTTAAGCAATTCAACCCTTTCAAATTCAAATCTTTTTGATTAGCTTTTTCGTTAGCTTGTCGTAGAATCTCTTCAGACTCTAATGGAGTCAACTTTTTAAGCGATTTTTCACGTCAGGGCATAGGTACCCCAGAGGCCTCCCATGGACTGAAGCATGTATTATGCCACACCTGAGAGGCCATCTAAATTGACACGGCCAGCCTGCTACACCAGACTGTGTAAGCTGGAGCTTACACCACTTACTTAAGATATAGGTTCACTATATCTATTTAAATCACTACACTTAAATACCTTTCAGTCACCCCCTATGACAGGCCTAAACAATCCTAAAGGCAGGGTGCTGGGTTTTACGTGAGAGGGTGCCCCTGCATGAGCTGAGTGCCTCTGCAGCCTTCGTAGACCCTTCTCTGGGGTTGTCTGTGATGCAGTCAGACATATATATTTAAGTGCATTATAACCTCGAGGTAAATGCTAACTTTAAAAGGGCTGCTTAGAAAAATGTTGTGTTTGGTGCAAGGGAAAGGTTTTAAGTCCTTGTCATGAGTGTAGCAGGCTAGGATCGCTGAGACAAACTTAGGGGGGATCTCTGTTGGGTAGTAGAAATATTCCACATACCACTAATCAATTTAAATTTAATAACCAAAAAAGAGCAGGCAACTAAAGTAAAACAACTAGTAGATACACCAAAGAAAAATTCAAATAGTGAAATTTATTTTCTTCCTCCCAACTGGGTTACAATCTAAAACATATTAAAAAACAATTAAAAAACTACCTACAGTGGTAATACAATGAATATAGTTACAGTCAAAGTAAAAACACCTTAGAATCATACCTCCATGCCAGTAATTGGCGTGGGAGGTATATGATTCCACACTTCTGAAGGGACATATGTGGGTCACCGGTATACCCGGTACCAGCTTTATCGACCTGGGAAGCACACAATGGATGCTGCCAGCCACAGACACGATTCTGCTCTCCTACTGCTGAGCCAAGCTCCCGCAGAGGAAGGCATGACAATAGGCATCCTGTCAAAGGGAGGTGTAACTACCTACCAGACTGGAGTTAGTGTATTGGGGCTGGGTGGGTGCACTCTTAGAGTGCCAGAAAGTCTGCACTGGGGTCACATTTGGTGTGTGCATAGTCCAGCTCAAACCAGTTCCAGGAGCCATTCGCTTATGCTCTGGCACAAAACTGGACAAAGGACTTGGGTGTAGCCTCCCCTCTGTCCTGCCCCTCCCCTAGGAGGGTCCAAAGAATCTATAAAGTGGGTTACCTGGCTACAGGACTTTCGATTTTACCTGGACAAGATTCTGCTAAGAAGAAACCAAGTACTTTGACTGCCTGTACGATGCTGGACGACTGAAGAATCTCCCTTGGAGTAAAGGAGTTATTCCCCTGCAAAAGCAGGCACCTAAATGCATCTACCCAGTTTGCATCTCCTAAGCTCTTGAGGACTCTGAATATTTCAACAACATAGTAGGTGGTTTCCAAAGGTCCTTGAGGTCAATCTGCACTCTCAGCCATTCTGAGTACAATATCCCTCTTGGTGCAACCTGAACCCCTGTGCACCATGTACATTTGCAGTTGCATATGCTTAGTGGCGATTCCTGAGCCTGTGCTTTGGACTCTATGTAGTCCTGAGCCAGAGCAGTATTTGCACTAAAGATTTTAGACCTCCACTCCATGAGTGTCCTGTTGGCTGGTGCTTTGCAGACTTGCTTGAGGTCTCCTCGCAAACCCTGGTCTGTTGGTCTGTGGGTCCTGGCGAGGGTCACCTTGCTAATTCTTGGGCTTACCTAGTTGCTCTAGATGTGCCCTGACTCCCCATAGCTTGGAGAGTCCCCTGGACCTTGCTGGTCCACTGCGTAATCTGTTCCCTCTGACCATGTGGGTTGCAGTTGCCAAGGCTTGTTGGTTCTCCAGCTGGACATCGGCCACTCAGCTCTCGACATCCTTAATGGGACAGCTCACTTCCGGACTTTGGTTGTCCTCAACATCTCCTGGTACCCGTGGCTGCAGAGTCAAGCAACCCTTCTTTGCACCTGAAGCACCTGACATCGGTGGGCATTCGACTACCGAGCCCCTGGACACCAAAAGTGACCCAGACTCTCTCCCCTCTGCTTTCAGGTTCCTCTCATCTTGTATCCATGGCTTGAATTCCACTGGATATTGTTCGCCTTCCTGGCAGCTCTACTTCTTTGCACTCTCCATTGAAAACAACAAAGGTTTCCGGTGCCACTTGACAGCTATGCACCTGGCTCCTCTGGGTTTGTAACACGGGTACCCTGGTACCCTCTGGTGGTTTGGCCTTAGAACCTCCTAAGTTCCAAAGGGTTTGCTCGAAGTCCACTTAGAAGTGTCCTTAACTTGTACATTTCTGACCGTGACTTTCCCATAGAGTTGTATGGAGCACGCATCTGTGGTTCCTCACTGCACCAGTCCTCCATAGACTCCCTGTGTCACTCCTCTGGGTGGTTCCTTGGGGTCCCAGCGATTCTACATGCTCTAGGCACTGTGTCTATTGAATTTGTTGTTGTTATACAATATTATTAGTATGCGGTTCAGTCTCCCCCTGGAGCCTGCTGTGTATTCGCTATTTACGAATGTTCTACTGATTTATTATTATGTGCTTTGTGCCCTAGTCTCGTGTAGAGACTAGTAGAGAGTGTTATATTAAAAAAGACATATTTTTATGTAAACACTGTGTGGTTCTCCTTTCATTTAATCATTTAGGAGGTGATATTCTCGTAAAAGGAGGTGATATTCTCGTAAAACAAGCTGCTTCACATACCTTCAAGATTAAGCCTGAAGGCTGCTTTCCATAGCTACCTCTAGGATAGCTTTCAATAAGGTTATCTTTGACCTCATACATAATAAGGGTTGTGTGGCCTGGTACAAAGTGCCCATTTTAACTAGTGGACAGCATATACCAACCCACCTTCTCACAACACTGTAATTCTACTTAAGGGGTTCCAAATATGTACGGATGCCTGGAAATTAAATAACCCAAAGGGTAGTGACTTCACATTTTTCTTTTCCCGTCATTCCAGCTTTTCCCATATTGATTATCTTCTTGTCAATGCCTCACATTTAAAGTGCCTGTCGAACACAAAGATTCATCCAATAGCTGTCTCTGATCATGTTGCAACCTCGATGTCCCTTCTTAGCCTTGCTGATAAAGGTGTGAGTGGAACCTGGCGCCTAAACACTGAAATTCTTAAAGAACAAAGCTTACATTACTGATCTTAATAACAAGATTGATCTTTTCTTTAGAGAAAATAAACATTCTATCAACCCCCGATAATACTATGGGATGTGTTTAAATGTGATATGAGAGGGCAAATCATTAAACCAATGTCCAGAAAAAACTGTGAAATTTAGAGAACCCTTTAACACTTGGGGTTAAAATTAAAAGGAAAGAGGAACTGTATAGACATTCTAACAATAAATCCCTACTTCAAGACATCAAACAGTTAAAATACACCTTTAACTCCATTGTCAGCAAAAGAAACTAGCTAAGTGTTCATTCCCAAAACTCCCGACAAATGCCACTACACAAGAGAGCTGGTAAATTACTGGCCTCCACTCATAAATTTACCAACTAAAGTACTCACATCACAGACAAAGAGGGTTCGCAAAAATTCCACAATCAAGAGATTCTTAAGGTCTTCAGAGAATTTTACAAAAAGTTGTATACCCCACAATCGTCATGTGATATATCAAAATAAAAAGAGTTCCTTAACTTTCTACCTATGGTTGCTGTTTCTGAAGAACAAAGAATGTGCTTGAATAAACCAATGGAAACAGAGAATAATGTTGAAGTGATCAACATCATCCGCTCAGAGAAAGCGCCCGGCCCGGATGACTTCCCAATTGCCTTTTATAAAACGTTTATGTCAGAGGGTCGAGGACTGCAGTCCCATAACGGACTTTTCCTCTTCCCTACAGGACTGGACTGGCCCCTTTAATTCTTGCTTTGCCTACGAGGCGGCCGGCCCCACCTCTATGACGGGACATCATGTGCTCCAATAAGGAGCGGCTTTTGGGAATAGAAGGGCGGACACGGAAGACGCCGTCTCGCTGGTGTTCGGGGACTTTTCCGCCACGAACGGAGGACGGAGAGTAGCAGAGGAGAATCCGGAGGACGAGGCTTCGTTGACCGGTGTCCACCCAGAGGATCTGGGAATTACAGCGCCGCCGTCGAAAGAAGGTCCGGAGGTCTGGAGAAGCCAAGGCGAAATGGAGGAGCAGGAGGTTACCCCCGAGCGAGGACAACAGCGAGGAGAGGAGCCAAGAAAGCCAGGAGGCCAACGATATCGCCCACCGCCCAGCCACGCACAGGAGGACGCGTGGCTACCTCAGGTGCGTAACAGTTTGCGTACCTTGTTCAGTTTCAAGCGGGGAGGGACCGGGTAGGAAGGGAGGCGTCAGACAAGATAAGGCATCTGGTTGCACTACACCCTCGGGTGACTTAAGCTTTGGTGGTGGTGTCTGTGCGAATCACGAAACGTACTCCCTCACTCCCCCTCCCATATCAAGTGCTTCTTAGTGCTGTGTAGTAACAGCCACGTTTGTTTTCTTTTTGTGCATCTCGATGGGAGAGCTGGAAGACGGACCCCCAGGGAGAGAGCCAAGTTGGAGACCGAAGCCCCCAGGACAGCCCTCAAGAGAGACACTGTGTACCCCTGTTTACTTTCATTGAGTGGACTGTTGTGCTACGAATAAACAATCCTTGCCCACTTCATAGTCTTGGCTCTGTCCATCCTTGTACCAAAAGGTTACAAGTGGCGAGCCAGATAGGAGTTATCCATCTGCACAGATGGAGGCCATACTTACCAAAATGTCAGAAGGACAGGCCAAGCTTGAATGGGCCGTTGGACAGTCTAGTGAACAGGCAGACAATGACAGGGCCACGTTCACCGCCGCCATTCAACAGCAGGCGGACCACATCACAAAGCTTACAGAAGGACAGAACCAGCTCCTCACACTTCTAGGGCAACAAAGAGCGGCCGCACCCCCAGGAGCAGTAGTTCCCCTACAGAAATACATAGCAGGAGACGACCCTGTTTCCTTTTTTCTGAACTTCGAGAGGGCAGCCCGTGCTAGTGCCTGGCCAGGCGAAAGGTGGCCCTTTTACTTATTGCCCCTGTTAACAGGCGAAGCCCAGGCAGCTTATCAACTCGCTAACAAGGATGGTACCGCTGCATATGGTCACGTGAAACAAACAGTTTTGGACAGACTTGGGATCGACGACGAAAGTCACAGAATAAGGTTTAGACAAGAGAGAGGACTTGCCAATGACACACCTAAAACGCTCTTTTATTAAATGAAAGAAGCTGCTGATCGTTGGTTGAAACCACAAGAGGGCAACCTGGACGAGGTAATGAACAAGATCTATTTGGAGCAGTTTCTTGAAGCACTGCCCTATGGTACACAAAGATGGCTCAGGCAACACGCAGGTTTGACTCTTGAACATGCCATAGAGATGGCTAATTCATATGCCAGAGCCCAAACCCGTCCAATGGTTAGGGACGGGGAGAAGCCTACCACCAATAAAGTCTTCACAAGAACTGAAAAAAAAAACGTCAAGGGCCCTCCTGATCCTCTTCCTCCTCTTTTGAAACCCAGACCATTAAGACCTGAACCCCCGGTTATGACAGGACTCCAATGCTATGAATGCGGGGAATGGGGTCATATTGCAAGACTTTGTAGAAAAAGAAAAGAGAAAGAAGAAGAACCGAAAGAGGTGGGATATGCTCCTCGTGCCATTCTCTGTGCCCAGGAAACCGGACCGGCCTACTACGTAAGTGTCCTTCTTGATGCCCGCCCTATTAGTGCCCTGTTAGATTCAGGTTGTCGCCACTCTGTAGTAAAAAAAGTACCCTGACCGGTTCTTTTTTCTTTTTGAACTGTAACGTTAGGATAAAGTGTGTGCACGGTGACATACGCACGTATCCCCTAGCTAGGGTAAACCTTGTAACAGAGAGGGGCACTCAGCTACAGTGTGAGGTTGGGTTTCTTCCAGAATTACCCGAAGCCTTGATAATAGGGACCGACAATAAATGCTTCCCCACCTTGATGGAAGAAGCCTTGTCTAAGAGTAAATCAACCAAGGCAGTTCCCGGTCTACTAACCACAGAACCATGGACCAATGACTCCAACTTCCAGGCTGCCCAATTGAACGATGCCTCTTTATCTTCGGCCTGGCAAAGTGCCCAGGAAGCGCTGGGGCAAGGTACTATGGGACAGATTCTCAGAATCTGCCACTTTGCGACCGGTATTTTTGCATTTGGGATGCATCATCCCAAATGCAAAAATCGCAAATTAAGAAATCGAAAAATTGCGATTACTTGCATTTAAGGAATCTCAAATTGAGATCCCTTAAATGCAATGCATTAAAGTTTAAAAAATAGCAATTTCGCTAATAGGGCTCGTAAATGGTAATTTGCAAAAACTTAGAAAAATGCACTAAAGTGCATTTTTCAAAGTTTCATGTTACGCACACACATGCCCTAAGGGCATGTGTGTGCGCAACATATGTGCACAGATCAATTTCAGGGGTGCAACAGGGTGTCCTTTGGACACCCCTGCGCCCTTGAAATCGCATTCTCATTTTGCGATTCGCTAATTGCGATTCGCAAATTGAGAATGTCTTTCCATTCATTCCTATGGGCCTCTAGGCCCATAGGAATGAATGGGGAGGTATTCCTTAATTGCGACTCGCAATTTGCGAGTCGCAATTAAGGAATTTTAAGAAATCGCTATTTTGAAAGTGATTTCTTCTTGCATAGCATTTTGCTATTCCTTATTAGCGATTCCTTATTTTTTGCTAATAAGGAATCGCAAAATGGATGCTTGATGCATCTGGGGGGAAAATCTACTTGTAAACCAATCCGCTGAAATTACCTGGATCTTCAATGCATTTCGTTCTTTTTCAAAAGGGAGTCACGGACATATTCCCAGTCTTCAATACAACTAAATCACCCGCAAACCTGAATCAGAGATGTTTTGATGTGATATGACATTACCAACACCTGTCATAAGATTGCCGAGTTATGAAAACTGATTATCCCAGGCTAATTACAAGGTTCACTCAGGTATTTAACTAACATCTTTTAGTTTTGAAAATCAGAAAACAATTATTGACTAAATTGATAGAAAACCAAGTTGTGCCTAGTAAAGTAAGCTCTTACAACTACAGTACCTCATGCTATATGTCCAATCACCCTATCTTTCTGGTAGGTAAACTCTTAAATTTCGTTCTAGATAACAGTTCAGTAATCGAGTGGCAGGTGAACCAAGCTATATTTGGCATACCCTACTTGACATTAAAGTATATTTATAAATTTTGTGATCATGTTACTCGAACCACATTTTTTCAAATCGTGGTTCCTGCAACATACATTATCTGCCACTCCCAAAAATACAGTCGCCACATCTTGAAAATTGGGGAAATGTTACATTAAACATTTCAAACACTAATCTAATCTCTCATTTCAGATGTTCCCCATGACAGTTATTTCAAATGTCGGATTTTTGTAAATGAGTCGGTGCTATCAAATGGCCACATGTGATGAAGGTGACTGACAGGCAGTTTTATCAAGCATGTCTAATCATCCAGGGATCTGTGGTTCCATTTTTTAGTCTACACCTACAAGTTCAAGCTTGCTTAGTGCTACTGTCTTAAAATCCAGAACTGTCTAAAAGTCACCCTCACGCTGGAGTGTGCCTAGCAGTAAGGTGAAGCAACCCTCCAGGGGATGCAGGCTCGTGAGTGCGACAATTGTGGCCTTGCGCCCCTGAGGTTGGTACAGGATGGTTATCTTCTGCCGCTCCATCCAAAACCATAGATCAGATTTGCACCCCTAATCATCCCTGCCTGTGTCTTTAAGGTATCTTAAGTGAAGGAGTGTTTTCCACATTTGCTTTTTCTGTAAACATTAGTGGTAAGGCTGCTAAGCTCTAGTTAATACATCCTGTACTATTCGGTCTGAACACTCGCCTATAAAATGTGAGAAATACACTGAAATATTCCAAACCCATATTCAAATAAAATGTGACCGTTCTGGTAAAAGCAATTTTGATCGTTATCTGCTCAAAATGCGAAAGAGCAGTGCCAAAAACGGCCATAAAATCTCACTTCTATTGTCCCCTTCAGAAGAAACAGTTCGATTTTTGGTAGTGAAACTAAAGAAGATCTGATATAGAACACCTGGCCCTGCTTTTAAAGTTACATATTGTGCCCGACGTAAGTTTCGGTCTAGAAAGCTTTCCCATAGCATTGCATGCAGGATGGGAAAGTTGACTTGGAAAGTGATTTCTTGGTGCTGCACAACATTTCATTGAACCCTTTGCTGATTGGTCAATACTTGACTCCGTCTAGAATGGTTCAAGTTATATTAAGGGCTCAGGAATCATGCCGAGGTGCACTGAACATCGCAAAAGTGTCATGTCTGGGGTCGTCAGCGCAATGCTTCTCGTTGTTCTTTGTGGGACCAACATACCAATTGGTAAGTAGAATGTATTGTTATTTGTCTTAGAAATTTAATGACTGTATTAAGCATCGTACACTAAAGCATTACGTGAAAAATTATTAGAAACTATACATATGGGATAAAGTACAACCTGCCGTATATTATAAGAAGAAGAAGAAGAATGTATTGTACAGTTAATTAAAACTCACAATATAAAAGCATTCGGCGTTAAAATTACTTCCAGCCTTATCTTTGTACTTTTACATTTAAAAAGTTTACTCTCGAATGAAGGTCGTATCAATTTCAATTTCGTTATCTACGCAGTC
Organism: Lissotriton vulgaris; assembly: GCF_964263255.1. NCBI lineage: Eukaryota > Metazoa > Chordata > Amphibia > Caudata > Salamandridae > Lissotriton > Lissotriton vulgaris. Next base: position 829,554,051 of record NC_141697.1, on the reverse strand, counting down.
CATTTCAAGGGAAATAAAGTGCTTGTGCTTCAGAGTACAGGACACAATTTTAACAAGTCCTAATTCTAGACAGGCTGTCTCTGTACTTAATAAAATGTTAGGCTGTTCTTCTTTACATCTTTTACTCAGTTTTAAGTCTTCTAGCCACTATGTCGAAGTACTTTGGTAGTTAGCAGTTTAGTTGTGTCTCTCCTGGATTAAAGCACAGCTTCACAGCCTGCCTTCAGTTTCTAATGCCCTTTTGGTTCCATATTACTCGGAGTAAGGCGCGCCTTATGTCCATCAAGCTTGGGCAGATGCAGATTATGCGTGTTAAGTCCTCTTTTCCTGTTCCACAGAAATGGCAGGACTGTTCTTCTCTCCTTTTCCAGGGTGCCAAGTGAGGAAGGATTGGTAGAATGCCCAAGCGCAGTTTTAAAAAGTTTTCTTTTGTCTTCTGTGTAAGTACCATTTGCAGATATGCTTGTGGCTTAAGAGCTTTGTAATCGTTCAACACTGTCCATCCATAAGCCCTCTTGGCCAGAATTTCCTTATCTTCTAATGTTGATATCATTTGTATTACTTTTGTTACTACCTTTTTGAAGCTTTTATTATCTGCGGATGACTCCCAGAGGTTTGTCAGTTTGAGGTATTCCAATGATTCCAACAGGTACTTCTTAGCTGGTGATTTTCCTCGCGTTGACAGTTCGGCCCAAAGGTGAGCATTCAAGGATCCTTGCTCTGCGTCCTTTGATTTTATGCTATATTTTTATATATGCACCTCTTCTCTCCACTGTTTGTTTCTGGAGGCCAAATTCAAGACGTCTTTGGGCAGGCGACACGTAGTTGGGCAGCTGGAAAATTGCTCTATATGTTCTACTGATTATTTTGTCTAAAACTGCGGCGTCTTTCCCTTGCATTGGTTCACTCCCATATGTGAGCATTGGCTGCATTTGTGCTCTGATCACTTGTAAGAGAGGATCCAGTGTTCGGTCAGGGAGGACTTTCTTCAGGGGCTTCATTGAGAGGTAGAATGTGGTGCCCTTCCACGCAGGGCCTCTAATTGAGGTTTAAATTAACCTCTGCTGTCCAATAGTACCCCAAGGTACTTGTAGTTGGTTACCCGGTCTAACCTTTGCCCTTCCAGGAACCATGAAAGTTTCCTTGTCTTGTTATAATTCACTGTCATTACTTTTGATTTGTTTAAGTTGATCTTTAACCTCTTCCATGCTGGTGATGGAACTGCTCCGTCACCAGCCTCGGTCGCGCTGTGCTGGTGACGGAGCAGTTCCGTCACGGCCCGCTCGGCGCGCCTGCGTGGCGCTGATTTTGCGCCTGCGCGGCGCGTTCTATTGAGCGGGCGGGGCCGTGGTGGAACCGCTCCGTCACAAGCACAGCGCGCCCGAGGCTCATCACAAGCATGGGAGCGCCGCCCCCCCCCCCCCCCCCCCCCGGCGCGCAGCAAAGGTGTTAATGCATTACATTGTGAAAATGTATTAGTGGTGTCCAGAAGGTGTTGGAGTCCATTTGGAGAGCAGCTTATTAAAACCAAGTCGTCTGCATATAAAATAATTGATAACAAGATATTTCCCAGCCGTTGGGCATGCAATTTGGTTTTGTCAAGTTCCCCTGGAAGGTCAGCTAGAAAAAGGTTAAAAAGCATGGGGGCTAGAACGCACCCTTGTTTTAGGCCTTTGGTGGTGTTATTTCGCCTTGAAAGGTGCTCCCAAGATCCCAGCTTAATCTTGACCCAAGTGTTGGTGTGCAATAGAATCAGCTGTTTCAGGAGAGGCCTTGGTATCCCCCACTTTTCCAGTTTCTGCCAGAGTTTGGCGCGATCTACATGATCAAACGCTGTGCTGTAATCTATGAAACATAGGAATAGCGAGCTCTTTGCTATTTTAACCACCTCTATCAATAGAGTTAGCGCCATGATGTTTGTTGTTGTACCCTGTCCTCTGCAGATCCTTGTTTGGTTTGCGGGAATCATGAGTTTTAAGGTTGCCCAAGCTGCTAATTCCTCCAGGAGTAGCCCCGCGTAGTACTTTGCCTTTGTATCGATTAGGGCAATAAGTCGATAATTACTACGATTACTCCTATCGCCCTGCTTATAAATTGAGCTTATTATCGCTCCTTTCCAGGACAATGGACTTTTCGCCGATTCCTTAATTTCCTTGAAGACTGGTACCAATGTGTTACTCCAAAAGTCATCATCATGCTTCAACATTATTAGAGGTATTCCGTTGGGACCAGGAGTTCCTTCCGATTTTCCTTTTGATATTAGTAGCTTAATCCTAGCTGCTGTTATTCCATTGCTTATTCCTTCCTGCTTGATGGTAATGGTGAGCTTGTTGTTCCTTCCTCCTCCTGGTTTGCTTGTTTGCCCTGGGTCTTAACCTGATTGGTAACTTCACATTTTACGTATTTAATTTTTCCTGTGCTATTGTCACACGTATTCCTCTTGATTATCCTTGTTTTCTCTCTAGCTGAGTCCCCCTCTGGGTTTTTATCATTGAAATGATTAGATAAGTAATGTGCCCAATCAGATTCTAATATGTATGAATTTACTCCATTATGGACCGGCCGTTGAAGGCTATGGATTGTCTTCCAGAACCTGGCACTGTTCCTCAATTTTGAATTGTGTATTATTTTCGCCCAGAGTTCCTCGTTCTTTCGCCTTTTTTTCCCCAGATCTTCTTTTTTTTAATACCTTTAATTTCCATAGCGCCTTTTGCAGTTCTTCGTTGTCTGATCGTTTACGAAGCTGTCTTAAAGTTTGATTCATTTTCCGTTTCAGGTTTTTTATCTCAGGTAAAGTTGCCTTTCCTAGTAGATATCCCAATATGTTCAGTTTGAGGATTTTTGGCATTGTAGTATTTGTTGTTCTGAGGTCCTTTATAAACCCTTCCCAAGCCTCTAGTGGGTTCATTATCAAGCTGGTTTTATGATGGATTATTATCTTTGTGTTTGTTGTTAGTTCTTCTGTTTTATTGGTGTCGCACCTTATCTGTCTGAAATTCGAGGGGTACTCTGTGCCAGCGCTTTCCCTTGTTTCCAACTCGTTTCCATTGGTTACACTTAGTGTCACTTCTTGTGGGAAATGGTCACTTTTAAGTATGGGCGGAAAATCCGTTCCGCTCGCGGATTTTGCGGATTTTCGGTAAATTTGCGATCCGCGAGATTCGCGAATTTCCCGCAAAATCCGCAAATCCGCGAGCAGCGGATTTTATGGCTTGCTCGCACTGTTCGCGTGAGTTCGCGGCTTCCCAGTTCAACTTCGCGCCCCGCGAATGAGCGCTAAATTGCAGAAATACGATCTTAGCAAAACTGAAACTACTTACCAGGTTCAAAAGTTCAAGCTCATCATTAGTAGCCATTTCCTGTAGTGCTTCCTGAGGGGCCCCTCCAGAGTTCAGTTGCCTACTTGCAACTATTATGTGACCCTGCTCTGACCCTCAGAATAGTTACACATATGCCACAAAGGTCCTGAATTACAGCTAAGGGAGACAAGCAGGAGCCAGGCTGGAAGTTCAAATCCAGTGACACATTAATCAGCCCCTAATTCATTATTGTCAGTTGGGGCAGGGCAGGTGTTGTAACTAATTTTGCAACAATGAAAGCACTTAGCAAGTGCAAAAGATCACTAATCAGGAAGCACTAAGGAAGCAGGTGCCAGCTAAAAAAATATTCTGTGACACATTAATCAGCCCCAAATTAATTCAGGTCACTTGAGGCAGGGAAGGTGTGCTTTGCTTTGCCACAATAATGTACACTGGACAACCAGAGGGTGCTGTGATGAAACAGAGGGTGGCATGGGTGAGCCAGAGGGTGGCATGTGGTGACAGAGGGTGGCAGTGATGAAGAAGAATGTCCCAAACAGGCTGGACACGTAGAAACAACAAGTTCGCAAAACTTGCGACCCGACAGGTAAGTTCGCGTTTGCGAAATTGTACAAAAACCCTCGCGACCTGGCAGAAACCCGCGCGAACACAAAAAAAAAAAAATCCGCAAATTCGCGAGAATTCGCGGATTTTGCGGATTGCGAGTTCACAAATCCGCAAAATTCGCGAACGCGAGATTCGCAAAATTCGCCCATGCTTAGTCACTTTAACCATTTTCGCCCAGTCTGAAGGAACCTATGATATCGAACAGTAGAAGGGTTACCAGGGTAAAATCGAGGTAAGAAGTGGTTGAAGAGAAATATGTTAATGATGGCAGGATATCCTCTTTAAATAAACCATTCAATACCCTCAGATTTAGCTGCTCCAGATATTTCCATAATTGAGTTGAGCATCTTGTTTGCTTGTTTTGGAGTGCAGGGGCTTGGTTTGGTATTCCCCACGCTATATTAAATTTCTGTGTTATTTCATCTTCTGATGTTGATCCAAAGAGGTAAAGATTGAAGTCACCCACCAGAATTAGGTTCTCCATTTCCCTCTCTTCCATAAGTTTTACCAATATGCTGACCAGTTCTTTTGCCCCTTTAAGTCTGTGCTTCGGGTGTAAATATGTGTTGATTGTGAGTAATGATTGATCCACCTGTTGGATTTTGATTGTTATGGCTATTGCAAGTATGGCACTTGGGGGAGCAATGTTTGCATTGATCTCTTCCATTGTTCCTATTATTAGTATTGAGGTGAATGTCATCAGGCCACCTGAACAATGTCCAAATGTTGAGTCTCTGGTAGCTGGGTGGATTTGTGTTGTATATCCTTGTAAGGCTATCTCGTTCTCTTCCCAAGTTTCTTGCAGTAATATCAGGTCGAATGATTTTAAGTAATTTGATGTTTCTGGATCTTCTAGCTTACTTGTCAGACCATTAATATTCCAGATACATATTCTGATATTTGTGGAGTCAGCTTTTGTTGAAGTCTGGCCAGGTGCACTTTGTCACTTTGTGTCCCCCGTTGTTATTGTTCGCCGTATGTCTGTCCAGCTAGAAACAGATTGCTGCGTTGTTAAGTTTTTTGTATGTGAGAGACTACTGTTGGACCCTAGAGAGTGACTAAGTGCTCCTTTTAAAATTGATTTAACTGTTTGTAGGCGATCCTTGTTGCTTTCTCCTAGGAGAGGAGTGGGGTAAGCTGGTCTTTTTCCTGGTTCCAGCTTTATCCCCCACTGAGAAAATCTGATTGTTCCCTCCAAAATTTGGTCTGCTAAATTTTTTGTTTTCTATGTTGTCTTTGTCACTTCAGGGCCTTGTTGGTCTAATGAGGATTGAAATTCAATTGCAAGCAAGTCTGTTTTATTAATGTGTTTCAGTTCTTTAATTGAGTGGACAAGTCTTAATATCTTACTCCAATTTAGAGTGTGCACTCTTCCTCTCAATTTCTATTCTGGGAAGAATAGAATGATGTCTGTCTCCTTTGATGCGGTGATCCGGTTTTGCGGACGTGTAGTTACCTCGCTTTGTTTGACCCCATGTGGGAGCTGATTGTTGTTTATGGCTTCAGGGATTACTATGCTGGCTCTATGGTACTCCTCTATTGCTTGATCTCCGGCCAGCTTATTCCTACTCAGCGATTTTACCATCAGCTGATTTTCCTGAAACGTAGTTACCTTGTGGTCTTTCACAATATTTGACGGTTGGTTGTTATTTATAACTTCCGTGGTGATTCCGTTGGGCTCCTCTGAGGTCTGTTCTATAGCCTTCTTTTTTCCGCTAAGAAGGTTTTCCGTTGGCAAATTTTCTGCCAATCTCCTTCCTCTGCTCTGTGTGCCACTTTCCAATTCAGTTATTTTACATTGCTGCTTACTTATTACTGGAACACTATCTTTCAGCGCTATCTGTTCACATGTTATCAAAGTCAAAGTCAAAAAGCTTTATTTCGATAAAATTCCATTATCATAAAAGCAAGTTTTTTTTAAAAAAATTGGTAGTTAATAATAAATTTGGCAACACATTTCCAGTTAATAGCAAAAAAGTATAACATTTACTAGAATTAATATTGTTTAAAAAGAGATTAAACAGAGTATTTAAGCTTTCTGGCTCGAATAGCCCAAGCCCAAAATAAAAATTTTGCTAGGGCACAGGCGTAGGGTACATAGCTGTCCGAAACAAGAATCCTAATTGCCACATCATGGCTCCTGGTTCCCAGTTGCCGGCACAAGTTCTTCAGCCACGCCCTTCTTGGATTGGCATATTCCTTGCAGACGAATAAGAAGTGGGCTAATGTCTCTGGGTGGGCTAAACATGATGGGCACAGATCAGTTTTATCTGTGCAGGATTTCCATGATTTAGTGAAAGTATTCAATGGCAAGGTGCCCGTTCTAAATTTAAAATACAAAGATCGGGCAAACGGTTTCCCGATTATGTCTAGGTAGGGTTCTCGTCTGGGACAGTCTTTAAACATTAAAAAATCCTCTGTGAGCCTACCAATGGATGTGCTAGAGTGCCTTTGGGAGCGAATCCAATCCCGGTAAAGGTTTTTAAGTACTTGTTTAGGAGGAGAGGTTCTGCTTGACCAGAAATCCAATAGGCCCAAGTTCGACAATAAGGTTTTCATGTCTGTTAACCATTTGACTCTGGCCCAGTGTGGTGACGCCATTATTTCTTCCAGGCCTCTGGCGTAGGCATTACGTTCCTCTACCCGCCAAATACGAGCCCATAATAGGAGAGGACAGAATTTCGCAATTTCGCCAATCTGGGTGCAGCCAAGGTCCATAAATAAGGGTAAAAGTGGGGTGCTTTGAGGGAGGGACATTATTTGTCTACAGAAATTGTTCTCAGATTTTTGTAAAGCTTGAGAAGATGCAAAGCCCCAAAGTTCAGCTCCATAGAGTGCAGAGCTGACACCTTTGGCAGCGTAGATCTCTAGGACTGTTCCTATTGGTTTGAACGAACTGGAACGTTGCTCCCTCAATAGGGCACCTGTGATCCTTTTATAGTTCAGCAGCATCTTATCTAGATGGAGAGTCCAATCCATTTTGTCTGAGATGCGTATCCCTAAATAATCAAATGCTTTAACCCTTTCCAGGAACTCGGTGTTTAGGATAGGGGGACGCACTTGCTGTTTAGGGGGATTAAGGACGAGGTATTTTGTTTTATTGGTATTTATAACCAAGCCCCGGTCAGTACAAAAGGTTTGGAAGTTGTCCAAGAGTTTCTGAAGTCCCATTGCGGTCTTGGAGATTAGGAGCGTGTCGTCCGCGAAGAGGAGGGTCGGTATGCGTACCCCCGCCAGGGATGGTTCGTCGGATGGTGATTTAAGTAGGTGCTCAACCACCCCATTGATGTACAAAGAGAAAAGGGTGGGAGCCAGAACACATCCCTGGCGTACCCCTCTCTCGACCGGAATACAGCCCGTTTTCTCCCCTCCAGAGCCCCACCTAATTTGGGCAAAGCTGTCCTGATGGAGCCTGACCAATAGGGATAAAAGATACTCTGGAAGCCCCATGTTGGCCAACACCTTCCACAACAAGTCCCTGGGGACAAGGTCAAAGGCAGTCTTTAAGTCGAAGAATGCGAGATAAAGACTGCCCTTGCCTATCACTACCACCTTCCAGTAAATCATCATAAGCCTGAAGGCCTGCTCTATCGTACCGGTGCCTACTCTAAAACCGGCCTGAAAGTCGGTAAGTATTTTGTTTTCATCTACCCAGTTGAGTATCCTGAGTAGAATAACTTTACCGACAACTTTTTGGCTTACATCTAGTAAGCTAATCGGCCTGTAATTGGACGGATCATCCCTAGGGCCTTTCTTGTGGATGGGAACCACCTCTGCCCCCTTCCAAGACACGGGAATTGGGGCACCCCTACAGATGGCAAGAAGGAGGGAGTGTATTAGTTTGCCCCAATTAACACCATCAGATTTTAGCAGGTCCCCGGGGATGCCATCTGGTCCTGCGGCTTTTTGTGGAATGATGGAGGTAATAGCATATTCTACTTCCTTCAAAGTAAAGTCAGGGTCACTAGGGAGATGAATATAATTAGTGAAGGGAGAGGATTGGAAAGACCCTCTTCCGTTCAGGTCGTTATGGCAGGAGTAAAGTTTGGAAAAATGAGCCTCCCATACCTCGCCCGAAATACTGCAGGTTATAAGGTCGCTATCCGGTCTATTTCGTGCCCTTATGGTATCCCAGAAGGATTTAGAGTCTTTTTTCATACTGGCTTCCTTAAGGGTTAGCCAGTAGGCATCCTCCCACTCTCTTTTAGCTACCTGTAGGGCCTTTTTATGGTTTCTTCTGGCAATTTGAATTGTTAGGGACGACTTCCCTTTGACTGCCTCTATTAGGCATGATTTGGCCTTCCTGCATGTTGCCGAATACCAATCGTGTTTGCCTTTAGGTTTAGGTTTCTGTTTCCCTGAGGGCAGTTGTACCCAAAAGAGGTCCCCAATAGTTTTTACAGCAGCTTCAAAAATAGCGGTAGCCTTGTCTGCTGCTATGGTTAGATCAATGGAGCTAATTTCAGCCTGCGTGCCCTTAACCACTTCGTCTATTGTGGATAGTTTGTCGGTGTTACACATAAACTTACTCCACTTTAGACGCCTGCCACAAGAGGCAACAGTAATCCCCTGTGGGCGGCTTAGAGAGGCTGGCAGTACTTCAATGTGCCAAGGATTTTTTAGGGATAAGGAGAGTGGGTTATGGTCGCTCTCTATGGTATTGGTAATAACCATGTCGTTAACATGGCTCCAGAGGCCCCTATCCAGCAGAATATAGTCAATCCGTGTGCATTGACCAACTCTGTTAAATGTGGGAGCACCCAGGAGGTCAGATCGAGTGCGACCATTAGCAGCTCTTAATCCAAACTCCAGTGTGAGTGCATTTAGATGGATTGCACTGCGAGTCCAGCGCTTGATGGGTGGGATAGAGAGGGTAGGGATACCCCATCTACTATCCTCTTCTCCTAGGTCTGGTATTCCTTCTAGGGGGAGTGGTTCATATGTACAATTAAAATCCCCAGCTACTAGGATATGGCCATGTCCACTCTGCTCTCTCAGCTGAGCCTCAAGCTCCATCATTGTGGGTGAAATGCACCCATTTTTTGTTCCCCTGATGTAAACATTGTAAAGGTCAACAGTTATACTTCCCCGTAGGCCCAATAGGGAGACACCAAGGATATCCGGGGTTCCTGCCTTCTTGGTGGTTATCCTGCAGTTAAGCAGGATACTTATCCAAATAATTAGCCCCCCCGATGGCCGCCCCTTCCCTGCCTTGGATTTTATTGCTGGTGTGGAAAAGGTGACAAACCCCACCCGGTGCAGTGGTTCAGTGGCCCATGTCTCTTGAAATATACAGATTTTATGGGCATCAACCAGAGCATTCCACTCCGGGAGGCCTAGTTTCCTTGAGATCCCAGCAAGGTTCCAACTAAGAATTTTTAACTCGCCATGTGCTGAGTTTCCGTCTGGAATCACAGTACAATGGGGGTTGGATGGAACTACACTATCCCTAATTAGTGTAGATGATGACACCTCTAAGTTTGTAGGGAGAGATGTGCCCAGCACTGCATCCTTCATGGCGATATTAGCATGAGGGAGGTCAGTGTCTGAGCCTCCCTTAGAAGAAAGTCAATCAACCTCATCCAGTACACAGTACCTATTTGGGTGGGCAAACTGTGTATAGGAGGGGTTAAGGGACAGAGATGAAAATGGATCCTGCCGTGGCTGTTGCCATTGATGATGATTGGCAGTAAATTGTGGCTGAGGCGGTTGTTGCCACTGCTGGGTAGGTTGGAAAAAAGGTGGTAAGGGGTGGAAAGGTTGTTGCCACTGGGGGCCCACATGGTGCGGGACAAGAGGTGGAAAGTAGGGCGGCTGCTGCCAGTGGTTAGGGGCATATCGGGGGGGATGTACAGGCTCTTGATTACTTGGAATGATTGGCCGGTGGAAGTTGGGTCTTGTCGAGTTGGGGAGGAAGTAGGACAAGGGGAGTGGTTTGATCTGGGTGGCAGGACCGCTGTTAGGTGCATTACAAATAAAAGTCGCAGCCCCCACATCCATGTTATCTCCATTGATGCAGGAGACGTTGGAATTTCCAATGTTTTTAAGTTCCTTATAGCTTTCGGTCTGTTGTCTGAGGGTGGTGGGTTTTTGCCTTGGTTGTACATCAAGGTTTCCCTTGTTTGCTCTTTTTTCCAGGGGCTACCGCTGATTTGTTCTCGTTAGTATGACTTGCTCCTATTGTTTTCCTATTCTTGCCCTTCCTTTTTTGTCTGCGGCGGGCTCGCACATTCATAGATGTCTCTCAGACGGCCCTTTCGTTGTTTGAGTTATTTAACATGGAGCCTACTAGGATATGTTTAAGATAAGGAGACAAGTTCTATCTATCTTTGATAGATGTGGGCTGCATATTACCAGCTCCTATTGGTTTTTCACTAAAGTCTGTTCTTCCAGACTTAGCCTCCGTTATAAGATGCGACGTTGTATTTGATTTTAGGTCAGCCAGGAGATTCCCTAGCATTGTCGGTAGTGTTGATAGCTTATCAATTATTGGGGTACAGATGCAGTCAGTTCTTACTATTTGAGAGAGTTTTGCTGCTTCTTGTCCCCTTTTCATAAGGCCGTTAAGGACCACAAGTTTCCTTTCTATCCCAGAAGTGAAATCCGCTAGTGTATGAAGAACAGTTAGCTGCAAATCAAGTTTATCAGATTGATACTGCAGTGCTGTTGCAGATAGCTGGATGGTATTTAGTAGAGTTACCCAAAAAGTGACTGAGGGAGCACTACTCCCTTCACTTTGCAAATTGATCAGTTCTTACGTGGAGCTATTTATAATGGGTTTTACATTATATGATGCCACTAAATTCTCCCATTCTTGTGACACCAGGAAGGTCATGTCGTTATCTGTAATGCACAAGTCCTCTTCTAGCGAGTGCAGGGAGAATTTAGCTTGATCAGTTCGCCCCTGCTGTTTCTCGACTGTCAGGATGTCTACTTGTACAATCTTTGGTTTGAATGGAGAGTTATTTTTTTGGCTGGGGTGTTGTATTACCTCCATCTTGTTTGTTCAGTAATTACTGTTGGGGAAGGGAAGTTAACTGATCCCTCAAGTCGAAGGGTCCGTGATGCTCTGGGATCCTTACTGGTTCTGTGACCCTCTCACTCTCATGCTATCGGGCTGCTGACCTTTACGATTGCTTCAGCAGATTGACCTCCTTGAGCTCCATCCCCCGATATACAACTAGAGCGGTTTATAGTAATCACCGTATGATTTTTATCCGTATGTATTTCTGCAACTGAGTTCATTGTATTTCCTGGTGTTTGGGACAAAGAGTGTACTGTCCCCCAAGTTGCAGAGGTGTTTGTAAGCCCTCAATGGTTTCGTTGTTTGAGTAGATTGCTTTACCTGGGTCTTTTTAAAAGGTAAATTTCGTATACATTTTTGTCTGGTAGGAATATAAGATCTTCCTTGCGGGTTGTCCTTCTATGTTTATAAGTTCATCTATTCTGTCTCTTGTGTCCCTCTTAGGTATTGTGTTTAGCTGATTTACATTTTTTGGTTCTTTTATGACTACAGGACAGCTATCATTACTAGCTTTTAAGCCAGCTGTTAAGCAGATGTTGATGTATTTGCAGTTACTTTTGCTGGTACTTTCCATATCCTTGATATTGATTTTTCCGATGGTGTCATTTTCTAAGGCTGCCATATTTCCGTGATCTTCTTGTGCTACTTCCCCTCTTTTCCCTTTAGATGGCGGCTTTGTAAGGGGCCTTCTCACCCTACCCGACTTCATAACTGTCTGGGTGGGAAGGTGGTCAATACCAAGGGCAAATATTTGGTTGTTAATTTGGTTTGGGACTTCCTCCTCCCCTCACTCTCTCCACCAAATACCCTCACTGCTTTCTCAAGCTCAGTCAAAAAGGGTGGGGTCAAAAAGGTTGGGGGGGTTCTATCTTCTATTGCCCTCTCTGTGAAAAGTTTAGGAATAGGCGGAAAAGTACAGGCAATTGTTGTAGGTCGATTTGAAAGGAAAAGAAGCTCTAACTCTCTCAGCCCCCCAAGAGTAAAGACAAGACACAGCAAGCAGGGCTCACAAGGCTGAACCGCAGAGGATACCCAGCCTAATTGGGTCGCTTCAGTGGTTCCCATTGAGGGCACTCACTTACCAGCCGCCCGCTAATGGTTGCCACACTTGCTGGTGCCTACCTTGTGCCCCCCTTTCTTGCTGGTAATGGGCTGTTCTTTCAAGCGCGGAGGCACTTGTGTCAAGGTCGGATTAGGCAGCTTTGGTGACACGGCTGTTGAGGGATTTTCACAGCGAAATCACACTCCTTGGCAACAGTGGGAGTGGAAGTGGAGCTGGAAGTAAGGACCAGCAAAGCTCGACGGTTAACAGCTTTCCCTCCTTGCTCCCACGTCCTCGGCACGCCCTTACTATCAAAGGCCAAAGCAGGTCCAGGCAGAGTGAAGCCGCGGGCCGCAAGAGTTGTGGGAGGTCGCAGAAAGCCCACAACTGCCCACAACAAAGCTCAACGAAGCTGAAGGCAAAAGTCAGGATCCAAGGTGAGTGGAACTGCAAGGAGCGGCGCCGCGTCCTCCTCCTCCTGGCGTTCGCTCACGCTCACACAGCATCTGACCGATTCTGGCAGCCGCAAAAACCTACTTGCAGTAAGGATACTGCAAGTCACGGAGGAGTTCCATGAACACATAGACTAGAGGAATGAGGCCGGAGGCTGAGTTCATTTGTACGGTTATGGAACAACAAGCTGACTTACAAAATCGTTATCATGAATGGCAGAGAATACTTTATCCCTAACAATACATAGTCAGACCATCACCTTTCCAAAAAACCACTTAACCCTTGGTCCATAGCTCTTTCATATGAAAGAGACGGCATATTTGCAAACATGAAGAATAAATATAGAATCTATAGCTCAAAATTAAACACATCTAAAAAGCTGATAGGTATTTGTTACAAAAAGATATGAGAATTTGATTAATACAAGTCCATTAAAAAAAGTGCAGGAGCTCTGGGAGGAGTAGAAACATGCAGAATGATTTAAATTTTTATATAATTTCCTAAGGAGTGCAAAAAAATAAACATATTGCCATAAATATCTCCTTTTTGCTTGTCACTGTACAGCTAGAAAAAAATAAAAGCAAATTTTAATTGTCTACTGTACAGCTAGAAAAAAATAAAAGCAAATTTTAATTGTCTTTCTTTGAATAACTGCTTTAATTATGCTCTGTGACCTGTCATGACCTGACCTGCATTTCCTTCGGCTACTGGCTTTGGTACTGTGACATCAGAACTTAACTGTAATAAGTTATTACAGTTGTATGGGTACCTCAGTTCTTTATAATAAATGTAAATGTTGTATTACATGTATAGCGCCCGAATCACCCCACATGGGGTCTCTCCGGCGCTTGTACGAATACCGCTGTGGAACCCTTCCTGGCTTTTTCCCTGTGAGGCGCCCACTCCTGGGCACCACCAAGGTGCAGCCAGGCATCCTAGCGCCGTTGGGGAGATTAAGCAAGCTATTGCCCAGAGTTGCAGAGTGGGGCCCATGATTAGAATAGGCACCAAGGCGAGAATTATCAGGTCTGAGGAAATTGAGCCCAAGACCTGCAGAGGCAGGAATTGAACCCTGGTCCCGGGCCAGACCTCTGCATCAGGGTCTGCCGCTCTAACCATTGAGCCACACTTCTTTATAATGAGCAACTTCTGCTACATCCAGTTGTCCATAATAGGCAACTGGATGTAGCAGAAGTCGCTCATAAAAAAATTTGAGACTGGTTTTTAACACAGGGAGTACAAAATCCCATGTATTTTACAAACATAATTGTAAATTGAAACACTCGCTAAAAGGAATAAAGATTGTTTTAAAGAGACATAATAATGAAGGGATGGGGCAGGAGAGAGGAACGTCATTACTGGCAAACAAAAGAAGTGGAAACTTGACTGGGGACATGGATGTAGGAAGTGGGAAATCAAAGGGGTGAGCTTGAGCATCGGTAATGAGGAGCGTAACTAGTGATAAAGGAAGAAAGCTGGAGGGGAGAGTAAGGTCCTGAATACATACAAACTATATTAGGAGAACAGATTAGGAGCTAGGAGTGAGAGATGAAGCAAGCGCACAAAAGGTATGGGCCGAGAAAGGAATTTGGAAAGAACACAGATATAGGAGTGAAATACTCAGAAAAGTTGAGAGAGAAAGAGAGAGAGAGTAGCTTCTCAGCCGCTCATTGCTAGAGGCCCGGTAGAATATATTTTCTCCCGCTCAGAACTACCATCAATGAGGGGGCCTTAATGATGTTATGACCTTTTGGGGAATAACATGCAGAAATTGGGCTCAATGTGCAGATTCATGCATATTTATCCCTGGTATTTTACCCGAAGACTTCAGATGCTTGCAGAAGGTGAAACCCTCGGATGATATAGCACCAACTTGCGGGGTTCTTCCAAATTTATAATTTGAGTGTGGTGGTAACTTCCTTTACCGGTCAAGCCCATTATAACTAGGTACACTTGTAATGAGGACCTACAATAGGCTAAGCCAGCTTTTCAGAGCAGCAGTAAAAGCATTTCAGCCAAAAAGGGGGATTATTTGGCCAATGACCTCTCCATTCCCCACCCATTGAGCGAGTGGAGAAGGCCACCTTCAAAAAGTTTGAGGGTTTTCTGACTCGGTCAACAGAAAAACCAAAGGTGAAGATGGTAGTGGGCCCGCTGCACAATTTATTGTTGCCGTTATGCCAGTTTTCAGTGATGCCTACTTTTTGAGAGACCAATATATAAATTATTGTTGTTGGTCAGGGAACCAAACAGAAGTCTATATCAAGTTGGAAATACATTCTCAGAAATTACACAATGCACTTTGTACTTGAAATGAACCCATTCGAGTTTTCCAAGTGCCCACTTAGCTGATTGGGTGGGCATCCACAAATGAGGTAGGGGGTGGCAGAAAATGGAATAGCCCAGGGGGAAGAGTGATGGTTCAGAGTCATGAAGATTGACTAATGTAGGTGGAGCCAAGTGTGTGAGTCTAGGAACAACTGCCACAGAGTTTCTTCCTTTGGGCAGCGCTCATTCCAGCAGTTTGAGCTGCTTCGAAGAAAGTCAAAATAGAGCAGATAGTCCTAAGCCAGAGTGGTGGGGAGGTTTCCTCTGGGACACTTCCAGATTGGTGGGTCGACTGCGAAATGTTGAACGAACATAAGGGGCTTCGATACAACTTCTTTAAGTGGTGTATCCAATAGCATTTAGAAAGATTCACTTGCATTTCCTTTCCAGGCTTATTTTATCTAAACACTGAAAGTTCTAGGTTCCCTGCAGAAGTACCTTCATCGGGGCAACCGCAATAAATAAGGCATTTTCTTATCTGTTTTAGAACCAGATGTAGAACATAAATACATACTTTCAAAATGCACTAAACGGGGTAATTATCACCGTTGTTACTGCCACTTGGTAGTTAGTGCTCTTCCATACCGTCGAGATGTAAATAGTCAGTCAGATAAGTGAAAGATTCGTCCCTTGTAATGTGAACAGAACAGTCCCTAGCCTACACCTCTATTAAATATGTGTAGGTTAATTATTGGACATTATAAATAACGTTTAGTGAATAATAAACAATGTTTGGATTGTTTGATTCATAATATATATGCCATATATGCTCAACTCATATTGCAACTGGCATGAGTGCAACTTCAGGAAGGTGAGTGTAAAAATTCAGGACAGAAGGTCAAAATTCAGGACAAAAAATCGGGACAAGCGGTATGTTTTACAGACACTTCAGAGAAGGTCATGCAATATTACATAAGAAAATAAACAACTAACACACGTACAAGTCAAAATAATTTTATATTAGGTCGAGACAATCATGCACTTCATGGTTTTTGTTGGAATGCATGCAGCTTTGAACAACTGTGCAGGTCTTTTTGTGGTATTTCATATGATCATAATGTATTGATATGGTTACTGCACTGTGTTGTCCAGTCTGATATTTTGTTTACATTTCATGGTCCTGTGCAGGCATGTTTGGTGAGAGAAGAGGTCAGGAAGATCTGCTCAGATGGACTTTGTTACTAGCATCTCACATATCTAAGCGATATTGTGAGATGTAAAGCAGCATGCAAAAATATAGCTAATTGGGACCTACAGTGCTGGACTAGAGCACAGTTTTCTGAGTGGCCAGCTGTAGGAAATTGGGTTTCGGTTAAAGTACCCCCGCCACACATTTTGCCAGGCTTTTGATGCAGGTGTACTGGGTTCCTGCTGTACAAGTTCCCAGTATCAGCGTTCTTTCCCTAGAGCTATACCACAATTGGCATCACTTTAGCTCACATATAAGTCCCTGGTAAAAGGTACCCCTGATACCAAGGGCCTTGTGGCTAAAGAGGGTCCCTAAGGGCTGCAGCACAAATTGTGCCACCCTAAGTGACCCCTCACCAAGCACATGCACACGGCCACTGCAGCCTGCATGCATATCTTGGTGCAGACATTACTGAAGAGTCAACATGGCACACATCCCTGTGTGCCATGCTGACAGACACTGCATGGGACATGGGTAAGGCACCCCTATAGCAGACCTTGTGGCCTCAAGGCAGGGTGCTCTGTATCTCCTGTGAGGGCATTTCTGCATGAGCATAAATGCCTCTGCAATATTCTTCTTGATTCCTTGATATTATAAGTGACCAGGAAAGCCATAGTAAGTACATAGGCTAGACAGTCATAATTACGAGTTTCCCAGCTCCAAAACGGCTTCACTGAAGTATGGGACGTTTGATACCAAACACCTCAGCATAATAAACCTGCAATTATTCCAGTGTCAGATTTATTAAAAATTGCACACAGAGCACCCCTACAAGGGGACCCTTGATCCCTACTAACCCTTAGTGTGGTCACCGCCTGACACAAGCCAGCCTGCTACCTCCAGACAGCTTTCTGACGTCATGGGAAGAGTGACTGCATGATCTAAGGTCGAAAACAATGCCTTTGCTGGGTGGAGGTGTTCACACCTCCCCCTGGTGAGGAAGAGCCATCTGTGGAACAGAGCTTCAAAGGCCTTGCCGCCTTTGTAATGCAACCCTAGTCTCTTCTGTTAGAAGGAGCAAGCCCCCTTCCTATCCTCACCTCCTTTTTAGCGGGGGACATGCGGCAAAACTTAGAAAGAATAGGACATGTGCCCCCCCTTTTACCAACTCCACCCCTCAGGTGCTGGAGGCAAGGTGAAGTACACTTTCAGTCCCTACCAACTTGAAGATGGTGAGCCTTATCCAATCAGGGCTAAGACTTTGTCCCACTCCCACAGAAGGGGGCATAATAGAAGGTGTAGACACCTCAGGTAAGGGGCCCGCTGGCCAGTACCAGTCACTCCCTTTTAATGCCCCTAATTCCAGTATTTAGGTGCCATACCCAGACCCTCAACTTCAGTTCCTGATGACCTAAAAAGAGCTAGACACCACAGAGTCGCACCAGCTGAGAAGACTACAGAAACCTTCTGACTGGGCCCCAGCCCTGCAGGCCTCAACAGTCCTGTACCAAAAGATTACTTGTTCTGTAGTCCAGTGACCTCCAATACCTTGAGAGGACTGCCAGCTTTCAACAAAGACCAATATCTCCTGTGAACAGCAGACCTGTTCACAAAGAAACCATCTTCAAATAAAAGACTTTGTGACCTGAAGAACTGCAAAGCCTGCCCCGAGTTCCCCTCTGCACCTGACGTTTCCTACCTGAGTCCAAGTGACTCACCGGTTCCAGCAAGGTTCTCCAGTGCTCCACAGCCCAAATCCACCATGAGCTGACCTCTCCAGGACTCCTCGATGTCGCCTGCAGCCTTTGGAGGGAGACCTCCCCCCCCAACCACAACCTGCTCCCGTAAGCCATTTCCAATGCCAAAGACACCCCTGCACCTGTCCGCCCTGGGCCTTGGTAAAGAAGATCAAAGGTGTCTCTACATCCCAAGCATTGCAACTTACCTCAGCAGCTGTCGGTTCCCTTCGACCTGCCTCCTGGCCTGAGCCTGCAACCTGTTTCCGAGTATGTCTGTCTCAATTGTTTTACATTGTGCCCCCAATGCTGTGTTAACTAAGTACACAGATTGCCAGCCACACACTTACTTAAATCCTCTATTTTTGAGGGAACAAACCATAAGAGACTTCCTGGTTCGTACGGGTATATCACTCAAACCCTTTTATTATTTATTTGTTTTTTGTCTTTTTTTAAGTATTGATGTATGAAAGGGGCACCTTATCGTTTTGTACACCTCATATACAATTATTTACAATTCGCGATTATTTACAACACAAACCAATTCCAAAAATTCTTTATTTCGGTCGTATAGACCATAAAAGATGCAGTGCAACATTACAGACATTAAAATACATTATTTATAAAATACATTTGAATAAAATCCGCTCTCCCAGCGAGGGGTAATTTAAAATTACATAAAACAAAGTTCAGGGGGCTTCAGTGGATCTTTTCTTTCTGATCAACCATTTGGCCATAAGAAATTTTGAAACAGCAAATACAATGTGACCAAAATCCTGTATGCCTGTGCATACTCTCTGAACCCCAAGTTCTTACATAGCGGCGCTATCCAGTATTTTCTGGGCCTTTGGTATGCAGGGCACACAAACAAGATGTGGGGGTCATCTTCCACATGGTTGTTACAGCAGGGACATAATTTATTGCCCCCATTTGTCCACTTGCACGTGTATGAGTTAATAGGGAGCGTGCCAAGCCTCCATTGAACGTACAGTTTCCTTGCCAGGATGGGAAAGATAAAATCCATAAAAGGTTCAAAAACATATGAATTTTTGGATTCTAAGAAACGCAAAGTTAAGGTGCCGCTATTTTGAGCGTCCATCAGGTGAGCAAAGGACCTGGCTTTATAGATTTGTGCCAGGGCTTTGCGCGAGATTGATTGACAGCCTTGCGCGGGGTCCTCCCACAGGTCACGGAGATTGATGGCAGACAGTTCATTTTCCACAAAAGTGAGCCAGGGGATTTTGCCACTGCGGTTTAGGCTCATGACATGGGTAAGATCCTCCCTATAATGATGAAGTTCGTCCGTAGACCAGAGCCTGTGCCAGAACTTCACTGGTTTTGACACAAGCTCCTCTGCAATAGGGGGGAGACCCATGTCCATTCTCAGAGGCTGGAGTGGCGTGGAGCTTGGAAGGGCTAGAATGCGCCGTAGAAAACTGTTTTCAACCATTGATAAGTCCTTCACCGCTTTATGCCCCCATAGTTCGCTGCCATACATGGCCGCAGCCTTGGCCTGGGTCTTGTAAGTTTCGAAGGCCAGGCTTATAGGCTTGAAGGAAGAAGAATTAGCCACTTTCAGGATTGCACCCGACAGTTGGGACAATTTGGCCCTGGATCGTACTATCTGGCGGTCCCATGACAGATTTTCCTGCAATGTTACCCCCAGATATACGAAGGTAGACACCCTCTCAAGGGTGGCGGTCCCCAAGGTGGGATTGGGCCTGGTTTTGGTTGGGGGGTTGAAGATCATGAACTTGGTCTTTTCTGTGTTCACTTCCAACCCATGCTGGTGACAGAAAAGACCAAATCCATCCAAGATCCTCTGAATCCCCATGGGGGATTTTGAAAGGAGGAGGGTGTCGTCGGCAAACATAATTGCCGGTACCCTCCTACCTGCCAGACAGGGGGCATCGTTATCCTTAACGTTTTCCAGGTGTGAGATGACGTTATTGATGAATAAACAAAACAGGGTCGGAGCCAGGATACAACCCTGCCTCACGCCTCGACGGACTGGAAACCTGGATGAAAGTTTGCCATCTCTCCCACACCTGACTTGTGCATAGTTGTTTTCATGCAGCCTGGCTAGGATGTTAAGTAACTGGGGGGGAATTTCTAGCTTTTCCAACACCTCCCACAGTTTCCTGCGCGGGACTAGGTCAAAGGCTGACCTCAGATCCACGAAGACCATGTACAATCTCCCCCCCTCGATCCTCACCGTCTTCCAGTAGAGGAGAACGAGGCGGAAGATCTGGTCCATGGTCGACGTGTTTTTCCTGAAGCCAGCCTGCAGGGGACTCATGATGTCTTTTTCCTCCACCCAGTCCAACAGGTGGTTCAAAATGAGGCGCGCAAAAAGCTTTTGGGGGACATCTATCAGGCTAATAGGCCTATAGTTTGCCGGGCTCAAAGGGGACCCCTTCTTGTAAATCGGAACTATTTCAGCCCCTAGCCAAGAGGAGGGGACCGCCATACCTCCCAATATAGCATTAAAAAGAACAAGAAGGTACGGGCCCCAGATGTCAGGGTGGTATCTGAACAAATCGCCAGGCAACTTATCCAGCCCAGGTGCCTTCCCCAGCGCTAAGCGTTCCAGAGCTAACTTCACCTCCCCCAAGGAGAATTCCAGGGACACATCCGGGGGGCAGGGGAACTCCAGCACCATCCCTTCAGGCCAAAGAGTAGATTCTTCATATAATGTCCCAAAATGGGCCTCCCAAACAGAAGGGGCAATGTTGGGTTCTACTGCAGGTAACAGATCGTGCCAGTGGTTCCAGTCCCACTCTGTCCTTGCGTTAGCCAATGCTAGCTTGTACCCCTTCCTGAGGGCTGCAACCTTCCCCTTATCGCTGCCCTCTTTAATTGCGGCAAGTAGCTCAGACTTGGTTTTCCTACAGGTAGAGGTGTACCAAGTCGGGGCGCGAGTCTTTTTCCTTCTGTTTGGCAGCGCCGGATTGAAGACATCTGCGAGGTCCCTCACTAAAGCCTGGTGAATACCATATAGTCTCTCATTATAATCAGAAGGTCTTGGTTGATTAATGAGAGCGTCCACCTCCTCGAACCTGGGGAGTGCTATGCCATAGAGGTTATTTATAGCTTCTTCTTTGTCGACTAGCTTCCCCCATTTCACCCGGCGCCTACTTGTAGTGAGTAGTAAGTCTTCCTGATCGGCTCCTGAATCGATGGTTGGCCGCCCTACAGCTGGGGCAGGGTGATGAATCTCCAACAGAAGGGAATTATGGTCACTGTCTGTCCTCGGGATCACTCTAAAATCTTGAACTTTGGGCCACAGGGAAATATCTATAAATATGTAGTCCAACCTTGACTCCTGGCCCTTTCTGTTAAAAGTGCACACCGAAGGAGTGTCAGAAGGGGTACGTCCGTTACACGCCCTCAGTGCAAAGTTCAGGGTAAGGGAAGTAAGTTGTACTACCAGCGGGGACCAAGCTTTGGGATGAGGTGAGGAAGAAGGTGGAACTCCCCAATGGTCATCCTCGGCAGTAAAAGCGCCCTCCATTAAGCCTTCCAGGGGTTCAAAATGGCAGTTGAAATCCCCTCCCATCACTATTTTCAGGTCACCTGGCAGTTGGCCTAGAAAAGATGAAAGTTCAACTAGGGTTGGGGATTCCTTGCCCACTGCAACTGGACGTGAGTAGACGTTAACAATAGCCCATGTACTTTTACCAGGCCATCTGAGGAGGACACACTGAATGTCCTGTGAAAGTGTGTCCATCCTTTCCACTTGGCACCCAATGTGGCTCGCCACCCAGATTGCTAAACCGCCCGAGGGTCTCCCCCTCCCATTCATCTTTGCCAGGATTTCAAAAGTGTCATATCCCCTCCTAAGCTGTGGTGCCCTTGCCCATGTTTCCTGGAAGAGGAGGATATCACCTTTGCTAACCAGGGTTTCCCACTCCGGGGTGCCCACCTTACTTGAGATGCCAGCTACATTCCAGGAAAGAATAGATAAGCCTAGATCTTGGGATTGTGGACCTGCTTCACTAGATGAAGGCAGGATGACATGTGCAGAATTACCCAGGTCGCCCAAACCAATAGTATTGGGCGGCGAGGTTGGCAATTCAGCAAGCTCCACCAATTGCATTGTAAGAGCAGTTGGTGTGCTTGGTAGATCCTCATCTAGAAGTTGGGTGCTTCCCAGGGCGGTCCCCCCCTCATTTACAGGGGCCAGGGACCTTTTTTTAATTAAGGGAGTGGATGTGCCTTCCCCCCTGGGTATAGACCCATAGGCAGAGTTTACTAGCATTTGTGCAGAGTCTCCCCTTTTTGGTCAATCAACCTGGTCCAGGCAAGAAAATCTATTCTGATGGGCAAAGTTGTCAGTCATGAGCGGGAAGTGTATTATACTTGGGTCTGTACCGTGAGCCATCTACGGCGAAGCCCACTCTGGTCCAACTTTGTTCCCTCCCCACAGCTAGATTGGAAGCATTTGGATAGAAATATGAGAGGGAGACTAGTTCTATGTTGGACTTATTCGGCCTTGTCAGCCAGTTACAGATGTAAGGGGCAACCAGTGGGCTTTTAAAACTAATTATGATACAGTCCCCTACCCTGTTTTTAGGGGTGACTCCGATCCAAGGGATCCTTCTAACCATCAACACATCACCTTTGATATTAGGAGGGAGGGTGTGGAAAAAGAGAGCCCATACTAGTATCGATGCCGGGCTGCTGGCGCAAGACGCCTCTTAGTTCCCATTCAGAATAATTACCAAATAAAGAGACGGGCGCCGGAAGCCGGAATCAAAGAACAGAGTTTATTTCTCATGAGGAGAGCCTGTCATTTCAGACACGAAACAAGGTGTCATCGGGAGGTGCTCTAACAAGTGAGCTGAGACTCCGTCTTTTATACCTTATAAAACACTTGGCATTACAATCACAGCATTGTGAAACAAAGAAAAGATATCCCCATAATCCTCGTGTCAATCCTACCCCACATGTGTTCACAATAGGGACCCTTGACTTGCTGATAAGAGGGGAGGGCAATCACGCAACTGAGTGTTCCGTCAACTGTTTAGAATGTGTGCGCCTGATCATAGCCCAGGGGGTTGGGTAGCCAGGATCAATAGTGGGTCCTTTGAAGAGGAGTGACTTCATACAAAAAGGGCAGTAAATGGTATCTCCTGGCTTAGGCGATGGCCTCGGACATGTGTGGTCAGTCGGACTCGGGGGAAGGGGTCATCAAAGGAGAGGTATTCATGCCGCGTGGACAATCGAGTGCGGAGGGAGGGCTTGTCAACAGAGGGGCATTCATGGAAGGAAAGGAGGTGTTGGTCAGGCGCGGCCGTGACTACCAAGGACAGGATCTTGCAGAAGGAGGTTTATGACTTGCCCGTGTGAGGGAGAAGGGGGAAGGGGGAGCCAGGGCGTGCACAGGGACAGAGTCGCACACAGAGAGAGAGAGAGGTCTTATGACTTATGCATGAGAGAGCGGTGATAGTCAGGTGCAGCTGGGGAGGGCTATGTCAGCTGGGGCGAAGGTGGCCTCTTCAAGAGGGAATGGGGGGTTTGCGTGGGTCAAGCAGAAGGGCTGCCTTTCAGGGCAGGGTCGCACAGAGGGAGAGGGTTTCATGATTTATGCATGTGAGAGAGGGGGGGTTTCAAATACGCGCAGAGAGGAAGCCGGTGTTCCTAATCTTAGGCGGGCAAAAGGCTAGGGTGCCTAAAATGGCTGTCATGTACACATGGGTACAGGCCTTTGCTGACAGAGTGATGCAGTCAATGCTTGACGGTATTCATGGTGCATGCAGGGAGAGGGGTGGGAAAAGGGAAATGAACGTTGCTTATGTACATCAATATTTCTAATTTTCCACAGTCGCCCCTTTTTACATAGCAAAGTTCATTTTCGTAATCGATGAGGGTACATTAAACAGGTGCGGTCGAAGGATTAGCATTTGTCAATACTAACATATGGCATATAATCATGGACAGTTGATGTGTTTGGCAGAATGCAGCACATAGGAGATTACATTTGTCGAGTTCCTGTTATTTCAAAGCACTACATAGCATAAATGTTTCTGACTTAAAAATGTGACCAATGAACATTTTGACCAAGTAGTTGAGGGCGGAATTCAGTTCAATACACAAGATCTCTTCGTCACAGTGTCTTTTTAGTTGAGCCATCACTGGTAGGCTCTAGTCCGTATCCTTTTCGTTGGCGCTGTTGAGCACCGGCGGTGGAGCTATAGGTCCAGCTCGAATTTATCCTTACACGTTGCAGGGTGCGGTCAGTCCTCTGCTGTTAGACCACAGTCCTGTTCCCTAACCAGTCCTTTTAGTGGTGCCTTATGCTCGGCACCTATATTTCCGTGGCAACACCCTTTTCCCATCTGAACGCCGTTCTTCCTTTTGGCGTGAAGTCATATGGAAAAGGGGGGTGTGTATGGTTCAAATAGTCGATAGGAGAGAGAGCGGAGTTGGGTCAGAGTTCCTGGGACACACGAAAGGGACCAAGGGAGCAAAGGATAACAAGCAGGCAGGCCCATCAATCGGGCCCAAAGAAGGGGGACGGAGACTCCAGGCACACGTGGTTTAGCAGACGGAGGGCTTCAGGGCAGCCCATCAAGCTTCATTTTCCACGTTGAAATTGCTGTCTCGTCCCGTATCTTGTTGCTCTGCAGCTCCACCTTTGGTCGAGGTCACGTGTGTCTCGATCTGCGGCTAGGCTGTACGTCACGTCCGACCCTTCTCCTCCGGTGATCGTGAATCCTTGAATAGGTACAAAACAATCTTTTAGAGAACTGGTAGACGAAGACATTTATGCATGTGAATTCCTCCCTTAATCCTACGTACTTGGGAGATACGCTCGTCGGTCACAGTCAGAGGTCTATTACCAAGCAGTGCATATGTCGGCATTCCTACTGAGTTCATGCCAAGTTTATTCATCGTCCTTTTTATAACTCAAGTAAGGATAAGTAAGATTCTCATCAACTGTGCATTTCATCATATTCAACATTTCGGAACATTTCCCTTCAAGGCTGGCTAACCTTTTCAAAGAGAGCGGGGGCGCTATCGTTGATAGTCAGGGTAAAAAACAGCTTTTCTCGAGGTGCGACGGTTACTCATGGTCGTCGTGTTTATCTCTGGGACAGCAGCTGGGGTCTATCAAATGGGGCGGGGATGCTTCGGGCGCTCGCGCTTGGGTGCAAAAGGGGGTGGGGCAATCTGGGCATTGGGGGTCGATCTAGACGTTGGTGTTCGTCTCTGATGAACAGAAAGTAAGGTGCCATTGACATACAGTTCCCCTATAAAGGGCCAAATTGGGGGGACCTTAGTCGTCTTACCTGTCCTTTCCTTCTCAGCCAATTCGAGTTCATTCATTTTGCAGAAAGGAGAGGTAGTAATATGGCGAGGTACAATCATTTTAGTTTTGGCCAATTTCGCTGAACACCTTCGTGTTCAATAATTATCCAATCAGACTGGTGCCTGCGAGGCACGATTTTACCATAAAAAGGAAGAGGAAATAGGGAGACTCTCATAGAGAGTGAGAGTCGTCCGCAACCTAAACGAGCCATTCGGTACACGTATGACATGTAGAGAAAGAGAGAGAGAGAGAGACAGAGAGAGAGAGAGAGAGAGAGAGAGAGAGAGACGTGTACAAAAATAGGTCATTTAGTGCGTTCATAACACAGAACAGTAGGGGGTCAGGTAACGGAGAGACGTGAACAAAGAAAGAACACAAACCCCTACAGTACACACACACACAAACTCAGACGAAGGAAGACAGTACGTGTATTACATATATAAGACATTCACAACAAAAACAGAAAGCAATAGTTGGCCAACAAGATCTATATATATTTTTTTATTTTTTATTTTATATATCCTATTTATCTTTTTACTATCCTATTTACCTACGTGCTTAGCTCTTTCTACCTTTCCCTCCCTTTTCCCTCTCGCCTGTTATCTTTTCGAGCGTTCTCAATTGCCAATACTTACACCTTGGTTAGTCGATCAGAAATGAACCTGGTCGCGCTATTTACCCATGGTTGGAGTTTAAACCATTCTCCAGTTCCTTCCTTTGGTCGGAAGTTCTTCAGGCTGAGGCAACGGTAAGTATTGATCGGGAGAACAGTCGGACAGCTTGGCTAGATCTATAAGAGTGTGAGAAGGGGGGCAGTACATTTTGAACATCAGCAACATTTCTAACCTCCCCGATGGGTGCAGTCTTGGTAACCCTTACCCGTGCACGTTTTCTTTTGTCCTTTCCCTACCTAGTCAAACGTCTAGTTACATTCTCTAACGTGTTATTTCGAGCCAATTTTTCGTCATACAGTACCCGTCAAGTCTCTATGTCAGTCCATCCTCCCAGTCGCTATGTTCTGAGGAGATACAGTCATGTCAAGTCTACGTCTTTTTTAAGAACCTATTGTCATAAGGACCATGCTCATATTCCCTTCTTCCCTTTCTCGTCGGTGGTTCGGTCATCGTCCTCCCATACTTCAGCCGAGGTTCCGACGTGACCTGCAGAAGGGAGGAGAAAGAAGGGGGTGGGGGGCAGCATTCAAACCACATCAGCATGCAGTAATCCGGAAATGTTTTTACCTACCACATACTCGACCTATCTCCACGTAGTGCATTTCTTTGCCATCTCAGCGTTTAAGCCTAGAGGGACCAGAAATGTCAGATAGATAATCACTGACGATCTGCGTATCTACATGAGTTACTTGGTCGTAACCCCTTTTGGTTGGGTGCAAGGGTGGCGGTCAGGTGGCATTTCTGTGGTGTCGCTTTAAGGCTTCTAAAACACTTTTCCGGCTGCCTGTGACACATAATGTGGCTGCTAAATATCGGGTCCTTTTTAACCTTCAGCCTTCATCATACCTTCTCGTTGCTCACAGTAGTAATACATTCAAAACTCATTAATGCAACCGCTACAACTATGCTTTCGTTTTCAAAAATACCTTTAATAAAAAGTGCTGGTGTATAAATACAGGCCTACAACCCAGTGGACCGGCCACGGAGCAGATTGGAAATGTACATAAGAAGAACGAAGTTGGTGGCAGTTCATTGCATAAAGTGCGGCAGTGCAATAAAATCGTATAAAACTTTACTACAGAGCAAGCATGATGCATGTCAAGGATTCAGTCATATTAAATTAATTCATTATCCAGATGCTCGTTCACTGTCTAAATTACACCAATTCATTGTTCCCATTCATAATAAGTACCCACCCTAAATCAGTTCATTGTCAAAACACATGATCAATATCTGTATTGCTTTCTTCTCTAAGCACATAATCACTATCCATCTTATCGACTTTCATTGTACAAAAATGCATACATATCTCAGAGCATCACTTATTCGAGCAATCCAGGTGAACAGGGAGTTCGAAAGTTTTCGTTTCGTGTATCAGCGCCATTTTGGGCGAGGTCAGGCATGTTCCGGTATAGTCAGAATGTCTCCAATGACTCATGGTCGGACCAGAACCTTCCGTTGGCAGTTCAAAAACTTTTTCGCAATGTGGTAACAGTCTAACAAATGGACCATCAGTCAAAGAGTGGGGAGGGCAACAACAATTTTCCTACCGGGTCATTCTGGTGTTCCACCGGAACTGAACAAGTCTGTACTTTGGCTGTGTTTTTAGCCATTTCCAAACTGAGGCTGGCGCCGGCAGGAGTGTGTCGATGTCGCGGGTTCCAGTGAGGGGGACGGGGGCACCCATGCAGAGGGGTCGGGGGCCCCCCGGCTCTCATAGAATCTTCAAGGTTGAGGAGAGACGGTATGGGGCATGTGCCCGCCCCGGGCAAAAGACCGCTTTTCGATGTGGACCCTCTTTAAGTAAGAGCGTTGGGGTGTCGCTGGAAGCCTCCACCTGGAGGGAGGTGGGGGAGGCTCGTTCGCGCCACCTCCCCTTTCCAGCGACCCCTCGCCGATCCTCGGCTCCGCCGTTTCGATATTGGCCGTGCCGGCTATTGAAGATGGGGGGGGGGGGTCGGTGGCTGAGGCAAGACAGCCCCCCCCCCCTTTTTGACATGTGGCGGGACTACCTCCAACTCTCCAGGAATTTGAAATGTGGCGGGACTACCTGTAACTATCCCGGCGTCGGCATGTGGCGGGACTACTTGCACTTGTCCAGGCGTTGACATGTGGCGGGACTACATGTAAGCGCCGCCGTTCTTGTTTTTGGCCTCGGCCTTCTTCGTGGGCCGGTCCAGGCGAGAGACAGAGGGGGGGGTGGTCGGTGGCTGAGGCAAGACAGCCCCCCCCCGTGGCCTGCAGGGCAGCAGAAGAGGAGAGAAGGAGAGGCCATCACTGTTTTCTGGGCCGTCCGCCCCACAGCCTCCCCTTCCGACTGCGGCCAGGCGAGTCCCGCATGCCTCGATGCCTCGCCTACCGGATGGGCGTAACCGCGGACCTGTGGCACTTCGGGAGTTTCTGGAATGGGGGTAGGTACCTATTGATTTGTATCTATTTCATGTGACCGTTATTTGGGCGTGGTGGGCAATGAGGTAGACATGTTTAGGGCAGGAATAGGCAACGGAACCTAGCTACCTCGTGGCTTGCCTTGGTGTCAAGCTTGTCTTCCCTCGCCATTTTTATGTTTCTTATTACGGGTTATTTCTAACGTTTCTTATTTTATTTTTAGCGAAGTTGATAACTCCTCAGTGGCCTACTGATTTCGCTCAACTCCTTTTCTTTTATTTTTATGCCATAACCTATTATAAGCTATAGCGACTAGTCCACACTTTAATGAACAGGTCCTTATTAGATGTGCCCTCCAGTGGAGCTGGATGGTTCGACTCTAATAAGCGGTCCGGGCTAAACAGGCTACCAACCAATGGGGAGAAGATAGGCATGACGGATTACAACGGGGACAAAAGTCTGCACTACCTATCTTATCACGGCGGGCAAAGACTAGACAGAATATTTCTATTCTCCGTTGTTTGCAGGCGGTGAATACCTCAAAAGAACCAATACCGAACAACCAGTGTTCGGTCAATCAAACAATCAGTGGGGAGAATAAGTGGGTACGAAAAGTTTGCGTTACCCACTCTTTCTCTACCTGCAAAGAGAGACCTTGTTCTTCCCTGTTTGCAGACAAAGAATCTCCAGACAATAATCCACGAACGACAGTTCAGGACAACAGTGGGGGAGGAAGATAGGCACGACGGATTACAATGGGGACAAAAGTCTGCGTTACCTATCCTTCACTGCTTGCAAAGGGAGAGCCTGTTGTTTCTCCGTTTGCAGACGGTGAATCTCCAGAGGTACCAATCAAAAGAGTAATACTAGTATTATCCAAACAAAACAATTAATTCACAATTTGTCGCATTTACGCGACCTTACCCGGACCGGACCGTGTGGGCAGTTCTTCGCCTTCCTCCTTCCAGCGCCCGATCGTTCTCTTACTCCATGATTTTACCGCGGCAATCCTGTGGGATTCCAGTCAGGACAGTAGGTCACTCGAGAGAGGTCCGTTCGGAATTGGTGAAGTTCATTCAATCGGCAGCCGGACGAGGGCCCTCTCAAGGCAGGTATACTCCGATCATTTAGATGTTCACCTCATCGTCTGGATCTCTCTCACTGGACCTTATGTCACTGATGGACCCCGCGTTGGGACGCCAATTGTGGAAAAAGAGAGCCCATACTAGTATCGATGCCGGGCTGCTGGCGCAAGACGCCTCTTAGTTCCCATTCAGAATAATTACCAAATAAAGAGACGGGCGCCGGAAGCCGGAATCAAAGAACAGAGTTTATTTCTCATGAGGAGAGCCTGTCATTTCAGACACGAAACAAGGTGTCATCGGGAGGTGCTCTAACAAGTGAGCTGAGACTCCGTCTTTTATACCTTACAAAACACTTGGCATTACAATCACAGCATTGTGAAACAAAGAAAAGATATCCCCATAATCCTCGTGTCAATCCTACCCCACATGTGTTCACAATAGGGACCCTTGACTTGCTGATAAGAGGGGAGGGCAATCACGCAACTGAGTGTTCCGTCAACTGTTTAGAATGTGTGCGCCTGATCATAGCCCAGGGGGTGGGGTAGCCAGGATCAATAGTGGGTCCTTTGAAGAGGAGTGACTTCATACAAAAAGGGCAGTAAATGGTATCTCCTGGCTTAGGCGATGGCCTCGGACATGTGTGGTCAGTCGGACTCGGGGGAAGGGGTCATCAAAGGAGAGGTATTCATGCCGCATGGACAATCGAGTGCGGAGAGAGGGCTTGTCAACAGAGGGGCATTCATGGAAGGAAAGGAGGTGTTGGTCAGGCGCGGCAGTGACTACCAAGGACAGGATCTTGCAGAAGGAGGTTTATGACTTGCCCGTGTGAGGGAGAAGGGGGAAGGGGGAGCCAGGGCGTGCACAGGGACAGAGTCGCACAGAGAGAGAGAGAGAGGTCTTATGACTTATGCATGAGAGAGCGGTGATAGTCAGGTGCAGCTGGGGAGGGCTATGTCAGCTGGGGCGAAGGTGGCCTCTTCAAGAGGGAATGGGGGGTTTGCGTGGGTCAAGCAGAAGGGCTGCCTTTCAGGGCAGGGTCGCGCAGAGGGAGAGGGTTTCATGATTTATGCATGTGAGAGAGGGGGGGTTTCAAATACGCGCAGAGAGGAAGCCGGTGTTCCTAATCTTAGGCGGGCAAAAGGCTAGGGTGCCTAAAATGGCTGTCATGTACACATGGGTACAGGCCTTTGCTGACAGAGTGATGCAGTCAATGCTTGACGGTATTCATGGTGCATGCAGGGAGAGGGGTGGGAAAAGGGAAATGAACGTTGCTTATGTACATCAATATTTCTAATTTTCTACAAGGGGCCTGTTGATATTGAGCCAACTAATTACTTTGTTACGGAGTGAGTCCTGTGGCTCTCTGGTGTCGCCAGTGAGCTCAGGAACTCCCACCATAATCACTGTGTAGGGCACAGCCTCAGGGGGCAGATTGACCGCCCTGCGCCTGGTGTTAGGGCTAATAGGGCGACCAGTATGGTCATTGTTAGCTCGCCCCTCATTCGTTGGATGGGGTAGTGTCAATTGCTTAGATCTTCTAGGTGCAGGGACAGGGGGCCTAGACGTTTGTGAGAAGGGCAGTGAGGGAGGATGACTGCCTGGGGCGGTGTGTTGTGCCCCAGCCGGTACCTGTGTGCTTGTTCCAGCAGTAGATGGTCTGTTCCCTACAGATTCCCGGGGAGCCGTCTGTGCACTTGGGCCCAACCCCCTACTAGGACTGTTACTATTATATGCGTTTTCTATAGCCGTAAGTCTAGCAGCTATAGAGTCCAGTTTTGCAGACAGGGGCTCCAACAGGCTCCTAAGAATGTCCCTAAATGAGCCAATCAGAGCCTCTGGCGCATTAGGAGGATTTCCACCAAATATGAACGGCCCAGGACACCCAGTTGCCACTGTGTCTATTGGCGAGTCTGGTTGATCGGACCCAGTTCCCGGGGAGGTGACCACAGGAGATGCCGAGATGTCTGAGCTAACATCTAATGTTAAATTGGTTTTATCCACTTTGGCCCTTTTTACCCCTCTAAGCTTCCTTGACCTTTTCCTTTTCGGGGGATGGTCCGCTCTACTGCTTACAGGGTCCGTTGACACTACAACTTGCCCTTCATCCTGCGCCTTAGACAATTCTGCACAATTCATATACGGAGTGGTCTCCACCACACCCGAGGGGCGCAGTGGTTCACTATCCCTGGGTAGATTAGACGGGGTCCTAAGTTGTTGGAGGACGGACTCAATTGTCTGATCAATACTATCCATAAGGGATAGATGGGTGGCGTTAAGGGTTATTGGAGTACTAACATCGATGGAGGACGAGTCCGAGGGGTCCACTAACGCTGACGCGTTTTCTGCGTTCACCTCAAGGAGAGTGTCTGGTACTGTGCGACCTTTGTTAGCCGCAGCGCTAGCCTTGGGGAAGAATTTTTCCAGTGTGCCCGAGCACTGTTGGCCAGCCTTGCTCCTGGATACTCTAGTTGCCATGAGGAGTGAAACAGTCAGTAACCACAGGCTGATGAAGTAAGGATAATATCCTTGGGGTGGGGACGACTTTAGAGGGGGGGCCCGGTCCGGTCTCTGCCTGGTCTTCGCCCCGGTGACCGTCTCGCGATGCGCGTGCCCAGGTGCACCTATATATGACAAGGGGGCGTGGCACTGGGAGGGGGCGCGGCGCGGTGGGAAGAGGAACCAGCTGGCGGTGTCAGGCAGGAATGCTGGTCCTCGCAGTCCCGCTCGCCGCGCCTCTCACCTCCACTGCGGCCGTTGGCAGAAGCAGAATCCCCAGCACACTTCTCGTTGGCTCCCAGCTACTCCTGTAGCGAGCGCGGACAACACCAAAGGACAGCGTCTACTCTCGAGCGGCAGGAATCACAGTTGAGCTTGTTGTTGATGTTAAGTGTCCTGCGATTATAGGCCGCTGTTGATGCTCTGCTGGACAGTTGATGGGCCACTTATCTGCTTGTCCTCTTGGCAGCAATTGGGGCGCAATTGGGGCGCGCACTGCCCCTGGGGCCTCACCCCCAAGTTACTGGCCCCTGCCTGACCACTGCGCGGGTGTCGCTGAATTATGCCACTGGTTTGTGCAGCCGCACCCCCAACTGAGCAGACTGGGCAGGCCTAGGGGCAGACTTAGAGGCTGGGAAGCCAGGTCCTCACTCGCACCACGCCACACCCAGCTGCACCCGCTCTCTCCCCAACCTGGGCCCTAAGTCCTGAGCCCGAGGCTGAGTCCGAGTTCAAACAGGCGGCCGAGGAGCGGCAGCCAGCAGCCGAAAGTAGGGGTGGTGCGGTCGTTTCCCGTAGGTTCCCCTCCGCCGATCTCCTACCTGTCGGTGGCCCTGGATGGCCGTGGTGCCGTGAGCGGGCCGATTGATCCTTGCCGGCGCGGCACCGTTAAAGTTGCGGGAAAGTTTTGCAATTGCAATTGCCGGTTGGCGTCCTCTGACCGTTGGGGCTCCGCACGGACCTCTCGCTCTCGCTCTCCGCTGCAGCTCCCTGCTCACTACTGGCCTCTGCTGGAGACAGGAAGAGATTTCCTCCCCAAGAATGACGTTCCTGGATGTGGAAATCACATGTTCAAACGGGAAGTTGGTCTCCTCTTTGTACAAGAAGCAGACTGATAAAAACACAATACTGCACCACCAAGGTGACCACCCCAGGAACTTGAAGGCTAACTTGCCCTATGGCCAACTGCTCCGTATCAGGAGAAACTGCACGGAGTTGTCAGAGTATGAAAGACACGCTGACACATTCTGTCACGAAATGGAAAGCCGTGGTTATCCGAAAAAACTGTTAAAAAACTCATTCAAGCGGGCACGATGTACACCACGCGAATGTTTGCTACAAACAAAATCAAAGGCTGAACTAGACCGGATGGTCTGTGTCACCACATTTGGGCCTGACACAAACAAATTCAGACAAACCGTGTTAAAAAATTGGCACTTACTAGAAAACCTGGACTGTCCATTTCCCCGTCCTCTTTTCGCGTATCGTAAGAACAGGAGCATCAGACAACATCTTGTCCGAGCCGAGATAGCATTACCCAAACCCAAGAGTGACCTATTGTCTCAATGGGGAATGAAACCCATTGAGGGACATCATAAATGTGGGACATGAGTGGCCTGTGGGACTACTGTGGAAGGGAAGGAATTCCAACATGGGAATATTAAGTGGAAACACTTAAGTTTCTCAAATTGTAAAACACGAAATGTTGTGTATGTAGTCATCTGCCCATGTAATAAGATTTACATAGGCAAGACAACACAACAAGTGAATATGCGCATAACGCAACATAAGTCTAGAATCAAGAAAAAAGTGCTCACAGCACCTATGGTGGAGCATTGCATTGAAAATAAACACACTGAGAATGACTTAAAGTGGTCAATTCTATATGTTCTGCAACAGTTTAGACCCATTGACCATGATAAACTTCTACTAAAAAAAGAGGCCTACCTTATACTTAAGTTTAATAGCGCACTCAGCGGGCTCAACTCGCTTTCTGAAATATCTAGAGTGTGAGCTTTATCTAGTATAGTGCCTCCAAAAAAAAGGGTCGATGGTAATTGCGCGTATGTTTTCATATGTGGTTTAAATTCACCTTTTTTCACATCTAAATGATAGCCTTCTCTAGCGACCCCACTCTAAGATGGCTGCCAAGCAAGTAGCTATAAGTAGGTCCAAAACCATGTTACAACATGGCTGCCAAACTAAGTGAATGAGAGCTTTCTCTAGCGACCCCACTCTAAGATGGCCGCCAAGCAAGTAGCTATAAGTAGGTCCAAAACCATGTTACAACATGGCTGCCAAACTAAGTGAATGAGAGCTAGATGCCGAGTCACAGCTTGTTCAAGTAAGTCTAGAGCTAACATGGGTTTGATTTGCCACAATATTGCAGTAGCCCCAGAAACCTAATAAAACGCTGTTATTTCCTCTAGGGAAAGCGAGCGCAAATAATAAGGACTGAGGAAAGCGGTGCCTACATGGTTAGAAAGCGTTTACCGCTGCAACCGATTAGAACACGAACAGCCCAAGCGAGGAATCCCTCAGAGCAGGTATGCCGAGTAGAGCAACGAGTGCCATACTCTCTCCGTCTGTGCATAAAAAGCGCGTAAAACGTTATTCTCATTATTTTCAGGCTGTAATACAAGACTGAAAATTAACTCCCATTTGGTGGAAACGTAGGATCACGAGCATGATCCAGTAAGGTATGTTGATAACATATGTGCCCCATTCTGCTCTTAGAAAGTGAGCAAGAACAGGTCATGATACCTGCGTTTGTTTTTAGATCCTGAAAAGAAAAGAAACTCAGTCAGAACTAATACCCTACCCTTGACCGGCGGCTGCTGGTTCAACAGGTAATATGAGGAATCCGAGTTAAATGTAGTTGGAAGCTAAACAACTGTCAGAAATGTAGCTAAAACAAGTTTTATTTTATACACTTGCAGATATCCCGTATTAAGACAGAGCCCTGATGAGAATCCGTAGAGTTGACATACCGGATTCGAAACGCGTTGGCGTAAAAAGATTAGCCATTTATTGGTTGAATGGACTGAATGAATTAATTTGAAGTCTATTTTTCCTTTTTTGAACTGCCTACATTCAACTGTAGTTCATTGATTTATGATTGTCATCAAGTTTATACTTTTGACTCTGGTCTTTATGGAATTACGGATCATTTTTTCTTCGTAGTATGAATATTTGAGTGTATATATATCAGAGCAATTCACTTTGTATAATACAACTAGTTATGTGTATGTGTTTGTGTTGTAAATAATCACGAATTGTAAATAATTGTATATAAGGTGTACAAAACGATAAGGTGTCCCTTTCATACATCAATACTTAAAAAAAGACAAAAAACAAATAAATAATAAAAGGGTTTGAGTGATATACCCGTACGAACCAGGAAGTCTCTTATGGTTTGTTCCCTCAAAAATAGAGGATTTAAGTAAGTGTGTGGCTGGCAATCTGTGTACTTAGTTATATTAATGGTCCAGCTAGCCCCACGTCCCAGGACCTGACTCCCCCATTTTCCCAATGCTGTGTTGGCACCCTGCACCCGGATGCCCCTCTGCCACTGGTGATATCGCGTTGGTGCTGCTTTGGGCTCCATCCAGTGCTTGATTCAACCCCTAGGTTCTGGCCCCCAAGCCGCTGCTACCTACCTGTACAAAGCCTCTGTCCAATTGCCCTAAATCCCCATTGATTTGTATAGGCACCTGGTCTGAAACTTGCACCCTTTACCCGGCCGACCCTGTGCCGCTGGTGATGCTGAACTGAACCTTGCCCAATACTGACCTTAACTTCAGAATGCTGGTCTTTTAAGTCAATGTCATCCCTATGTATCCCAAATGTTTTCCTCCTCCCATAGGTTAACATTGCAAAGTCTGAAAATTGCACTGTATCCATTCTTTAAACTGAAAAGTTTTTCTATTGAAAAGTTAATTTACCTATGCTGTACAAAGCCTCTGTCCAATTGCCCCAATCCCCATTGATTTGTATAGGCACCTGGTCTGAAACTTGCACCCTTCACCCGGCCGACCCTGTGCCGCTGGTGCTGCTGAACGGAACCTTGTCCAATACTGACCTTAGCTTCAGAATGCTGTTCTTTTAAGTCGATGTCATCCCTATGTATCCCAAATGTTTTCCTTCTCCCATTGGTTTACATTACAAAGTCTGAAAAATGCACTGTCTCCATTCTTTTAACTAAAAAGTATTTCTATTGAAAAATTAATTTACCTATGCTGAAGTTCGGTGGTTATGCAAAACAAATATAACCAAGTATAATTTTTATAAATTGGTCTCGGATGTATTCATTGAGTGTGTGTCTCATTTATTGCCTTTGTGTGTACAACAAATGCTTAACACTGTCACACCTACAATTCAGCACCTTGCGACCTTCACAGGTCATTTGCAGTACTTTACAAATCCAGAATTTAGGGGCTGGTACAGTACTGAGTGATGGATAAGATCCATAGTGGACATGTCTTGTGTGAAGGTAAGACCATTAAGCAGGAAAAGGGAGCTATTAACCAGCCTGCATGAGCTATAATTTGCTGCAGACTGCTGAGTGTTATGACCTTATTGTGGGACAGAATAGTTAAATAGGAATTGACATTACTATATATTGCCCTGGCCAGTCATATATCAACTCTCCTTATTTCACCTTTATATCAGAAATAGTATACTGATAAGGCTGTTTCATTTCTGTGAGCTGGAAATTGCAGATTCTCATTGATGCACAGATGTCTGCTACAGACTAGAAACTGTATATGTTGTTGTCCAGACTTACATTTTGTCTTGGACCTTGTACGGTGCCCCTCTGCCTTACGGCTAGGGTCCCACTACCGAAAAGACATATACATACACACAGACGGAAAATCACTGTTTGTTAGGAAAATACAATTTTTCAAAGAATGGGGGAGAAATCCATCCAAGGTTCCAGCTCAGAGGAGTTGTCTTGTAGGTCACAGTGCGGCACTAGAAGATTCTGGGATTAGAGCGCATCAATCATGTTATATAGGCATTTCAACTTGTGCTCTTTGTTTTCCATTAAAAGGAAATGTTGAAATAAAAATATTATAGAAAGACTAATTACAATAAAAATTAAATCCCTCCGTTAATTGACCATACCTTTATACCAGCCGTCATACAATCTGAAGCTGAAGTGTTTTTATCTCAGGACCTGGGGCACTGCACAGGCTGCAAGAATGATAGCTACACTCCTGACAGGGGACAGTTTTGATCTTCTGAAGATACATCAGAAGAACAACACGCCCACCAGACATAAAACAGGCCCACAAGCAGACAAAAAACACTGACCTGTCAGGGCGGCGCTTCTGCACTGCCAGATTGCCCTAACTGCCAGTTTGACCCTGCACACTAATGCCGTCAGTCTGAAAGGTTCTGCAAACGGTGTGCAGCTAGTAGAGTGCTCCCTAACCCACCTTAATTGAAATAACCCAATATAGAATTAGTCTCTCTTTTTGCTTGGGAGTGTGCAGCGCCTGAGAAATGGCTCATGTGGCATTATTGCTGCACCTTTACCGTAGTAACAGTGACATTCTTGAAATACACTAATGTAGTACTCACAATTATCACTACTGCTGCCCGCAGCAGTCCCATCAGGCAATATGTATGACTGCTTGGCCTTTCACAATCAGCTCAAGTCAAACAAGATTTATTCGACGATTGTCATAAAAGCATAACAATTGAAATTTGGTCATTTACAATAAAATTAGACAAATACATAAAAAGATAAATCACAATAAGAAAAAATTTCATCATGTTTAAATACACAAAGTAATGGGGAGTTATTCGTTTTGTAGCTCATACATTTACACTTTTGTTTCTGATGACCCACGCCCATCCTAAAAATTTCGCCACAGCAATATATATAAAGGGAATTGGACTTGTGCAAATAATTCGATCGGCCACCATTCCACTCCGTGTGCCCAGTAATTTGGCCATAAGACGCAACCACACTCTACGCAGGGCATCCAAAGAGCAGATGACTAATTGTTTCTTTTGGATCTGGGCAACATGGACATGAGGCATTTCCGCCACTGGACCACCTAGATGTAAATACTCTGACAGGGATACTGCCTAGTCTCAGTTGGAAGTGGAGTTTTCTGTCCAGTGGCTTTGTTATGTCGTCCCAGAAAGGCGCAAATAGAGTCACATCCTTGGACTCCATAAAAGCCCCAGGTAATGAGAGAGGAGAGGTGGTCCTGAACACTCTAGAGGATATCATTCCCCAGTACAACCACTTTATTTCTTTCTTTGAAGGAAATGTGGCATTGATAGGGTCCTCCCATGCATCCGTCAGGCCTAGCTCCCTGAGAATCGCTCCAATTCCAGAGAGCCATTTTACCTGGTGGAAAACATAATTTTTAATTATATCCAGGAGACCCATGGCTTAAGTTTTTAGTTCTGGCGTAACCCACACACGCCTCCAGTATAATACTGGGCGGAGGTTTGCAATGATCTCAATAGGCTTCATGCCTAGGTCCTGGAAAACTGGGGCCATGGGGGTACTTTGTGGAAGTTTGATGAGATTACATGGGAACCTGTTTTCAGAACCTGTAAGCTTTTTTAGGTTCCCTTGCCCCCATATTGCCACGCCATAAAGTGCTGCACTCACAGCCTTTGCGTTGTAGACAATAATGGCCGGGGCAATTGGTTTTGTCATGGACTTGGCATGTTCAGTGATCAGTGCCCCTGCAAGTTGCCTAAGCTTTAGCGTGGCTAGATCTATCTGTTCATTCCAGCGCAAATCATGTTGGATGGTTACGCCCAGATATAAGAATGACTTAACTTGTTCCAGAGGTAAGTTATTCATAAATATCTTTCCCCTGAATGCTTTGTGTTGATTAAAAGACATGAATGTTGATTTTAAAACATTTACTTCCAGCCCATGATTGGAACAGAAAGTTTCAAAGATCCCAAGGGCTTTTTGCAAACCACTTGGGAAATAATAAAACAATCGTCGGCAAACATTAAAATTGGAGCGTTGGCGCCTGCTAGAGTTGGAGCGTCAACATTTGCCTGGATCAGTACCTTTGCCACGTTGTTAATATAAAGAGAGAAGAGGGTCGGGGCTAGCACGCAGCCTTGATGCACTCCCCTCTCTACTGGGAACTGGGTTGTAACACTTCCCGGAGGCCCCACCTTATCTGGGCATAGTTGTGCTCGTGTAATTTGACAATCAAAGAAAGTAGGGCAGGGGGCGCATGCCCATGTCATTCAATACAAGCCACAGATTTGTACGTGGGACAAGATCGAAAGCTGCCCTCAGATCAATGAAGGCAGCATATAAACTGCCCCCCCCCCCCAGTTGGACAGTTTTCCAATAGAGCATGGCAAAGTATAACACCTGGTCTATTGTGCTTATGCGGGCTCTAAATCCTGCTTGGAGATGGGACAGGATATTCATCTCAAGCTCCCAGTCGTGAACTTTGTTTAGTATCAGTCTGCCATAGATCTTCTGAATTGTATCAATTAGACTGATAGGGCAATTGTTACCTGGGAGTGACCTATCGCCCTTTTTCAAAACAGGAATTATTTCCGCCCCATTCCAGGATTCGGGTATTGGTGATCCTTTTGCTATCATGTTTGCCAATAATAATATGTATTTTCCCCACAGTTCTCTATCGTGTAGGAAGATGTCTGCCGGGACACCATCTATCCCCGGTGCTCTGCCAGGCGTAATAGAATCCAGAGCTCGTTGGATGTCCTGAATGGTGAATGCATCTTCCTCCCAGGCGGTGTATGGGACCCTTTCACTTCGTTCATGGGTTAATTCCACCCCTTTAGCGTATTCTGGCCTAAAGTAGGCTACCCAGTCTTCTTGAGCTACCCAGTTTTGGGGCTTTTCTGGGCAACCCTCGAGCCCCCATTTCAACAGATTCGAGAATAGCTTAAAATTCTTGGTTGAGCTAGCCTCCTTAAGCTCCCACCATTTTCTTTCATCCCAAGCGCGCTT
Organism: Lissotriton vulgaris; assembly: GCF_964263255.1. Lineage (NCBI taxonomy): Eukaryota > Metazoa > Chordata > Amphibia > Caudata > Salamandridae > Lissotriton > Lissotriton vulgaris. The sequence goes on along the minus strand of NC_141697.1, from coordinate 829,514,477 downwards.
GGCTTTTTGGATGGTGGATTTGTACACTTTCCTGGCTGAAAGGACACTAACACTAGATCCAGTTTTAATAGCCTGCCCTAGGTCCAGACATGCTTTCCTACATTCCTTATTATACCAACCAGGAGAATTATTGGTGGAAATTTTATTTGGGTTATTTGTTTTAACAAATAGGCTTTTTATTTGGAGAAACATGGTTTCATGCACCTTGTTTGGTCTATTTCTCTCTAGAGATGAGGGTTCCGCAGTAGCACAAACACTTAAATCTTTTATAGCTAGTTCCAGGTTATGTAAAATAAAGTCAATGTTTGACTGGTTTTGGGTAACTGAGGCCCATTTCAGGTGACGCATGTCATTTGCGAGGGTGACAGATTGGGAACATTCATCCTTCTTTCCCTCAATTGCCACGGACGTCACCCAATACGAGAAAATCATGCACAGGGGGTTGTGATCGCTCTCAAGGCGGTCTACGACCATCATATCCGCTATGTGGTTCCACAACTCAAGGTGGACGAGTATATAATCAATTCTGCTTTCTCTTTGACCACTCTTGAATGTGGTGGCACCAGCCCTGTCCCTCGGAGTCCTCCCATTGGTCGCCCTTAATCCTTTGATTAAACAGGTGGAGTTGATCTGAATCACCAGATCGGTCCACCTTCTTACTGGGTTAAGTACGAGCCTAGGAACCCCCCACTGACTATCTTGTTCCTCTGCTAGATACGATTCGCCACTTGACAAGGGTTCAAAAGTTACATTAAAGTCCCCTGCGACAATCAGACGTGAATGTGCGGAGTATTTGTCGATAAGGTCATCAAGGGCAGCAAGGGTACTAGACTTCCTGCCCCCTGTACTCCTAGCATACACATTATAAATGTCTAGGGATTTGGCCTGTTTTGAGATAAGAGATACAATCTGAATATCCTTATGATTCGTCTGGAGCTCTTTTACTGTAATTACAGAATCCTGTTTGACCCAGATTGTTAGGCCACCCGATGGCCGCCCTCTGTCACTTTTTTCTGCTGGAACACTATAATTTAAGAACCCTGGGAAGTGTTGAGGTTCAAGATGCCACGTTTCCTGAAATAAGCATATGGTGAATTGGTTAACAAAGGATGCCCACTCCGGGCTTTCCACCTTGGTTCTCAACCCCGCGGTGTTCCATGACATAATAGAACCAAATGTAATGTAATGTAATGATGATACTTGTAAAGCGCACTGTTACCCCATCTCGGGGTGTCCTGGTGCTGAAGACCACTGGGGAACCCATCCTGGCTTTCCCTGTGAGATGGTCCCTTCTGGGTATCTCCAAGGTGAAACCAGGCATCCCCGGCGTCTGTGGGGGGCCATTGTAGAGATGAGGCAAGCTTAATGCCCAGAGTTACCGAGTGTGATCCTTGGTTAGAGTAGGCACTGAGGTGAGAATTATCGAGTCCGTTGACCCTCGTCCACAACCCTGCCGCGTCGGGAATTGAACCCTGGTCCCGGGCCGTTCTCTGCTTCCGGGTCTGCCGCCTCTAACCAGTGAGCCACACCACTCCACGTGCATCAAAATCCTTAGCAAGGTTTTAATTAAGAACATGATCAAAAGAGCAACCGCCCCATCATCTACCCCAGGGTCTATTACTGTACAGGATGTTTCCAAAGGAATACACTGCGGCGTGGTGTGAGTGCCTGTTACCATGTCACCTGGGAGGTTGGAAGCAATGCCCTCTGTCGTCAGTCAGTCATTAGAGTCCAGACGCGACCCACCCCCCTCCGTGCCCAGTGGTTGGGTTCCCCTACCTTTTGTCAACTGCTGGGGGAGTGAGGATCTCAGTTGAATGCGAGAGTAGTCAGGGGAGCAGGACCTGAACTCTATTAAAACCAAATTTTGTGCCAAGTTTTCATGTTTGAAGCTAATTTCAATACAGTCAGTTCTACATCCTGGGTGCGACAACCTAGTGGCCCTAGAGATGTCTTCCCTTTATCACTGATCGGCAACCTCTAGTGTGCTGGATCCAGTGAATTGCTTTATCTGTCAGGGAGTCTCTGGTTTCTACGTCCTTTCCTACATCCAGTTTCGGAACGTTCACCATGTATACTTTGGATAAGTCGGGAGGAATAAAACGGGATGAGGAGGGGCCACTGACTACCATTTTCCGAGGAGAAGGCATTGAGGTATTAAGGCTATTAGTAGGTCTAGGGTTGAACCTGGGAGACCCCCCGTTTTTTTCTAATTCTGGGCGTTTAGATTTAGGAATTGTCTCGGGCATGGATTTCGCAGGCAACTCCCTGTCTCCACTAGCTTTACTATGGGACGTGACTCCCTTCCTCAGCATGTTACCCCCGGGTTGTTGCTGCTCAGAATGTTGAACTGTTTGCCTCTGCTTATCAGCAGGCGCAGCGCTCGGCTGCTTGCTATCTAAGCTACATTTAAAGCATGCATTTGGGTTAGGAATTACCTTGTCCACTTTAGCAGTCAAAATATCAACTTTATCTTGCATGCAATGAATGAAATTACATAAGCGGTTCACAAGGATACACAGTTTTGAAATGTCCTCCCCCGCACCAGAAATGGGTACACAAGAGTTTGCCTCTACCCCCATCCTCCCCTCATGTAGCCCTAGCGAAGCATCAGATGGGGTTAGCTGGATTAGTAAGTCTCCGTTCTCCTCATTTGGACAGTCAATGTCAGTAAGGGCGGAGAACCTATTAGAGCAGAGGATAATTGGATCAAGCGAGAGAGGGAGAGGTGCTTCTACCTCCACATCAACACTCGTTACAAGTTCATTAACAACTACTCCTGCGCCATCATGGCCTTCCTCAGAATTGCGAGAATTTCTTTTCCTCTGAAACATCCCAGGGACAACACTCGGACCCCGTTTAGCATTTCTCTGCGTTGAAATAGGAGCATCGACCCCCTTCATCTCTTCCTGGCTGAGGTCTTTGGGGGGCTCAGATGTGAGTATGAGGCTGCAGTCTTCTATCAGTTCATCAATTCGATTCATGACACAATTCTCCCCAACATGTTTAACTGCCTTGTTGGCCTTCTTAGACTTCCTCCTTTTTGCCCGGGTACTCAGCCCATCAGCTACGCCTTCCATACTTTTCCTCTTCCCCATTATAGCAATACAGAGGGAACAGTACCTTGAAACGTGGTAGGAAGATGGATTTGTTAGTGCTGTGGCCCTGCCCTGCCCCTGCCCCGGACGGCCACAGACGGCCCGCCCTTTGTCCAGGCTTCATCCGGTCCGGCCCGTCCCGCGCGCGTCCCACGCTGTGCACACAGGATGAGATTATATACACTGGTGATCTAGGGGGCGGGCCGCCTCGCAGGTGGTAGCACACAACTGGCTCCTGGTCCCTGGAGTCCCGTGCGGCGTTCAGCTTGACGATTCTGGCCCCCTCGGCAGTGATTAGGCAAGAGGCCCTCGATGTAGAACTCCTCCGGGGGTGGCAGCAGCACTGAAGTGAGAGAGCTCAGCACACGAAACGGGACCCGCGCCAGCGGGTCGCGCGAGGTGTTTTGAAGCGCCGGTGAGCTGGGGGGCGGGCCTCCTCGCAGGTGGTAGCATGCACAGGCTCCTGGTCCCTGGAGTCCCATGCGGCGTTCAGCTTGCCGATTCTGGCCCCCTCGGCAGTGATTAGGCAAGAGGCCCTCGATGTAGAACCCCTCCGGGGGTGGCAGCAACACTGAAGTGAGAGAGCTCAGCTCACGAAGCGGGACCCGCGCCAGCGGGTCCGGCGAGATGTTTTGAAGCGCCGGTGAGCTGGAGGGCGGGCCTCCTCGCAGGTGGTAGCATGCACAGGCTCCTGGTCCCTGGAGTCCCGTGCGGCGTTCAGCTTGACGATTCTGGCCCCCTCGGCAGTGATTAGGCAAGAGGCCCTCGATATAGAACTCCTCCGGGGGTGGCAGCAGCACTGAAGTGAGAGAGCTCAGCACACGAAGCGGGACAATCAGCTCAAACCTGAAGGCACATTGTACTTTTAAAAACAGGTGATCTATTAGAGTTCTGGTGCCAAACTGTGGGAAATGCTCAAATTAAGCATTGCAAATAGGTCTGTTAACTGTGACAGTGGAAGATGCCAAATATTATAGGAAATGGGCAAACAGCACTCATTTTAATAGCTGCATTTATTGCTTTTCTATTTTTTTTGACATCCTGTATTACTTTAACAATGTTTGGTTTTCGAAATTATACACTTATACAGCAGCATAGCAAGACAAGCACTCCTTTCCGCTGGGCTGTTTTCAACCTGTCACTTGAAACATCCAGAAGGTTTGTGAAACACCCATTTGGAATTGCTTTCACTAAACAAACTTTTCCTTAAACGTCCCTCTTTGGAAAAGATCTGATGTGAGGACCAAGGTGTATTGAGGGCATACTGATGTACAAGCAAAGGCTGTGATGCTCGTGCTGTTTCCTAACTGTTGATAAAATAGTCCCCCCTTTTTTTTTTTACTTAACTTGTTTGCAACTTTTCCACTTTGGTATTTTAAAATATTTATTTACCCATTTTCACCAGTATTTATAAAATATGGCTTTTTCTTATTCAACTGGGGTTTCAATTGGCTCAGCATTTCATATATAAATGAAACCGCCGCCACCGCAGAGCATGACCCTGGTGAGGTGACACCAGTCCCTAAACAAAAGAAGAATGCCATGCCTAGGCTGTGGCAGAAGGAGGGTGAGCAAATGCTGTCACTGCAGTGAGAGGCCCATTATCATTCTGGATGTGAAAATGAGGTCTGCAAACAAAATGATAATGGGCTGATAGCAATCTGTGCCAGGTCAGGGAGGAGGTGCTGCAGGCCCTCAAGATCACAGCAGGAGCGCGAGCTGGCACCCGCAGTGAAAGTTACAGAACTCTCAGGCTGCCTGCAGGTTGACAGCTCACTCTAATGTCCGAAATTACAAAAGGCATCCGTGAAAGGGTTCCTCATGGACAACGGACAAGAGGCCCAAATAACGGGCGGTCTGTAAAATTTATGGGCTTTTGGTCACCCTAGACTTATTGATAAACACGGGCACCACTTTTTATCCCATCTATAATGACCCACTTGTCATTCACTCCATTATAGTTGGGTCATTCACTTATCTTTGCGTTCTATGTGGTTGTGCTGTGTACTGCATGAGTGAGATCAAATGTGTTACATGAATGGTGTCCTGCAGGAGCACACGTTAAACATGACATAAGACGAAGGTTCCCCCTCAGGTGTTCTCGAGCCCAATGTTATGTTATGTTATGTTATGTTACGTTATGCTATGTCCAATTATGTTGCCATGTCATTCTATGATATGGTATGTGTACATTTCTAGCATGGCATTGATCTGGGAGTGTATCTTGACACTGAAGCCTGTAGGCCAAACCAAAGTCATGACTGGGTGATGAGCCAGGTCTTCAGTTTCTTGTGAAATTCAAGAATTGAGGAGGAAGCTCTGATGTGCAGGGACAGGTTGTTCCAGGCTTTAGGAGCGAGAAAGGAGAAGGCACAACCGTCAGATCTGGTTCTGCTTATGCAGAGGTGTGTGGGAATAGGAGTCTGGCTGAGCAAAGGTATCAGGTAGGTTTGTGGAAGTTTATGCAATTGTTCAGGTATGTAGGTCCAATATTGTGTAGGGCTTTGTATGTGTGAGTGAGGAGTCTGTAAAGTGTTTATGGTTTGGGAACCAGTGGATCTCTTTTAAGGGATGAGATGATCGGAGTGTGGGTTGGGAGGTTGAGGGTGAGCCTGCCACTGAGTTTTGTTTGGGCTGGAGCCTTCTGCTCATTTCCGCTGATGAGGTTGACGGCTCTGAAGTGAAGAGGGCCAAACTGACCGACATGGGTTTGACAATTTGCATATAACTGCTCCTGGGTATCACAGGCCGTACAATTATCTATGAGGTTTAGGATAATCCACATCCAAATGTCAAGAATCAGGGATAAAGGAAAAGAACCCTGCAGATGACCCACAGTTTCCAAGTAGCCACAGTTCCTTCACCACAAAATAAATATACATTTTGTATTAGGAATGCAAAGTTTGAGGATATTCAGGAGAACAAAACAGGAAGAAAATACAGCAGGACCAGATGAGAGGCTCCAGGACACAAAAAAAACCCATTCAGGAGCTGGTAACACAAAGTGAATACAGTTCATAAATACACAGCAGTGCAACAACCATAGGAAAAGGCACTTGACTATTACTCGCTTCCGCAAGGCCACTGGCACTCTAGCCTAAAATCACTGAAGGAACTGGTCTCACAGGAAGATACAGGTAATTGTAATAAAGTAAAAACAACAACAAAAAGGTCTAATTCTAGCCAGAACTAAATCAAGGGTAAGAATTCAAAGAAAACAACAATCACTAGCATGGGAGGAGCCAGGTGACAAATTGCATTGAAGAGTGGAAAACCCAGAAAATGCAAACTTTGCCAGACAATGTGCTTCTCGATCCCAGGGTCCCATACAGTCACAACCTACCTATTAGTGGTTTTCATATTGGATGGGGAAAGTTTTATGTTCAGACTTTCATTTACAAAAAGCAGACCACCATTGTTGAGTACATCCCATGCAGGTGCAAGGAAATGCTGTGGTCCACCGCCATTCCATAACCAGGTTTGAACGCTGGATTTGTTGCTTGACCCCACCTTGCCAAACACGATCTTGAACCAACTGCCACCTTCCCAATCCCTGATACAGAGTACAAGTGTAAGTCATATTCTACTAATCCCAGAGAGCTGCTATAAGAAATTGGGTTTCTGGTTGGCAAATGTATGCACCCTGTCCAAGCAGAAGCCACAATCCTAGTGAGGGTAATATAGCTACTCTATAAAAGATAACCTGTGCTCACCCTCTGGTAGCTTGGCACAGAGCAGTCATGCTTATCTAAAGAGGCAATGTGTAAAGTATTTGTGCACCACACACACACATACACACAGTAACACTGTAAAAAGACTCCACATAGGTTTATAAAAATAGGTCGTTGTATCATAAACAAAACAAGACCCAAATGTGTAGAAGTTAAGATATTGAATTTTAAAAGAATGACTGCAATAAGGCGCTAAGAAGCAAGTAGCGCTAAAAGGTTACTTTAGGTTGTGCTGGACCGAGGCAAAGTAAAAATTCGGGCCAACTGCAATGGAGCGCTGGCTTGCTACAGGGCCCACGCAGGCCCCAGAGAACAAAGTACCTTTCCTGATCCAAGCAACGAGATGAATCGATCTTCTCCACGCAGTGAAGGCGATGCGTCAGTCATGAAGATGGGTGCCTGAGTTGAGAGGCATTGAGCAATGCAGGAGCAGAGGTAGAAACTTTGATTTCCGTGAGTCTCAAGCAACAGGCGGCAAGCCAACAAGCCCTTGGAGGTCACTTGGAGTGAAGGCAGAATCCAGCTCTCATTCAGCTGAGCCAGATAGCAGCAGGTTGCAGGGCAACACAAGAGAAAAGCAAGTCTTACAAGTCTTTAGTCTAAAGATGAGTCCTTTAAGCAGTACATCAGTCCTTCTAACAGAGGTGGTTCAGTTCAAGATCCAGAATTGTTGCCTTTTAGGGGGTCAGAAACCCAGTACTAATACCCAAAGGTGCCGTTGATGTGGGGGTGGCTCAAAAACAGCTCTCTGAAATGCAAAGGTCCCCCTTTTAGTAAGGTCCTGTCTGCCAGTCTATCTATGGGCGGCACTACCTATTCAAGTGAAGTGTTAGCCCCATCAGAATGCAGAGGTATGTAGATGGAAACTCAGACACACCTATCCTTCCTGTGTTGTGGCTGTCTAGAGGGAATGCCCAAAGTGTAGGTGTCACCACCGCAGATGTGTATTGGAGACAGGCTGTCAGGCAGACAGAGCAGTAAGTGCAGAGAAATGTCTTCTTTCTAAAAGTGGCATTTCTAAAACAGTAATGTTAAATTAATTCACCAGTACGTTAGATTTATCAATACAATTCCAACATATGAAACATGAAAAAGCGACTCCTCTCTGATCAGGAATTACAGCTTAAAAGTGTATTAAGAAATTCCCAATTCCAACCTATGAGAGGAGTAGGCCTCACAGTAGTGACAAACGAAACAGACTGTAGTTTTAAATGCTAAGTCGAAATGGCAGTAAACTGTACACACAGGCACTGCAGTGGCAGGCCTGAGACAGGTTTGAAAGCCTACTTTTGTGGGTGGCAAAATCAGTGATGCAGCTCACTAGTAGGATTTAACCTTCTGGCCCTGGGTATATGGCATACCACCTTACAAGGGACTTACAAGTACATTAAATAGCTTGATCAGGTATGCACCGAATCACACACATGCTTAGGGCAGAAGCACATGCACTGTAGCACTGATTAGCAGTGGTAAAGTGTTCAGAGTCTTAAAGCCGACAAAAGTTTCAGCAAAATGTGGAGACAAAAAGCAGAAAGATTGGGGGAAGTCTACCCCAAGGCTGACAGGTCTAACAGCTGCCCAGCAACAACACTTATAAAAACAGCTTAGGCTATTTACTGAAGAGCTAACCCAGTGATTCTTGCATTGACCAGAGCTTTGATGTCTGCATGTGGGCTCCCAATACACATCTCCTCTCCCCTTTCATTGATACAGGATAGAAAGCATGATATGAATCCACTCAAACATGCATGCTTTTCTCATTGGCAGGAGATTCTAAATCTAATTGTACATACCTTGTCATTGGGCCCACCTTGCCCCTACTTTAGTATGAGGGCTGGCCCTCTACAGACACTTTGCATTCCACTTTTGAACTTTGAAATAAAGCTATACAGTACTTACCTGAAAGAGCTGGTGTGCCCGGAATATAACTATCTTTTTGATAATCCAATCCAGACTAGAAATAAGCCTACAACAAGAGGGTAACAAATTAATATTGAAAGTGGCTGACAAAGAGAGAAAGGCATGTTCATGTAATCAGATGACCAATGGTTCCTTATCTGTGACATTATTGAAAAGTGTGCAGATGACTTTAACTGCAATGCCTCCTTCTGAGACAGCCCACATGGGACAGTCTCAGGAGGAGTAGACCACTTAGATGAAATAAGGACCAGTGCTCAGAAACGAGTCATACTGGTACATTCCTCAGAATAGCTGCATTGAGACAGGACTTTGTGCTTTCCGTAGATGACTAAATTCCAGAATAAAAAAGGCTACTAGAATGACAGGTGTTTTAGATGCTGAAGGCTCTGATAGCACTTATTCCTAGTATAGATTTACCATTCTTAACTCCACAGATACGTACCATGACATTACATATATTCCTAAGTACATAGATGTAAAGTAAAGATTAAAAAATTGAGGGTCATCGCCTAGACTGTGATGCAAGCAGTTGTAGGATAGAAGAGCTTAAGTCAGGCCTAGCTGTCCTGACCCATGCATGGAAATGTAAACAATGGAGGAGTATCAAAATGAATCTCAGACAGTGAAACCATGAGAGTGACAATAGACAGTCCAATGTGATCAGAAGGACCAGAAAGGATTAAGGGCCAGATGTAGGAGCCTTAATACCGGTCGGAAACTGTAATCAGTGCCACAGGCCCTTACCGAATCGTTATTTACCATGGAATACTATTCCATGGTAAATAACGAATTCCAGTGTACATGCACATCTGTGCATGTACACCTGTGCCATGTGGCACACAGACATGCCCTAAGGGCATGTCTGTGTGTCACGTGGCACACTAGCCAGAAACAGGGGTGCAACAGGGTGTCAAAGTGACACCCTGTCACTCTTGCAAAATCGGTAATTTTACCGATTCTGTAATTACAGAATCGGCATTTGCCATTGATTCCTATGGGCCTCAAGGCCCATAGGAATCAATGGCAAATACCGATTCTGTAATTACAGAATCGGTAATTACCAAATCTTACCGATTCGGTATTTTTACCGAATATTCTACCTACATAGCAATTACCGAATAGTGAATACCGAATCTGTAAAATTCGGTATTTACCATTCGGTAAATTGCTATTACCTACATCTAGGCCATAGTTCCAAATCTCCTAGGAGTTGTGTGACACATTCAATATGGTGCTATGCTAGCTAAATAAGCAGAGTACAGAAGAGCCCCAGAAGACCGAGGTGGCATGGCAGTGAGTTGGAGTTTAGCACTGATGGTGGGGAGGCTGACAAAGAAGTGTGCACTGTGTTAGCTAAGAAGGAAGACTCTAAAAAATAATCTCAAAATGTAGTGGAAAGAAGTTGTCATCTGGTAGACCTCCTTAAGGCAGCAGAGTCAATAACCCTTGGGAAAGGTGGGGGAGACACGAGAAAGCTTCCAAGACTCATGTAAAAAGCAAATTAAGTTATGCAGTTTATAGCATCTTCCCCAGCCTGAGGAACAATCAATGACTATACAAGACACAGAGCTCAGTATTATACGTCTTTATTCTACTGCGTGTAACTGCGAACTCAACATTCTCAAACAAGAGTTCATGGCATTGCGCTCTGACACCTACATCACAGCTCTACGGAGTACGTTAGGAACCAAAATGGTTTCGTCATAAAATATTGCAAGACATTACATCGCCCCCTCTGTTAAATAATTTTTTTTTTTTACACATCAGCATATATATATATTTATATATACAATTACATCTCTTCAATCAACCTTCTTGGTGCTTTAATAATTTGACCTGATCTGGTTACTGGAAGATGAGAACTGCCATGTTCACTTGCAAAGGTTTTCAAAGACAGTGAAGAAGTAACAGTGGTCATGTTCAGTCTTTCCTTCACCATCTCGATCAGAAGACCGATGACTCAAATGCCGAACGTGAGAAGAGTATCTGGTAACAAAATTTCCAGGTTGCTGGGCAGTCACCATATTCCCCTTGGTGGACACAACGTGGAAAGGTTCAGCATCATGTGGAGCATCATATTTCCTCCTTCGCATCTGTTGGGCAATCACTAGATCTCCTGTCTTAAACTCAATGTTATTTGCATGTCATCTCTTGTCGGCATAGGCTTTTATTTTTTCCTTATTTACCATGTCCTTCATACTAGTTGTATTCTCATTTCCTTGTCTTTTGGTGGTCCATTGAGGTAACGTGGTTGTCATTACTCTCCCGAACATCAAAGTATCAGGACTTTTGTCTGTGGTCGAGTGAGGTGTTGAATGATAGGCTCATAGGGTGGAATTCAATACAGTTTTTAAACTGAGTTTCTCTAGAGTTCCACACTTTACTCCTTTCTTTTACGTACTCATAAAACACTCAACAAGTCTGTTGGCCTGTGGCCAAAAAGGTGCACTCTTCATGTTCAGATGCTCCAGAAAATCCTTGTAATCTCAACTGTTAAACGGCAGGCCATTATTAGTCTTCACAATGGTTGGAACAACCCATGTTGAAAAGATGCTGCATAGTCTCTCAATGACTAGCTCAAGAGTTGTGGATGAGAGATTCTCTTTTAATGGAAAACATGAGTACTCATTCAAAATAACAATGAAATGATGAGTGGACCAAAGAAATCGATGGCTATTCTCCCCATGCATGATTTGGGAGTTCTAACATGCTAAGAGTATGCTGAGTAATGTTTGCAGACAAGCAGTTGCATACATGACAGGCTTTGAGTTCCTTTTCAACCTTCTCATCTAAATATGGAAACAAAACTCAGTCTCGGAGAGCTCTTTTAGTAGCAACAATACCACAATGTCCTTTGTGAGCCACTTCAATTATTTTCTGTCTCAAACTCTGTAATTAGGGTTCTTGACCCTTGCAGTATAACTCTTTCCTGAGTTATAGAGAGTTCATCTTTAACGTTTTTGTACTTTTGGTATTTAGTATCACTGGTGAGAAGTCGCATGTGTTGGTACCATGACTGATGTGTAATTATATCTTTTTACTTCAGCAAGTCACTATCATGGCTCATGGCATTGATGATATGGACTAATGACGTGGTAGCTACCGTATTTGATTTTACAAATAAATTGATGAAGACTACAGCTGTCTTGGATGGAGTACCATGACCGTGTATAGGCACTCTGGAGAAGTAGCCAGCAGGGTTTTTATCCTTCCCTGGATGATGCACAATGGTATAATCATGCTTTTGTAATCCTAGTCCCCACCCTTCAATGCAAGGAGGGGTACAAAAGGGGGTGGTGATGGACGGAGCATCTGAATCAATCAAACACTCACACCCAGTCAAAAGATCTGGGTTTAATCCATCACCGTTCTTTAGCTCACTCTGCCACCCCAGTTTAGACATGGCTATATGCAAATCAGTCTGACCCTGTGCCTCATGGGAACAGTCCAGCCCGAACTGCCAAGCCATATCTTCCCTGGCACTTACCCAGCCAGCATGACAGTACCAGACTGCACGCAGGTTCTGCAGTGGCAGACCTTAGGCACATTTTACCAGGCGGCTTCCGTGGGTGGCGCAACCCGCGCTGCAGGCCCACTAGCCGTATCGGTATTTACAAGCCCTGGCACTCCGGGTGCACTTTACTGGGGACTGATAGTAAATCCAATAAGCCAATCATGGAAATCAATTACATGTATACACTTTACATCGGGAGCACTTGCACTGTGGCACTGATTGGCAGTGGCACAGTGCCCTGAGCAGCTAACACCAGCAAAACATCTGAGGCACATCAGTAAAAAGTGGAAGGGAGACTCACGCCAAGGTGCCAGGTCTAACACGTGTCCCCTCCAGCTGAAATGTAGGGAGAACTACCCTACCCCAGGGAGTTCCTCATCACTAAGGCGGAAAAACCAGGACAGACCATCAGCGTTGACATGATCTGTGCCATGGCGATGCTCCACTGTGAAGTCCTTACCCTGTAGGGAAATGGACCACCTCAACAGCTTTGGATTCTCACCCCTCATTTGCATCAACCATCTGAGGGGCCTGTGGTCCGTCTGAACGCGGAAGTGAGACCCAAACAAGTAGGGTCTTAGCTTCTTCAAGGCCCAGGCCACAGCAAATGCTTCTCGCTCGATTGCACTCCACCTCTGTTCCCGGGGAAGTAACCTCCTACTGATGAAGGCCACGGGTTGGTCCCAGCCCTCCTCAGTCATCTGTGAGAGAACAGCCCCTACACCATGCTCTGAAGCGTCTGTTTGCACTAGGAATTCCTTGGAGAAGTCAGGAGCCAGGAGCACGGACGCCGTGCACATGGCAGTCTTCAAGGTGTCAAAAGCTTTCTGACAGGTGTCAGTCTAGATCACATTCCGTGGCTGCCTCTTCGAAGTCAGCTCCCATACCCCTTGACAAACCTCCTGTAGTACCCTGTGAGACCCAGGAAAGCTCTCACTGCAGTTTGGGTCTTGGGGGGCTCCCAAGCCAGGATGGTTTCAATCTTGGGTTATAGGAGCGCCACCTTGCGCTCCCCACTTGGTGCCCCAAGTGCACCACTGAACCCTGCCCGATCTGACACTTGCTTGCCTTGATTGTGAGGCCTGCCTTGCGCAGTGCCATCAACACTTCCCAGAGGTGTTGCAAGTATTCTTACCATGTGCTGCTGAACACTGCAATGTCATCCAGGTAGGCAGCGCTGAACTCAGCTAGTCCTGGTTGACCAATCTCTGGAAGGATGGCTGGGGCATTCTTCATCCCAAAGGGCATAACTCGGAACTGGAAATGCCCATCTGGTGTGGAGAATGTTGACCTCTCTTTGGCCCCATCAGTCAAGGCGATCTGCCAGTACCCAGACATCAAGTCAAACGTGCTGAGGAACTGAGCAGCCCCTAACCGAACGATGATCTCATCAGCTCTGGGTATGGGGTGCGCGTCAGTCTTGGTTACTGAATTGAGTCCTCTGTAGTCCACACTGAACCTGAGTGCGTGTGTGGCTCCCGGCGCTGCAGCCTTTGGGACCAAGACCACTGGGCTGGCCCAAGGACTGCTGGAGGACTCAACCACCCCAAGAGAAAGCATCTTTGTGATCTCCTCTTTGATGCAGGCCCTGACCCTGTCAGTTACTCTGTAAGCCTTATGCTTAACAGGCAAGCTGTCTCCTGTATCCAAATCATGGGCGCACCAATCTGTGATACCAGGAACCAGGGAGAACAGATCTGGAAACTGCCGCAGCAATTGGCGGCAGTCTTCCTGCTGTTCAGACATCAGGGTGGGTGAGAGGTTAACTCCATCCACTCACCCATCTCGCTCTGAGGCTACCAAGAGGTCAGGAAGAGGCTTGGTCTCCTCCTCCATCCCATCATCAGTTGCCAAGAGCATGCCCACTTCGGACCTCTCCAAGTGGGGCTTAAGGCGGTTAACATGTAGGACCCTCAAAGGGTTCCTGGGAGACTGCAAGTCCACCAAGTAGGTGACAGGACTCTTGCGCTCCACAACCGCAAATGGACCTGTCCACTAATCCTGAAGTGCACAAGGCTCCACTGGGGCCAAGACCCACACCTTTTGTCCAGGTTGAAGCTCTACCAGAGTGGCATTCTCGTCGTACCACCGCTTCATCTCTTCCTGGCTGGCTTCCAGATTTGCCTCAGCAAGTTGCCTGAATCGCCTGGTCTGGTTTCTGAAGGCCAGCATGTAACTGTATACATTCTGGGGAAGTTTCCTGGGAGATTGCTCCCAGCTTTCCTTTACCAGACTCAGAGGTCCTCTCACTGGGTGACCGTACAGAAGCTCAAAGGGGCTGAACCCTAGAGACTTCTGTGGTACCTCGCAGTATGCGAAGAGAAGGCACGGCAAGAGGACATCCCACTTATGCCTCATGGGTTTTTCCAGACCCATAATCATGCCTTTTAGGGTTCGGTTGAATCTCTCAACCAACCCATTTCCTTGGGGATGGTAAGGGGTGGTGAACTTGTAGGTTGCACCACACTCTTGCCAAAGGGATTTCATGTACTTGGAAATGAAATTGGTGCCCCTGTCAGGCACCCCCTCTAGAGGGAATCCCATTCGGGAGAAAATTCCCATCAGTGCCCCTCCCACCAAGGGGGCCGTCACTGTCCTCAGGGGGATGGCTTTAGGGTACCGGTGGCATGGTCCACCAAGACCAGAATAAACATGTTGCCCATGGCTGTCTTGGGGTCCAGAGGCCCAACAATGTCAATTCTCACTCGCTGGAATAGTGTACTGACCACAGGGAAGGGCTGGAGTGGAGCATTCTGCTTCCTCCCACGCTTCCCACTTGCCTGGCAAGTTTGACATGACCTACAGTGAGCATCTGAGTTTCTGTGCATTTGGGGCCAATAAAAGTGGGGGGACAAGCTTGTCATAGGTCTTGTCCATCCCCAAATGTCCTGATAAGGGTACATCGTGAGGCAGCCCCAGTAGGAAGGCTCTGAACTTCTTGTGTACCACCAGCGCACGGGCTGACCCAGGTTCAGCAACCTTAGGCTCTGAATACAGGAGGTCGTTCTCCCAGTAAACGAAGTGTGCCCTGGACTGACTACCATTGGCCTGGTCTGCAGCATGCTGCCGCATACCGATGAGCGAAGGGCACTCTTTCTGCTCCCTGCAGAATTCCTATCTGGAGGGGCCTCCTTCTTGCTGCCAATGGGTCAGCTTAGGCAGGTGCCCCAGTTTGGCTATCTGTTCCCCGGTAGGCTCCAGGGCATTCCCCTCAAGGTCTGCTTCTTCTTGGACCGTGGGAACTTCAGGGGCCGGTCTCCAGCGCGGCCTGCGCCCTCCCTCTAAGGCCAGTTCCTGGGCCTCTCCCTCAGGCTCCAGGACCTCTTCAACACCCCTACTGGCTGCCATTGACCGGGTGGTCACACATGCCCAGTCGGGTAGACCCACCATCCGCAGGTGAGTCATCTTCTCCACCTTTTCCCAAGGGGATCTCTCCAAGTCGTTCCCTAGAAAACAGTCTACAGGCATGGCAGTTCTCACAACAACCTGCAGAGAACCAGAGACCCCCCCACACAAAGGGAACCTGAGCCATTGGACAACGACTCTCTGAGTTGTCAGCATTTACAAGTCTACAGTAGGCATGGGGTACAACCTGCTCTTGAGACACCAGGTGCTGCCGGACTGCAGTCACACTGGCTCATGAGTCTCTAAGAGCCGATACTTTCTTTCCATTGACAATCACTACCTGCCCATATTTCTTAGTGTTTGAGGGTAAGTAGTTCTCAGGGACCATCTCACTGTCTCCTGGTGAGACTAGGGTCATCTGAACAGGATCCCCACCTCCTTGGATTGCTACCTCCTCCCCAAAATTAACACAAGCCATTTGCCGGGGTGGGGCACCAGTGGGTGCGGGTTTTCCAAATAGGCGACACTTAGGGTCAGTGGCAATATGACCCCGGTCATCACACCTGAAGCAGGTGATGGGCCCTCTCGAACAGGTCTACCTGTCGGGCCCGGTCGGTTTCACGGGTGGGGGAGGCTGAGAACCTTTCCCTTGGTTCCCTTCGGGAGTACGTTGGGGGCCTTTTTGGAACCCTTTCGGTTTACCCCTGTCCCCCACTCTTCTGCTGGGGACCCTGCCCACCCTTGGCTGCGTCTCCCACTGGACCCTTGAGGACCCTGATGCTGACCCAGCGGTCCGCCTCCTCAGCAAGCTTCCTCGGGTTGGACAGCTTGCTATCAATTAGGTGCTGGCGTAGCTCAGAAAAACAATTACTGGACAAGTGCTCCCAAGCCATCAGGTCAAGGAGACCTTGAAAATCATTCACCCAGCCATACAGTGCTCTGCAGAAAACAGTTACATACTCCACATAGGTACCCCCAGGAATCTTAGTACAACCCCTGAACCTCTGTCTGTACATTTCGGAGTTAACCCAAACCTGGTCATCAGGGCATCTTTCATGTGGGAAAAAGAATTGTACACTTCAGAGGGTAAATCTAGCAGTGTGTCCCGCCTCTCGCTAAGGAACTTCCCCCACAACCCCGCTCCCCAATCTCTCTCAGGGACCCGGTGGGAGGACATGGCTACCTCATAGGCCCTGAACCACTGCCCTATGTCATCCCCTTGAAGTATTCCTTTACCACATCCTTAGGCATGTACACCCTTGACTCTACCTGCACCGGCGTTGTGCTGCCACCAGGAGGAGCTGTGTCCAAACTTTTCGCTTTCAGCTCCAACTCCTTCAATCTTATGTCATGATCCATTTGGAGCTTTTTCTCCTCCATTGCCAATCTTTGTTTCTCCATTTCCATTTGTCCATTTAATTTTGCCATCTCCACTTCATGGGCCCTGGTTGCTGCCCTGTCTACCACTTCCTCTGGCGAAAGGACCCTGCTGACATCAACAAGGCTTTCTGGTGGTTCTATTACCACCATACTCAGGGGATCCCTTGATTCCTTCCAGGCCCTCAGCGCCTTGATGAATTGGATTTTCCTGGTGCATCCAGAGTGGGCAACTCTGAACTTCCTGCAGTAGTCTTTCAGCTGCCCCACTGTGTAACCCTCCAGTCCCTGGTCTTCCCAATCTACATCATCAATCCCAGAGATTACTGAGGGTGCTCTTCCATCAGGGAGTGAGCCAGGCATGTCTTCAATGATTGGAGATCTCTCAGCAAAATTAAAAAGGGCAGTAAATCTGTGGCTGCGTTATAGGTCTGCTCTCACTATGTGGTGATCAATAATTCACTGTACATGAATCATAAATGCAAATTCGAACAATCCTCACCGCTGCCTCCAATGATAGAATTTGGGGTCTCTGGTTGGCACAGGTATGTACTTGTGACAAGCAGGGACCCTCTCCTCTAAGTCAGGGCAAGGTACTTACTCCTAGAAATAACCCTGCTCACCCTTTAGGTAGTGTGGCGCGAGCAGACAAAGCTAATCCTCAGGGCGCTAAGTTAGTTAAGCATTTATGACCACATACAGTAAACACAATGACCAACCACAAATGGACACCAGGCTTAAGATTTGTATTAAAAATACGTAGGCTTTATGTAAAAATATAGGGCACGTTGCAGTTATTATCACAAGACCAATATAACGTTTTAGGAATGAGGCCACAAGATGTTATTAGGCAATTGTTCTTTCAAAGTTCTTAAAGATGGTAAAACAGCCCCCAAAAACAATTGGGTAAAGTTTTGTTATGTTTTAGCAGTGCTTCTCACTGCTAGGCACTTCGTAGCGCTCCTGGACGCTGCACGCGGTAATCACGGAGCAGCCTTGCCAACTCTCACGCGCCTCGCGGACACGTCAACTCGAGGGGCGGCTCTGGGTGCGAGGCGTACAGCGCTGTCAGGAGTGATGATCACGGAGATGCGGGGAAAACAGAACGTTGCGGACCCCGAGTCCGTTGTAGACTCGCTGTCGAGTTGGTGGAGCTTACTGTGCCCTAGTTCGGGCGCTGTAGGTATGGCGCTCTGGTCCACCCGGCGTCCCTGGGGGGGGACGAGTCGTACTTTCTTAGTACGCGCTGATGGACAAGCGTACCTTCGGATCTTGTAGATGGCTGGCGGCTTCCAGCAGGCAGGCGCAGCACAGGGCCTCCAGCACGGACCGTATTGGGGGTCTCTTCGGAGTGCGGCGCGGCCTGTCTCATGTGTGGGAGGGCGAAGCGGGCGGCCGGGTACAGTTCTATGTACGGGCAGCCGTCCGAGGAACAAGATTGCGCTCCGCTCTGAATTCTGGCAGGAGGGGCGAGGGAGCACACCAAACGCTCCAGTGGCAGGCGAGGTGACAGGGGAGCGACTCTGCAAGAGCGGGGCTCTCAGCGGGCAAGGGCAGCAAGGCTCCTGGGTGTCACGGCCTAAGGAGGGGCGAGGGGGCAAGGTCACAGCTCCGGCGGGAAGGAAGCACATGGCTTGGTCAAAGACGAGCGAAGGTACATGAACCCAATGGTCCTGGGGTTCAGGTCAGGGGGCAAGCTCATATCAAGCCCTTGGAGATAGTTTCAAGCACAAATGAAGCAAAGTCCTTTCTGGTCTTTTCCTCTCCTTCCTCAGCAAGGCACCACTGCAGGCCAGTCCTTCAGATCAGGACAGTCTTTCCTCCTTCAGCTTCTCTTGGTCCTTCTAGTTGGGCAGAGGTTCTTCGTGGTAAAACAGGATCTGATTTGTTAGGAGCAGGGCTCCTACTTTTATACACAGTTTTTTTGTCTTGGCAGGCCAGAGGGGCCTGTGCATAGTTCATTTCAGCTCTGGAGCACTTTGTTTGGCAAACTCTGGTCTCTCCTTTCAGGGAGCAGGGCAGGCACATCAGACGCTCCGCAGGAGGTGGAGCTAGCAATGGGATGACAAGTACAGTCAGGAGCACTCTGTTGACAGTCTTCCCTCTTCCTGGACCAGGTGCAGGGCAGAGCCATCAGTCGCTCCCCAGGGGGCGGAGCCAGCATTGTGGTGGCAGAGCACAGCCCTATTCAGAGTCAAGGGGCACTCCCCCCACCCATCCTGGTGTAATCTCTCTATTCACCACCTGTTATCCCTAGCCCTGTCACTCATAGAAACCAGACAGCAGATACACATAAGAGCAGAGGCGGGCTGAAGTGCTTAGGCAAGCAAATGCTAACTTTCTAAAAGTAGCATTTGCAAACACAGGATAATAAAATAAACTTTACTAAAAGAAGTATTTTATTATTCTGAGTTCAGGCATACTAAACTTGACTTCCTACCATGTTCCCTGAGTCTACTGAGATTATAGAGAGTAATAATTTCAGCAGCTTATTCTGGCCTACGACAACAGGTAGCCTTGCAATAGTGAAAAACGAGAATGGCTGTAATTTGCTATTAGGACATGCCACACACATCAGGGCTTGTCCTACCTTATGCTTACAATGCACCCTGCCCGTGGGACTACCAAAAGGGGTGACTTATATGAAGTAAAGGGAAGGTTTAGAGGCTGGCAAGTGTGTGCACTTACCCAGCCAGCATGACAGTACCAGACTGCACGCAGGTTCTGAAGTGGCAGACCTTAGACACATTTTACCAGGCGGCTTCTGTGGGTGGCGCAACCCGCGCTGCAGGCCCACTAGCCGTATCGGTATTTACAAGCCCTGGCACTCTACTGGGGACTGATAGTAAATCCAATAAGCCAATCATGGAAATCAATTACATGTATACACTTTACATCGGGAGCACTTGCACTGTGGCACTGATTGGCAGTGGCACAGTGCCCTGAGCAGCTAACACCAGCAAAACATCTGAGGCACGTCAGCAAAAAGTGGAAGGGAGACTGACGCCAAAGTGACAGGTCTAACAGTCATCATATGATCTAAGGGCCTGATTATGATCTTGGAGGTCTGATCACCGTACTTTCACGGTGGCGGTCCGAAGAAGACGGCTCCGGCAGTGGTCTCCTGCCTGCCGTATTACGATGTTCCCGATGGGCTGGTGGCAGTCTTACTGATAGCAGAGAATGTTTTTTCAAATTTGTCAATGCATGTGTGTATTATTTGATTGCCCAAGTATTGAATATACACATATGCATGACACGTGAAAAAATACCTACTACCAATTGCTAGAGGCTGGACCATATGTGCCCAGTACAGTTAATGGCTAAATAGGGCAAAATGGACTTACCTGGATTTCGGCAACAAAGGGTTGTTTTCTTCAGGGTCAAGATGCTGCTGTGCAGGGGGGACCTGGAGAAAGAGATCCACACGGGAAACTGAAGGGAATAAAAGGAAATTGGTGAGCATGCACCCCAAAACCTTTGATTTTGTCAACTCGAAGCAGGCGGTCCCATCGACACGGCGGCTCGCTGGAAAGCCAACTCATAATTCGGACAGTGGTGAAACCTCTCTGCACCGCCTTATGAAAGCTGCTTTGCCCAACTGCCATTGAGGTGGTCTGAGAATGACTCCTGGTGTTGACGGTGCTCTGGCGGCCTTTCAGTCTGTAATCCAACAACATCATAATATAGTGGACAGGCCACCTAGTTGATGGCGGTGCATCAGACAACACGTCAGCGGTTGGAACACCAAAGTCGTAAACAGACTTTAAGGACCAGATGTACGACCCGTTTTTAGCATGCGCAAATGGGTTTTCAAACCCATTTGCGCATGCAAAAACATCATGGGCCATGGACAAAGCCAATTTAGCGAGTCACAATTTATTTGCGACTCGCTTGATAGGTTTTGCGACTCGCTATTTGGAAGGGGCGTTCCCTTCCAAATAGCGAGTCTCACAACTATGTACTAATGTTTTGCGACCACAATGGCAGTCGCAAAACATTCGCAATTACCACCTACTTGAAGTGGTAACATATTCGGAAATGGGAAGGGGTCCCCAGGGGATCACTGCCTGCCCTTAAAAATGGAACAAAAGCGTTTCTTTTTTTTAAAATGCATCCTGTTTTCCTTTAAGAAAACGGGCTGCATTATAAAAAAAAGTCTTTATTTAAAAGCAGTCCCAGACATGGTGGTCTGCTGAGCCCAGCAGGCCACCATCCCTGGGAGGGCCTGTCATTTCCAATGGACTTGCAAATTGCGAGAGGCTCATTAATAATAATGAGCCTCGCAATTTGCGAACCCATTGGGAATCGCAAACAGAGTTAAACACACTGTTGTACATTTTATTTTGCTCCTCGCAATTAGTCTCAAATTGCGAGGCGCAAAATAAAACGGTCGTACAACTGGCCCTAAATGTTTACAAATTACTTGTACAATTACAACAACACTAGACTATAACATACAAGAGGAAATCTATACTATAGCCTACTAGAGTAAATCTATACGTTTTAAAAAGGGTACATTTACTATTGCCAATCCAAGGTAACCTTCTTTCTGGAAGGTGTGGGACATTGAAAGTATTATATTTATTAGTCCCACTCCAATTATTATTATGAGTGTTAAATTTATTATTTCTACTCCAATCTAAGCTACACTGGGGAAGGTGTTGTACTTAAAAAGCGAAAGATGTACTATTCAAATGTAAGCTACAGTGGGGAAAGCATTGGGGAAGGTGGTGGACATTCCCACTCTAATCTGAGGTACAGTGTGAAAGGTGTTCTACTTTAAAATGTGTAGATTGACTATTTCCACTCCAATATAACTACATTGAGGAAAGGGCTGGATATTAAAAGGTTTAATCTTACTGTTTTAATTCCAATGCAACCTGCATTGGGGAAAGCGCTATACATTGAAGGAGTAACAGCATTTCGCAAAGTTACACATATCTTATCAGCTAATAACAGTCTTGTATGCATTTCTTTAACCTTGTACATTTTACAGTGTATCACATGATAATACATGTGAATCCTACAGAATGTGCAGGTGCATATGGTAAGAGATACATTACATAGTGCTACGTTTCTGCAGCGTCTGCATTTTTCCTTTTTAATTTGCTCACTACTTTATGAAAAGTTCACATTCCCTAGAACTACTATGCCATATATATGAACTGTGGGTATGGGTATCAACAAAATGAGGACAAAGCAATATTAAGGAAGGTAGGAGTAACTGTGAGTAGGACGCCGCTGCACTCCATTACTATGTGTGTTAATCCATATGCGCAAGCTGTATTATGGCCTATTCATGTGTGCCCCTGTCCAACTGGTGTGGTAGGAAGAGGGAAGGTTGTTACTGCACAAAATAGGACTGATTGCTAGCGTATCCGCCCCTACTGTGTCTCTGCCTCCATGGCGCCATCTGTTTCTATTGAAGAGCACCCCACTGTTTCATCCAACCCTGCAAGTCTGACAATACGGTCTCCCACCCTGTGGCCAACGGAAACTTACGAGCCCTAGCAAGTCTTCTCTGTGGAGGGCAACACTCTCCACCTTGGCCCAATTGAGAAGAGAGCGGCGTCAGGCTGTTACAGGTGAGCACCCGATGCCTTTCAATGTTTTGTAATTAGGTGCCTGGCTACAGCCAGGCCCAAATCCAGGACTCGGGAAGTTACCCTGTGTTCCCCCCCTCTCACAAACAAGTGAAGAATATGGACCTCCCAGCGAATGTATGACGTTACAACGAATTCCGTTGCAACGCATGCCTTTACCACGCATGCGTTACAACGGAATTCGTTTTCCACGCTTAACCTTTACCTCGAATATACCTTTACCACGCATACATTTACAACGTTTTTCGTTGTAAATGTATGCATGGTGAGGGCATACTCTTGATAAAGGTTATAACTCTCCCCTTAAATGCCCCCTGCCTCCACTCCTTATATTTACCCCTGCCCTTAACCCTTAATATATATATATATATTTATTTTACTAAAATGCCCCTTACCTTTTAACTCGCCTTCTCTCCTTCTTCTTTGGTTACGTCGGTCGTACGTCGTTGAGAGGAAGCGGAAGTTACTTTCCGTTTCCTCTCTAACGACTTCGATTGCTTCAGCTTCGTCTTCACTTCGGCTTTTCAGGTAAGTTTTGTTTTTTTGGGGGGGGGAGACCCCCCCAGCACCCCTTTTTATCCCAACGCTTTATTTTTTTATGGGGGAGACCCCCCAAACCCCCCCCTTTTTTTTTCATTTACCACACATGCCTTTACTACGTATTTTGTAGTAAAGGTATGCGTGGTAAAGCCTCTCGTAACCACGCATGCGATGTAAAGCATGCGTGGTAAAGGATTTCGTGGAAACGGCTTCGTTGTAGAGGCCGTTTCCCCCTCCCAGCTTAAAGGGGCTACCAGCCCCGTGCAATGTGATAACCCCATGCCAGTAAGTTTGCGATTTCTGGGCACCGCCATAGCTTGTGTAAAAGGTCTGCATCGTTTAAGTGATACCTGGGGCAGCAAGCATCTGCACGATTAAAATATGTTTATTTTTGCTGGGTTGAGGTATGCCCGGTGTAGTATGGAGAATTGTATCTGCTGAAAACTCTGGTTACAGGCAATGCGGGAGGGGCTCTCCAGGGTAACCACCTATTCTTTTTCAGAGAACTCCAGTTCCAGCTCTCCCTCCCAGTGCGCCCTTAGGGGGTTTAGTGAGACTGCAGTATGCTGCCGGAGTGTCGCTGTGAACCATCGAATCAGGTGGCCCCTGTCTCCCATAACATGCAGGTATTGTATTGTAAGGTGCAAGGGGGACTCTGTGGTTAGGCAGCTCCATTTGGAAGATGGAGAGGGTATACGTGAGTGGTAGAGAAGGAAGCTGCCCGAGGGAAGGCCCTCTCCCTCCACTAGTTCTGTGTGTTGGATCAGGGACCCGTCTCTGAACAGATCTCTGGTATCTTGGTGGCTAACTGTGTCCCAGCTTCTCAGCTCTACCTCTGGGGTGATTTGCATCCTGCTGGGTGTTGCAAGCAAGGGAATAGTAGGGGTATAGGGTTTTGTGGCGGGGTGAGGAACAGACATCTACGAAAGCATATGTAGGCTATTGTGAGCAGCAGGGAGCCCTTGTATTTGGGTCACGTGCATAGGTGAAATAAGTGCAGGAGGGCTAGGTGAGAAATAGCGGGAAGTGCAGTGGCAGTGTCCGTGAGGAAACGGGAGGCCAACCATCTGGATATTCACTGTGCTTGGGCAGCCAGATAGTAGTGCTCAAGATTGGGAGCGGCCAAGCCGCCATGTCTTATAGGCAGATAGAGCTTTTTAATAGAGACTCTGTGCCTGGAGGCCTCCCAGATAAAATCTCTGACTGATTTTTTCCAGCTTGCAGAAGAAGGCTGGAGACAAGTAAAGGGGTAGGTTTGTAAAATAATAGAGGAGCCGAGCAGTATCACCATCTTAGCAGAGCAATTCTGCTAGAGATGGGCAACAGCAAAATACTCCAAAAGAATTTCTGGGTGCAAATGGCAGACACGGCTCTAGTGACATTTAAATCCAGTAGGTCCGTCTTCTGGCCATAGATGTGAATACCCAGGTAGCGGAATGTGCCGACACACCACAACACCGGCCCGCCACTGAGTGAATAACCCAGGTCTGGTGTGTTCTCTGTGAAGGAAAACAGCATAGATTTCAAGGCGTTAACCCGCCAGCCAGATACGTCAGCAAATGTGGACAGTGTCAGATCTAATGACAGAGTGATGGAGTGGAGGTCTCTGATATAGAGTAGAAAATCATCTGCATACAAGGAGATTGTATGCACGCCATCTCCTAGGGAAATCCTCGTGTCCGCCCTGGCCCTTATACACACCACCAACGGCTCCACCGCTAGTGAGAAGAATAGGGTTGACAGGGGGCATCCCTGTCTAGTCTCCCGACACTGTTATGGCTTCTGAGATGTACAGACCAATCTTGACTCGAATGATTGGGTGCCTATAGAGCATACGGATCAGCCCTATGAAAAAAGGGCTGATACAAAATTTAGACAACGTGGCAAACAAATAGTCCCATTCTAGTGAGTCGAATGCTCTTTCTAGGTCAAGTAATAGACAGCCGAACACGGCCACTCCAATTGGGCATACTCAGCCACCCTGAAATAGCGGCTAGAGATTGAGGGAAGTGCTACAGGCCGGCAGGAATCTGTTCTGATCAGCGTGAACCTGGAAGGCCAGCATTTTGGCTAATATTTTATAATCAGTATTCAGGATTGCTAGGGGCCTATAAGAATTCAGGGACGTGGGGTCTTTCCCAGGTCTTAGTAGCGAGACCACATTCGCTACTTATAGCGAGGGGGAAAGCTTGAAACGGTCAACTGAAGAGTTAAAGAGGGCATATAGATGAGGTGTAGGGGTATCAGCTTCAGGGAGGCTTGAAGCTTTTTACATATGCTCCAAATAAGGCCCAGGCATTCCCCTTGTATGACTGCCTTGAAGACTTCCCAGTTGGTGGACGGGGAATCGGCAGTGCCCACATTGCACTCAAAATAGTCTATAAGCGATGTCCCTAGGGAGCTTCAGAATGCCGGGTCCTCTAGCGCTGAAGGTTGCAACCTTCAGGTGGGGATCAAGGGAACCCTACCCTCCAAGCTAACTGTCAAGTATAGTGGGGTTTATGATCCACCCCATGTAATTAGTGGTTTGGATCAAAGGGAGCAGTGCAGGAGGGGCAAGGATGCGGTCTAGCCGCACATGCAAGGTATGGACTGGACTGGTGAGTCGAATGAGTATATACTTATATCTGGGTTACGTGCCCACCAGACATCGGACAGAGACCAATGATCCAGTCATTTACTTAATGCTTGTGCGTTAGATGATGCTAGTGTGTGTGTGAGGGGTGGGAAGGAGCGATCTATGGAAATGTCAAGCACTGCATTGAAGTCGCCACCAAGAAGCCAGGGAACGTCACTCCAATGAGGCAGGACCCTGGATAAGTCACCTAGGAAAGTGATTTGTTCCTACATTAGGGGCGTATATAGACCCTAGCAGTACCAGCTACCCATTCAGCTTGCCCTTTAGGACTACGTATCGCCCCCCACCCCAGCATCTATCTTCCTCCTCCCAGGTGACTCCCACCTTAACCCAGATCACCCCTAGGCATGGAGGAGAAGTTACTGCTGTACACTCAACCTATCCATCTGTGCTTCAGTCTAGCAGCTTCCAGCTTGGTCAGGTGCATCTCCTGTAGTAAAGCAATACCAGTGGCTCTGCACTGCAAGTATGCATATATGGAGTGCCTACGTGAGGGGGAGTGAATCCCTCTCACATTCCAAGTAATAATATTAACTTGCGCCTTATGGGTTGTCCAAAGTTCTATCCATACACAACAGGATGTGGGAGCACACCGCTGACCTCTCAGGCAAGGTTCGCCCCTGGCATTCTGGTAAATGCAGTCTTTTGTTGCTCGCTCCGATATTTTCGAGTATTTCGCCAAGGTTGGCACAGATAGTGCTGATCCCTAGACACGTGTTTCTGGTTTATTAACCGTCATCAGTAAAGAATACAGTCTTTATTTTGGGGTTTGATGAGTAGGCTGCCAAACATTATATCAGGTACGGTACCTCTCACTGGCGCGCAGGTGCTTCATCCACGAGCTCGTCAGCTCAATGACTCACGGGAGTACCTTAAATAGATAACAGGATGTGGGAGCACACCGCTGACCTCTCAGGCAAGGTTCGCCCCTGGCATTCTGGTAAATGCAGTATTTTGTTGCTCGCTCCGATATTTTCAAGTATTTCGCCAAGGTTGGCGCAGATAGTGCTGATCTCTAGACATGTGTTTCTGGTTTATTAACCGTCATCAGTAGAGAATACAGTCTTTATTTTGGAGCGAACCTTCTGGGAGGTGAAGCAGTGTGATCCCACATTTGTTTCCTGTTTAAAGTTATATCCATGCCCACTCCTATTGCCGCGGGATACATGAGCGAGGGGACAGCAGCATCCCATGTTTAATCACCAGATCTGAAAAGGGGAAAAAACAATAAGCAACATTTACGTCATATAACCACATAAGAGCGAACCCCAACAGGGGTCGACCCAAACTGTTTTGCCGGAAACACAGCAACTTAAGTCAAACTAGGTTATGAAGCTGTTGAGGGAAGGGTGTGTATTAACGGTCTGCCCAGCCCATTCCTCAGTTTGACAATATTACTTGGAAAGAAAAGGGTATAGGTAGCCATCAAGTATGTGTGCAGGGTGAGCTAGCATGTAATCGCACCGAGCAGTGGATTCATAGATCACTTAATAGGAGCTCAGAGAGTCGCAGTTATGTGTCCTGGGGTGAGGTTAGACAGGCAAAGCCGCACTAAACAGTATTGTCTGACGTTTGAGGGGGGATGTCCGGGGAGCAAGGCCACCCCGAATCTCTGGACCAGGGTGGGGTGGAGCCATCAGTACCACAGGATCTGGATGGTGACACCGTGGAGGACGCTAGAGGTCGCTATCGAGAGGACAGTCGTCCCCTGGAGGGCCTCTTGTCGATCCGTCTGGATCTTCTCTGGATCCAGTGCTCCTACCGGTGAGGCCCTGCTCGTTGTCCCTCCTCTCCGTCCTCTCTGCCATACTCATCTGCCCCGACCCATAGGTGGTCCAATGTTGGGTGGTCTGGTTGCCATTGCTAGGCCTGCCTCCTCGAGCCAATCTGATGCATCCGATTGCGTGTCGAAAAATCGAGTTGATCCGTCCTTTACCACCCTTAACGGGGCAGGAAATAGTAGGGAGTATTGCAGATCAAGTTCCTGCAGCTGCCGTTTTACAGCCCCAAAAGAGGCTCTCCTTTCTTGCACATGGGTGGTGTAATCTGGAAAAAAGAGTACTGTTGCATTTTGCACTTTGGCCCCAGAGGTCTTTGGAGTCTCTCTCATTATTGTATGTCTTGTCCCTAAAGTTCAGGACTTTGAACAAAAATGGTTAGGGGCTAGATCCAGGAAGAGGGCAGGCACCATATGGCCCTGCTCCACCACAAATTGAGGGGAAAAAACACTCGAGTGGAGCAGCTCCTTCAGGCACATCTCTACGTACTCCACAGGGTTTTTACCTTCTGTCTCCTCTGGAAGTCCCACCACCCGCACATTTTTGCGACGGGACCGCCCTTCTGCATCGCCAATCTTGTCTTCCAGGGTACATACACGGTCCAGCAGATCTTGGAGGGTCACTGTGGGATTGCAGGTCTTAGGCAGTAGGTCAGATAGGGTAAGCTCAGTTGTATGGATGCGCTCAATTTCTGGTGGTCTGCTCTCAGGAGTGTGAAGTCTGAGACTACTTTATTGATCCTGGTCTCAATGGAGGTGCGCATTTGTTACCAGTGTCATGTCAATCTTTTTGACCGCGGCCAGTACTGAGTAAATTTTGGATGAGAGGTCTGACTGTTGCGAGTCCGCCCGTCCTGTTACATTCAAAGCTACCCCCGCTCCCAAGTCCCAGGGGGGTCCCTCCCTGTGAAACAGTCAATCAATTGCTGGGCGTTAGGCATTATTAGACAAGAGCAGTGTTGTGTCATGCCGCATCGAGGGGTGGATGTTTTGGGCAGGGCTCCTCTCACTGTGTTTCTTGGCCGCTCTCAATCACCAGTACTTGCCTTTTATTGCATAGGAGATCATCGGCTGCCCCACCTCCCAGCCGCGCCACCCTATGCTGCCACTCCTGTTTGCCTCTACTTGTGGAGTTCAACGCTATTCCTCAGTGTGGTGTGCATGGTCCGGAGACACCCCAGGAGGGTGTCAGGCTTCTGGCACTGAGCAGTCACCTTAACACAGAGGTGCAACACCACAGTACGCAAGCCCCCTCAAGTCGCTGGGGTTGCAAGAGGGGGACATCTATGACAAGCAACATGTAGAATCAGTTATTCCCTGGGCTGCTGAGAGACGCAAACAAGGGGGGATCCGACCCCCGTGTCACCACCCCCACGTCGTCTGATTGTGCACCATGAAGAGCAAGAGGGAGCCCCTGGTCTGCCGCCCCACCGAGGGCTCTCTGCGGCATCACACCGGCACTGCTGCTGGAGGGGTCCCTAGGCTCTACTGCCCTTTGGTTCTTCTCCCTTCAGGCACGGTCGCCACCACATTGCTCCCGCTCTTGGCTCACTCGATTACAGTGACTGCTCTCAGTCCCCTCCAGTTAAGTGGCACCTGCCACTCTCGAGGGTCCCTCTGTTACTCTGAGCAGGCTCAGGATAGGGCCCCTCCAATAAACCCCTGCTGCATCCCCAGCACTGGCTGCACAAGTCCCTAGTAACGGCCACCCCTCCCTCCGGGACCAGGTCTCAGAGGTCGCAGGGTCTCCAACCTCTAATCTGCCGGTGGCGCCAATGTCCCCTGCCCTAGTCTTCCCCAGGTGGCCCGCTAAGTATGGGGCTGAGTGCTACGGTGACTGCCGCTGTTCATGCCTCATCAGTGTCGCTAGGCCGCAGGAGGGAGTGCCCACAGAGAGTAGCACAGCGATTCAGTCACTTCTCAGGTTGCAGGAAGTTGCAAAGATAAGGGGGGCGGCCCAGGCCCGAGCCAACCCTTGCTACCTGCAACATGCGGCGCAGACCCCGCCACCAATGGTGTGTCACAGGGGTCCCCGTCTCCCTCGCGGCACTTCTAGATATGCTTCAGCAATGTTGGTGCTGGAGGGGGGAGCATAGGCCTGATCGACTTCCGGACCTCTCCCCATTAAGTGCGTTCGAAGCCACCTCTCTCCCGTGCCCAGCTTACCTCTCCTGCAGCATCAGGCCTCTAGCCCTGTCGGCTGAGTGAAGCTTGTGTCAGCTATTGCTCTGCTGCTCTCTCGGGCCATTCCGGTGCTGCGGGTAGGTGTGGGCCAAGACTTCTCTGCTGTTCCCCAGCTGCGGCCCTAGTTCCGGCTGCCGCAACTCCAGGCTTGTCACCACCAATTTGTCACTGGGACACACAGGCTGCAGGGCCCCCGTGCTCTCCCTCACCGGCAGCCACAACTCTCAAACCTCTCCCAGGTGGAGGCTCTGCTCCTAGGGGCACCACAGTTTGCAGCAAGTCTCCAGGCCTCCCCTTCTGCTCAGGGCCTATGAGTTAGTCGTCTGGGCTGCTTCTCTTAGCGACACCAAGCTCCCTGGATCTCGGGAGTCCCTCATTCAGCACCACTCACTGTGCTCGCCTCCACTGCCCAGCCCGCACCTGTCAGCTTTGGTCTGCCATGCAACACTATAGTCAGGCCGCGCTGGGTCATGCCGCGGTAGGCCACGCCTCATGCATCAGGGCGTTCCTCATCCCGTGCAAGATGCTACTGCACTCTCCGATCTCTAGGTAAGGCACTCCATACTGTTACTGCACAAATATTGGTTGATTGGCAAAGGATGGCCAGGATAACCGATGGATGGGGCATGGAGCGATCTCAATGTGCGTCCACCATCTTAGGCAGCTGGCCATGCTGATCATTACATCTGAATTATTTTTACCATGCAAGTCTTTAACACGCAAGGGTTTACAACACATGTGGTAAGTAGTTTTTTTTAAGGTGTAATTCAAAGGGGGGTTTGGAGGGGGCTCCACCAAAAATAATAAAATGTTAAAATATTAGCAAACCTGTGAATGACATAAATGTAATTTGTTAAATATATATATATATATATATATATATATATATATATATATATATATATATATATATATATATATATATATATATATATATATATATATATATATATATATATATATTTTACCTACTGGCAGTCGCCAGTAGGTAGTTATAGTTAGGATTTTTTTCAATGCAAAATCTAAAAATTCTATTTGGAATAACTTTGGCGCCGGTTGACGAATCTGCCTGAAAACTTCCTCAAATTTGCCTCGCGGAGCTCCGGTCCTTCCTTGAAAGTTTCGGGGGGATTCGTCAAGCGGGGGCCGAGATAAAAGGGGGGTCCCAAAACGTGTTTTCCCCATGTTAATTTCCATAGGGCGGTTGAACTCACTTTTAGCCCGAACGGCTGAATGGATTTGCACCAAACTTGGCAAAATTGTAGGGACTGGTAGCCCGATGTGCCTATGCTATGTCTCAAGATATGTGCTCCAGTGGTTTTTGAGTAATTTAGGTTCAAAAATATATATATATCTATGGCAGCGCCCCGGTACGCGCACCGGGGAGCGCTCCGGGCACGCCACGCGACTTGCGCACAGAAAGCTGATTGGCTCTCGGGTGTCTGTAAACATTCGAAACAGTCCGGAGCGGCCGCCATCTTGTGTCTCGGTAAAATCGAGACATAAGAGGTAGAAAAATCAAAGGGGGAAATGACCCTAAGGGGGCAGGGATAGACCCCCCCTGACCCCCTAGGTTTGATGTGGGGGCCATAAAAGGGCCCAGCGGGGCAAAAAAATGTTGATTTGCGCTGGGGGAGCGCCCGGTACGCACACCGGGGAGCGGACCGGGGAGCGTCCCATGGGGAAAAATGAATAATAGAGTTTTTTAAAAATTTTGCCTTTTTTTAGAAATTGGAGGTAGTTCTAAAAAGAACTGTTTTTTTTCTTCTTTTTGTTGTTTTATATTTTTTTGATTGTTTTTTGAACATTTTAAACTTTTTGGGAGTTTTCTGAACAGTTTTATAATTTTTTTGTATTTTTCATGGGGAGAAACGAAAAAACAGGGCATTGAAAATGGCTCAACTGGAGCAAAAAAAAAAAGAAAAGAAATAATTAGGGTTTATTGGGGTATTTGTGGCTGTCCCCAGCAAGGACGATGAGCTTTACGCTCTGTTCTCCGTAGGAGATGGTCTTCCCACAATATTTACAGATAATTCGGAAATCTGCAAATCGTGGCTGAATGCAAGGAATCGTCTCACTTTCCTCTGGTGCCGACGGAGTGGGTTGCTTTCTTTTTGAGGTGGTGCTTGTGGATTGGGGAGGGTTACTGGCCAGTTCCCTCATCTCTGCAGCAGAATAGTTTATTGGATGCTTGCGCTTCATGTGGCGAATCATCGTGTTGTTTCCAAATGAATATTTTTTATTAGGGTTCCCCCTAGAAAGTTCCATGCCACAGATTAGGCAAGTCACCTTGGCTGCATTTACTTTTTTCTTCCCCTCTGGGATCGAAAAAAACTCCCATATAATGTGTGGTCTTGGCTGGTATGGGGTATTTTGTTCTTCAAGCCATCTTCTCCTCCCCTCTTCCTCCTCCTCCTCCTCTTCCTCCTCTTGTTGACCACCAATGATATCTTGTGGTGGTCCTCTTGGTGGTTGCGGTGGTGGTGGTGGTGCAGATGCACCAGCTGCTGCTGCTACTGAAGCCATTATAAAGATCAAAAAGGTACAGAGAGGTGCAAACAGGTCTTCCTAAGTCAAAGGACAAAGTCAGAATAAGGAAAAAAGGTGGGGTCTTTCATCCTTTTGCAAAAAAATATGTATTGAACCAATGAAAAGTGTTATTTTCAGGTCACATGACCAGGGGCTTCATCATTATGAAACCAAAACTGTTATGAACCAATGAAAAGTGTTATTTTCAGGTCACATGACCCGACGCGCTTACGCTACGCGTCAGACTCCTACGTTGCGCGATCGTATTCGCTCGAGTGCTTCCGGGTGCGCTTACGCGGTACGTATCACGCGGACGCGGCTACGCGATACATCACGATCATGTTTTCGTTCGCGATATTGGCGCTTATGGGACCCTCCCCGGTGCGCGCCCCGGGGCGCTTCATAAAACTACGCTTTCCGGGAGGCTCACCGGGGCGCGCACCGGGAGCGCTCCAACGCAAAAAAAAAAAAACAATATACAAAAAAAAAATTGACAAAATTGTAGGGACTGGTAGCCCGATGTGCCTTTGCTATGTCTCAAGATATATGCTCAAGTGGTTTTTACGAAAATTATATATTGGGCTGCATTGGGCTATATATGTTAGAGCCCAAATGTAGCCCAATGTAGCCCAAAGATGGCCACCAGAGACAAAAAAAACTAAATGTAGCCCAAATATCAGCCAGATTTAGCCCAAATATAACCCAATGACAGAATGTCCCAGAGTGTTCTAAAGAACAACTAGAGCGCTAACAGTCTTACTTATAAACTGAGACTTATAGTTAGGAATTAGCGTTTAAAAAACCTTTGAAATTCACTGAAAAAACCATAGGTTTCACACCAGTTATAGTTAGGAATTAGCATTTAAAAAACCTATTAAATTCACTGAAAAAACCATAGGTTTCACACCAGTTATAGTTAGCTGGAAATTTTACTGACATAAAACCATTGAAATTCCCATGTTATAGTTAGTTGGACTCACTATAACTTGCGCGTGCAATGCACTGCTGATGACGTAACATATTACATCACTCATGACATGGTCAGTGACATCACTCATGAGTTTCAATGGTTTTATGTCAGTAAAATTTCAAGCTAACTATAACTGGTGTGAAACCTATGGTTTATTCAGTGAATATATATATATGCTCAAAGAATGGGGTCAAAACAACCTTGCGGCATCCATGAATTTAGTCCACATTCTCATTAAATATGCCGCCATCGACAGGGATGCTATTCTGCTAATCATTGCTGAGTTGGAGGAACAAATTAATGCATTGGGTGAAGTGGAAGGGGTCAAACAATTGAGAGAAGGAATGGATGACCGCCTAAAAAAGCATGGTGAGAAAATAAAGGCGAGAAAGATCAGTAAATTTGCCCGAGATGCCGCAGACTATGCGAATGGACAAATTTTCACTTTCGCTAGAAAGTACAACGCCACAAAAAGACAACAATTTAGAGGTGCTTTAAAATCCACACCCAATGCACAACCTACAGCAACTGCAAATGTAGCCGATAATGAAGTTCTAGCTGGCGCCAGTAGTGACACAATGTCTAGCTACAGTGGGTCAAGTGGTTCAAGTACAGATTTAGATGCCATCAATCAGCCTTTGCCCGTTTTGAATATTGATGAGGAGTTGGGTTTTTTAGTGGCAGAAAGACTACGCACACTCCGGTCATACCAAAAGGCAGCAATAGATCCCGCCGCAACCAAAAACGTCGGGAAAGGCGGAGAAGACGCAAACAAAGGGGCCAAGAAACAACAACAACAAAAAAACAACCAACAGTGGAAGAAAAAGAAACAATAATGGATAGATCGATTACCAACCTATCTGATGTGGTCCTTAATAAAGCGGAGCAACAACTTCTTGCTTTAGGTTTAAACTACTGCCCTGACCAAAATTTCAACTATGCCTCTACCAGAGTAGATGTGTATTGTTACATCCGCAAATTAAAGCTACGCAAATTCTTTGCCCTACAAAAGTTAAAAGCTACTGCCAGCACCAACAATCCTGCTAATTTAGCTATCACTAACACGGAACAGCCCTTGTCAGTGTCGGATGCATCAACGCTCCTTACTATCCATGATTTGGCGGATGAACAAAGCAATGAGACAATCAATGAGAGAGAAGCTTTGAGCACCCAGAACTGACTTGAAATGATTAACATATCCAAATCTGGAGCGGGCATCACTCCATTTAAGAGAAAATCAGAATTTGTACCGATTATGACTCGTGATGCAGTCGATGTGTTCCAGGACTGCGTCATCACGGAAATGAAAAAACTGCATAAAACTAGCAATATCCACAAAAAAAGAAGGAGATTTAATGTGAAACAAGCGCAATATCATGTACTGATGAAAAAACTAAAGAACAATCCAGACATCGTGATTAAAATGGCAGATAAGGGTGGAAACATCGTTATTTGGCCCAAATCAGCATACATTCTGGAAGCCCAAAGACAGCTATCGGATCCTTTGTGTTACCAAAAATCTACCAACAAGGATTTCATGAAGGCAAATGAAAATTTAAGCAAACTCCTACAAAAACATCGTAGAGTGGGTTTAATCTCGGAGGAAGAGTACAAATTTATGCTTAATGAACATCCAACTTTGCCAAATATGTATTTAATTCCTAAAATACACAAAGGACAATCACCGGTGCCAGGCAGGCCAATTATATCTGCGATAAACAGTTGTGGAGAAAAAGTAGGCCAATATGTGGACTTTTTCCTGAAGGAATTGGTAAGCAGCCTGCCCAGCTTTGTACGTGACACTGGAGACTTCTTGGCTAAAATAGAGGACCTAGAATGGCAAAATGATATGCTGCTTATTACCTTAGATGTAGAACAACTATACACGAGTATTTCACATATTGATGGAATGAATGCAGTCTCTCATTTCCTGGGCCGTAGGCCAATTGACTTTTATGAGCACAACAAAGTGATTCTGGGGTTAATTGAATGGTGTCTGAATAATAACTATTATTTGTTTGGCAAAGAAATCTGGAGGCAATTGAGGGGCGTGGCAATGGGGGCCTGCTTCTCCCCCAGCTATGCGTGTTTACACGTAGGCTGGTGGGAGGAGCGGGTCCTCAATGTCACACATCAAGTGTGGGTACGAGAGAAAATTATCCGATACCTCCGCTACATTGATGATATTTTTATAGTCTGGCAAGGTAGTGAAACAGAGGCCATTGCTTTCGTTGATGTGATTAATGACAATCCTTATAATCTTAGGTTTACTTCTAGGATCAGTACTAAAAAAGCAAAAATTTTTGGATGTCACGGTTTATATTGATAATCACAGCAGAGTGCAGACTACTCTTCATCGTAAAAGCACGGCGGGCAACACTACCCTCTATGCCTCTAGTTTACATCCCAGGCACACGATTCAAAGTATTCCATATGGAGAAATCCTTAGGTTAAAGAGAATATGTAGTGTTGCCTCTGACTTTGAGACCTGTGTTGATGATTTGCGTAGCCGCATGAAAGCCCGAGGTTACACAGAAAAAATGTTTAATCTAGCTCTAGTTAAATCACAGGGTAGAACATGGGCGAGTTTGTTAAGGCAAGCCTCTGAAAATATTGAATTGCCTGATGAAACATTGGATATCATCAAACAGGAATGTCCCAGATTTATCACGGATTATAGCAGCCAACATAACAAAATGAGACAAATGATTAACCATCATTGGCCCACTGTACTAACTGACAATGTTTTGGGTAACATGCTTCCTGACAAACCCTTGGTTACCTTTCGTCGGGCACTGAGTATGGGAGCTGTGCTGGATCAAAGCAGCCCTGAGCTCAAACTGAAACCTAACTGGCTAATTAAGGAGGGATTCCGAAAATGCTCTACTTGTAGAGCTTGTAATTTCGGAATAAATAAGACACACTATAAAACTCCCTTCAGTGACACTGAGTTTCCTATTAAAGGCCAGTATACATGCAAAACAGAATATGCTGTATACGTACTGACATGTACTCGCGGCCTCAATTATGTAGGCAGCACTATACAACCAGTACATGTTAGAATTCTACAGCATATTCGGGCCATTTTCCACTCAGATCCTGCTTACCCAGTGGCACGCCATTTTTTGAGCTCGCACAACAAAGACATCAATTGTTTGTCATACTATGTTGTGGCCTCAGTCCCCAAATCAAGAAGAGGGGGTAATCGGGAACTAAGACTCCGACAACTGGAGTCACGAATGATTCTCGAATATGATAGCAAGTGGCCTAACGGGCTTAACATCACAGAGGATCTTCGTCATTTCTTATGATATGGTTTATGATGTAAATATGGAGTCTCTGCGAAAAAAGTATCAGCTCTGGATGTAACTTCCCCTAGGTAGTCAGGTTCCCTGTTACCTAGTGGACCAAAAGAATATATAGGTGATTGTGTATATATATACATATATATATATATCTTTTCAAATACGACCTAGGATAGGACTTGTCTGAATAGCTATATATGTGGCCAGTCAAGTTTCTTGTTGGCCACCTTTTCATCAATAGAGGTAGCTCCTTGCCTCCTCCAATTTTGTAAATATACACTGACTGCTATTTAATATTTTGTATACACCTTTTACTACTAAATTTTATCTGATTAGCACTTTTTTACACTGGGTGTTTTTAGTCATAAGGAATTTTACATATTGTAGTTTTAATATCAGTATCAAATGTTCTTACAGTGTTTTATGAGATATAGTAAAGGACAGTGTCCTATCTCTAACTGGTAAATTGCATTCATGCATTGAATACACAAGGTACTTTTGTGCAATATGTTGGTTCAGCACTTTATTCCCATCTCCCTTATTCCCTCACGCACTTTAATATACTCCACTTGACGCAGGCTCAGAACCAGTCAAATTTGTATATATTTGCACTTATACATTAGTCCGCCAGTCACTTTAAATATTCAATATATATGAAATGTACAGTCTTTTTTAATGGATTTATCCTGAAAATATGAAATTCCTATCAACTATGTTCGTGGGATCATATTGTATCACTATTGCATAATGTTATATTTTATGGTATGTTGCCTTAAAAATGTTTTTATAAATTAATATATACATTGCTTGCAATAATGCAAAAATTCCGTATGCAACAACACACTCCGGTATATAGGAAAAGTATGTCTTTCATTTCTATGAGACTCTGACATCACGTGACTGGGCGGGTTAATATGGTGCGCACTGCATTATAAAATCAAAAAATTCTAACTGGCTCACTTGCATGTGAACAAGGGCTTTTTAAGCCCGAAACGCGTAGTGCCCTCTTGCTACCGACTATTATGCAATAAAAAGAACCTGTGAAGCGCATCTGTTGGTCCGTCTCCTCTGTTCCTGCGCCGACCTGACCTTTGGTCTGACTCGGAAGTGGTGTGTGGAGTTTTCGTATATATATATATATATATATATATATATATATATATATTACCTACTGGCGGTCGCCAGTAGGTAGTTATAGTTAGGATTTTTTTCAATGTTAAATCTCAAAATTCTATTTGGAATAACTTTGGCACCGGTTGACGAATCTGCCTGAAAATTTCCTGAAAATGGCCTCGTCGAGTTCCGGTCCTTCCTTGAAAGTTTGGGGGGGATTCGTCAAGCGGGGGCCGAGATAAAAGGGGGGTCCCAAAACGCGTTTTCCCCATGTTAATTTCCATAGGGCGGTCGATTTCACTTTTAGCCCGAACGGCTGAATGGATTTCCACCAAACTTGGCAAAATTGTAGGGACTGGTAGCCCGATGTGCCTTTGCTATGTCTCAAGATATGTGCTTCAGTGGATTTTGAGAAATTAACGTTCAAAAAAATATATATATCTGTAGCCGCTCACCGGTGCGCGCACCGGTGAGCGCTCCAGGCGCGCCACGCGACTTGCGCGCAGAAAGCTGATTGGCTCTCAGTTGTCTGTAAACATTCTAAACAGTCCGGAGCGGCCGCCATCTTGTCTATCGGTAAAATCTAGTCATAAGAGGTGGCAAAAACAAAGGGGGGAATTGACTATAAGGGGGCAGGGTAGACCCCCCCTGACCCCCTAGGTTTGATATGGGGGCCATTAAAGGGCCCCGCGGGGCCTCAAAAAAAAATTTTTTTTTTGCGTTTTTCGCGGGGGAAGCGCCCGGTGCGCGCACCGGGAAGCGCTCCAAGGAGGGTACTATGGAAAAATAATCACTTTAAAAAATTGTATGTTTATTAATTGTTTTTTTTTATTTTATGTAAGTACCTACATGTAGGTACCAATGCAGAGACTTTCATTTAATGTACACCATCTGCTCTGTAGATATCTTGCATGTTGTTATTGTATGTTTTTGTGGTATATGGAATTCATAACATAGTCTGTCTGGAAAGGAGAAACAGATCTTTTAAGCACTCCCTGAGAATTTCTAGGGGATCATGAGTAGTCTATCCTGCTCACTTATGAAAATGAGGTGTAAAATATTCATATGAGATAATATAGTGGGAGAAAGGTAGTAACTATGAGTAAACTTACTATGTAACAGAAAAATAGTTGAACAGTATACTATAAGTCTCACTTTATATTTTAAACATTTTTGGTAATACTTTATGAATTACATATAAAAAAGAATATTGTCTGAAACAATTTGAAATTATTAAAGATAAATGTATTCCTCTGATTCTTTTTCATAATTTAATAAAATTTCTAACATAATATTGTCCGGAATTTCCTCATAATTATATGTACATGATTCCATTTCTTCCAAACATTCTATAAACTGTTCATCCAAAGAGTCATCCATGAAATCAACTTCTTTTTTTGATCTTCTGGTTTTTCCACCTTTACTTTGATAGAAGTATCATTTGCCTGATTTTCTCCTTCCATTTTCTTTCTGAAAATTGCATACAAATTAACTATATTAGTAGAGTTAGGGTACTGTATACCAGAGAAGCCTAACTCAATCCATAACTATTACAGAGAAGTCTATCTCTATCTCTAACTATTAAAGAGGGATAGCATATCACTAACAGAATATTTTTTCAGAAATTAACTTAAAGTGTACAATATACTTCCATAATTAGAACTTACCTTAGAGAAATCAGTTGAAGTTGTCAGTGAAATTTGTTTTCAAATGTACTTCTGGAAGCAGTAGTCAAAATGGCTGTGTTTCCCTCTCTTCTTTTATATATATTCTTGTACTTAACCAATCAAACGTCAGGAAATAATCGTAGAAAATGAAAGATACTTTTTAATTGGTTGTAAATTCTAACATTACAAGTGTGTTTTTGTCATGTAATTTACCTCAGGATATTTAGACAGGCCTGTAACCTAAATGTCTCAATGGAATTTCACCAAATTTGGGCAAATGGTAGGGACTGCTATGTAGTAGGGCGTATTCTATATTTGATGAAAGTGTCTCCATTGGGTTTTCCGTAAATTACTTTCCCACCTTTTTTTATCGAGCGCTTACCGGTGCGCGCTCCTTTACGCGCACCGGCAGCGTTACGGGAGTCCTCCATTTTGTGTTTCGGTACAATCGAGACACAAGATGGAGGGTAAACAATGTTCGGTATGGGTAGAAGGGGGCACTGTAGAGACTTCTTGACCCTCTAGGTTTTCTGAGGGGGGCTTAGGAGGCTCATAAACGTTAAAAAAAAAAAATAATAATTTAATTTTCCACGGGGGGAGCGCCCGGTCGCGCACCCTTAAGCGTACCCGAAAGCGTACTTTGGTGAAAAATAGTGAAAAAAGTTAGAAAAAAAATAAACGCTTTGAATGATCAGAGGTAGGGTAGCTCTGAGAAGAGCTTTTGGGTTCTGTGGTTGATTTAGGTACCTACAAGTAGGTTCCAATACACATTCTTAAATTCAGGAGGAATATTCTATTCCCCTCATCTGAGAAGTGCACTCCATCTCCTCTGTAGATGTCTTGCATGTTGTAACGCAAGTTATTATTGTATATTGAACCCATTCCATAGTCTCTCATGTAAGCAGAAACAGATTTATTTACATGTTTCCGTGCTTTCTCAAATTGTGGACCAAATTGGTTGGACCAGTTCCATTTCTGTCTTTGGCATATATTGGAATATACCAAGGCAGTGTGGGGAAAAAGTATCATCAATTGATGAAAGGTGTCCTTTAAAAGCATTTCCAGACCTACTCCAGTTAATGTGCCCAAATCATTACCTCCACAGTGCACAATTAACAGGTCAGGTTCTGGCAGATGCAAAAAGGTTTTCACCAATGGTATCAATTGGTGACATTTTAATCCTCTGTGGCCAATCCACTTGATTTCCACATTTGATAAATCAAGGTTATGAAAATTTCTGCTAGCTGCATACCTTTGAGCCCAGTGGATGTAGCTATGTCCAATAATCCAAACAGAGTACATGATGTGAGAAGGTTCTGGTCCAGTCAGATGAAGTGTGGGAATGAAATGGCAGTTGGAACAGTAGGAGTTTACAAAAAAATAATTGTGGAGTTTCTCTGCTCTTGAATCACAAGCAATGATTGGTGGATTCAGATAGTTGAAAACTGAAAGTTAGGGTGCATGGTTATGTTGTGTGAAAGAAGCAATTTGAATGGTTTAAAAAAGTCACCAAAAGCAAAAATACCCTGTATAGGCTGCTGTATTGAGAGGTCAAACATCCTTGCTGAGTTAATTTGCAACATTGTAAGATAAACTTTTGAACCTTACAGTTCAGTTAGGAGGGAGTTGCTATGGTAACAGATAGAAAGGTTTGAGAGGGGGATGGGTGTTGGTTTGAAAATAGTGAGGGAAGAGTTTTCATTGGTTGAATTAAGGCATATGTGTACAAAGATAGAGATTTTCTATGCCAGTCTTGGTTTCAGTGTATTGAGAGCACACCTTTTCCTCTGCTAAAGAAAAATTGGTGTGTGTGTCTGACACTGTTTTCAATCTCCAAAAGCATTTGTAAAGGTAAGTAATGATTCATTTAATTTAGATAGAGATTTATTTGCTCTATGGAGAATATTTGGAAGCAGATAGTTATGTTTTAGAAGTGAAATTGTATGTTAGTATATAAGTCCTGCGCAGTGTTTCTTACATGTTATTCAAAAATCGATTTTGGGTGCAAATG
Organism: Lissotriton vulgaris; assembly: GCF_964263255.1. NCBI lineage: Eukaryota > Metazoa > Chordata > Amphibia > Caudata > Salamandridae > Lissotriton > Lissotriton vulgaris. Next base: position 829,473,152 of record NC_141697.1, on the reverse strand, counting down.
AATTGTATTTTTATTTGGCTTTTTTTTATGATTGCCATGTGCAGCTAGTGCATCACTTTAAACATGGGTAATAAGTGACGCACTGGTGGCGCAAGGCCTTTATAAATCAGGCCCTGACTTTGTTTGATGATATTGAGTGGTTGTACTTAGGTTCTGCGCAGTGTTTCTTACATGTTATTCAAAAATCGATTTTTGGGTTCAATTGATTGGTATATGCATTTGGCCCTTATTTATGAATGCCATGTGCAGCTGATGCTTTACTTTAAACATGGGTAATAAGTGATGCACTGGTGGCGCAAGGCCTTTATAAATCAGACCCTGACTTTGTTTGATGATATTGAGTGGTTGTACATAGGTTCTGCGCAGTGTTTCTTACATGTTATTCAAAAATCGATTTTTGGGTGCAATTGATTGGTATTTGTATTTGGCCCTTATTTATGAATGCCATGTGCAGCTGATGCATCACTTTAAACATGGGTAATAAGTGATGCACTGGTGGCGCAAGGCCTTTATAAATCAGACCCTGACTTTGTTTGATGATATTGAGTGGTTGTACATAGGTTCTGCGCAGTGTTTCTTACATGTTATTCAAAAATCGATTTTTGGGTGCAATTGATTGGTATATGCATTTGGCCCTTATTTATGAATGCCATGTGCAGCTGATGCATCACTTTAAACATGGGTAATAAGTGATGCACTGGTGGCGCAAGGCCTTTATAAATCAGACCCTGACTTTGTTTGATGATATTGAGTGGTTGCACTTAGGTTCTGCGCAGTGTTTCTTACATGTTATTCAAAAATCGATTTTTGGGTGCAATTGATTGGTATATGCATTTGGCCCTTATTTATGAATGCCATGTGCAGCTGATGCATCACTTTAAACATGGGTAATAAGTGATGCACTGGTGGCGCAAGGCCTTTATAAATCAGACCCTCACTTTGTTTGATGATATTGAGTGGTTGTACATAGGTTCTGCGCAGTGTTTCTTACATGTTATTCAAAAATCGATTTTTGGGTGCAATTGATTGGTATATGCATTTGGCCCTTATTTATGAATGCCATGTGCAGCTGATGCATCACTTTAAACATGGGTAATAAGTGATGCACTGGTGGCGCAAGGCCTTTATAAATCAGACCCTGACTTTGTTTGATGATATTGAGTGGTTGTACATAGGTTCTGCGAAGTGTTTCTTACATGTTATTCAAAAATCGATTTTTTGGTGCAATTGATTGGTATATGCATTTGGCCCTTATTTATGAATGCCATGTGCAGCTGATGCATCACTTTAAACATGGGTAATAAGTGATGCACTGGTGGCGCAAGGCCTTTATAAATCAGACCCTGACTTTGTTTGATGATATTGAGTGGTTGTACTTAGGTTCTGCGCAGTGTTTCTTATATGTTATTCAAAAATCGATTTTTGGGTGCAATTGATTGGTATATGCATTTGGCCCTTATTTATGAATGCCATGTGCAGCTGATGCATCACTTTAAACATGGGTAATAAGTGATGCACTGGTGGCGCAAGGCCTTTATAAATCAGACCCTGACTTTGTTTGATGATATTGAGTGGTTGTACATAGGTTCTGTGCAGTGTTTCTTACATGTTATTCAAAAATCGATTTTTGGGTGCAATTGATTGGTATATGCATTTGGCCCTTATTTATAAATGCCTTGTGCAGCTGATGCATCACTTTAAACATGGGTAATAAGTGATGCACTGGTGGCACAAGGCATTTATAAATCAGACCCTGACTTTGTTTGATGATATTGAGTGGTTGTACATAGGTTCTGCGCAGTGTTTCTTACATGTTATTCAAAAATCGATTTTTGGGTGCAATTGATTGGTATATGTATTTGGCCCTTATTTATGATTGCCATGTGCAGCTGATGCATGACTTTAAACATGGGTAATAAGTGACGCACTGGTGGCGCAAGGCTTTCATAAATAAGGCCCTGATTTTGTTTGATGATATTGAGTGGTTGTACATAGGTTCTGCGCAGTGTTTCTTACATGTTATTCAAAAATCGATTTTTGGGTGCAATTGATTGGTATTTGCATTTGGCCCTTATTTATGAATGCCATGTGCAGCTGATGCATCACTTTAAACATGGGTAATAAGTGATACACTGGTGGCGCAAGGCCTTTATAAATCAGACCCTGACTTTGTTTGATGATATTGAGTGGTTGTACATAGGTTCTGCGCAGTGTTTCTTACATGTTATTCAAAAATTGATTTTTGGGTGCAATTGATTGGTATATGCATTTGGCCCCTATTTATGAATGCCATGTGCAGTTGATACATTACTTTAAACATGGGTAATAAGTGACGCATTGGTGGCGCAAGGCTTTCATAAATCAGACCCTGACTTTGTTTGATGATATTGAGTGGTTGTACATAGCTTCTGCGCAGTGTTTCTTACATGTTATTCAGAAATCGATTTTTGGGTGAAATTGATTGGTATTTGCATTTGGCCCTTATTTATGAATGCCATGTGCAGCTAGTGCATCACTTTAAACATGAGTAATAAGTGACGCACTGGTGGCGCAAGGCCTTTATAAATCAGGCCCTGACTTTGTTTGATGATATTGAGTGGTTGTACTTAGGTTCTGCGCAGTGTTTCTTACATGTTATTCAAAAATCGATTTTTTGGTGCAATTGAGTGTTATTTGTATTTGGCCCTTATTTATGAATGCCATGTGCAGCTGATGCATCACTTTAAACATGGGTAATAAGTGATGCACTGGTGGCGCAAGGCCTTTATAAATCAGACCCTGACTTTGTTTGATGATATTGAGTGGTTGTACTTAGGTTCTGCGCAGTGTTTCTTACATGTTATTCAAAAATCGATTTTTGGGTGCAATTGATTGGTATTTGCATTTGGCCCTTATTTATGAATGCCATGTGCAGCTAGTGCATCACTTTAAACATGGGTAATAAGTGACGCACTGGTGGCGCAAGGCCTTTATAAATCAGACCCTGACTTTGTTTGATGATATTGAGTGGTTGTACATAGGTTCTGCGCAGTGTTTCTTACATGTTATTGAAAAATCGATTTTTGGGTGCAATTGATTGGTATTTGCATTTGGCCCTTATTTATGAATGCCATGTGCAGCTGATGCATTACTTTAAACATGGGTAATAAGTGACGCACTGGTGGCGCAAGGCTTTCATAAATAAGGCCCTGACTTTGTTTGATGATATTGAGTGGTTGTACATAGGTTCTGCGCAGTGTTTCTTACATGTTATTCAGAAATCGATTTTTGGGTGAAATTGATTGGTATTTGCATTTGGCCCTTATTTATGAATGCCATGTGCAGCTAGTGCATCACTTTAAACATGGGTAATAAGTGACGCACTGGTGGCGCAAGGCCTTTATAAATTAGGCCCTGACTTTGTTTGATGATATTGAGTGGTTGTACTTAGGTTCTGCGCAGTGTTTCTTACATGTTATTCAAAAATCGATTTTTGGGTGCAATTGATTGGTATTTGCATTTGGCTCTTTTTTATGATTGCCTTTTGCAGCTAGTGCATCACTTTAAACATGGCTAATAAGTGACGCACTGGTGGCGCAAGGCTTTCATAAATAAGGCCTGACTTTTTTTGATGATATTGAGTGGTTGTACTTAGGTTCTGCGCAGTGTTTCTTACATGTTATTCAAAAATCGATTTTTGGGTGCAATTGATTGGTATTTGCATTTGGCTCTTATTTATGAATGCCATGTGCAGCTGATGCATCACTTTAAACATGGGTAATAAGTGACGCACTGGTGGCGCAAGGCCTTTAAAAATAAAGCCATGAGTTGCTATTGTATAAACTTAAATATGTTGCAATTTATTGTTTATATTGTTTGCTTTTTAACATTACTTTGTTGTTTGCTAATAGTGGTCTTTAATGTGTTTTTTTAACAGAACAACAGATTCAAATCAACTTCTGAAAAGGAAGCAAAAATGCCTTCAAGGCAAAGAAATATCAAAAATACCATACGGAAAAGGAGAACATCAACAACAGACTTTATGGAATCCTCTTCAACAAGTACTTCAAAAAACACCAGAAAAGCTTCTGGTAAGCCAATTAAGTCTTTTCTTCGCAACATATGTCGTAGGAAAAAAAATGAAATTGCTAATGTGAATATACAGAAAAAGTCAACAAATCTAAAAAGGAAAGAGACGCCCACAAAAAATGTTTCCATTGGACCAGGAGAGAAGAGAATGGTTAGCAATAGAAGGGTAAATGTTTTTAGGGACATTCGTAGGCGAATGTTTCGCAATAGGGTAGTTTTAAATTTGCTAAAAAATGATAAGAAAAGTAAACTAAAAGCTGCTTTTTACAAGAAAAAGAAAAGTGTAGAAAAGATTGTTGATCAGGCTTTTGAAGTTAAGAAAAAATTATTTATTTTAATAATCAATAGAATTAGGATACTTAATAAGGCAATGGATGTTTTCAAATCGAACAGTAGATGGAAAAGAATTATTAATCGGAGTAATTTTTGTGAAGTATTTTCTGGTGAATGGATGCATAGTTCAAGTTCTGAGCCTTTTTTTAATGAGGAGAGTTACTTTCAGGAAAATGATTTGGTGCATGCAGTTGACACCAGTGGTCGTGCATATGAGGTGAAAGATAGTTGTGTGATGGAAAAAGAGAAACTTGTATCTAGAGATGCAGAAGAGGTGTTAGCTGATGAAGTTTTAGGGAGACGTACTAAGGGTCCAGTGTACACATGGAAATGCAGTAGTATTTGTAGTGTGCGACAGGAATCAATTGATTTGCTTCGAAATTTCTTACGTACATATAGTAAAAAAAGTCTCAAACAAAAAATGAAGATCCTGCAAGAGTTAGATCCTTGCAGAGTGAGAGAAAGCACAGGTTTGCAAGGGCATTCACTAGCATGTCTTTCTAGAAAAGTTTGTCGGAGTGTTTTTCATCATTTTAGGATGTTAGCAGTGCATCATAATAACGTAAGGAAATTAGTGAGGAAGTTGTATTATGCAAAAAGTCCTGCACTTAAGCTTAAACAGTTAAATAGTGCTCTTTTGCATGGATCTGAAGTGGATGTGAAGACTATTTGTGAAGAAATTGAGTTTTGTTATTTTGGGAACAAAGAGGACAGTGTAGAAATAGATATAGTAATGGATGGTAATGCAGAAGATAATGGACAAATTTCAAGTATTGAAAAGTTTGATGAGGAAATTATCAAGTTTAAGGTGAAATCAAGTGAGAGGCCTAATTTAACTTGTGTGTGTTGTCGACGGACTCATTATAAAATTCAGACTAGGTTAGTTGATTTATATGCAAAAAGTGAATTGGAAAATAATAGTGAATGGGAGGATTTTGTAAGTTATTTGTTGGTGGAGAATTCTTTTGATTTGAGTTTGGATCAGCGTATTTGCAATTATTGTTTGAAAAAATTAAATGAAAATAGAATGCCTGCAAGAGCAGTTTATAATAATCTTCAGTTGATAGATATTCCTTCTGAATTGATGGATCTAAATACTTATGAATCTATTTTGATTCAATGTGTCCATCCTTTTCAGGCTATTGTACGCATGGATACTAAGACAGGGAAATTGCCTCCATCAGATTTACTGAGAGGATTAAAGGGAAGAGTTGTTTATTTGCCTCTAGATGTAAAGAAAAATATTAATACAATTGGTGTAGAAAGAGTAGAAGAAGATCCTTTAGTTATTCTAGTTAATGGGGTTCCAACAAAGAGTAAGAAAATTTGGCAAGATTTAGTGGATGTTAAAAAAGTCAAGAAGGCAACGTTGTATTTAGTCAGAAACAATGAGTACTACAAAAATGTAAGTGTTGGAGTAGAGGAAACAGCTACAGAAGAAGATAGTGATTCTTCAGTTGGTCAAATTGAAAAAGTTGATGTGTCTAGAACTGAAGAAATATATGAACATTATACTGTTCATCCTTTGCATTCCAAAGAAGTAATGGGAAATGCAATTGACTTGTTTCAAATGAAAGCAGCAAAAGGAAGTCCCATTAGTGTATGGGAAGAAAGTTTGGAAGCTCGTTGTTTTCCACAATTATTTCCAACAGGTTGTGGTGGACGATATGATGATCGACCAGTTCAAATTCCTGCAGCTGAATACCGGACTCTAAGATTATATGCAGAAGATCCAAGGTTTCGTCAATGCATTCCATATTTATTTCATCTACTGTTTGAAAGTGATTTGTCTGGGCTTTCTTATGCAGTTAATCATATATTAAAAAGTGGACCTCATTTGCAGAATGTTTGTGCAAGGGACTTTATGGAGAAAGTTAATCTGCAAGACAGTATTTTGGAATCTCAGCTAATCAATCTCATGGCATGTAAACGTGGAACCAACGAGTATTGGTTTCGTCGTCATGGAGAATTGAAATGTATGCTAAGAAACTTAGGAACTCCTACATGGTTCCTCACTCTTAGCTGTGCTGAGTATGCATGGGATGATTTACTTCAATTTCTACGAGAGGCAAATGAAAACATACCAAATATAGAATTGAAAACACCAGGAGAACTGTGTTCTTTAGATCCAGTGAATGTTTGCAGATATTTTAATCATAGATTTGAAGCTATGATGTCTTTTATTACCAACAAAAAAAATCCTCCCCTTGGAGAGGTTTTGGATTTCTTTTGGAGGAAGGAATATCAAGCGAGAGGTGCTCCTCATATACATATGTTGTTGTGGATTAAAGATGCACCCAAATTTGGATCAGATTCAGATGAAACAGTGATGAGTTTCATTGAAGAGTATTCAACATGTGCTGTTCCAAAATCTACTGAAGAAAACAATTTAAGGCAACAAGTTTTACGTTTTCAATCTCATCGTTGTGGAAAGTACTGTCGTCGAAAATTTAAAAACAAGGAAAAGTACTACACGAAATGTCGTTTTGCATTTCCTCGACCAGTGATTTCTAAGGGAAGAGTAAATAATTTGATGTCATCTCTACGACATACTGTGACGAGGAAATCTCCCAAAAACACATATAATTTGAAAAGAAATGAAGAATCTAAGTACATCAACGATTACAACCCAGTGATTTTGTCCATGTGGAATGCTAACATGGATATTCAGTTCGTTGCTGACAACTCTATTGCTGTGGCTCGATATGTGACATCTTACATCACCAAAAAAGAAAAGACAGAACTGAAGGAAATGTGGGAGGACATTTCACATGAAAAGAGTCTAAGCAAGAAATTATACAGTTTCAGTCTGAAGATGTTGTCGCATCGAGAAATTGGAGCATATGAATGTTCTGATCGGTTATCATCAGCAAGTCTCTATGCCAAATCAAGAACAATCATTTGGGTGAGTCTTGGTCTTGCTGCAACACGAAACCGAGTTTTGAAATCTGTACAAGAAATTGAATATTTGGCGGAAAAAGAACCAAACAGTACAGATATTTTGAAGACAAATATGTTGGATACATACTATCCAAATAGAAGTACTCACCTTGAGAACACATGTTTGTATGAAGTTCTTCAAAACTACAGTTATAAGAGGAACATCACAGAAGATATCAATAATGGAAAATATGCACTCATTGGCTATGAAGGATGTCTAGTGAAGCAGAAAAAAGGCCATTTGATTAATCATCGAAAATTGAGTTGTGAAGTTCCAGACAAAAGAGAATTTTACTATTTAGCTCTTTTGCAACTCTTTAAGCCATGGCGTACAGAAGAGGAACTACTTGGAGATTTTCTCTGTTATGAAGACTCTTTTAATGCAACTAAGGATACCATAGAATGTCCTATTTTTCTAAATTATCTGCAAATGTTGAATGAAGAAATGGAGCAAGAAACCACAATTGCTGAAGAGATAGCTAGAAACAGTTCTCAAGATAGTCAGAGTTCTACTTCATTGAGCCAGGATCCACTTGGAGGACCAATTATCCAAAATGAAGCTGCCACTGCCATGGATGAGGTGGAAAGAGCTATGGAACAAGCTCAAGAGGATGGAGTTAACTTAGAAGATTTGGTAAAGCAACTAAACATTGAGCAGAAAAAGATATATGATGAAGTCACAGAGCAGATTGAACATGGATTCAGACATGAGAAAAAAGAGTGCTCATGTATATTATTTGACCCTGTCCGACTGTATGTAAGTGGAGAAGCGGGGACAGGAAAAAGTTTTCTAATTAAAGCCGTTGCAAGTTATCTGCAGAAAAGGACTGATTCACCACTGTCTTGTGTTGTAACTGCTCCAACTGGTCTGGCAGCACATAACATTAAAGGGATTACTCTACATCGTTTATTGATGCTGCCAGTTGAACATGATAATAAATTGCATTACAACAAGCTATCTGGAGATGCGTGTTCTGAAGTTTCAAGAGTCTTGAAGAAAATGAAACTTCTTATCATAGATGAAGTAAGCATGGTCTCAAATCTAATGCTTGCTTTTGTGCATTTGAGAATGCAAGAAATTCTTAAAACAGACTATGATGTGTTATTTGGAGGAAAACACATTATTGTTTTTGGAGATCTATTGCAGTTGACTCCAGTAAAAGGACAACCAGTGTTTAAAATGCTCACGCATGAAGATACCAGGAAGTCCCTTGGAAGCATTGGAAATGTTAATATATGGCTAAATTTTAAATATGCTGAACTGCTTCAAAATATGCGACAGGCCAAGGATGAAGATTATAAAAATATTCTACAAGATGTAAGAATTGGAAAAATGACTGAGAAAGGGAAAAAAGCTTTGCATAGTCGATTAATTTCAAATTTGTATCCAAATGAAAACATTCTTCCAGAGAATATTTTTAAAAAAATGACTGAGAAGAAATCTGGGATATGTTTGATGCCAACTCTGCAAGAATGTTCCATCTTCAACCAAAAAATGTTAGACTTAGAAAATGAAGAGATTGTGAAACTGGAAGCAATAGATAAAATAGAGCATATGGGTGCAACAATTGTTTTGTCAGAAAATTTGAAAACTAAATTGCATTCATTGGAGAAAAGTATTTCAAAAACAGCTGGTTTTGAAAAGACTCTGAATGTGTGTTTAAATTGTCGTATCATTTTGAGAAGGAATTTAAATGTTGAAAGCGGTCTGGTAAATGGAGCAATGGGTTATGTTGTTGATTTTGTGAATTACAGAAATAGAGATGGAATTGAATTTTTAAAAATAAAATTTGATGGCATTGAACAAGTACAACAAATAAGTAGTTGTTCTGCTAGATTTTTACTTGTAAAAGACTTATATGTTCGCCGAAAACAGTTTCCTGTTTGTTTGGCGTATGCGGTGACAATTCATAAATCTCAAGGTTTAAGTGTAGATAGTGCTTTGGTGAACATTGGAAGATCTGTGTTTAAAGAGGGTATGGCATATGTGGCATTATCTCGAGTCAGAACTTTATCAGGATTGTACTTGATTGCGTGTGATGAGACAAAGATTTCTGCAGATCTAGATTGTGTTAAAGAATACAATAGGTTAAGAAGAGAGTATGCTCCACATTTGCCTCAATATCCTCTGTTTGAAAAACGTGTGGTAGGCCGAAAAAGAAGAAATGAGGATAATTGTAGTGAGGTAGTTGCAAAAAGACAAAAAGTAGAGAAAACTGTAATTGAAAACAGGAAGAAAAAGAATTGTGGAGAAAATGTTGTTGGATTTCAGTTTGAAAATAGTTCTGGTGTCAACTGCTATGCTAATGTAGTGGTTAATGTTGTTTTTTTTCTTAAAAGTTTACAAGAACAGATTGTTGAAAATCGGGATCAAAGATTGTGTGGTTTATTGAATTCTGTGTTTCAGAAATGTAGCAGTGTTACAGCACAAATAGAAAGTGTAACAGAAATTCGAAATATTTTAGATTTGTGTTCTGGTCAAGATAAATTTTCACAGAACATTCAGCAGGATTGTCAGGAATTTTTAATGTATATGTTTGGTGTTTTGGAAGATGAAGGTGTAGATGTAGATAATCTTTTCAGTCTTTCTTATCAATGGCAGCATGACTGCCACAATTGTAGTTTATCAAGTACTAGTAGAATAGACACTGAAAGATTTATATATTTGACATTACCAGACTGTAAATCAGTGTCTTTTAAAAATCTAGTTAAAGCAGCAGATCATAATATGGTGTGTACCCAATGTAACTGTACAATGCTCTCCACATTATTTATACAAAGGTATGGGCAGTATATTATTTTAGTTTTCCAACGATGTAGACCTGATGGAACTAAATTGACAACTTCTATCAAAAATGTTGTGGCTTCTCAGTTATCAATTTCTGGAAGGACCTTTACAACTGAAGCTATTATTTATCATGATGGATCTTCGACCACCTCAGGACATTATACATGCTACTTAAAATCTGAAAATGGATGGAGTTACTGCAATGATTCTCATTTAACTTATAAACAACGTTTGCCTTATGACTCTACAAAATCTTATCTAGTGTTTTTAAAACCAAAGTTTTAGTAAAGGGAATTGACCTTTGAAGACGGGAATAGTTAATAAAAGTTAGTTAGTTAGTTAGTTAATCTAATATTTTAAATTATTTATCTCATGTAGATACTTTAAGTGGATCTCAAAGTAAAAAATACTGATATATCAGACACAAATTGGCCGTGAGGATTGTGTATGGTATGATGTTTTTAGATCTTTTTTCATAGGAAGTCGATGAAATGGAACTTATAAGGAACAGCAGACTTTTTTTCCACCAAAAGGACCTTCACTATCTTCTATTTGGCCTCATGGAAAAGTAAGTGAATCAAAGATTAGTGTACATATATGAGATGTATGTTTGAATGGGTTTTTTTAAACACAATCTTTTAGATTGTGTTTTTTTTTTCCCGCTGTTATATGATGAAGACTTTGAACTCACTAATTTAAGTGGAATTCAATATATTCTGAGAACAGCAAAAATAAATAATGTAACATATTGTGAAGTTATTGTGTAGTTTGCATTGTGTAATTTATATTGTGTTCACATTGTTATACACTCATTTTCTTTTTCACCCTTATTTGCCTCTCTTTACTAATTTACACTCTTTTTTCATCGCTGTTTCTTTACTGCACTTCATTCACAACTTCTTAATCTGATAGGAACTATCTGCATTTCCTCTGTTCCTTCCACCACTTTTTATCTTTTTCATATTCTCTTAGTACCACTGCTTTAGTTTCCTAACACTCTTTCTCTTTCTCCATTTTTTTTTCTTTCACACTCATTGTACTGTAGTTCAGTTAGTTCTTCCTTTTGTCTTTCTGTGTACTTACTCTCTCACTCCTGTTTTATCCATCGTTCTATAATAACTTCATTTCTTTCATCCCTTCACTCTGTGACTTCCCTTCACTCACTCTCAATCATCTTCTATTCCTCTATTTTATTTATAGTTTATCAATCTGACTTCTCTCCTTTTCAATCATTTTTCTTTTAGTTTCTTATCTTTACTCATTTTGTTTTAATATTTTACATTCTTTTAGTATCTTTTTTACCTTTAGGAATTTGTTCTCTAACTATTTCTTTTTCCTTTTTTTTTTCTTTCTACATTACTTTCTTTCTGTTTTTGTATCCTTCACTATTGCTTCATTTCTAAGTAAACTTTTGTAGATTTTTAAACCTCATGAACTGTTTCTTCTATTTTATTATACATTTTTATGTAATTATAACATGTTTTTTCCTTTATCTTTCACAGATACAAATTTGCATTGATTATATGGTAAGTGTGTTTGTAAAATGTTTTTTGTTATCACCTTTTGTTTTATTTTCACTATTTTTCTGTCACCCTACCGCACACCTATTTCCTTACTTTGCTTCCCTCACTTATTCTTTTGTTCCATGTTTACTTCCTACCACATTCAATTTCTTTCAGTACTTCTGCCTATGCACACTCCTTCACTTACCTTTTTTACTGGTTCACTTAGTCCCTTTGTGACAGTCCTTCTTTTACTCTCTCTCTTCTTTCTCTCTATTACTCCCCATGTGTTACCCTTATTCACTTACATGTACCCTCTTTCACCCCTCTTTACTTATATTCACTGATATTTACTTTCCCTCAATCACTGCTATTCTTTTTCTCTGATTCCGTCACTACCTGACATTCCCATACTTAACTGTCCTTCTTTTTACTTTCAACATCCATTTACATTCTCCCTTAACCTCTGCTTTAGTCTTCTTCCTATTTCTTCTTTCTTTTGCTCCCTTATTCATTTTTCTTTTCTCAGTTACTTCCTTTTACACTTTTTATCTGTCTTACTATCTATTACACAGTCCCTGCTTCATTTTTTTTTTCTTTTTTTTTTGTTAGTGCGCTGACGGTACGCGCACCGGTGCGCGCACCGAAAGCGCACCAAAGTGAAATATAAAAAAAAAAAAATTTAAATTAAAAATATTATCTCAATATACATTATAGTGTTCATTTTTACAAAAACATACTTTAGCAATTCACTAAAAAACACATAGGTATGAGTATGTATAAAAAGTTAGGAATTAGCATTAAAAAAACCTATGAAATTCACTGAAAAAACCATAGGTTTCACACCAGTTATAGTTAGAAATTAGCATTTAAAAAACCTATGAAATTCACTGAAAAAACCATAGGTTTCACACCAGTTATAGTTAGGAATTAGCATTTAAAAAACCTTTGAAATTCACTGAAAAAACCATAGGTTTCACACCACTTATAGTTAGAAATTAGCATTTAAAAAACCTATGAAATTCACTGAAAAAACCATAGGTTTCACACCAGTTATAGTTAGGAATTAGCATTTAAAAAACCTATTAAATTCACTGAAAAAACCATAGGTTTCACACCAGTTATAGTTAGCTGGAAATTTTACTGACATAAAACCATTGAAATTCCCACGTTATAGTTAGTCGGACTCACTATAACTTGCGCGTGCAATGCACTGCTGATGACATCACATATTACATCACTCATGACATGGTCAGTGACATCACTCATGACATCACTGATGACACCATCCTTGTGACACAGTGACAGACCTCCTCTCAGTGTAAAGTAACCCTTGAGACACATATTCAAAAATAGAAACTGAAATTTTTAAAAAATGGACATACCTATATCAGTTACAACAAGCAAATCTGTACTTCTACTATCTATATACTCATCCACTCATTCACCAACAGTTCTATATAGTCACTCATACATATACTCACTCAACATATGAAGAGATACACCTATACATTCTGTTACACACCGACATTCATCCAAAAGTTACTCACACACATATTCACACGTGCAAATAAACTATTGAACAACCATTTATTTGAATATAGAGTTATACACACACTTCCACCTTACTTCTATTGAAAATTACACATATTTATTCTCTTAAACAATCACTTATAGAAACACATACTTATTTAAACAGGAAATCTTACAATCTCTTACTCTCACATATACTCACTTATATACATCAATATTCATATATACTAGATTAAAACATATGTAGTTACTGATAAAGACACTAGTGAGACAGTCATTCACTCACTAACAAACACATATAGACCGTCATCCACCCATACAGTCCTGTACATATGCTGTCTTCAAAACACATACAAACAAAGAGTCAGTCACTCATGCATCTATATGCTAAGTAATACCCCCACCAAACCATATAGACACTCATACTGATACTAATAAAAATATCAAATAACCCATATACATAGGCATGTAGCTACTTACCAACACATGTAGCCACTTATACACAAAGTGAAACACTAATATATATATTTAAATATTTAAACATTACTCACTAATATTTACTTTTTCAGAAAGACACATATTCACTGGATGGTGTCATCAGTGATGTCATGAGTGATGTCACTGACCATGTCATGAGTGATGTAATATGTGATGTCATCAGCAGTGCATTGCACGCGCAAGTTATAGTGAGTCCGACTAACTATAACGTGGGAATTTCAATGGTTTTATGTCAGTAAAATTTCCAGCTAACTATAACTGGTGTGAAACCTATGGTTTTTTCAGTGAATTTAATAGGTTTTTTAAATGCTAATTCCTAACTATAACTGGTGTGAAACCTATGGTTTTTTCAGTGAATTTCATAGGTTTTTTAAATGCTAATTTTTAACTATAAGTGGTGTGAAACCTATGGTTTTTTCAGTGAATTTCAAAGGTTTTTTAAATGCTAATTCCTAACTATTACTGGTGTGAAACCTATGGTTTTTTCAGTGAATTTCATAGGTTTTGTAAATGCTAATTTCTAACTATAACTGGTGTGAAACCTATGGTTTTTTCAGTGAATATATATATATATATATATAAATATACACACACCACATACACATATATACATGTATTAATATATATATATATATATATATATATATATATATGTGTACATATATATATATATATATACATATATATATATATATATATATATATATATATATATATATATATATATATATATATATATATATATATATATATATATATTACCTACTGGCGATAGCCAGTAGGTATATATAGTTAGGATTTTTTCTCTATGGGATTTTTGAAAATTCTTTGTCTAATAACTTTGGCGTTTGTTGACGGAATTGGCTGAAATTTTCAGGAAAATGGCACATTTTGTTTCTGCGCAGCTCCTGAAAATTTGGGGGGGTTCCATCAAGGGGGGGCCGAGAAAAAAGGGGGGTCCCAAAACACGTTTTTCCCATTCATTTTTCCATAGGGCGGTTGGCCTCACTTTTAGCTCGAACGGCTGAATGGATTTGCACGAAACTTGGCAAAATTGTAGGGACTGTTAGCCCGATGTGCCTTTGCTAGGTCTCAATATATGTGCTCCAGTGGATTTTGAGAAATTAACGTTCAAAATAAGATATATATCTGTGACAGCGCTCCAGGCAGCGCTCCGGTTCGCGTACTTTTCGCGTAACGGAACTTTGCGAAGCGAAGCTGATTGGCTCTCCGGTGTCTGTCAACATTCTAAACAGTCCGGAGCGGCCGCCAACTTGTCTCTCGGTAGGATCGAGAGACAAGAGGAGGCCAAAACAAAGGGGGAAATGAAGGAAAGGGGGCAAGGTAGACCCCTTCTGACCCCCTAGGATTGATGAGGGGGATATTATAGAGCCACGCGGGGCAAAAAAAAAAAAATCAGATTTTTTCGCCGTAGAGACGCGTCTTGGTACGCGAACCGGGCAGCTAACCGGCAGTGTAACGGGAGTCTGAGGAGTAGCTGATTGGCTGTCAACATTGTAAACAGTCCGGAGCGGCCGCCATCTTGTCTCTCGGTAGGATCGAGAGAGAAGAGGAGGCCAAAACAAAGGGGGAAATGAAGGAAAGGGGGCAAGGTAGACCCCTTCTGACCCCCTAGGATTGATGAGGGGGATATTATAGAGCCACGCGGGGCAAAACAAGAAAAAATAAAAATAATGCGATTTTTCGCCGTAGAGGCCCGTCCCGGTACGCGAACCGGGCAGCTAACTGGGCAGCTAACCGGCAGCATAACGGGAGTCTGAGGAGAAGCTGATTGGCTGTTAACATTGTAAACAGTCTGGAGCGGCCGCCATCTTGTCTCTCGGTGGGATCGAGAGACAAGAGGTGGAAAAAAAAAGGTGTAAATGAAGGAAAGGGGTAAGGTAGACCCCTCCTGAACCCCTAGGATTGATGAGGGGGCTATTAAAGTTCCCCGCGGGGCAAAAGAAAAAAAAATTGCGATTTTTCGCGGTAGAGGTGCTTCCCGGTACGTTAACCGGGCAGCTAACCGGCAGCGTAACGGGAATCCGACATATTGTGTTTTTGGAATGTTTGTGATATGTGCACGTGTGGATTTTGTCTAATTAAGGTTAAAAAAATATATATATATCTTTAAGCGTGCTCTGGCGCGCTTACGTTACGGGTTTTGTTTGCGCTGCAGAGAGGATACGTCACGGTTATGCGATGCATCATGAGGCGTCTCACGGGCTACGTGATACGTCACGTAATAAAGAATATATTTTACAGCTATAGATATTAGCTTTTAAAAAACCAATGAAATTCACTGAAAAAACCATAGGTTATAGTCCATATATAGTTAGGAATTTGCATTTACAAAACCTTGAAAATTCACTGAAAAAACCATAGGTTATAGACCATATATAGTTAGGGATTAGCATTTACAAAACCTTATTTTACTCGCACAAAACCATTGAAATTCCATATATAGTTAGTTGCACTAACTATATATCGCGCACCCGCAATCCACTGCTAATGATGTCACATATTACATCATTCATGACATGGTCAGTGACATCACTGATGACATCACTGATGACATCTCAAATGACATCACTGATGACATCACTGATGACATCTCAAATGACATCACTGATGACATCACTGACATCTCATTTGACATTACTGATCACATCACTGATGATATCATTTATGTGATAATACAATGAACATCTTCAGACTCTAATATAACCTTAGATACAATCAGTATAAACAGACACTCACAGACTGTCACTTATCCATGGAGTTACTCACACACCTAGTCAGTCATGCAAAAAATCAATCACACCTCCATTTCCTCAACTATACAGTTATACACACCTTACTTATTCAAACATATACTAACACATATTTACTCTCTTATACAATCCCTGATACAAGTTCACAATGATCCATACAGCCACTCTCACATTCACTGGCTCTTATGTTCAGTTATTTATATATGTCAACTCTCACATGGACTGTGTTTTACATATGTACTTACTTTGACATGTAGCACTGAGATATCCATTCACTCACCAATACACTCATGCACACAGTCAACTGTCCATACAGCTGTTTCCACATGCACTTTTGAACCCATACATTTAGTGAATCAACTGCTCACACATCTATGCACAGAGTCATACACCTCCCAGCCACCCACACACATACTCAGTCTGCCATACAAATACTTGGGCAACCATTCAATAACCCATATAGTTACTCATATAGCTACTGATTTAAACATGCAGCAGTTTACAGAACAACATATATAATGATTGCCAAATTAAGACAGTTTAGTCACTAACCCATGCACTCAGTGAGACACATTTAATCATTCTCTCATACAGTCAGTCATGCACCTACTAAATCCTTCATCCAGACACTTATACATCCACTCATTCTTCAATATGTAAGACATATTTTAACTTTACAGAAACATACAGTCACTGGGTGTTGTCATCAGTGATGTCATTTGAGATGTCATCAGTGATGTCATCAGTGATGTCACTGACCATGTCATGAATGATGTAATATGTGACATCATTAGCAGTGGATTGCGGGTGCGCGATATATAGTTAGTGCAACTAACTATATATGGAATTTCAATGGTTTTGTGCGAGTAAAATAAGGTTTTGTAAGTGCTAATCCCTAACTATATATGGTCTATAACCTATGGTTTTTTCAGTGAATTTTCAAGGTTTTGTAAATGCAAATTCCTAACTATATATGGACTATAACCTATGGTTTTTTCAGTGAATTTCATTGGTTTTTTAAAAGCTAATATCTATAGCTGTAAAATATATTCTTTATTACGTGACGTATCACGTAGCCCGTGAGACGCCTCATGATGCATCGCATAACCGTGACGTATCCTCTCTGCAGCGCAAACAAAACCCGTAACGTGAGCGCCAGAGCACGCTTAAAGATATATATATATTTTTTTAACCTTAATTAGACAAAATCCACACGTGCACATATCATATATATATATATACACAATAATGTATTAAGAATTAATGTGCAACTTTTGAACAGTAGGTGGCAGTGTTAGATTGTTACTGGATTTTATACTAATAGTAAGCGTGGTAAAAGTATGCGTGGAAGTGGATTGCTTGGTGAAGGCATTTCAAATGTGAGTGAATATGAATATGTGGTAGTGGTCTGCCTTGTAAAATATGCATAGTAAGAACGTGCGTGATGAATGAGCTTGTGGTACTGTCATGCAACCCATTGGAGTGGCTCAATTTACTAATCCCACCACAATATAATCTACGTTAGGCAAACATTAATCTTTCATGGAGATATATTAACTATGGCTACTTTAAAGAAACCATCAAATATATGCAGTATTATTTGCAATAATTGTAAATATATTTTAAAATCTCTTTGTAATATAAAAAATCTAATTAATTAAAATATATCTAAATTCACCAAATGTATACATTAATTTCACAAAAAATTCAATTTGTTCAATTTTATCAATATATAAAATATTTTAATTATTATACTTACATCTATAATAATGTTAATAATAATTAATGCCACTAATGTACATATTATTTTTAATAAAAACATCAACATTAGATCTACAAAAACATTTCAACACACAGAGGGGCCAAATATGATATCGGTGGGACCGACATCGACGTGCCGTCGGTCCCACCGATATCTCTAACTGTGGTCAGACCTCCGCATTAGGATGGCCCAGGGACCGACAGATAGCATCCACCTGATGGACTCAAGGAGCCCATCAGGTGGTTGGTCCAATCGCATTCCCCACATTGGAGGCAGTGCCTTCTCAGGCACCTCCGTGGTGATTACGAATCACCTTTCTGCCAGCCATTTCATGTTGGTTCTTCGGGAAGCCACATACACAAGGGGGCCCCAAAACACGCTTCCGGCATGGTTTCTATGTCGGACAGGCTGGCATGAAAACCATGCCGGAAACCGTGCAAAGCAATCCCAAGGGCGGAAAGGCCTGCCCTTTGGGATTATGAGCCGGTTCAGACAGGCCGACTGGCTCCTTGAGCCCCTCAGAAGCCAGCCGGAATGACCAGCCGGTTTTAATTCTAACTGGATGATGAATAATCAGCCGATCAGAATGGAAACCATGATGGGGGTCGGAAAGCCTCTGATCAAAGGTTGGAGGCTCTCCGTCCTCCCTAGTAATAGGTCCAACACTTGCCCAAATTTGTTTATATTGGAGTGGAAATAGTAAAAGTGATCACTTTAGTGCCCAGCTCCTGCCCCTGAACGCTGAGCCTCTGATTCCCGGCTGTGCTGCTCTACGCTGCTCAATGCTTACGCTGGCCTACGTGACCACGTGACCACGTGACCGGCATTCTCGGACCGGATCGGGTTGTGGAGTGAGAACTGTGGAGGAGCGTGGAAGACTTTCAAAAAAGAACCCCAAACGGCGTGATTTTCGAGGAGGTACCGTGCGGGGCGCATAAAAAATATACTGTTGTACACAGTGCGGGGGGGGGCATGAAGCCCTGGACTCTGCTTCGGAAATAGCAGTCAACCAGCGTGCAGCAAACAGCTCGCAGCCGAGGAACAGAGGTGAGTGTAATTACAGAGTGGGAGGATTAAGGAAATACAGCCAACTAAAATTTTGTGGGGGTATAAAAGGCGACGACGGAGTTCTGATACTAAGGTCTTAATAAGCTGGATAGGGCATTGAAGGTGATGGCCCTTGGAAGAACAAGAGCCCGGAAGGGCATTCTAAAAAAGAAGAAACAAAACCCAGATCTTAGTATGTCAGAAGTAGAAGCTATGGACTTGGAAGAAAGGAGCAAAGAGTTGGCCAAGGGGGGTATAAAAGGTATACATGGCAAGATACGGGCACGTAAAAAAGCCCCACTGAAGGAGCAAAACTCCCTGGATACCATACCACAACAGGCCTGCCCAAGGAGGGAAAAGGGCAGTCCCTCTGCTACTAAATCAATTAAAGACTTTGTGGGAAAATATTATAAAGGAAAGTGCTTGAAGGATGGGGAATTAAGTGCGGATATAAATCTCCTAATCTCAGCAAATAAGGTAGACTTAACTTCATTCAAAACTGTTTCTTCAGAACAAGATTCACACGTCCTGTTCAACCGTAACCCCTCTGGAGCGTCGCTGGACCCAAGACTGTCCTCATCCCCAAGACTTTCCCCAAGACTTTCCCCAAGACTTTATGCCTCGCCAAATGCCTCGCCAAGTGTCCATGAGATAGGAAGGGAGGCGGAGGAACGGGGGATAGAGACAGAGGAGTATTCAAGTAATAACCACTCTTCAAAAGGACATCAGGATGAGAGGGAGAAGGACGGAGTGGAAACCTATAAGGATAAAGTAACTGATTCCACCGGACCATCTGTGTCCAATTTAGAGGTCACAGGGTCTTCTAGTGCTTCAATGTTGGATGCGATGATGATACTGCAAAATATTTTGCAAGGTTTACTAGAGGTAACAGTATTAAATAATGAAGCCCTAAAGGCTCAAAGGGCCCAGTTTAATACTATGATAGGGGAGTTAAAACAAATTAAAGATCTAATGCCTTCAATGGTTAGACCGGTTGGGGAGGAACTTTGTCAGGGGGGTAGACAGCTGCCCAAGAAACCGATAGAGAAGTCCGAACCTAGCGTGTACGTCTCAAGATATCCAATGATAATAAAAAAAAGGAGTGAGATGAGGGGTTTTAAACTACGTATCCCACATCCACGAGTGTGGGAGGGTAAGAAAAAAATTAGATGTACCCAACCTCCTACACAGCAGAGATCAATAAAGGAAGTTTCTGAGAAAGAACAAGATGGTGAAAAAGAGTCAGTAAGGTTTGCCCTGACAATGGAAAATAAGCAAGGTAAAGGAACTGCCTATGACAAGCCCGAGACTTTAGGCAGAAGCAAAAAAGGCATAAGACACCCTAAGAACAAGAAAGATAATATCAAGAAAAATAGTCCCGATGAGGATTGCGTTGTACCAGACGAGGGATCAGAGGCTAATAAGAATGGAGTGAGATTGCAAGTTGGTGAAATATTAGCTCTACTAAAGGGCATGTCGAGACTAGTATCCCTCATGAGAGAAGTATAAGTGTAAGGGACCCATTAAGGACCCCCCGTGAATAAGCGGTAAGAGGTAGTTCAGATTTATGGTTATATTTTGAGTCAAGTGACCAGGGAAAAGGGGGAAAAAAGGTGAGGAAATGAATCCCGCTAAATAGATCTCAACTGCTTTTCTCTCTTGCAAACTGTAAAAGTTTATGTAGTATCGGCTCAGCAGATCTTAAAGAAGTGGGGTTCTCTGTGAACAATAAAGGGACTGAAGTTACTAAGGTTCTGCTGTATTCGGAATTAGTAAAGTCAGCATTAATTAGGGCGGAACCAGAGTTACATAAAGAAGGTATTAGACTAGTTAAAAAGATGGAAATGTAAGGTTCAATTACACAGGAGAGACCATTTCTATTAAATCATGCTGGTTTGGGACAAAGGCTGGTCATAATGATGGGTGCCTGCTGGGAAGAAAAAGATGATATAGAAATTACGATAAGAAATAGGGATAAGGAGGCTGGCGAAGAAGCAATATTAGCTGGCATTTCCGGATTATGACTATGATATAAACAGGAGCCTAAATGAAATTGACTAGGTATCTGGGTCGTCAAACAGCCTGACAGTGTTATCCTGGAACATATATGGGTTTAAAAGAATGGAAAATCATGCAAACTTTAAAAAGATCATTGATAGCTGTGAAATTGTATGTTTGCAAGAGACCTGGCTGTGTGACGATACCCAAGTAAGGGTAGGGTATGTTCAGCAGACAAAGGTAGCGGTAAGAAGATGCTTTGGTAGACCCTCAGGAGGGCAAGTGACATTGGTATCGACCAAAATCGCCAAGAAAGTGGTTCTGTTGAAGGTAAAATGTAAATGGATGATAGGATGTAGAGTGTTATTGTTGAACCCAGACCCTCGATTTGATGGTATTATTATTGTAAATGTGTACATTCAGAAGGGGGAAGAGAGGCTGTACAGAGATGACATGGAAAAATGTAATGAAGATTTGTCAACTATGACTGAGAACTACCCAAGAGATGTAGTGCTAGTGCTGGGCGATTTTAATCATAAATTAAACCCTGTGAGGACTGACGATTGGTGTCAGGATCTATTGCACTTACATAAAATTAGGAATGCAATATTTCCAAGGGTGGAACATGACTCGACTTTAGGTCGAATGTTGGGGGCCTTGGGGTTGATTTGTGCAAACGGTAGATTTGATGTAGATAGACCAGCAAAGCGAACCTTTAAGACTGGCCAGCAACTCTGCCCAATTGACTATGTTTATATACAAGCCTGGAATTTTGAGCTGATCAAAAAATTTGAGGTGCTATGTGAAGAAGGTAGTGATCACTTCCCGTTGAGGATTGAAATGTGTGAGCTAAAGAAAAAAGAAAGGGATACAGTGTTGTCGGTCCAAGTTGATTACCCCAGACAACTAACAACTCGGATTATAGAGGAATATTTGGAAAAATTAGTAGCTGTTCAACAGACGTTGCTGGTAGAAGATATCCCGAGTGTATATGAAAGCGCCTGGTTTGAGAACTCAATTAGCGTATTAGTGGATTGTTTGAAGGTAAAAATTAAAGAAGGAAACTCCAGTTGTGTGAGGGAAAGCTCAGTATATAAGAAAGGGAGGGGATGGTTTGACGAGGAATGTAGGAAGGCCAAAACCTATATTAGGCAACAGGAAAGAAGATTAAGGGTAAAATACAATGTAGAATTGTTGTATAATTTCCAGAAGCAAATGAGACTTTATAAAATGTTGGTGAGAAATAAAAAACGATGTTATAGAGAGAGTTGCTGGGATAAATTGCTGACTGCAATAGAGTCTAAGGATCTGAGAGGGTTTTGGAGGTTGGTTCAAGAAATCTCAAGTAAAGTAAGGGGAGTTTTGAAATGTGTGAATCCTGAAAATGAATTGGCGATATACTTGGGGGAAATCTTTGTGGACTGGAAAGAAACTGAAGATCTAAATTCAATAGTATTGTCTGGTGTTAGTAAAGAAATGGAGGATCATTTTTCTGTTGCCAATGTAAAAAAAAGTATATCTAATCTAAATTTGACTTGTGCAGCTGGCCCAGACAATCTCCCTGTAGTGGTGATAAAAAAGAGGTCGGAGTGGTGGGCTCTTTGCTTTTCAAAAATGTTCCAGGGAATACTTACCTCAGGCCAAATCCCAGAAAACTGGAGGGGCGCAATTATAAGGCCTATACATAAAAAAGGTGACCTTAATTTCCCAAAAAATTGTAGATTAATTAATTTATTGGATATAGGCGAAAAAGTCTTTGCCAAATTGATTTTGGAAAGACTAAAGAAATGGTCAGAGAAGAATCAGGTTGTACCTCCACAACAGGGGGGGGTGTTGTGTTCTTATCTAGGACCCTAATTCGATATTCCCGATTTATACCCTTGTGAGGTTATAATAAATAATGCCCTGACAAAGGCATAAGAATCAGATTCATATTCAGTAATAGCCCATGCAATCCAAAGCACAGCAAGGCTACTCCCATCGACTCCTAGAAAGCACAACGCGTTCTTTAAACAAACCAAGCCTCGAGCAGCCCGGGAAAAACCCCCCAGCTTTTGTTTTTATTTGAACAAGAACTCCTGAAGTCCTGCAAGAACTGTTAGTTCTTGGTGACGTCTTATGTCCAACCTTATGTCAAACCTGGCACCTATCAGGTATAAAATACCAACAGTTGCCTTAAGCAAACACACTGTGGTTTGGAGCAGAGCGGCCATCTACTTGCCCGAGAGCCCAGCTGATGCGAGTGTCCGTGGAAGCCGCCCCTCCTGTTTGACGCACTGAGAGAGACGCTGTCTTTTTCTCCAGCCGAGAAAATCCAGCTCCGGTGTTTCCAGGCTACCCTTGCGGGTTGCTGGAATATCGAGTCCTGAGGAAAGAGATACCAGAACTCCTACATTCTATTACCAAGGTACGGAGCTGACTAAACCCTTAGGAGAATTCTTGATGCAGATTCTTGGCAAAATTATCTTAACCAACTTAACTTAACATTGCTACTTACTTGTCCCTTTCCACGTATTAGGCTTAGGTCAGGTACACCGGGGTAGGCGTAGTTAGAAGCACCAGTTGAGCCTTTTAGTCAATGTATTTATGTATGTATATATTTTATCCATTTTAAAGTATCATATGGCTAAGAAACCGTATCACTGCTTTTACAGTATTATTTCATAATACTACTCTTACTGTACGCACTTTACTTTACTTTCCTTTACTTTAAGTATTGCAATTGTGGCAATTCACTTCTCTTGTATGAGAAAGAAGACTGCTCAATAAATAACACCCTTTTATTGAAAACGCCGTCTCTCTATTTCGCTGCACTCTGGTGAAACAAAGTATGCACTGCTGACTGAGTGAAATATCTGTCTATTGTTTTCACACGACTCTAGAGATATACTCTTATTCTGAGGGAGCAAAGTTGTCATGTTTATGCGGTTGTCAGAAACTGAATCCCTTCTTGTCTGAGCCAGGGGAAGTTGTCCTTCCCTATTCATTCAAAAAAGTTTCCGGTGACCTCTGAGCTAGCTGGCGCAAACCTAAATTAAGTTTGACATAGTCAGTAGAGACCTAGATGACCTATGTCCTACGTCTACACTGCTGTTTATGTTATTCTAATGCTCAGAGCCTATTGGGAAAATAGGAATTTCACTACATGGCGCCCAACGTTTGGTAAGGTGATAATCTAACGCAAGACAATAGAGTAACTCAGTCGTGCTTTTTCACACAGAACCCTTTTCCCGTAAAAACTCCAATAGACGTCTGGAGTGGGTGAAAGGTTAATATCCACCGGAACTTAGTAGGATGAGAATCCTATGTATTAGTTTCTGGTTTGATCAATGTTGAAGGATACAGTGTTCCAAAATATTGTGCACCTAATCTTTGTTTCCTTGAAACTCGATCTGCAATAGAAAACTTTCAGTCAGTAAAATGACAGAAAGTGACGAAGAAAGGGAGTGAGTAAGACTAGCAGCTCGACTCTTGGAGGAAGATGTAAGTCTCCATGAAACCGACCCGGATGCTATACTCATTCCGGTTAATGTAAGAAGAACTATAACTCTAAAACTTATAGAAAATGGACTGACACCGCGAGGTGGTACAGTTATATTCGTGATAGAGGCACACGAATATCGGCAGACAGAGGTATTCTATTCATGGATACATTTTCCAGCAGCACACGCTACGGCAAAAGACTTCTACTATTACAAAATAGAGGAACCTCTGGATGAATACACTCCTTTCGAGGAGATTGAGATTCCACTAAAATACCAAGAGCACCTGCTCTGGGTTAAAGGCGCCCTAAAACATAATGATCACATCACCAGGCTCGGTCCACTAAGTAGACCAGTAGAAATGGGACCGGTCCTATGCAACTATGCAACACACCCAGACTACGCAATAATGTCAAGTGAACAACTCCTAGTAAAACAAAAATAATTAACAAAGGCATATAGAGAATTAGTTCAATTGGCAAGGGATGATATAAAGACCGTCAGAAACTAAAGGAAACAGATATAGCAGCCCAACCATTAGAACTTGCCAGAATCATCCTATGAAGAGCTAGGAAGAGATAGTTTGGGTGGGAAACCGATAAAACCTCAACTAACTGAAAATCCTGAAAAAACATTTATTAAAAATAATTTAAAGACTCCAAAAAAGAGCTGGGATGGTAATAAACAATCCACTCCCAGGGAAAAATGTTTCCAGTCCAGAGGAAGGTCTCCTCAGCGTAGAGAGAGATCTCCAGGCCGAGAAGGCAAGTCTCCCCAAAGGGAACCCTCTGAAAGAAGATACAACCTTAGAGATAGGGATAAAATAAGAAAACCAGACAGATATCAAGATGTTGATACACGTCCCTCTAGATCATTCTCACTGAATCCTTCTCGATCTTCCTCACAGAAATCGGAAAGAAGAGGACGGTCAGAACACAGAGAAGAGCACACCAAGTCCAAAGACAAGGAACCTTCTCATCAAAGTAAAAATTTACAATTTCCCGGAAAGAAGGTAGCAAGTATTAAGATTAAACATGCCAAGAATTCTGAGGACACAGCTGAAAAATGGAGAGTGGCACAGACAATGCTAGACAGCGGAGCAGAAGTGACCATAGCTCACAAGACCCTGATGAATCTTCTGGAGACAGTGGACACGAATGAGTACATACAAGTGGAAACTGCAGACCCACGAGTTAGTGTGCCCCATAAGCTATATGAAATAACATTACGTATAGAGGGAGATAAAACCAGGAAAATAAAAAGTCTCTTTTGGGAAAAACGTTCAAAAGGCTATGACATTCTGTTAGCTGAGAAAGACTGGCCACCAGAGTTTGTCAGGGAGTGCCCTCATGGCGAAGAAATGATTATGCCTGCCTTCTAGAATCATATCCCGATTCATAAAAAATATACGTATGTAAGAAAATGGGCAGTAGCCCAAGCTCCGGCTTTATACAAAAATCATGTAGGATGGGATGAGGACTCACATCACCACAAGATCCAGTTAAAAAATCAGCCCACTGCACAAAGGCAGTACCCAGTTAACCAAGAAGCTAAAAAACAAGTCAGGGAGATCTTAGATCAACTTGAATACCAAGGGGTGATCAAAACATGCACCTCTCAAAGGAACAATCCTTTGTTTCCTGTCTCCAAGCCAGACGATTCATATTGTCTAGTTTTGGACTACAGACACCTTAACTCCTGTTGTAAAACATTTGCAGTGCAAAACTCACATAGTGCAGCACTAATGAACAACATTGTGCGCAAAAAATATAAAACGACATTAGACATCTCTAATGGATTCTTCTGTCAAAACATTGCACCAGAAAGCAGGTATTTGACTGCTTTCTCAATATTTGTGTCGCAAAAACAATTTTGCAGACTCCCACAGGGATTCAAGAATAGCCCGGGATTATTCTCTTCAAGGGTAACAGAGTTACTACAAATATATGATGATGAAGCATTATCATATGTCGATGACATCTATCACACAGACGATGACTTGGAGACTCACTTAAAAAAGTGTGA
The DNA here is from genome assembly GCF_964263255.1 of Lissotriton vulgaris. Lineage (NCBI taxonomy): Eukaryota > Metazoa > Chordata > Amphibia > Caudata > Salamandridae > Lissotriton > Lissotriton vulgaris. The sequence goes on along the minus strand of NC_141697.1, from coordinate 829,446,402 downwards.
ACACCATAATACTTGGACTCGCCTCAGAGGGTTACAAATTCAACTTTAAAAAGTCACGAATTGCCCATCTAACTGTCCTATTTTTAGGTTATGAATTATCAAGTGAAGGCAAAAGCCTGGCAGACAATTTCTTAGAGAAATGTGCTGTACTTCAAGCACCAAAAACGCTGAAGAATTTACAATCACTACTAGGTTTCCTGAATTTCGGAAGAACATACATTCTAAATTATGCTGAGAGGGTTAAACCTCTCTATGAAATAATAAAACCAGATTTTAAACAAACAAATTGGACTCAGAAACATACAGAAATTTTGAGATCTCTACAAACAAACATGTTAACTAAAACAAAATTACAAACACGTGAAAACACACGCAATCTTGTAATCCGAGTCATCCCAGGAAGATGCGGATTCACATACCTGACCTCTAATGAGGGAGAAACGGTACCTATAGCTTACAAATCACATTTGTACACTGAAGCTGAAATGAAATTCAGCTCCACAGAGAAAATTTTAACTGCGGTTAGAACTTCTGTAGCTAAAGAAAGAGCCCTAGCCCAAGGCAGGAGAATATCTGTTCTTTCAGCAGAATCAGCCCTTGAGGCATTAACAAGTCCTCGTAACCTGGTTAAAGGAGTATTAGATCCAGAATGGATAGAATGGGAAACTTCTTTTGCTACAGAAGACGTTAAATACTATTTTGACCCAAAACTGAAAAAACTAGATGATCTAGTATATATACGCGAATATCCTCTGCCAGCTGAAATTCTGCCTCTAGAAAAGTACACTTGTGTAATCTACATGGACAGATTTGCACATCACTACAATGAAGTGGAAAAATCGTACAAAGCAGCGTGCGCGATTGTTAAAGGTCGCTGGCGCTCTGGTAAATTCAGACCGATGATTACCAAAACTGAAGCAATCAGAAACTGTTCAGCTCAGTGAGCTGAAATAAGAACCTTAAAGATGGCGCTTGAAAATGCAGATCGCGAATTCCCCACACTAATAGTGTAATAGTGTGCGATTCGTATTTCTGCGTCAAATCCTATAACAGTGACATGCAGACATGGATCAAAAACGGTTACAAAGATGACACAGGTGCCACAATAAAGCATAAAAGTATTTGGGAACAGGTAGTTCTTTTACAGAAAGAACTACGAAAGACTCACGTGATACACGCATTGAGTCATCAACGTGATGGAGTTCACGTTGCAGGGAATTCATTAGCTAACATAGCCACAGCGGAAGCGGTTGAACCGGCTTCCGTAGCCACTGAAAAGCGTTCAGGAAAACACATAGATGGGGAAACCATGCTAGCGGTAAAAGCCTCATTAAAAGGCGATTACTCAGCATTACCTCTCAACTATCCACTCAGTAATACATATATAATTGATGAAAACTCTGTTCCGTTTGCTCGAATCCCTGGAGTGGGGGATAGGGTAATTCCAAACACAAACCAGAGAATCTTCTTACTACAAGAAGCACATATGGGGTTGGGTCTGAGGCACCAAGAAATCCTGAAATCTCTGATGGACCTACAATCAGAGTACTGGTGGCCGGGAATGAGCGTAGATATCTACTATTTTGCAAAAAATTGCGAGGACTGCAACAGAGATCGCAGTTGTGAACCGGTCCAGCCTGTAGCCCAGATACCACTATTAGATAGCATCAGGCTATCTATAGCGCAGAAATCCAGTTGGAGAAATGCGTACCCATAAGATTTAAGACTAGATTCACTTAATAATGTAGACCCCAGCACTTGGCTGACACCAGAACTGTTATAAAAGATTTGCGAGTCTTTATCGGCACATACGCAATTGGCATGCTACATTCTGATCAGGGACCTGCGTTTAGCTCTCGAGCTTACAAAGAGGCCATGAACAGTATGGGCATCGCATTGCGGTATTCTTCTCCCTTCCATCCAGAGGGAAATGCGGTTGTTGAAAGAAAAAAACGGGACATAAAGCAATCTATAACAGCGAGGGTATTAGTTTCAGGTGATGGGTGGGTCAAACATTTAACAAGTGTCCAACGTAGTCTTAATAATTTGCCAAGAAACTCTCTAAAAGGTCTCACTCCATACGAACTATTGTTCCGAACTAGAATGCTTATTCAGGACTTAGATAGTCACACTTCAGTGGTAGAAGAAAAAAGCTTTGATATCAAAGATCGTTTGGCTGTTTTACAGGATCTAAATGAAAAAAGAAAAAACCTGAGTAACATAAAGTTGAAACAACAGTCGATATCCACTGAAGAAAAACCATCTGTCCCAGCAAGACCTGTCTGGATTCCAAAGATTGGGGATCTGGTCAGAGAAAGAATCGCTGTAAAGAAGGAATTTGGGCCTTCATACAGAAAAGCAGTACCTGTCTTAGCTATCAACGGAACAAGATCAGTAGTACTACCGTCCCTTGCTGGTAAAAAAGAGACCCCAGTTATATCCATCGACCTGGTAAAACCAAAAATCCTGTGGCCAATAATAAGTAGTAGGCCAAGTGGACTCCAAAGAAATAGCAGAATACCAAAGTTTGCTACAATCCAAGAGGCTCATGCTGAGAGACTAATCAAAATTGAAAAATCGGCAATGAATAAAAAAGGACTATGCAATAATGCCATGGAACTTGTGCCTCTTGAAACACAAATAATAACAGTTCGTCAAGAAACACCAATCTACAATGATTTAGCATCAGACTATTCTAATGAAACAAAGAAAAATGCAAAAGCAAATGAAAATCCGGAAGCAATTCCTACAATTGATAGAACTGCATCAGGCTACTTCATCAACTTCGACAATTTCTCTGAAGACCCAAGCGAGCATGAAGAAACGCCTCCTACAATAACTTTTAAAAACAAAGTAATTGAATTTTTTCACCAACTGAAAAAGATTTACCTAATTTCATCATGGATTAAATTTTGGATTGTGTTAGGTGTACTTTTCCTCCTACTTTGGCTCATCATGGTTATATGTTTGGGAAGATTCCTTGAAGGAAAATATAGTACAATGGACACAGCAAGTCAGAACATCAACTTGGTCCTAAAGCCACACACATCTTCTCACATCGAGAAAAGAGAACTGTCATCAGTGAACATCACAGCCATTCCAATACCCGGTGGGGTAGCATGGGACAGAACTGATTATGACATTTTGGGCCCGGTCGAGCTTTTAAAGTATCTCCACCAGCTCAAGATTTCATTAAGTGATTTTGTAACACCTAGAACCTTCTCTGATGACTGGGACTTTGAAAACATTAATGATATGATGTCAGATTTAGTAATGTCAGCAAAATTTACAGGACAAGATTTTTTTTTTTTTTTTTGTAAGACCTTTATTCATATCAACAGATAGGTACACAGCCAGGAGCCTACAACCCTGGGGCCGGCTGCGATTGAATTAAAGTGCGTTTTCAACTCGAGTTATACACAGCCATACAGCCGACAACATCCGTCCGGCGGCGTAAAGCACATAAATGAGGCCTTATTTTTTGGTAATTTTGTTGGTGTATTAAAACATACACATTAAACACTAACAATAAACCTCAACAATGAGACCCTCACATTTCAATCGTCCATATCAAGAAGTACAGTGTAATTGCTTCGTTCCATCTTCCCTGAGCACCTCCCTCTCCAACCCCTGTCTGCGTCAGTACCTTTCGTGTAGATCAACAACAGTGTTTCTTATCACTCCGTGTCAGTCTCCAACGTGACCAAATATTCAGTAAAGTATGACCAAAATTCTTTGGGCCTAGATCGTGATGGCAGACTTTCTTCGTATGTCATTAGTTTGTCCCTACAGCTGGACATGTCTTGGAACCATTTTTTTGTAGTGGGCACCTGTGTAGAGTGTAAGCATGGGCGGAAAATCCGTTCCGCTCGCGGATTTTGTGGATTTTCGGTAAATTCGCAATCCGCGAACGCTCGCGAATTTACCAAAAGTTCGCAAATTCGCACGCAGCGGATTTTTTTTTCTTGGTGATACAATTTTGCGGCGTGCGGTGTAAGTTCGCAATTGCGAACATGTAGGTGCGGCGGGCAGAAACAATCTCGCACTCGCGAAATTACAAAAATTGCAATTCTGCACAAGAAATCTACTAGCAAGCAGCATAGACCTTCTGAAAATGATGATTTTTATCAGAATAACTCCTCAGGTTGACATTTGCCTGCACTTTTTTGGATTTGAGGCCTTTTGATTTTCTTTGGATAACTTTTGGATTAGAAATCAACCTTCTCATATAAGCTTGTTTTGGGCATTACAGTTGCTGTAATGCTGTTCTGCAGAAAAACGAGTTTTGCAATAGTGAAAGCATTCAGCAGGTTCAAAAGTTCAAACTCATCATTAGTAACCATTCCCTGTACTGCTTCCTGACAAGGGCCCCTCCAGAGTTCAGTTGCTAGTTGCAACAATTGTATGACCCTGCTCTGACCCTCACAGCAGGCTCATAGAATAGCTACAAGTAGGCCACAAAGGTCCTGGAAAAAAAATTGCACTGCAACAGAAAGCAAATTACAGATAAGAAAGCAGGTGCCAGACTGGAATTTTAAAACAGTGACACATTAATAAATCAACCCCAAATTAATTCATGTCAGTTGAAGCAGGCAGGTGTGCTTGCTTTTTCCCCCCATAATCTACAGTGATGATGAACCAGAGGGTGGCATTGATGTACCAGAGGGTGGCATGGGTGAAACAGAGGGTGGCAGGGGTGAAACAGAGGGTGCTGGGAACCTGTGATGATGAACCTGACGTAGAAACAACATAATCGTGACCGTTGCGAGCCGACATGTAAGTTTGCAATTGCGAACTGGTACAAAACCCTCGCGAACTGGCAGAAATCCTTGCGAACTGGCGGAAATCCTTGCGAACACAAAAGAAAAAAAAATTCGCGAGAATTCGCGGATTTTGCGGATTTTGCGGATTGCGAGATCGCAAATTCGCAAAATTCGTGAACGCCAGATTCGCAAAATTCGCCCATGCTTAGTAGAGTGCCAGCACTGGGATACTTGCCTCTTGGCCAACAGAAGGGCGATCGCACAAAATTTACGCTTGGATGATTTAAGCTGCGGCACAATGCCCAGTAAGCAGCAACGGATCGTGCACTCCACCTCAGCCCCCACCATTGTTGTAAGCTTATTAGCCACATCTGACCAGTACTCCTGTATTTTAGAACAACCCCAGGCTAAGTGAATAAAATCAGCACCTTCAGCACCACATCTTTTGCATCTGGTGTCATCCTTCATGCCGAACCTACCCATTCGCGCCGGGGTGTAGTAGGCCTGGTGCAGATACTTATAGTGTATGATTTTGAGATTTCCGTTAGGGGTCAGGATCTGTGTAAGCGCACAAGCCTGTTCCCACTCCCTCTCTGTCAATGGGAAGTCTAATACCAAGTCCCACCTAGTCTTGGCCTTGTCCGTGGTCTGTGGGATGTCAGCCTGTGCAGCGGAGTATAACCTCGATGTTAGGTGTGACAGATCTTGTGATGTAATGATAAGTTGTAGTGCATCTAATGAAGCCGGTTCCTCCGGAAAGGTAGGGTACAATTCCATCAAGGCTCTCTTTAGTCTGTAATAAGTGAAAGAGAACATCTGTGTCTTGTTGTGTATGTACTGTAGGTCTTCCACATCTACAAATCTACCCTCAGTAAATAAATCGCCCATCTGTTCAATGCCCACCCTTTGTAATAACGACATTCCCACCTTCTCACATGTGACAGATAGTGCTGTGTGATCATGTAGTGGCATGTTACGAGCATAGAGTGGTAGTTTGTGCGCCAACCTCCCAAGTTCATGCCATGCCTTGATGGTAGCGTCCACTGTATTAATGTCGCGAGTGTGTAACGGTGGGCGTTTGTACGACAGGATCGCGGTGAGAGGGACCAGGGCCGCATCACCCTCCTCAACCGCTGTGTGAGTCAGATATGGCACCATGTGGAACCAGTAAGCTGCATATTGCACCTGCGCGCACAGGTAGTACAGTTTAAAATCTGGCACTCTAAAACCCCCCTTGGCGTACGGGAGCGTCAAAGTCTGAAGGTTGATCCGTGCTTGCTTCCCTGCCCAAATGAGTTGCAGTGTTAGCGATTTAAGTCTACGGAATATCTCACCGGGTGGAGTAATGGGGATATTAGAGAACAGATACAGCAGTTTGGGCAATACATTCATTTTAACTATTGCGATCCGGTCTGCCAGAGATAGCGGTAGCTGTATCCAGCGTCTTACTTTGTCCTCCAGTTTGGATATAGTAACGCCATAGTTCGCGCGCATCACCATGTCCGGGTCTCTGTGGAATTGCACCCCCAGATAGCGCACCGGTTCGATCTGCCACTCCAGGGGGTAGTCCATATCGAAGGGAGTCGTAGTGTCTGTGAGGGGAATGATGGAGGATTTTGACCAGTTTATCGATAATCCCGAGTGGCCGCCGAATTTGATATACTCTCTCAATAGCTGATTGAGGTGTACATGTGGATCCCGCACGTAAAGCACTATGTCATCCGCGTACAATGAAATGTGTAGCGGTCGGGCGGGGAACTGCAGGGCAGATGTTTTATAGTTCTGTCTTATAATACAGGCCAGCGGTTCCAATGCCAGGGCAAATATCAGGGGGGAGAGTGGGCAGCCCTGCCTGGTTCCGCGCTCCACCGCAAAATCGTTGGACAAGTGCCCGTTAATTCGGACCTTGGCTCTGGGGTTAGTATATATGAGGGACACCCATTGGACAAACCTTTTTGGGAAGCCCATACGATGTAGCACTGTGATTAGGTATCTCCATTCGATTGAATCGAATGCCTTTGCTGCGTCTAGTAAGACCGCAATCGCCTTCGTCTGGGGTTGGAGGTAATGAGCCAGGGCAAACATCGTTCTGGTATTGTGGGACGTGGATCGGGTCGGGACAAAACCTGCCTGGTCAGGTAGCACCAGGTTGGTCATCAATGGTGTTAGTCTCATGGCTAGGAGCTTTGTTAGAATCTTGGAGTCAACATTTATCAATGATAGTGGCCTATAGGAGTCACATCGGGTTGGGTCTTTGGAGGGTTTCAGTAGGGCTATAATAACTGCTTCACGGAGGGTTGGGGGAAGCTCGCCCTTGTCGAACGCAGCCCCATACATTTCCGTCAGCCTGGGGGCAAGAATATCCACGTAGTGTTTATAAAATTTGTTTGTGTATCTGTCTGGGCCTGGTGCCTTGCCATTCGGAAGCGTTTTTATCACTTCTGTGACTTCCTCCACCGTGATGGGTGCCGCCAGGTATTCCCTCTGGTGGTCAGACAGCCATGCAATGGCCACATCCCTAAGGTACTCGTTGATGTCATCTGTTGAGGCTATTGGCTGTGATGCATACAGTGTGCGAAAGGAAGTCACAAAACTTTGTAAAATGTCGGATGTTTGTGTTAACACAACGTCGTTCTCAGTTTTAATACCCAGAACTGCGGTGTGTTTTTTCCCCTCACAGATTTTTGCCGCCAGGAGCCCGCCCGGTCTTCCTCCCTCACCAAAAGTTCTAGCCATGTGTTTTTTATCTATATATTTTATCTTGTCGTCCACTAGAGCCTGATGTTCTGTGTGTAATGTGCGTAGTCGCCCCAGAATCGCAGCGTCCTGAGTGGTTTCGTATTCCTTTTCTAAATCCCTCATTTGTGTGCCACATGTTTTAATTTGTTGTCTGATGTCTCGAAGTATTCCAATAGTGGTGCTCATGCAGACCCCCCGAACCGTTGCCTTAAAGGCTTCCCACAATAGGCATGGGTCATCTACCGCCGGTTCGTTCAGCAGGAAATAGTCTTTGATCGCTTTATGGATAGTGTCAGCGTATAGTATGTCAGTTAAAGCCCGTGAGTTAAATCTCGATTGAAGAGGAGGTGGGGTATGCCCTGGGATAGCCAACGTTAGCAAAATCGGGTTATGGTCCGATAGCGTTCTAGGAAGGACCTGCATGTCACTAGACCAATGAACAATGTCATCCGTGCCTAACCAATAATCTAACCGGGACCAACTGTTATGGCATGCAGAGATGTGCGTGGCCCCTGCGTCCGTTGGAAATTTATGCCTCCAGATATCCATCAATCCCAAATCCGCTAGTATGTGTTGAAGTTGTGTTCTGGCCTGTTTGTGTGGTTCGGTGGATTGAACGGAGCGGTCTATCCCATCGGTAAGGGTCATGTTCCAGTCCTCCCCGCATATAATCTTAGTATGTGTGAATTGTTGTAAGTGACCCCACAGTTCGTGAAAGAAGCCAGGAGAGTCCACGTTAGGGCCATATACATTAAGCAAAGTCAGAGCCTTGCCCTGCAGTGTACCCAATACGAGAACGTATCTGCCTCCCGGATCGTGTAGTGTCCGTGAAACTTTGAAATTTAGTCCTTTCTTCAACAATGCCATTACCCCTCTAGAGTAGGATGAGTACGTTGCGACATGGACAGACTCGGCCCATTTAAGGCCTATGGATTGATGCGTGTTAGGAGCTATGTGTGTTTCTTGTAAAAACGCGATGTCTATGTGGTGTCTGGTCAGATATGCAAATACGCGCCTAATGTTCTTGGGCTGCGTTAGTCCTCGCACATTCCACGTTAGTAGGTTGATGTGCGTGTTAGGCGGTTGTGCTGGCCTCCGAGTCATAGGAGAGGCGGCGGTGTATGCAATCGGTGCGCATCATGAGAACACCAGGGGATCATCGAGAAGTGTCCAAGGGTAGTGAAGTGTAAAGTAATGTGTACTAGATCGGTCAAATGCATATGATAGACAAGACTTGACTGTAAAGGCCTCAGAACAGCATTAAACAACAATTCCCCCCTCCCCCTCCCACTCCAGCAACCCAAACATGCCGAAGCCAGTCTCCCCTCCCGAATGCCCTCGAAACCAGGTCGGGGCTGAACATCATAACCATCCCTTTAGAACTTTTGTGGGGAACTCCCTACCGGAGGTCCGCCGGGGGCACAACTCACCACCCAACCAAATGGATGCGGACGGCATTCTTGATGTTAGCAAAAGTAGTCGTGATTTTACTCAATACCCCTGACCCATCGCAGCCTCTGCAGCTGAAATACTTCAAGTGACCACTAGGTGATGCTTCGCTGTCTCTTACTGCCAGCCCCCACGCTCACAAAGGTGGGTTAACAAATCCGAACCGCGTACATGTCTGTGGTATTTATGGGATTGTAACCTGCTGTTTCAAATTATTAACCACCTCGAGTCTCTTATCAACAGGCTGATAGCGTATTTACCCAATCTTCCAGCTGTCATTTCAAAACAGATAACAATACGATGCATAGGTAGCTAAGTTCCAAAGTGTGTGCTATGGGCGGAGAGTGTACACCGATCCATGACATACCCGCTTCTGTCTGCTCTCCCAGCCCTCCACTGCCCCACATACATGTACATTTCAAAGCCCGCTAATCAGCTTAGTAAGACGTCTATTATGTCCGTTATAGTGCAGTCCGTCTCTGGCGATGGAGCTCGCTTATGCAATCATTTTTTAAAGCAGACACTCCCCCAGAAAGAGCAAACAGTACCATGCACCAATCCTGGTGACCGCCGTTCGGCGCTAAACACACATTTCTACGCTCATGCAATTCAGCTCGCCATTAAGGCGCCGCCCGTGAGTCCTGCTTCAGCCCTGTTCCACCCCCCCGCATTAGTCAATTCGTAATCAATGCACAACGTGTCAATATACTTTTGAACCACAGTTAGCGCCAAACCAATAGTGTGCCATTGGTTCCGACAGCAGCCGGGGTTGGCCCGTGCCGCCGGCGAGGACTTGAAGAGACCACGTGGCGGCCAGCCGTTACATAGTCACAGACAGTTTTATGCAAACGTCGTTCCCTCCAGCTCAGTCCGAGTCTGCCTGCTGACCATTGCGTGCCTCAGCTTTTTTCTGTGCGATGACCTGTTTCACAAAGTCTTGCGCCGCCTTCGGGTTTGCCATTATCACCGGTTTTCCCTCCCATTGCACCCGAAGCCTGGCTGGGTAAAGCAAAGAATAAGGGATCTGAAGGTCTCGAAGTTTGGATTTCACCGCCGTGTACTCTCTCCGCGCTTGCTGCACTGCTACTGTGTGGTCCGGAAAGAATTCCAGTTTATTACCCTGATGAGTAATGGGCCCCTTCTCCCTCGCCAATCTCAAGATTGTATCCCTGTCCCGATAGTTCAACACCCTGGCCACAATCGGCCTTGGCGACGCTCCTGGTGGCGGTCGGGGTGCAAGGGACCTATGTGCACGCTCAATGACAAAAATGTGGGAGAAAGAGTCATCTCCAAACACGCCCTTGCACAGTTTTTCAATATATTGCTCCATTTTCCCAGTGTTGGTGGATTCCGGCAGCCCCGCTATGCGCACGTTATTGCGCCTCGAGCGCGCTTCCAAATCCTCCTCCCTTGCCTTTATCACCTCCAATACCTTCTCCTTGGCCGTGCATTTGGCAGTGGTAGCATGGGACTCGTCCTTGACCCCCGAGATTCTTGTTTCCGTGGTGTCCAGCCTCTCTCCGTGTTTCTCCAGCTTGGCCGCCATTCCATCCATTCTGTATGTCAGATTGCCCAGTTTCCCATTGATGTCCTGTAGGTTGGACTGAATGGCCAAGAGGATCTTCTCCATGTTGCTGCCGGCAGCTGGTTCGCTTGGTGTTTCGTTCATTGCAGGAGACCCTGTATCTGCAGCTTTTGGCGTCTTTTTAGCCTCAAAGGATATCTTTTGCTGTTGTTTCTCTGGCCTCACCATGTTAGGCGGAGGCGGCGTGCTCAGAGCCCTGAACCGCGGTGTAGAGCGCGTTCTCCTGTTGCCTGTCGCCGTTTTGATGCCCTTTATCACTCTTACACTTACTTTGGGGGCTCCCTACACCAGGGTGACACCAAACATAAGTCCTTCGTTTGCGCGGTGCGTGTTAGGCGAGGTCAGTGTTCCGGGTTCGGCGCCTGCAGTCTCTCCCACTCGCGCAATTAGCGCTGCACTCCGAAGGTTCGCGAGTTTGGCGGGGCCCCCGCTTTCGCATCAGATCTTTATATGTCCGTGGGTCGTGTGCGGCTGTAGATGACTCCCTCCGTAGTGCCAGCAGATAACCCCATCCCGGGGGTGCGTGAATCACGGATGGCGAGTGATTGTGGCAGGCGCGCATATCCCCCTCAACAGTCCGCCGCCGCAACTTTCCCCTCGAGCGCCGCCATGTTGTTCTCGGCAGTCCGAAGCGGGTCTCAGCTACTCCGTCCTTCCGCCACACGTGTCTCTCAGCACATTAGGGCTGCTGAGCATGTGTCGCTGTGCGGACATAACTGGGAGCCTCGTCCGCCACCTCCAGATCAGCCGTGGTGTTCAGAACGCCGCTATCAATTCGGGCAATCAGGGGAGAGCGACGGGCGCCATCTTGTCCGCTCCCGAGCCCCAGGGCGGAGATCACCGATTTTTTCACTAAAAGTGCTCTTGTCTGGCCTCAGTCTTCAGCGCATTGCATGCACGCCGTCTTCATACACCCAGTGGTCCATTTTAGGTGGCGAATGTGGGCATTAGGACGGTCTTAGGGCGCCGCGATTTCAGCTGTCCGGCGGAGCTGTGGTCTCACCCAGCCATTCCGCTGTGCGCCCCCTAGTGCCTCCGGACAAGATTATTTGCAGGGTTCATCCAATTATGAAGAGCTTTACTGCTACAACCATTATGGTGATAACTATTTGCATAAAAGTGCTCAGCCTAGAAATGTTTTATCTTTCAACCAGTGGGAACATTGTCCTACTCCACCAAAAGTAAGTTCAAAAAAGTTTGCTGATAAATTACAATACTTATCAGGACTTAAATAACAGTGACCCAAGAACGTTTTATTTTAAATTGTCGAATAGAACAGGAATGAAAACAATGTTGACAAATACTAAATTGATTTATTCAGAAAATTTTTATGACAAAATGTCTACATCAGGTTTCGAAATTTGGAAAAAAACCATTGAAACAAAAACAATCTGGGGTTCCAAAGATTGGCAAGTACAAGGACTAGAAGCACTGTTTAGGGCCTGCATGATCCCAGAACAAATTATTTTCTTGAATGACACGATTCAACAAACTACTTGTCTTGGCCTAGCTAAGATAAAAGACATGAACACACCTTTTATTCCAAAACCCATGCCTGATAGTGACAGCACTACTGATGTGGAGATAGACGTTTCTAATATTTTATACCAAAACAGAACACATACTGATTGGAAAAAGTGGTTGATCTGGCCAACAGACACGAATAACTGTCAAGATAGATTCCTGAACAAAACACAGGGGTTCAAAATGACCAGACCAGACCCTAGATATCCCCAGAGACAACATCCAGGGATAGTTACAACATACAGTGTAGGGAAACTATGCCTTGAGTGGCTACAGAAATCCACACTGGCTGAAATTATGCAACCCTTGTCTTTACTTAAAGACGGTGCTGACTTGCGCGATTTCATTATGGGACCACGCAAACAGCGTCAAAAACGTTTCATAGCGGCCGGTATATACGCTGCATACAACGAAGCATGGAAAATAACGCAAATTGAGACAGCAGAAAAAGTACGAGAAATTAATCGTATTAATTTGGAAAAATCACTTTCTGTGTGTGGACGATGGGTTAACGACTCTGTCTTCCAGAATATATTCACTGGACAGTATTGTATCATCTGCCTTTGATATAATAGAGCAGGACTTACTAATGCTACAACATGGTCAGTCTCAATTACGTTCTATTGTACAGCTTGGATGGACGTTGCAAAATCTGCGTTCAGGCTACGTACCATGGCGTTTAATCAACATAACGTCACTATTCGGTCTCTTTAACCTTACCGATAAACAAATCAGTTTGGCACAAAAAGGAGCAGATTATACAATCCTGAGCATTGAAAAACTCGAGAGATTACCATTGACAATGTCAAAAAGACCTGTCATTGAATGGATAATACATGGAATGATTACAATTCTGATAACAACTTTCCAGTTTAATTACTGTCAAGAGAAAATACCAGCAGGCCAGTATGAAAGGTTGGGTAAAGAATACATCAAATCAACCTGGGATTTACCTTATACACACAGATGTTACAGGAAACAAGGAGGTATTTCTTAGTGGTAAAAATTGTAAAAAATCACTAAGCGGTACACTTCTGTGTCAAGGAATTAATTTACGTGGAGCCTGCGAAGGGTCTTCAAAAAATTTTCATGTCACCTGCATGGCAAGCCTGCAAAACAGATAGAGACATTTTTTAGACCACTTTCAAACGGTAGTTACATTTTAATAAGTGACCACAGCTGTTGTGGCATGCTGCCAGGAAAAGCCTATCTGACAACTGTAACTTCCAGGGCCATTTGCTGTATGCAAGTATTGTATCCATACAGCAATCCAGATATGGGGGCTGTGTTATGGCCTCGGTTGAATATCTTCTATTCGAATTGATTCTTTAAGCAGAATGAAGTCTATTCTTTCACAAACAACTGTGCCTCTAACGTCATCAAAAGAAACATATGAACTGCAAGTTGCAAGGACAACAGCAGAGATACATACCCTTTTATCAACAAATTGCCCCGTACATTTTGTAGAAGTGTTAAGCCAAATCTTAAACATGTCTGATACCAGTGGCATCGCACATGTATTTAAGACAATTTTTTCGGGACTGTTAACATCATTTGAAACAGTTCTGGGCATCTTCACGAATTTTGTCCATTCTGTCTTTGGCGGCCTACCCTTAATCTTGGGACTCGTGCAGGAATTTTATTTTTGCTTCTTTTGCACCGATATGGCAAGCCAATCCACAGGCAAGACTCTAGCAACGATGGAAGAAACGATCCTAGCAATACGATACCGAGACCGTACCACTAAGGTCCTCGGATTGGCCCGGCTAAGAGATCTAAGTACAACTTGCTTTCTTTCATTCAGACCGATCTGGCGAGATTGCATCATACCTGTGCTTTGATGTCTGCTATGCGTAGAAGAATGCGTGTTGGACATCTGTCTCACACTACAATCAGCAGTACCAATGGATATCGATGCTTTGCTAGGTCTTGTAACAACTCATGCATCGTGTTGTCCCAGCGGCTACCGATTCTGATGACGGCATTCGTTGAGACTTCCCCACTACGAATAGGTGGTGGAGAAGCACGGGAGGAAAGCAGCACCGAACAGGTACAGCCTTCTGTGAGCATTGCTGATCCAACCATCGATGATAGCACTCACGCAGAAAATTGCACTGTTGCAGCATTTTCATACTTGATCGAAATTTCACCTGATGTGGTAGACCAATTTTTTGCGGGTATGTCTGAAATAATGTTCTCTCCAATCAACGAGAATAAATCTTAATAAAAACAATGAGCACACAGCGTTCCCTGAACTCTGAATTCGGCCTTCAGTTTTTGATAAACACAAAGCTACAGAAAATATTTGGAACTTTTCCCCTGAAAGCGAAAATATTTTTGCCCATTTTTTCAAAATATTTACCCTTTTTTTGGCACATGATGCTCTGCTTAAAGTAGAACTATTCTTAGAGAACAGAGCTTCTCTTTTTAGGATACTAGAGACAATATTTTACCTCAGCCTCTAGCACATATATAGAAATTTGTATAAATATGTGATGAAATGGTCTCGACCTTCTTTTCTGTATTTAGAGCCATTTCATGTGTAATTTTGCAATTCGTTCAGCTGATATATATATGCATTTCTCTGAATGATAACACTGCTTGAAAAGCGTACAGTACAAATACTCATTTCCGTGTATTTACCGTATACCATTTTAAATGCGAAATGTGTATTTTGGGGTGGGCCGGAAAAAAAGCACATGCACCTTTGAAGTTTAATATTGCATAGTTTTAGTAATAATGGACATCAATTTGTGGAGTGGGTGTTGTGTTCTTATCTAGGACCCTAATTCGATATTCCCGATTTATGCCCTTGTGAGGTTATAATCAATAATGTCCTGACAAAGGCATAAGAATCAGATTCATATTCAGTTTTAGCCCATGCAATCCAAAGCACAGAAAGGCTACTCCCATCGACTCCTAGAAAGCACAACGCGTTCTTTAACCACATCGCTGCTGTGGTTATTTTTCCCCTGTGCTGGAAATTGCCATTTTGCTGGTGTCATGACGAGCTCAGCTCGTCATCAGCACAGCTCCACTGTGCCTCATGACGAGCTGAGCTCGTCATGAGCATGGAAGGGGTTAAACAAACCAAGCCTCGAGCAGCTCGGGAAAACCCCCCTGCTTTTGTTTTGATTTGAACAAGAACTCCTGAAGTCCTGCAAGAACTGTTAGTTCTTGGTGATGTCTTATGTCCAACCTTATGTCAAACCCGGCACCTTTCAGGTATAAAATACCAACAGTTGCCTTAGCAAACACACAGTGGTTTGGAGCAGAGCGCCCATCTACTTTCCCGAGAGCCCAGCTGATGCAAGTGCCCGCGGAAGCCGCCCCTCCTGTTTGACGCACTGAGAGAGACGCTGTCCAGCCGAGAAAATCCAGCTCCAGGGTTTCCAGGCTACCCTTGCGGGTTGCTGGAATATTGAGTCCTGAGGAGAGAGATACCAGACCTCCCACATTCTCTTACCAAGGCACGGAGCTGACTAAACCCTTAGGAGAATTCTTGATGCAGATTCTTGGCAAAATTATCTAAACCACCTAAACTTAACACCGCTACTTACTTGTCCCTTCCCATGTATTAGGCTTAGGTCAGGTACACCGGGGTAGGCGTAGTTAGAAGCACCAGTTGAGCCTTTTAGTCAATGTATTTATGTATGTATATATTTTATCCATTTTAAAGTATAATATGGCCAAGAAACCGTATCAATGCTTTTACAGTAATATTTCATAATACTACTTTTACTGTACGCACTTTACTTTACTTTATGTATTGCAATTGTGGCAATTCACTTCTCTTGTATGAGAAAGAAGACTGCTCAATAAATAATACCCTTTTATTGAAAACGCCCGTCTGTCTCTCTATTTCTCTGCACTCTGGTGAAATTAAGTTCCAAGTATGCACTGCTGACTGAGTGAAATATCTGTCTATTGTTTTCACACGACTCTAGAGATATACTCTTATTCTGAGGGAGCAAAGTTGTCATGTTTATGCGGTTGTCGGAAACTGAATCCCTTCTTGTCTGAGCCAGGGGAGGTTGTCCCTCCCTATTCATTCAAGAAAGTTTCCAGTGACCTCTGAGCTAGCTGGCGCAAACCTAATTTAGGTTTAACATAGTCAGTAGAGACCTAGATGACCTCAGTCCTACGTCTACACTGCTGTTTATGTTATTCCAATGCGCAGAGCCTATTGGGAAAATAGGAACTACACTACAGGGGTTTAAGGAGGGCCATTCAATGGTCGACCACTGTTTCGCACTATGGTCCATTGCGGGGAAGTCTATTGAGCAGAATGGTAGGGTGTGCTGTTGCTTCGTGGACTTCTGTACGGCATTTGATTTGTTGGACCGTGGGAAGTTGTGGAAGACATTGAATGGTTACGATATCGCTAGAGATTTGTTGAGCCTAATACAACTCTTGCACTCTGCAAACTGGGCACAGATTATTTTAGACACAGATGGGAGTATCTCTAGAAAAATTCAAATTGGAAATGGGCTGAGACAAGGGTGTGTCTTGGCCCCCCAACTTTTTTCGCTTTTTATAGCAGACTTACCCTCAATTATAAATGGAGCAAGGGGGGCAAGTCCTAAGATAAATGGGAATCATATAGCATGTCTTTTATACGCTGACGATTTGGTTATTTTTGACCAAACAGAGATCGGGTTGCAGAGAAGTTGAATAATTTTTATGAGTACTGTAGTTATAAAAAGTTAGTATTAAACATGGATAAAACAAAGATTTTTTGTTTTGGGCGAAGGGAAATAAGGTATAGCAGGTTTTTAGGTTAGTTGAAGCTGGAAATAGTAGATGAATATAGGTATCTGAAATGGACCACCCACTTTGACGCATTAAAAATAAGGTCAGCAGCCTCGATAAACGGCCTAAAGAAATTTAACAGAATCTACAGAGAAAAATCTGAAAGGCCGTTTTTAAAGGCATATTTAGCTATGGTCCCTCCGCAATGCTTATATATGGGGGCGAGTTATTGTTTTTGGGTGGTAAACATAGTTGAGACGCCAAGGAGGGAAAAGTTTTGAAAAATCTATTCTCACTTCCTAAATGCTCAATGGTGCAAGCTGTTAAATTAGAAACAGGTCTAACCTCATGGAAGATAACAGGTTGTATGGCCTTAGTTAGATTCTGGCAGCGCCTGGGCCTTGAGGAAGATCATAAAGTCTTGCAATGGTGTAGGAGGGAAGCCATGATGAGTGAACTATCATGGGCTAAAGGGGTTAGAAATTCCCTCAGGTTAGTTGGTAAATTGCTGAGACTCGATGTAAGCCCCGTGACTCTACAAATGGAGATTGCGAGGAGGGCTCTTAGGGAAGTTAGAAATGAAGTATCCTGAGCAGAGGACCAAGATTACCTGGCGCCGAAAAAGTCGGTACAGTTTATGACCCAATCCTGGCAAAAAGATGTACATTTTCCATTCATCGATAGACTACCAAATAGATGGCTGAGAAGAGAAATCCTAAGGTTAAGAATTGGATTGAATCCTTGCTATTGTAACACAAGAGTAATAAAAGAGACGATAGATAGCATTGGGAATTGTAAATGTATATTGGGAACTTCATGTGATATGATGCATATTTTATTGGACTGCCCAAAGTTTTTAGAACCACGGAAAGAGATTTTACACCCCTTTTTAAAAAAATACAGTAAACATAATAGACCTTCTGCAAGTGCTCTTCTAACAGAAATGATGAGTTTAGATATTGCTTTTGCATTTGGGAGATTTATGCGAAAGGTTAAACAAAACTTGAAATGTGAGTAGTCTATGTCGCGTGTGATCTATTTTACGAGATATAAGTTATACATTGTTTTAAAAAATTGTATGAAAAAATTATTGTTTTTATGATGTGTTTATCTGTTTAAGGACAAGGGTCCAAATAAACTTACATTTTGAACTGAACTAGTGCCTAGCACCTTCCCCAAAATGGCTTAGATTGCAGTGGAAATAGAAAATGTCTCCCTTTAATGTCCAATACATCTCCAAATCTGGTTTTGATTGGAGTGGGAATAGTAAATGTCCCTCTTTAGTGTCTAATACCGTCCCCAAATGGGTTTAGATTATAGTGGGAATAGTAAATGCCCCCCTTTAGTGCCCAACATCTTCCCCAAAAGGGTTTTGATTGGAATGGGAATAGTAAACACCACTCCTTTAGTGTCCAACAAATTCTTCAAATTGGTTTAGATTGAAGTAGGAATAGTAATTGTCACCACTGTAGTGCCTAACACCTTCTCCGAAATGGTTTAGATTGGAGTGGGAATAGTAAATGTAACCCCTTTAGTGTCTAAAACATGTCAGAAAATCGTTTAGATTGGAGTGAGAATAATAAATGTCAGCTCCTTAGTGCCCAACACTTTCTCCAAAATGGTTCATGTTGAAGTGGAAATATTCAATTTTACGCTTTAGGGCCTGATTACAAGTTTGGCGTAGCTGCGCCAGGTCGGGCCTGCTGTTGCACTGCCAAAGCATTGGTCAGGCTGCCCACCAGATTTCGAGTATTTCTCGTGTCTGACAGGCTTTTTTTTATGTTCCCATGGTGGTGCCTTGAAAATGGGCACTGCAATGGGAATGCCAAAAACTGTTTATGTGCGGCATAGACTTTAAAGTTTGTTGTTTGAGGTTTCTGGTTGGGGAGGTGTAGTTTTTTAAATATAAATAATGTACATATTATTTGATTTTATCAGTCTTATTTGAAATGTGAGTTTTATTAAGGTTTTGACTGATGTAATAAAATATTATGTTTATTTTTATGTAAAAAAATTATTTGTAATGTTGGTTAATATTATGCTATACTTTTTGTAGGTTAGTAATTATTTTATAACATGCTTTGACTATTATATCTAAGTTATCTACACCTTTGTTGTATAGGAAGAGTGTTATTTTAAATTGAAGCATGCCTTACATTCTTTTGGTCTGTTTGCTAATTTTAGGCACAATTTCAGTTACGGATTACTCCATTTGTAGTTGTTGGAAGTTTTGCTCTTTTTGTAGGGCGTCTATAAATTTATCCATTGTAAGTTTGGTTCTGCCTATTGTGAATCTAGTGTAAATTGGAAGACATTGTGCTATCCTAGACTGCATTGTTTTCTGGCTTCCTGTACCAAGGTGCTGCCCTAGACATTCCACCATGGTATTTGGCATTTGGGTGGGTGTCTGTTTCCGGAGTGATGAAGTCTTCCAACCCAAGTGTCTTTCAAATAATCCATTAGGGGGCTTAGTTTGTGTTTGTTTTGGTAGTAGAAGGGGCCAAATTGTACTGGTTAGCTTCTTCTGTGATTGGGACACAGACTAGTGCTTCATTTTTTTTATTTCTAAGGTAATTTGACTGATTTAGCATATTTATAGCATATTTCACATTTAGGGTCTCATTAGCTTCCACAAAAGCAAGCCAGTGTAGCATGGGATTTTTACAAAATCCCACCTGGGGAATTTAAAATTGCTACAAAACTAGTGCAATGCATAATCTGCGACAAGACCCTCTCTAGAGAGACGAACAAAAAATATTCATGTAAGATAATATATCAAATTAAAACCTATCATAGAAAACGTCTCAAACGAGAGATCAAGCAGAGGGAAGCTGGAAGACCACCATCTACATCAGTGGCACCAGTAACAATTTCCGGCCAGAAAGTCCCTTCGTAGGTACGGACTACTACAACAAATATGGCTATTCACAATGCTGCAAAACATCATCTATGCAAAACAAATCCCTTTTTATATATTTTTTGTTCATTTTTCAGTGCAAGTTTTTTGAATTCCTCCTGTTCCAGATGCCCTTTTTGCTATCATAAAAAAGATTTTTTTTAAACTTAACAAAAGCATTAAAAAGAATCAAAAACAACAAACAAACAAAAAGTTTGTGTTGGAAGTGCCTTTTACAGTTAAAATACGATAAAGTATGTATGTATGTTAGAATGAGTGTATGACTGGTGTATGGATGGTTGAATGAGTGCATAACTGGTGCATAGATGTTACAAAGAGTGGAGCAGGGGTGCTTGAGGGAATCTATGAGTGCAAGGGTACTGCCTGTGTGATTAGATGAGTGCATGGGTAGTGCCTGGGTGATTTGACATGTGTATGGGTAGTGCCTGGTTGATTGCATGAATGCATGGGTAGTGCCTGAGTGAATGGATGTTTGCAAAAGTAGTGCCTGGGTGATTAGATGAGTTCATGGGTATTGCCAGGGTGATATAGGTGGTATCTAAAATACTAATTTGTCTGTGCTGTCAATTATTGTGATGAGGTTAGGGTGAAGGTCAAGAGACATGACTTTCAGGAAGAATCAGGGCCAAGGGTAATACAATGTCACTTCCTGTGATGTCATTAAGGTCAAAGGGTATCTGGTGTTACTTCTGCTACCTCTGAAATGTTGGTGAATCAACGTCCATGGCAGCTACCTTCTGAGAACACTATTGTATAGGACACAGTTGTTTACTTTGCCATGGGCGCCATCTTATCCTACATGCAAATTGGCTTTTCCCTCCATCGGTGAATTTCTCCTTGACCAAGGTCAATTATGCAACAATGGACGATTAAGATGTTTTGATGCTTGATTCCTTAATGATCTGCTACTGACTTCTTAGTTTATATAGCGGCATGCAAGGAATTCCCAAACAAGACATCTTCCTCCATGTTCAGCCAGCAAAACCTCCGTATATGAAAGTCATCTTTAAACCATATTAATGAAACCTCTAGATCCATTGTGTAAAACAAAAATGAATTATGTACCTGTCCCCTTTTTTCATTAATTGCAACCCCTTTAAGTATCATCTACAACAACATGACCCCTATACGTAATAAACAAAGCTGATATACCATATGGTATGACAAGCAGCGTTCTTTGATGTCTCTGAGATGCATTTACCCACATTTATTTTAAAGATGGCGTCCACTACAGAGGCTTACAGAACACATGCCTTGGACTCCTTTGACAGACTGAAGTCAGATTCGCAAAGCCACATTTATAGTATTCCTCGTGCTAACCCATAAAGTAAGTCACTTTAACATCTCTATATGTTGGGTTTGTTTCTGGACAGTTTCCACTTGCATCCTGTTATATACTTACTGTGTCTTTGACATGCAGTAGATCAATTCTATACCAGTCACATACAGCAGTTGAAAAGCTACTTGTTGAAAGTTTGACACACCTAGTCCCATTTACCTTTTTAATCTGTATGTAGTTTTTTACCACCTCCCTAAAGATTTTGCAAAGATAAATATACATTCCCAAATGTAACCTATTTCACTGGCGAAGAAGTGGTACAGTGGTCCTATTGCAAGCAAGTAAAAAGGGCACTTCTAATTGGAATTCGGTGTGTCTCTATAAAGCCAGCTCACAATAGTTGGTTGCCCTTAATGAAACGCAAACTGATAATATAACTAGTTGGCTTAATGTGCCTCTGCTCCTATGGCCCTTACTCCTTACATGTGTACAGAGGACTCATGAAGTCAACCACCAGGAAACACAGCATTCGCAGGGGCCAGCAGACACCACTTATCCCTCTTGCCACTGCACCATCCAACAACTGAGCCACTTTGCAATTGAATTATCAGCATGGCAGCAGTCATCCAATTATGAAACAACTGAGCTCATAATGAAGACAAGCTCCCACAGCTGTGAAATAAAGAGTTTCTGTTTTTGGCTTTGATGCCTGTCTCGGCGGGACCTGTCTGTTGCGTTCTCTTCTGTGTTATGCCTCTTCACCCCTCCAACAGTCAATCTACAGCTAGGCTTCAGGCTGAGACTGTAACAAAGGAGGGAAATTAAAGAGGTTAGCTTCTTAATGTGGCTCAACTGTCGCAGGGCATGCTGGGCCTCCTGCATAATGCTGTTCGGTAGAGCCCAGACCAGTGGCAGGTGGGTGTGGTGCGTGTCTGTTATTAGGTGCGGGAGTGCGAATGTAGTGAGGGGGAAGGTACTGGAGGGGGTCACCCGAGAAGCAGCAGACGGAGTAGGAGATCACACCTTCGTTGTTGGTCAGAGCTTCTGACAGCACCATGGAGAGATATGTCCGGGGTTCAGAACATGGAGACATGGGATGGGATAGAGTCTTGGGCTATGCTGGGATGACTTTGAGCTAGGGGTCCTGGTTCTGGGTGAGGGCCAGGCAGGTGCAGACAGGCTTGCCTTTGGCTCACCAGCGGTGTGCCCGCTGTGCACATCTGATGCATGTCCATGCTGTTGCCACCATTAGGAAGGTGTTGGGGAGGAGATCCTGGTAGCTGTTGAAGGGGATGAGTGAGTCTGGGTCGAGCGGTGGGAGAGACACAGGAAGTGATGGTGTGAGGAGCAGGTTGGAGCAGAGTGCGGGGTACCAAGGCAGGAAAGCAAAACAAGCATTTGTAAATACAATAGATTTCACATATGTGATTAATAATTCGTTTTTTTGTTGTTGTAAGTGTTAGCTTGGTGAGCAGTTGTACAACATAAGTTACTAAAGTTCCGTAAAAGTATTATGACTAGTTTATTTCGAAAGGCAATGTATTGTGCTTTTACTGATGGTACTATAAAGTGGGGAGAGTAGGTAAAGGGCGTGAGACGAAACAAAACATGCACTTAAGAACTATACTTGAAATGTGTGCAACCATGGGAAGATTAGGTGATGGTCGGAGGCCAAAACAAACAAGCATTGCAAGAAATGCGAGAGGGGAATGGGAAGAGAGATGAGAGTAGCAGGGGTCCAATAGAAGGAAGAAGTGAGAGGGGCAGCAGTGAGCATGAGAACAAGCAACACATGGGAGGATGGTGGGGGTGGGGAACAAAAGACACACCAGGAGCAAGGGGGTGTGGGGAACAAACAATGGTAATTGGGGAGGGCAGGGGGGGAGTCTATACAGGGCCATAGAGTGCATGGCACTGTACGGCATCAGTGACCAGCATGACCAGTAAGAAGTAAGGAAATGAGAGTAGTGTGGAAGCCAACCAATGGGTAGTATTGGGCGGGTTCTAAGCATGTTTTAGCCCTTTTTCTTGTGAATAATAGGTTTCGCTGACAACACATTTGCAGACCAGATTTTTTGGTTGAGAAGAACCAAGAAAACAGCCCTTACAAAGGCTAGATTGGGTGGGGCATCAGTCCAATGCCTCAGTCTTCAAAGGGAAAAGGTGCCCATTAGTGAGATCAGATACAGGTCATTTTGGTCAGTATCAATGAGATTTCACACTTGGAACAGATGCAGGCCACAGCAAGTGGCATTTTCATAAAACATGTGATGGATACTGGCTGAAGTTGAGCAGAAATCACAGAGATAATACAGTGCATCATCACAGAAATATCACTTGTGAGACATATTCAGACTGTAACAGAGGGCATTATCGCTGACATCACTTCTGTGAGGGATAAAGGCTGATATGGAGAACATATCACTGAGATATCACTTCTGAGAGGGACACAAACTGTAACAGGAACATTTTATTGCAATGTCACAAGTTTAATGGACCCTGGCTTTAATGGACGGCATATCACATATGAGGCAAATAGAAACTGTTACAGAGGAGGGCATTCATTGGCATATCAAGTGCAATTAAATGGGTGGCATTGGAATTACGCAAGGGGTATCCAGACTGTAACGGGGGGTATTACCACTGACATATCACATGTGCGATGGACAGAGGCTGCAACAGAAAGGATTATCACTGAAATATTATGTGCGAAGAATACAGACTTAAATTGTTGCCATTGTCACTGCAAAATGATAAGTGAGGGGGACACACATTGTAACAGTAGAAAAGACCACTGAGGTATCTTGTGTAATAATTATAGGTTGTAAGCTAGCATAATTACTGCAATATGAAATACATGAATACAGGCAAAACACAGGGCATTATCACTGAGAAATTATGTGCAAGATGGTGACAGACTAACCAAGACCCTTGTTGTTGAGATTTTTGCACATAGGCGATAACAGAGGGATTTGTCACTTCAATGTTTTTATATGTGATGGATGCAGGTTGTAACAGAAGGCCTTCTCATCTAGATATCACAAATGCAATTGACCAGGTTGATGTTGTATGTATATTCCGTAACACAACATTTGCATATATTCTATGTGACCCTGGTAATAAATTGCATGTGAGACAGTTAAAGCATGGAATGTCTAGTCTCTGAAGCACTGCATGTAAAATAGATACAGACTGCATTCCATCGACACTTACCAAGATATCACATGTGACAGGAGAGCATGATTTTCAGCATTTGATGTGAAAGTTTAAGGGATTATCACTGACGTCCTACATACGTGGATACAGACTCCAACAAATGACATTACATTGATGACTGTTCCTAGAGATGAAAAAGAAGCCTATGCACACGTTGAACAGTGTGCAATGACAGGTACCCCGCAGGCTCCCAGGTCCTGCTTCTCTGGCTCTGTATCCTCCGAGGAGAACGAGCCACCTCCAGTAGCCATAGACCACAGTTCCGTATGAGAGGGGGAGCGTTGAGGGGGGTTTGGGAGGTGCGGCGGCAAAGTGGCCCAGCCACGATTGCAGAAGGAAGGTTGGCCCCACTGAGGGAGTTTTCTGCATTGCGGTGGCATGATGCAGCAAAGTGCCTCTGGACCGAGCACCGAGGCTAAAGGCTTCAAGCTGACCAGAGGCGCTGAGCGCAGCTGTCATTAGAGGCGGCTGCTGAGTGTGAACCGGGTGAAAACTGCAAAAGCGGCCCAACTAGGTTGGGTGCAGCTTGCGGATTTCGCCCAGAGTGTCCCATATGTCGGCTTCTTATGCGACCCGGCATGCACGAGGCAGAGAGGGAGTCAGGGAATCACCAGTGACTCACTGCCACTGTAGATTGTCATCTCGCTGCATCCAACCAACCGGTGCCAGCTGTTTCACTCAGGAGGAAGGTGGCGGCCAGCTGGGGGGGCTTAATCCGCAGCACCTAGCGGTAGTAGCTTCCAGCCGCCAGCCTGTCAAGCTCGCCTAGGTTGTCGACAATTGGGCTTCATTGGGTTGGGACACCCCAGCAGCCCATGGCAGTTGGGAGCACCAGAGGAACCCTAGGAACACTACAAGGCAGTTGTGGGGCCTGCTGGAGCCCCTGCCCTCTTCAGTCAAGATTGCTCCCTAGTATTACATTTTGCTCTCTCAGATACACACCCCGGGGACCCTGTATTGCAGGTAACCCCGAGCGGTCTAGCGTGGGGTGATCCAGTGCTGCTCTAAACCAAACCATCACTATCACACTTTACTCGTCGGTGGGGCCCATAACACTGTGAATCACTCATTCACACAAACCACCCTGCTCCCAAGATCAGTGAAAAATCAGAGGATGAGTCGCTGGAATAGCGGAGTATCCTACTTCATCTATTTAATCTAAATTCTGTACATTATATACATCTGCAGTTTATTAGATTTTACCATGGTTAAATTATCCAGAAAACATTAAGACACCCCACTGTTTTTGGTCAACAGATCAGCTAGTAAAAGTTAACTAATGGGCAACAAGACCAGCTTAATTCTCCATTTATTTAATTTTTATTTAAAGATTTAATCTCCTAGCATGTCCTTATTTATTTAACCTTTTAAGTTCGAATACCATTAAACATTTTATAAATTCACCTAAAGAAAAAGAAGTTTAAATTCAAACAGTTTACATTTATTACCAGAATAATTCAGAAAAATAAGTCAAAGACATGTTACTAATCTTCTCGGCAATGAGAATCGGGGTTAAAGCAGAAGAGTTCCCAAAAACAGCCTCTCTATTTTTTCTCAATGTTCACCTCCCATCAGGACTTTGTCCCCATCAAAAGTTAAAGTCAAGAAAATTTCAAAGTCTTTGCACCAAGGAAAAATCAATCAGTCCGACATCATGTCGTGGTGTGAAAAATAATTCAAAAGCACACTTTTTTCTCTCCTCCAAACGACCTCTTTTATACCCTTTTCCCTAACTATCTATCTAAAATTTGAAACTTTTAGGGTCCACATTCAATTCTCATTGGTCCGTTCAAGAGTGGATGAGGATAACCTCATCTCCTCATTGTCCATATTTCCGCCTAGTCATGGCTCTGTACACAATAAGGTTCCGATTGTTCATTATTACACTCCTTCACCCTTGTCCTTTAACTTGTCACTTTCGTATAATTTCCCAGGCTCATGACACGGACATCTTTAATTTAGCACCATTCTACTCTTCAGGCCACGCTGACCTTGACATCAGCCGCACAGGCACAGGCTGCTTGCACATAACTCGAGCACAGTTGCGCATGCGTGGAAGGACACTCATTTGGAGTCTTGCAAACCCTCCATGTTTTACTAGGCCGCATGGGCCATGACAGGAACTTTTATAGAAACAAACACAATTAAACGTTAGATTTTGAAGTAAAACCCTTCTGTTTACCTCCCTCTATTCTATATTCACCTTGTTAGTGGTTACCTAGCTGTAAAGCCACAATTATGCATTGTTTTCTTACCATTCTCCATCATTTCTGCCACAAGTATACATTTAGGAAGCATTCATGATTAGCCTTTCATTGGATTATAGCATTTCCGCACTATTTTAGAAAGACGGTTTCAATTAATTAATGGATTACGGGTTGCAACACAAGCAACTTCGTTTCCCACGTGTATTTGTGTGTGTGCTTTCTATTCTACGTTGGTTAAATTTAAAACCACGCGATTAATACATATTACAGTTATGGGAAGGCAACTTCACGAGGGGTATACAAAAAACTTTGTTTTCACCCTCACTCCATTCCCCCCCCCCACACCTTTGGTGATTTATCACCAAATAACACCCAAATTTTCATAAAATTTTTAAAACATGTTTCAAATTATTTTCAATTAGTATGGGTTATACTCTAGTATCTTCTATTTTCTTTCTGTCTTGATAAAGTTTATCTTCAAACTCTTCCATTTCAATGTCCCCCTTTTCACGTTCTCTTTCTTGTCTTTCTTCAAATTCCTTTTTTATAGACTTTTTAAGGTTTCTTCTTTTTCTAAGTTTACAACCTAATCTTAAGACAAAAAATATCACTATTATTAGGGTTACTGGAATTAATACTTCCCTATTATTGATCTACCTATTTCATAAAACCATTTCTTAACACCTAAAAAACTTCTACTAAGTTTCTCAAGAGCACCATCAACCTCCAGTGGTATAATTTCTTTATGCAATTCTGTAAGGTTTGTAATATATCTTTCAATGTTTTGACTTTTATCAGGGATATAGGTACAACAGTGCTGTACCTTCAGAATTCCACAGACTCCTCCCTCTTTTGCCAAAATTATATCAAAAGCAAGTTGATTTTGCATCACCATAGCTCTCATAGCCACCATTTCTGTGTTTACCATTACAAATCCCCATGCAGTATCTGTTGATAAACGATCTACTATCGTTGACAACTTCTGAATTCTGTTTGCATTAAAAGATATACCCACTGCTGGTATCAATGCTCCAAAAACATCACCTATTATTTCTATCACACTTTCCCTTCTTCTTCGATTTAAAGGTTTACCTATTTCATGAATTCCATTAGTTCTTCTATCTACATGGAACATTTTAGTAAAGACCAGGCCTACATAACAGGACCCATACCAATGATCAGGCAATCTGTAATAAGCTTTGTTCCCGCATAAAAAGTATATGCCAGGGAAAACTGGATCATCACCTCCTTTAAATCCCCAACCCCCTTTTACAATATATGTATCTTCACATTGACTCGCTCCCACAAAATATTTACCATACACAGTGTTGTCTCTTCGTATACATAGTTTCCCTAATAGTGGTGTATCTATATTTATAGCCACATTCATAATATGTCCCTCTATATTATCATCCTCAAATGTCCACCTTTTAGATTTAGATGTCTTTGTTTTTTCTCTTATATTGGTTTCTCCTTTCCTCTACCATGTCCAAAAAGGCTTAATCCTCATTTCTCATTTTACAAGTCAAATTATGTTTGAACACATAGTCATGGGTCAGTTCTTGTGTTTCCAAAAAATATTCTCCAAAAACCTTTGCAGGTTTGATTTGATTCAATTCAGCCACAACTTTCAATTTTGCAAAAACATCATCAGAATTTGAATAATAATATAATATAATAATTTACCTGTTTTATAAAAATGAACTAGCTAACATACTACATGTAACTCCATATGTTAATGGAAGGTGGTGATATGTTACACCCTCTGATACAGATGCTGGTAATTTCACACAGACATAACAGTCACTGGCGTCCATAGTTATCACATACTCAGATAATAACTTTGAAAATGTATTCTTGGAATAGTCACTTATTGAATTATATTGATGTCCTTCAGGTTTATACATATGTATTATTTCACCCTTTGACTCATTGGCCTTTTTCTCTCATACTCTCATTTGCCTTTACTTTTTCAAAATTAGGCCTAAAAGGAATCACAATAGCTAATATCAACCATACCAAAATCAATAACCCTGTACATATTAATCACATTCTACACCATTTTGTAAGAATAGTACATTGTGATCTTGTTACATCATTAGTAGCCATGTTTTCTTTTTTCACACTGCGTTTTCCACAATCTTTTCTGTCTTTATATTGTCTCTTTCAAATCTTGTTGCACTTAAAAGATTCCTTATCATCAATAAAATCAACAATCTTGTTCCTTCACCTTTCTCTCTCTTTGGTTTCCCAGTTTAGGTACTCCTTTTTCTCTCTTTTGAGTTTCAGTTCACTCACTTTCTTTTTCTCCACTATGATAATTCAAATTTTCTTTACTGCTATTTACTTCCCTTATTGGAGGCAAAGCGGTGTATGACCATTCAGGTGACTTGTACTTTTGATTTGGTCTTCTTACTCTTTTTGGCCTTTGCACAATCTCTATCTTTTCTCCCAACTACTCCTTTTGACTGGTTATTTCATTTACTTGATCTTCTTGGATTTTAGCTTTGTTAACCAGTTTGAATCTCAGTCCATCATTTTCCTTAGGCCAGTGGTTTCTTGGTTTCAGGTTCGACAGTGCTACATTCCACTCTCCAAGCTCTCTTTCTTGAGCTTCTCCTCAATTGATTTCATCCTCACTGTCATCAGACTCAGTTTCAGATTTCTCATCAGTTTCCTTTATGGTGAACTTTATAATGTCTGTTTTCTTCACTGAATCTGTTTTCTCTTTGGTCAGTTCTTTCACTCTGTTAGGAACCTCTCCATAGCTGGTACTTGGAAGCTCATCCTTACAGTGAGTTATTTCCTTTTCACCAGTTTCAAGATTTCTGTTCCTGCCTTCAGAGCTTTCAGACTGTCCTTCAGTACTTATCTGACTACCAGTTTTGTCTTCACTTTTATCAGTGTCCACACTGGTATCAGACCTTACCAAATCTTGACTTTCAGGTCGATCTTCAGAATTCGGTATTTTAATGATTTCACTTTCTCCTTCAGATACAGAGCTTGCATCTGATATTTCCAGATGTCGACGAACAGGTCGAGCTTCAGTATCTGGATTTTTATCTGGTTTACCTTCGGAATCTGAGTCAGTTGTGCTATCTGCTTCGTCCTGTGGATTTTCCGGCTCAGGCACACGGATTTTGTGGCTGGCATGCACCTATCTCTTTACACCAGCGAACTTAACTGCAGTTGTGCTAACCAGCATGACTTGTCTGGGCTTCTGCCAACGAGGAACTAGGCAGTTTCTTTTCCTGTGTACTTTTATCCAAACCCAATCTCCAGGGAGTAGATCATGAGCTGGATGTTTCTCTTTCGAGTTTGCCTCAGTTCCCACCTGATGGAACACAGAAGTTACCACGTCAGACAGGTTTTTGCAGAATCCAGTATGATATCATCATTAATATAGCCTTATAGCCCGCCGTAGAGGGCTATACCGACTATTAAAGGCCCTCTCCAGCGTTAAAGGCCCCGAGCCGAAGGCGAGTGCCTTTAACAAGGGAGAGGGACTTTAATAGCGATATAGCCCATCTACGAAGGGCTATAAGGCTATTAGAACATTTTGTCACTAGAGGACAGAATGTTCTAACAAAAAAACAAAGCCTTTTGGGAGCGTGAGGGGATTGGAATCAGAGCTGTGAACAAAGAAACATTGGAATGTTGGAGCTCCAGGCTTATACCAGCCATTATAAGCCCGGAGTACTCCATTGTTTTCAATGGAGCTCCCAACGTTCCAATGTTCTAATAGTCAATAGTTTATCAACTGGCACAAATGCTTGTCTCATCACTCTTCCCATCAGATCTCATGTGGACTCAATCCTGTCTTTTTATCACGTATGCTCCTTAGGGTCATCAGAACAAGTTGCAAAGCATCAGGCCATTTCAGTCTAGTGGCCAAACACATTTTTGCAATTCTGTTCTTTATGGTTCTGTTTACTTGCTCAACTATCCCAGAAGCCTCTGGTCTGTAAGCACAATTTAATTTCTGACGAATGTCCAGTGCTTCACAAATCATCTGCATTATAAAAATGAGTCCACGGTCGGTCTCAATTTTTACTGGGAAGCCGAAGCGTGGAATGATTTCTCTTAATAATAGTTTTGCAACAGTCACTCCATCATTCTGTCTGGTAGGGAAGGCCTCCACCCACCGGGAAAATAGACAAATGATCACAAGTACATATCAAAGCCGATTACAGGGTGGCAACTCGTCAAAGTCTAATTTCATTCTTGTCAATGGACCGCCCTCCCGTCCTATGGTTCCCAAACTCACAACAGCTTTTCTTCTTGGTTTATCTGCTGGCAAACAAGACATAGCTGACAAAGGCTCTCAGCGATCATCCTGAACTTAGGATTGTACCATGTCCTACTAAACATCCTGATCATTGCATCCCTCCCAATATGGGCTTGACCTTGGTACATTTGGGACATATTAGAGATCATGCTAACAGGCATTACTGGTTTTTCATCTTTATAAACCCAATTTTCATCCTCTTCTCTTTGTCTACATCCTGATTTCAACCAAATGTCCTTTTCTTCCCCACTTGCTTCCTCCTTCTCTGTTTTCCTCCTGCCAAGTCTCAACTACTGTGGTTAGCATTAAAGAACTTGAAACATGTTCAGCTTTTCTGTCCGGATTTATAGACGCAAGATTTTTAGCACAGTACTTAGCAATAAAGTCAAAAAAGCGGTTGCCTCTGGTGACATAATCATCTCCTTTCTTGTGAGCTGCACATTTTACAACAGCAATTTTCTCAGGTAACTGGATAGCATCAATTAGCATCTTCACAAACTCAGCATTTCTGATGGGGGATCCTGCAGAAGTTTAATAACCTCTTTAGGACCACAGTTGACCATAATCATGGACAACCCTAAAACCATACTGACTGTCAGTCACTATGGGGACTCTTATTTCTTTTCCCAGTTCACATGGTCAATTCAAAGCAATCAACTCTGCTATTTGAGCAGAACACATTTCTTTCAGACAAGATGCTTCCAGGACATCCGCCACTGTACATACATCATATGCAGCCCTCAGAGCACCCTCATCTGTTCTCAGGCATGAACTATCTACAAACATTACATAATCAGATTCAGGTAATGGTTCATCCTTAATGTCAGGTCTTGGTTTGGTAAAATACTCAAGAACATACATACACTTATGATCAACTTCATTTCTTACCTCCACATCCATGTCATCAGGTAACAAAGTAGATGGATTTACATTTACACATCGCGCTATTGTCACATTATCTGCACCCAGAATTACTTCTTCATACTTTGTCATCCTGTTATTGGTAAGGAACTGTGTTTTGGTACTAGTGAGGAGAATTTCCACTGAATGAGGTACATATACCTTCAACGGGTATCCCATCACTATACCTTCACTCTGTTCCAAACTCACACTTGTAGCAGCTACTGCTTTCAAACATCCTGGCAATGCTTTGGCAACTGGATCCAATACAGCTGAGAAATATGCAATTGGCTTTCTAAATTTCCCATGTTTCTGAATTAGAACTGATAATGCACATCCCTCTCGTTCACTGCAATACAGTTCAAAGTCTTTCTCATAATCAGGCATACCCAATGCTGGTGCTTCACACAGACTGGTTTTTAGTTGTTCAAAGGCCTCCATTTCTGCGTTGTTTAGCACTATGGGGTCTCTTACATCTGCTCTTGCCAGTTTCTGCAATGGCTTTGCTATCAGGGAAAATCCACTGATCCATTGTCGACAGTAACCTACTATTCCTAGGAACATTCTCACCTGTTTCTGAGTTTTAGGAGGTTTCATTCCCTGTATCATTCTGATTCTTTCTATGGTAACTTGTCTGACTCCTTGGGCAATCTTGTGACCTAGATACTGTACTTCTTTCTGACAGAACTGTAACTTTGATGGTGACACTTTATGTCCTCCTTCTGCCAAATGATTCAGTAATGCAATGGTATCTGAAACACATGCATCCTTGGTTCTCGATGCTACCAACAGGTCATCAATATATTGAACCAATACTGAATTTCCAGGCATGTTCAAACTCTCCAATGACTTCTTTAACAGCTGATTAAAGATGGAGGGACTCTCAGTATACCCCTGAGGAATTGGGCACCATGCCAAAATATGGTCTCCAAACCAGAAAGCAAATATTGGCTGGCTATCTGGGTGTAATGGAACTGTGAAGAATGCATTACATAGGTCAATGACAGTATACCATTCTGCATCATGTGGAATTTGGTACAAGATCACTGCTGGATTTGGCACAACAGGACAGCATGGGACAACTATTTTATTAACTCTTCGTAAATCCTGCACTATCCTAAATGTTCCATTAGGATTTTTCAATTCCCATTATAGGTGAATTACATGGACTGCTTATTATTTCTCTCAAAATTCCCTGTTCAATCATTTTGTATATCACTGGAGTTCTTCCTTCAATTCTTTCTGCTGTCAATTTATATTGAGGAATATTTGGGTAGCTCACTCCTTCTTTTACAGAAACTTTCACAGGATCCACACCTTTCATTAATCCAATATCCTCTCCTGTGAAATCCCACACCTTTTCCTTGACTGTCTCTTTTAACTCACCAGGTATCTTTTCTTTGTCAAATACAGGAAACATGCTATTTTGTTCTGAGTCTATCAGTGACATGGTCATTTTATACAATTTATCTTCATCTGGAGTTTGGAGTTCAATGGCATCTGGTGAACAGTAAATGGCACAGTTCATTTTGCACAGTATGTCCCTTCCAAGAAGGTTAACAGGACTACTGTCACACACTACAAATCAATGCATATCTTTGAAATTTCGAATTTCCACTTCAACTTATTCTGTCAGGGATGTTTTAATCTGCCTATTCGCTATGCCTACTACTTGGATGCTGTCTCCTTAGAGAGGAAGATTTTTAACTTCTACTGATCTAACAGTAGAACGGGTAGCACCTGTGTCCACTAGGATAGTCACATTTACATCATTCACCTTTCCATTCACAAAAGGACCAGATTGATCTATCTCTAGAGTTGCGCCAAGTACGCACTCTTCTCCCTCTCCTAGGTACCGTCAGTAGCTCTCATCAGACTCATTCCCATCTTCCTTCAGCCAATACTGCGGACTCACATTCACTCTAGGTGATCTTGTTACCTGTTCTCCTCCGAAGAATCGTGTCTCTGCACTGTAGTTCTGTAGATTTACACTGTGTGGAAGTGGTGGTTGTGGCACCTGACTCTGTAGGGTAACTCCCTGTTGCTGTGGCAATGATGGCTGAATTACCTCATTCTGCATCTGGGGAGTCAATGATGTATTTTCGGGATTAACTCTTGGTGGCAATTTACACTTTTCTTCCAATGTCCTAACCTGCCGCAATTGTGACATGGAAACTTTTTCTTTGCCTCTTCCAAATTACCCATTCTTTAGATTTCCTTTCATTTTCACCTGACCTCCTTCATGACTTTTGTTCTCTAATTGAGCTACTTGATTTTCAGCCACTTTCACCTGTGCCCACATGGCTTTCTCTTTAAGCTTTCTTTGCTTAACCTCTATCTCATCACTGCAATATTTCGCATGCCTCAACACTTCGCCGACAGAACATGACTGCCAACCAGGCGCGCAACACCCATTGGGCTCACAGGGCTTCAGCCCCCCACCCACCCCCGGTCGTGTGTGTCAGCCCGGGCTGACAGGTCTTGGCGGGCTGGCGAGCATCTTAATTGCAGCCGCACCCGAGTACTTAACAGGTCTTTAAAAGACCATTAATTGTAAATGAGGCTTTTGTTGTGTGTTCACCCATTTTTATAGCCTGTCTGTGGGTGGAAGAATTAGCCACCCTGAAATATTTTTCACCCAACCCCCCCCCGAAATTTGGCTCTAGTTGCCCTCCTGCTGCCAACCTACCAAGTTATGCTTGATCATATCCCCTATCTCTGGTCCTAATACAAAGACAAAACAATACACAAATTGACTCATGTCCTTTTCACTCAATTCCTCATATCCCCTGTATTGCTTAAACACTAGCAACAATCTCTCATAAAATGAATGCACTAATTCTTTAGGTTCTTGCAATGTCCTGTTAATCTTTACCCAATCTGTTTCTTTCGGAGGGATTTTATTCTTCAAGAATATTATTACCTGTTCATACTTCCGCATTACCTCAGGTTCAGGAGCACCTGTTTTAGTATCTCTTGGATACTCGGCTTTTGGCCAGTCTACAGTAAGCTTACATTCAGACCATAAGTCTGCTGGTACTACTATGTCAAACAACCCATCCAAATCTTCCCATAGAACTTTTGAGACTTTTACAAATCGATCCACTTGTTGGTACCATTCCACTGGTTTCTCTCGCAAACTAGGGAAATCATTTGTAAATGACAATATATCCTGTCTAGTTAAAGGAACATGCACATAACCTCCTCCATGTATTTCTCTCATAGGAAATGAATTCGCTACAGGATCTTTTTCTCTAACTGCAAACGCTAATTATGTTTTACCTTTGCTTTCTTCCCTTTTCTTTGTCCATTTGCTTCTCCACCATTCCACATCTCTCCACTAGTAGACCGCATGTATTCGGACGTACTTGGGTTTCCTTCAAATCTCCTTTCTGCTCTATCCATACTACCTCTAATTTCACAATTTTGTCTTGGGGTACCAGTAAGTCTGGTTTCCATTAATGGGCCATTAGAATCATATCTCAATTCCTCTCTCTCGGTACTGTCTTTAATTTCAGAAAATCATCTTGGTGTACCAGTAAATCTGGTCTCTATTGGCGGAGCATTTGGAGTCACTGTCACAGAACTCGGTTGATATGGAGGGGGTCTTCTATTTAATATCTCCTCCAGCACTTTATCCTCTGTCTCACAATCCCCCTAACTCTTCCTTTCTGGTTCCACATTATTTCTCTTTTCCGTACACTTCCGTCCTACCATCTCATCAACTGTCCTTACCGGATACATTCCATCACACATATCAGCATTTCTCCATCTCCACATTCTACTCTCATGAGTCGTTCCCCATAAACCTCGCAATCTAGTAGTAGGTCCTCTTAACTCCTCAAACCTTTCTCGCTCCAATTCATGCATCTCATCTTCCCACTCGGTCAATGTCTCAAATTGAGTTGGTCTAGGTCTTGGTTCAAGCTTAGTCATCTTTTCT
Organism: Lissotriton vulgaris; assembly: GCF_964263255.1. NCBI lineage: Eukaryota > Metazoa > Chordata > Amphibia > Caudata > Salamandridae > Lissotriton > Lissotriton vulgaris. Next base: position 829,410,840 of record NC_141697.1, on the reverse strand, counting down.
CTCAAACTTCGTAGTACAGCAGTACTAAAAGAACCTACTTCTGGAAATGCTAATACGCCGTCATTCTTAGTGTATCTAGTCCAATTTTCTAACCATATACATATATGATAGCCATATTTTGTCATCATGTACGATGCAGGCGTTTTAGGTGGAGGAAGCAATTTCCCTCTCTTGTCATTATTTCCTTATCCTTCTTAAACACGTTCTTTAATTGCTTAAACCATGTAGGTTTTTTCTTTCTTCTCCATAATAAAACTACATTTTTTCGATTGTTTCTTGACTTTCAAACAATTGCGCACTCTTCCACAAACTGCTACATACACCAACCTATCACAGCGTGGTTCACACTAACGCACCAATCAGAATAGAATACATTCCAATCGTTCTCAACCAATTCTTACACAGCTTTTGCTAGCGCACCAATCAGCGCTTACTCCGTTCTAATCACGCAGACCAATCCCAGCGCAACACCTCTGACGTCAGCCCTGCTCCGGCTTCTGCAGCTTCAGCTGACCCCCTCCTTTACAAAATTTATCAGCACATTGTATTTTCACCTTTATACAACTAAAACCAGTTAGTAACCACATAAAACGTTTCCATTCTTCTGTTTGGTTAAAACTAAAGTGATAGTTTCCTCAAACTCACAAGGATTTTGTATTTCCAGTAGACAGCGCTTACCTCTTCTCTACCACAGAATTTTACTTTCACCGATAAAGTAGCACTTCTCTCAACCTTACTCTGCTCTCAAGCTCCGGTAACAACTCTGTTACTCTCTTAGGGCTAAGTTTTATGCAGAGTACATTTGACTCCTGTGCTTGGAGCCAAGATTTTACAGGTGTCCTTCGCTATACATTCACCACTTTTACACGTAAAATGTCACTAACTTGTAACACACGACAATGTTACCACTTTGAAACAGACTATGTAATGTGCGACTTACTTGCCACACTTTCCTCTTCCTAGGCAGAGTAACCAGCTTCCTACTTCCCAGAAGCCTCAAGATTCCGACTACACATAATGTAATACAGACTCAACATATAATGTTAGTCATAAATTCTGTGCATCAAAACTCTATATACATTACCATACTGAGTCTATACATTACCTGTCCAAGTTAACCTATAGCAACCAGACTCCTGCTGCCAAGAAAAACTGATCCAGTGATGCTCTAAACCAAACCTCCAAACCATCATTATATATCCTAGGAGCTATCACACTTTACTCATCGGTGTGTCCCATAACACTGCGAGTCACTCATTCACACAAATCACCCTGCTCCCAAGATCGGTGAATAATCAGAGGATAAGTCGCTGGAGTAGTGGAGTATCCTACTTCATCTATTTAATCTAAATTCTGTACATTATATACATCTGCAGTTTATTAGATTTTACCATAGTTTAATTCTCCAGAAAACGTTGACACCCCACTAATTTTGGTCAACGGATCAGCTAGTAAAAGTTAACTAATGGACAACAAGACCAGCTTTATTCTCCATTTATTTAATTTTTATTTAAAGATTTAATCTCCTAGCATGACCTTATTTATTTAACCTTTTAAGTTTGAATACCATTAAACATTTTATAAATTCACCTAAAGAAAAAGAAGTTTATATTCAAACAGTTTACATTTATTAGCCTAATAGTTTCGAAAAATAAGTCTAAGATATATTACCAATCTTCTCGGCAATGAGAATCAGGGTTAAAGCAGAAGAGTTCCTAAAAACAGCCTCTCTTCTTTCTCAATGTTCACCTCCCATCAGGACTTCGTCCCCATCAAAAGTTAAAGTCAAGAAAATTTCAAAGTCTTTGCACCAAGGAAAAATCAATCAGTCCGACAGCATGTCGTGGTGCGAAAAATAATTCAAAAGCACGCTTTTTTCTCTCCTCCAAACGACCTCTTTTATACCCTTTTTCCCTAACTATCTATCTAAAATTTGAAGCTTTTAGGGTCCACATTAAATTCTCATTGGTCCGTTCAAGGGGTGGATGAGGATAACCTCCTCTCCTCCTTGTCCATATTTCGGCCTAGTCATGGCTCCATACACAATAAGGTTCTGATTGTTCATTACACTCCTTCACCCTTGTCCTTTAACTTGTCACTTTCATTTTATTTCCCAGGCTCATGACACGGACATCTGTAACTTGGCACCATTCTACTCTTCAGGCCACGCTGACCTTGACACCAGCCGCACAGACACAGTCTGCTTGCACATCTCTCGAGCACAGTTGCGCATGCGTGGAAGGACACTTATTTGGAGTCTTGCAAACTCTTCATGTTTTACTAGGTTGCATGGGCCATAACAGGAACTATTATAGAAACTAACACAATTAAACATTAGATTTTGAAGTAAAACCCTTCTGTTTACCTCCCTCCATTCTATATTCACCTTGTTAGTGGTTACCTAGCTGTAAAGCCACAATTATGCATTGTTTTCGTTCCATTTTCCATCATTTCTTCCACAATTATACATTTAGGAAGCATTCATGCATAGCCTTTCATTAAATGATAGCATTCCCGCACTATAATAGTAAGACGGTTTCACATAATTAATGGATTACGGGTTGCAACACAAGCATATTAGTTTCCCACGTGTATTTGTGTGTGTGCTTTCTATTCTACGTTGGTTAAATTTAAAACTACACGATTAATACATACTACAGTTATGGAGAGGCAACTTCACAAGGGGTATAAAAAAATGTTGTTTTCACCCTCACTCCATCAGGGGCCAATTGAGGATTAGGGAGCAGTCTCTTAATGGTGCGATAACAGCCTGAGCAATTCCCCAGCGAATCATATAGTTCCCCTCACCTGGACAAGATGGGGGGGGGCAAGTCGAGTGGAACCCTCTCACACCAGCACCATCCTAGAGAAGCAAGCAGGCAGGACAAGTAAACTAAAGTATAACAAATCCCCAGGTGTTCCTACCGAAGGCAAACGAACAGCCAGAAGGCCTAGTGGGACCAATGGGGAACCCAAGGAATAGCCTGAGGAAAGACCGAGCAAATCAGGAAAAGAGGAAGACATGAGGTCAGGCAGAGTAGGGGGGTCGCCGACAAATCCAAAGCCTAAGCCTAAGTCAAAGCAAAAGCCAAAAAAAACAAAAGTGAGGACGCCTCTAAACTTGGCTTAAAAAGCAGCATAAAGAGCGACACAACTATGGACATTAGTGCCTGCTCTTCCACAAACGATTTAGATGCTAGTGGAACCTGCAGTCCTATGTCCATAAAAAACTTCCAAACTACTACCCACTTGAAGTCGGCATCAAATAGCGAGGAGTCAAAAGAACTCATAAACATTGAGAGGTGCCTCACAGGAAAACCATTGCACTTTTCAGCCAAGAATGTGTAAAAAATACTCTTTTCAAAAGACCCTGGAACAGTCTTTTACTCTAATAACATGGATATTAGTGGGTTACAAACCCCTCTTTAACCTGGGAGACTCAAATGGGGATCAGAGTCTGTGGGGACTCTGTCATGGAAATACCCAGCAGCATAAAAAGCAGTCCAAACTAAGCTCAAAGTTCAACAACATCTCCAAACTGGAAAACAAGAGCCAGTAGGGTACAGAACATACAAATACATGAAGACAAGGGGAAAGACCTAACAGGCTTCAAGGACCTCCAAGCACTCCCCTCAGAGCAGAGCTCGAGGACAGAACAAAACACTCGGGTCATGCTATCACAGCCAAAATACAGCTCTCCCTTACAGACATCAATCACACAAGCTGACACCTTGTCAGTCCCTAATCAACCACTAAACACCACACCACCACTTGTGCATTGCCTGTCGCCTCCTTATGAAGTCTCCCACTCAATAGATGGTGACATGGATTTCCTTGCTTCGCAGGAATGGGAGGAACTCATTGCTTCATATAACTTTAAACCTGCTTTGAATCATACCAGCAGGGCACCGCCAAGTGTGCCTAGGGCGGAAGTAAATGACCCATCATGAACAATCTACACAGAATCTATATGGGCAACCCTGTTAAGCACTATGCAAAACTCAGCCACAGGGCTTCAATATCAATCTCACAAACTAGATCTGCAGCTTACAGTTCTTCAAGCGTTAGCAGATTTCACCTCAGGGATGAATAGTAAACTAGCAGAAGTTAACGGTCTCATAAAGCGGGGGCAAGAAGATGTACAAGCAACACAAATCCTACATTCTGATTGCACCAGCGACCCAATTATTGACAAACTATCTATGTTGCCAGCAATGTTAGAAGACCTACTATCAGATTTAAAAACAAATACCATATCTCACAATTACCTGACTTACGGACCATCCAGAGCAGATGTAATGACAATCCGTCCCTATAAAATGGGGAACACACCAACTAGCTTGCATCACTCCCTAGGAGATATCAAAGCAAAAACACCAATTAAAGAGAATACAGCCAACGAAAATTGTTTGCTCCCAAAATTGTGTCAGAAACAAAAAATGAAGGGAAGGAACTGGAAGATAGCCGCCTTGGGCATTTGCAGCGAGAAACAGCCTCCGGCAACTCTCGTGAAATTTGAGAGTATCAGGTGCGCCACAACCTCAACTTTGTAAAAAAGGACACACTACCCAACAGCAAGATCCAATGCCACCTTGACTCCAACCACTGGGCCATCATAAAAGCTACCACCACATAGGTCCACATCAGGCGACAGCAAACAGGGGACCAACCAGATAAGTAAGGTCCAGCAAGATCACTAGCACAGCACAAACCCTAAGGATCAAACTAAGAGTTGGCCTATCGAATATCGCCACAAAGGCCACAGAAGGAGTACGCACAAAGTATCAACATACAAGAAAAAGACCAGAAAAATTAGCCACACCAATGCCAAACAAGGAGCCAGTAAGAGCAACACAATACCACCAAGGCCCTCACACTATGAAGCAACTCCTCCCCAGGAAATTGAGGTCAAAGACGCAAAGGGAACAGACACCATCATATTCTTTCCAGAATACAAAACATGGGGAAGAGCAGACATATTAAATAGGGGGAACATATTGCAGCTGCTACACTCCATTATGAGTCTAGAAAATCTAAGCTCAGCAGACCTGCTCTCAATTGAATTCCAACCAACTAACAATATGCAATGTCGAGAAGCAAATAAAACAACATGGAATTCTAACGTGACAGTCAAAATAATCATGAAAGAAGAAAACACATTTTTACAATGAAGGCTAAAATTAAAAGCTGAACCAAGACCACTATATCCAATGCCCTTTCTAAATGTTTCCAACAATGGATTACCTAGAATTACCACATCAGTACTAAAAGGAGCCCGGAGCATCTCCCCAGGAGCCCACTCCATTCCCTCAAAGGCCGCTCACCTGAACACAGGCCTTGAGCATATAAGCCCTACTCCATCGTCAACAGATCCCAGCTGGATGCAAATACAGTGAACAATAACAATAGAGTGGTCCAAATGACAAGGGATGCCCTGTCTCCCAACAGCCTTGGCAGATCTAAGTAAAATCTGCATGTGTATTTGGAACATTAATGGCCTGGCGAATAGGATGGAGGATCTTGAGGTATTAAATTACCTAAAGACATTCAATGTGATTCTACTCCTGGAAACCTAGGAGCACAAGATGTTTGAGCTCCAGGGGTACACATCACAATTTGTTCCAGCAGGAAAGGGATCCGATGTTGGTCATCGTTCAGGGACTGATGATATTTGCCTCAATAACCACAATAGGAGAATCTCATCAATAGAGGCACAAATCGAAGCCCCAAGTGCCATTCAGACGGCGATGATAACACTCAAGTTTAACAAGAAAGATCAGTCAATTATAATAATCAACACCTACATGGACCCCAAACAAACGTTAAAACCTGCAAAAGAACTAGTGAAAGAGCTGAAAAGGGTTATGGAAGGATGGGATGCAGACCACATTATCCTGGCAGGCCACTTTAGTCTATACCTTATCGGGTCTGGGCCAGAGGATGAAATTGTGCAAGAACTATCCACCCCGTGGGGAATACCAAACTAGGGCCCAGCATACTTTGGGAAACCAACAAGATGTTTGACGTACCTGCTCCAAGAAATTGAACACCTAAATATGAAAGCACTGAACGGCCGCTTTAAGGAGAACAACTAACCGGTTGCAACATTTCACTCGACAAATGCCTCCTCTTACCTAGATTTTACTTTTACAACATTATCCATGCTCAACAAAATCGATCCCTACAGAATAGGCGACAATGAATATAGCCTACCTCTGGAAGTGACATTAAAAACAAATACAGTACATCTACTGGAGGCACGCAAAACAATTGCCGCATAATTCAGCTCAGACTTCAAACGAATAAGGTGCAAACCTAACACCAATGAGGAAATATCAACCACCACAAAGACACTTCATTAGCAAAGCAAAGACACTCAAATCCAACCTACGAATGCATGGGAGAACTTTACAACAACTCTTGGGGAGAAATTTGGCACCGGGACAGGAAAGAAACTGGGAAAATCTACGGGGTAACTCATCTAGAGTGGCAGTTACACCAGTAATAAAGAATTCAAATGTACAATAAACCAAAAACTATGGCGCCTTTGCAAAGTTCCCCAAAATCTAGATCGGCAAAGCAATCTGCGGAAACTGAAGGCACTAATAAAAAGAACGAAATGGGATAACAACAGTCTAAAGAATGAAGGAAGAACTATGGGCTAGGATACACCACAATGCCAAACTAAAGAACAGCGCCAGGTTCTGGCAGACGATCAACCAAATTCAATGACCAACCCATCCAGGAATAAACTCCAACATAACAGAGGCTGTTTGAGCAGAATACCTTTTTAGCCACTTCAACAATAATGCAGAAAAGGAGAACGAGGCGGATAAAGAATCCTGGATCACCAGAAAAGACAGAGGCATTAGCCACAGGGGAAAAACAATGCAAAACACCACAGAAGCAACGCATAATGACTACCCCTGGAGTAGACAAAAACATCTGGGAGTAGAAACTGTAGCAGGCCCTGAATCACCCTGCTCAACAACATAGAGTGCCACGAAACAACTGCAACGCAGATCAAGAGACACATAGCTAGGGGTAGACTCGAAGCAGCCCTATGCCCTAACGGAATACCTCCAATGCTGTACAAGCACGACGTGGAATATTGGAGTAAAGCATTAGTCTCAGTATTCAAGCACATAAAAGGTCCACACACTATTCCGGAGTCCTGGAAAGGTTCGGAAATAGCCCCATCTTCAAACAGGGTGACAGGAACACTCCAAATACCTATAGATTGCTTGCCCTAATCGATATTGTAGCAAAGTACTATGCAGGAATAATCCTGGAAGAATTACCATCCCTGGCATCAGAACATTGTATTATCCCAATAAACCAATCTGGGTTTTGTCTTGGACAAGGAACCACTCCTAACATCGTGGCACTAGCCCTATTGATGGACGCGGATAAAGTGGCAAAGTATCCCTTATTCTTATGCTATATAGATTATTGCGCAGCTTTTGACCAGGTAGAGCACGCAAAATTATGGCAAAAACAGGATAGCTGGGGGCTACCAAACCCCTTTTACACCAGCTGATACGGCTACACACGATACCTGGGTCTGTTAAACTAGGAGCAGAGGGACGCACCTCTCAAGGTGAATCACTACCTCCAAATGGCTAAAGCAAGGGTGCGTCTTAGCACCCCTACTCTTTAAACTCTTCCTAGCTGACCTCCGTGACGAATTGGAGAAGAGCACATCACTCGCCTCGAAATTGGGAAAAATGTCTAACCTGTTATACATGGATGAACTGGTGTTGATAAGTCGGACTCCTATCGGTCTGCAACATCTCTTGAACACCACCAATAGTTTCTCACAAAGTAATGCCCTAAAAAAAGTCTTAAGAAAACAAAAATCACAGCAATAAACTACTACAAAAGAAAAAAATCAACTGGTATTTTGATGAGCAATGCCTGGACCAGGTAACAAATTATAAATACCGAGGAGTACTGCTGGACCATGAAGGTTCATTCAAACCCCAGCTCGAGTCCCTATGCATGAAGAGCACCAGGAGCTACCTAGCAATGAAGCCCCTGAAAAGAGTGCGGCCTGATCTAACCCTTGACCCCTTATTACAGGTGATCCGTGCAAAACTACAACCAGCGCTAACGTATGTGAGCGAAACACTGGAAGGGAAGGATGATCGGCCTTGGACAAAGTAATAGCCAACACTTGCAGAGCAATTTTTTATCTTCCAAACTATGTGTCACCTGCCCAAATACACAAAACTGTGCTTCAATCCGGCCGAAACACTCCTGGTTTACAAAATATTTTGACACAGTGGCAGGGAGACTTAATCACGTATCAGAAGTTGACTTCTTATAAACAAAAACAGCCAGGCCAGCTGTTACTGTTGCTTAACATGGTAAAGCCTTCGCTAGCTCATCTTACTTGACGCACAGGCACTTTAGATCTGATGAAGCTCATGAGCCCAAAAAGTGAATTTTAATAGGATGCATAATGATGACTGCTTAACTTGGCAAAGCTTTCGCTACCTCAGTCTTCCTCAACGCACAGGCACTTTATATCTGATAAAGCGTGTAAGCCCCAAAATGTGAATTGTAACATGATGTATATAATGATGGTTTTTAGCACTTTTTTTACCCACTGAATTACGTATATGAAATTGGGAATGTTATGTGTATGCAACGGTTTTAATAATCATGCATAATAATAATAAACGTAAACATATCCACAGACGCTGGATTGGCACTCGGGGGCAGGTAGGCAGTATTAGTCTCTGCAGGGCAGTCACCAAGCCTTGTCTGAGTGAGTCTGCCGGGCTTGCTGCACAAATCTACAGTTTCTTTGGAGTTCGGATAATGAGGACAGCTCGAGGGCGCACGTCTGAGAGACCGGTGGGGAGGATGTGGCTTTACTGCAAGCTCTCCTCTCGGCACACAAATATTTTCTGAAAGGTTTTAAAGAAAGAAGTGTCTTCAGGAACTGAAATTGTGTCATTCTATACTGAATCTGGGTACACAAGTGTTATGATCCCCAGTGTATCCCAATATAGGCCTAGGTGGCTGCATGACCTTTTACCTACATTGGTCCTACTTTGCTCTACGTAACGGCTCTGGCGCTTTACCTAGTTATGTGCTGAATAAGTGTTGTGTGTTTTTTCCTCGAAAACTAGCCTAATTTATTATGCATGAGGATTCTTAGTATCACACAGCAGGATTACCATCTTCAGTATAATAACTCTTTACAAAAGTCACCGCTATCATCATCCTTGAACCACAGGCCCGCTGTACCATTACACTTCTAGGTAGAACCCCTGAGGGTACATTTTGGGTATATACGCACCTCATCTTCCCTGGACAAACCAGAGGAGAGGCTTCCATGCTGAAGCGAGATGCTGAAATCCCTTCACCCAGAATCTCCAGCACGCAGTGGTCTGATATCCCTTGCGGGGTGTCCAACTCAAGATCAAGGCGGGGTAATTCGTTCTTTCCCATGATGGAAGGGGGTGGGCTCCTTTCCAAGGGGGATTCTTGACTTTTCACCTACATACATGCTAGTTACACTTAGGTAAGCTTAGCTAGGGTTTGCATCTGAGGCGTACGCTTGATTACTGCATTGTATATATATACCTACAAATATTCACAGTGTTAGCACCATTTTAAAAGTCTACCTTTTATTCACGATGTTGGTGCTCGTGATAGTATATATCTGTTTTTGTCTAACGGTTGCTGCAGCACATGTATTTTATACTAAAATGATGCTGGTTCAATATATGTTTATTGAAAACGTCCCCATTATTTATTCTGTGGATCTCTCTGAGAAGAAGTGAGCATGAGTGACTGAGCGAAATGTACTGTACTGTTTCCACAATCCTGGAAGGATCAAGGGTTGTCATGTTCGATAGTTGCAAGAAACTAGTCGCTCCTTGGTAAGGTTAGGGGGCTATAGTGGCACTGTGAGCTAGCTGGTCTAAAGGCTAACATATCCTTTGGGGTGTCTGGAATCAGTCTGAACACCAATCCCTTAGTTTATGTTATTGGAAAGCGCAGATCCTATATAGATTTGTAGGAACGACACAACAAGAGTATCCTTCTGTGCTGGGAGACTTGGGGTTAAATGGAAACCATAAAGAAAAGTTCCAAAGTGTAAGAAAACTGTATTTGGGCCATGCGCTGCATGAACTACAGGCAGCACATCTCGGAAAAGGAGAGAACTTCCGGCTTGTGCTGTTTGCAGTTTACGCCTTGATGTCAAAGAAAATCCTGTGTGTGTGCAATTCAGACTCTATAAACTCATAAAAGCTGTTCCTAAGAGTGCACATGCGTCTTTCTTTTTGAAAGAGACAAAACATGGTTTGTATTTTAATAATTTTACCTTTATGTTTTCTCTTCTTTTGCATTTTTCCAAATATCCAGTTTGTGGCGAGAAATGGGCAACTGTGTGTGGCGGACAGACTGCGAACCAAGTGAAGGGCTGTGATTACCGTGGTTGCGGCGAATATGGTGCTGCCAGGTACCCACTCACATTAAAGTTTTGTGCTGTAGGGAAAAAGCTTTGAATAGTAGATTGAAGGAAATGTTCAGATATTCTATGATTTTTCAAGCAATGTTTTGTAATATACTTACAATAGCTGTGTAAAATCATTATAAATCTCCAAGGTTATGAATAAAAGATAAAGTTTATTCAGAGAAAGGAAATGTCCCATCCATCTGCTGGATCAAGTCAGGTGCAACTAACTTCTTCATCATTCATCCACATTCCATTGCTATGGAGCTACTTAAACAATACCCAGAGCTCTTAAAGGAATAAGTATATACAATAATGTAAGAGCCAAGTGAAAGGCACAATACTACACACCTTCCCTCTGTATTAAAAAAAACAAGAATACAAAAAAACAAGGTACAAAAACTACACCAGAGATGGATGTGACATAAGAGTTGCAACTTTCCATGTAAAAGTAAACAACATTTTTTAAAAAAAATATTCATTTCAAAATCTTTGAATTTAGAAGGTACCCTTATTTTCTCGTTTCCCTTTGAGGATGTGTGGGAACATCAGATGAGATATCAGATTTACACTCTACAACTTAGTTTTTGTCATTTTTGTCAACAATTAGTGCTTTATTTTTCAAATCTACCACCCTATTTAAATTCCATATGCGAGTATCTTCAGTCTTTATAGCAGTTCTAAAAATCTTGAACAATCTGTGGGGTTTTGCAAATAAACCTGAATTTTTCCTATCCACCGGTGCCCTTATCATGACCATGTCACCTACATTGACAACCGTAGTTTTAACAGATTTTCATGAATCAAAACTCTCTTTTCTAATAATAGCCTTCCTCTCCTCATTTGCTTTGCGCTTGTGTTGAGAGGGAACACCCTTTTTTATTTTGGACTCTGCTACGTTCACCCAAAATGGAGCCACTAAGGTGTTTGGTTGTCTGTTTTTCAAAAGCACCCAGTGGTGGAATGAGGACTGAACCTATAAGCTTCAACCTTTTTTACCAACTCATTTTTTAAATCCAGTCCATTTTGTTTAGACATATTTATGGTCTCTTTGAGTACACGTACAAACCTTTCCACCATACCATTGCACTCTGGGTGGTAGAGTGCACATAACTGTTGATGTATAAAACAGCATTGCAAGAAATCCTTCATCTCACGAGATACAAACTGGACACCATTGTCGGTCAAGAGCGATCAAGGTAAACCTTCCTGTATAAATACTTCTTTAAGAAATATTATGACTTGTTTAGAGTCAATATTCTTTGTAAACTTTATCTCTGGCCATCTTGAGAACATGCCTACGAGGACAAACACAATCATTTCACACCCATTGAAGGTAAAAGGTCCTAAGATATCAAGGGCAAGTTCCTGCCAAGGACTCTTAGGTCATTCTCTTATTATCATGGGTTGAACCCTAGGTTTTAAAGATTTCTCACTCAAAACACATTGCAAGCAGTCTCTGACAACTCTCTCGACCTGTAAGTCTAACCCCCGGCCACCAGTAGTTAAGCCTCAGTCTTTCTTTGGTCTTTGAAATACCCTGATGGCCTTCATGTGCTAAATTTATTAATTCTTCACGCAGCACTTTAGGTGGAATTAGCATTGGGCCTCTAAATACCAAGCCTCCACTTAAGGACAATTAATCTCTCACGTTCCAATAATCATCCACGCTCCCACCAGTTTTACAAGACCAACCTTTTTTGATGAAAGGGCGTATCTCTGCAAAGTCTACATCAGATTAATTTGTCTTCTTTCATCCCATCATACTGGATATTACATACCCATTCATTCATGTCCTCCTCTCTGGAGTCTAGTTCACCTTCATCTAAAGCGACTTATCTGGAAAGTGTGTCAGCAATGCAGTTACGCACCCCAGGCAGATATTCAACATTAAAATCATATGCTTGCAAACCTACAATCCACTTTGAAATCCTGCTAGAAATAGCATCAAAACCTTTCTTATTAAACACCTCACACAAAGGTTTGTGGTCGCTTCTCACCAAAAATTTGGTACCCCATAGTAAATTTTTAAGCTTCTTGTTGGCCCAATGAACCGCCAAAGCTTCACTTTCTATCAAGGAGTATCTTAGCTCTGCACCTTTCAAACTTCGAGAGAGAAACAAAAAACCTTTCACTTCCTCACCTTTCTCTTGTTGTAGAACTGCTCCCAGCCCCTTCATACTAGCGTCTGTAATAAGGACAGATTTCAATCCAGGATCAAAATTCCTAAGTTTGGGCATTTTCTTTAGACTATCTTTCAATATGATGAATTCCTTCTCACACAACTCAGACCAATGAAAATCGACACCTTTGCACAACAACTTCCTTATGTTAACTGTTTTCTCTGCAACTCCGTCTACAAATTTGTTGTAGTATTCTGTCATACCTAGTACTTTCATAACTTACTCCTTATTACTTGGGGACGCTAGATTTTGTATAGTCTCAATCAATTCACATTTTGGTTCTACACCCTTTCCAGAAATGGTGTGACCCAAATAATCAATGGACGACTTCCTGAATTTACATTTCTCTACTTTAACCGTAAGATTACTTTTGCAGAACCTACCAAAGACTTCTTTCAAAATGTTATCATGTTCTTCCATGTCACTGGCAAAAATCAAGACATCATCCTGATATATCTTAACACCTTTTAGATCCTTCAGCACCTTCTCTAAAGCCCTCTGAAAAACTGAGGCTGCTGATACAAGACCGAAAGGCAATCTAAGGAACCTGAAGGTGCCAAACGGAGTGATGAAAGCGGTTAGGTCTCTGGAATTCTCATCTAGTTGTATCTGATGATAGGCCGACCTAAGGTCTACCGTAGAGAAAATCTTGGCATCCTTAAGTAACATGAGCACGTCCGATATTTTCGGGAGGGGATACCTGTCCACTACAACTTGTTTGTTTAAGGAGCGTAAGTCTATGCATAGTCGGAGACTGCCATCAGACTTCTTGGCTGCGACCACTGGTGCCAACCATTGTGTACCTTCGACTTCTTCGATGATGCCTTCATCCCTTAATTTGTCCAAACGCAAAAACCACAGTTGATGGACAGAAGGCAGAACAATGTCATACATTCACCCCAGTACAGAGATCTGGGCCTAAATCCATAGTTTTTTTGCACTCCACACCACCCCAGTTCAGACACGGCCATATGCAAATCAGTCTGACCCTGTACCTCATGGGAACAGTCCAGCCCGAACTGCCAAGCCATGCCTTCCCTGGACCGGAAACAAGCTTCCGAGGAACGGTTTCTGGCATTCCAGCCGTCTTCAGCCCGGCTTGCTTGAATCCAGTGGTGTGGAGAGCATGGGACTCACGTCTGAGCATACCCATCCCACTCGGGGTGACAAATACAAAAACCACAGTTGATGGACAGAATGCAGAACAATGTCATACATTCACCGTAGTACAGAGATCTGGGCCTAAATCCATCGTTTTTTTTCACTCCACACCACCCCAGCTCAGACATGGCCATATGCAAATCAGTCTGACCCTGTGCCTCATGGGAACAGTCCAGCCCGAACTGCCAAGCCATGCCTTCCCTGGACCGGAAACAAGCTTCCGAGGACCGGTTTCTGGCATTCCAGCCTTCTTCAGCCTGGCTTGCTTGAATCCAGTGGTGTGGAGAGCATGGGACTCACGTCTGAGCATACCCATCCCACTCGGGTGACAAATGCAAAAACCACAGTTGATGGACAGAATGCAGAACAATGTCATACATTCACCCCAGTACAGAGATCTGGGCCTAAATCCATCGTTTTTTTGCACTCCACACCACCCCAGTTCAGACATGGCCATATGCAAACCAGTCCGACCCTGTGCCTCATGGGAACAGTCCAGCCCGAACTGCCAAGCCATGCCTTCCCTGGACCGGAAACAAGCTTCCGAGGACCGGTTTCTAGCATTCCAGCCTTCTTCAGCTCGGCTTGCTTGAATCCAGTGGTGTGGGAAGCATGGGACTCACATCTGAGCATACCCATCCCACTCGGGGTGACAAATGCAAAAACCACAGTTGATGGACAGAATGCAGAACAATGTCATACGCTCACCCCAGTACAGAGATCTGGGCCTAAATCTATCGTTTTTTTGCACTCCACACCACCCCAGTTCAGACATGGCCATATGCAAATCAGTCTGACCCTGTGCCTCATGGAAACAGTCCAGCCCGAACTGCCATGCCATGCCTTCCCTGGACCGGAAACAAGCTTCCGAGGACCGGTTTCTGGCATTCCAGCCATCTGATGGATGGATTTAGGCCCAGATCTGGGCCTAAATCCATCCATCAGACGTGAGTCCCATGCTCTCCACACCACTGGATTCAAGCAAGCCGGGCTGAAGACAGCTGGAATGCCAGAAACCGGTCTTCTTGATTGTTTATGTTGTAAATTATGATGTTGAGACAAGTCCTTGAAAAATGACTACGCTGGATACGCAGGGTAGGTTTCAGACCATCGTCGTCAGTGTAAAATCATGATAAATCTCCAAGGTGATGAATAAAAGATAAAGTTTATTCAGAGAACGGAAATGTCTCATTCATCAGCTGGATCAAGTCAGGTGCAACTGACTTCTTCATCATTCATCCACATTCCATTGCTATGGAGCTACTTAAACAATAACCAGAGCTCTTAAAGGAATAAGTATATACAATAATGTAAGAGCCAAGTGAAAGGCACAATACTACAAGTTGACTAACTAAAGGCTCGAAGAGGTCTTCTTTTGTCACCGTGCACACATGAGCCGGCCACCTGAAACCTAACTTGTTACGCTAAAAATGAAAGACAAAACATTACCCTTTGATGTAATAAAGGAGAGAGAAACACATACCCAGCTGGTGGTTGAATTATAGAATGTGAAAGGAGTAAACCTGTGCTCAAATCCTTCTTATCCGCATGGGCAAATTAATTTTAGGTAAATATTTAATTTCATCAAACCTCTTTTTTTCTTAATTTAAATAAACATGAAAGTGCTTTGAAATACGTGAGTTCAGGTGTGTGCTATATAAAAGCCTGTTGTGCTTTATTTAATAAACTATAATGTTTTTCCATCTACAATAAGATTCTAGGCCAGAAATAGTGTACACAGGACAAGAGACTTGCCTCTTAGTTCACTAATGGCATTGTCCTTAGCTTGGGGGTGGGGGCAGGAATGTTTCTAAGTTCTTCTTTAAAAGCCACCAGATTTAGTAAATGCCTCTAAATGTGGTGGCATAATCAGATGCATGAAGGCGTAATCCCGTTCATGTTAGCCGGACCCTTCTCTTGGCTGTCCCTGTTCATTTGTTGGCTTGCCCACCTTAGACAACCTGCTTTCATGTAAGTGGTAAATACTGCAGTTTCGCCTCTGAATAGCATATTTAATACCCATTAAATGGCATTCAGTTTTCCAACCTCGGAAAGATGAACGAACAACCTTAAAGCTTACAGGCTGTCCAGGCTGTCCAGAATGGACAGGCTTACAGGCTTACAGGATGTTCAGAACCCGGCGCCCCCTTAACTTTCCTCTCATTACAATCAGTGCTTTAAATGGGCCGGTACTCACCGGTACTCAGTACCGGCACTTTTTAGTTTTTGACCCTTGAGTACCGGAACTTTTTCCTAGGTCAAGGAGAGTACCGGTACTCATGGGGGGCCTTGCCTAGACACATGTGATGCTCCTCATTTTCGCGAGCCTTCACAGCACTTTTCACACGAGCCGGTTTTATTCTCCAATCCTGATCTGAGATCGCACAGGAGCGGCAGGACAGCAGCTCTTGTTACCGGGATACAGCAATCTTAGCGTGCTTCTCTGCAACTCTTCCAGCAGCGGTGAGGCGGCAGGGGGTTTTGTTTACCCTTTGATCCTGCACAGTAGGAGTTGAGAGTTCACCATAAAACGAATGGACGAGGGCATGGGGTGCATTCTTCAGGGCAGTACAGCTTTTTTTGCATGCCCTTGTTTTAAATTACAGTAAATAAGTGTTCATCAGCAATGTGAATCAGGCATTTTACTTGAATGTAAATCCCTGCCCTTACTGCCAATTTTATGATTACCTTCAAACAAAAAAAACAATTTAAAGACAACACAATTTTTTTTTGGTTTGGTGCATTTAAATCGCTTGTTTCATAAGGGAAACCACGTTTAACACAAATGCGCCAGGCAGCTCCATGGAATGCTTTAGACTTTCAGGCAGTTCTAGATTTTAGCTGGTAATGCTTTTGCATGCTGGGACTCGTAGTTCTCCTTTCTCATTATAAGTAAGGGTTTAAAAAAATTTGAGCATGCAAAGCTCTGATGGCAAAATTCTGAGACGGTTTTAAACATACCCTCATTAATAAATGCTTTATAAATGATTATTAGGACCATAACCATAGGACAGATACTTCCGAGTTTTTTACTTTGCATTTAGATTTCTTCCATAGAAAGTTTGGAAAGGTTGAAAACCTAGCCCCGCCCCTGGCTCTGCCCCTAGTCCCGCCCCACATTCCACCCCCCAGGCCACTGATCCTTTTGGTGAGTACCTGCACTTATTTTTTTCCATTTAAAGCACTGATTACAATGCAATCGAACTTGCAGGGCTTTGAAGCCTGCACCTCAGCCTCTATCTGTAAAAAAACGAGAAGCATCAGTGTGGGAGTGGAGATTATCCTCCAGCCATGGCATATGCTCAGGGTCAGACTCGGACAAAAAATCATCCCAGTCCCGTGGCCTTCAAAGGCGAATCAAATAGCTAAAAAAGTGGCCCAAAATTTCAAATCAGGCAAATTTTTAAACTGTAAAGTTTAGATGTCTGAGACTTTTGCAAGGAACCGGGGACTGCATGCATTTGTTTTTTTATTTTAATTTATTTATTGGCATTTCAAAAACGAAACAAGAAAAAACAAAGGACAAGCACAGATATTATTAACATGAATCAGTGACAATGCAGTATATACACATCAGTCAGGTAGAATGACAGCATTTCCGAAACAATCATCAGTACTTACACACAATACAAGCACAGCCACACTTTGCACACCCAGGCGTAAACCACCGGGGGGATACCCATCGAAGTCCCAAAACCAGTCGAGGGTCCCCGTGACCAGTCCAACATAGAAAATCACCTATTCTCTAGCTTGAGGGGGCGAATCTACCTGCAAACTCCCCTCCATCACAGGCGTGTCATCCTCATGTGTATTTGAGATGTCGCGTTCGGGCCTTTTCCCCAGAAACAGTGCCCAGAAGTTCTTGGGCCTATTGCAGGGGGGGGCAGTAAGTCATTTTATAATTCAGTTTGTGTACAGCAGTAAAGCTTTTCTTTAGTCCACTGGGAAAGCGTCAGTACAGGACTGCGCATCCAAGAGAGTGCCACGCACCTCTTGGGCACCAGAAAAGCCATGTCCACCAGTCGTCTATGTTCTGTCTTAATGGCCTTAGAGTACCCCAGAATAGCTAGTAGGGGAGTTGGGAGTAGTGAAAGTGCCATAATTCTATTCACGTCCTCATAAACTGTGCACCAAAAGGCATAAATTCCCAGGCAGGATCAGGCCACATGCAAAAAATCAGCCAGCTGCACTCCGCATCTCTCACAGCGAGGGCTCTCCCGAAGTCCGTATCGATAGAGCCGTTCTGGGGTGTAATAAACCATGTTTAAAAATGTAAAATGCAGCAGCCAGTGGCGACCGTTGAGTGATATCTTTTTGGTATTAGTGCAACAGTATTGCCACATTTCCTCGGGTAGGTCCACCGCCAGGTCGGTCTGCCATGCCAAGCAAGGCTTAGTGTAGTCCGTTGTTCTCTCAGAGAGATCGACTCGATACAGATTCATTATTAACTTGGTCGAGGTCTTGGCATTAATGATATAATCATATGTCATGATCACCAGGGGTTCCGCCATGTCCTCCCCCAGCAGGTCTTTAGGAGCGTGTTGGACCCTGTGAAATTGAAAGCGGGGAAGGAGGGAGCGAGTGGCGTCCTCAGACTCCAGTTCCTCCCAGGTGCGAGCCCTACCATCCAAGAATAAGTCTCCCATGTGATTTATGTCTAGAGCGGCCAGCACTGCCAACACCCCTTTATCCCTACAGGGGGCAAGCCACTAACACCAGGTATGGGGGGCCTTCAGGGCGTACAGAAGCGTGCAGGCCTGCGCATCTATCATGTGGTGCCAGGCGTGAGTAACAGCTTTCAGGGAGTCAAGGAAACCAGTCCGGCGGTCACAAGGGCAAGACATAAGTGCAGGAAGAGGGACCGGGGCAGCGACGATCGATTCTATACGTATGTGCGGGATATCCACAGGGCCGTGTATCCAGTGGAACGCATGTGAACTTTGCGCTGCTCGATCGTAGAGCTCCACGTCCGGAGCATTCAGACCACCCTCCGCATATGGACGGGTGAGGATTTTTCACGCAACTCTGGGTTGCTTGCCAGCCCATGCCAGTCGGATTATAAGTGAGTGTAGTTGTTGAAAGAACAGGCTAGATAGGACCATAAGTATGTTACTGAACAAAAACAGGAAACGAGGCAGCACTATCATTTTCATGAGGGAAATGCGACCCATCAAGGATAAAGGCAGGCCAATCCACTTGGTAATATTGTCTTTCAGCTTGGAGACAGCCACCCCGTAGTTCTCCCTGAGAACCACCTCCGAATCTGTATGCAGCCGGATCCCCAAATAACGTACCGCATCTGTGGTCCACTGGATGGGGTATTCCGGTTCGAATCTCTTAGTGGCAGGTGTGAGCGGGAACATGAGTGATTTGCTCCAGTTCACGTGAATACCCGAAAGGGAGCTGAATAAGACTACTTCGCGTAGCACCGCCGGTAGGTTTACCTCCGGGTCGCGGACACATAATAATGTGTTGTCTGCATATGTGGACACAATCAAATTGTATGTGGGGAACCGTGTACCCCGATGTCCATGATATTTGCGTAGAGCGCACGCAAGAGGTTCAGCCACTAGTGCGTAGAGTATAGGGGAAAGGCGGCATCCCTGCTTTGTGCCGCGACCGATACTGATGGGGTCCGTGGTGAGTGACCCAATACGAACACGGGCCATAGGAGATGCATAGAGTGTGTTCAGGAGTTGGAGGAAGAGATCCCCCACGCGACTCAGAACTTGTCTCAGGAAAGGCCACTCGACAGAGTCAAAGGCCTTTTCCATGTCTAAAAAGACCGCAACAGCAAAGACATCTGGGCAGGTGTGTTGGAATGCTGTGAACACCGTCCGCAAATTGTAAGTGAGGTTGCGACTGGGGACGAAGCCCCCCTGCTCAGGAGCGACCAGAGAGGCGACCAGAGGGCTGAGGCGGTTAGCGATTATTTTTGCAAATATCTTCGCGTCAACATTTAATAACAATAGCGGGCGGTACGAAGAACAGTCCCCGGGGGTTTCCCAGGTTTGAGAATCGCAGTATCGCTTCTCGCATCGTGGGGGGCATTTCACCTGACTCTGCCATGTTCTCAAAGAGTGTCAATAGGCAAGGGATCAGTAGGTCGGAATATGTCTTGTAAAACGACAGCGTCAATCCATCACTACCCGGCGCACTCCTGACCCTCATAGCCGATAGGGCCAGACCACTATCCTCACGCTCGAAGGGTTGCACCAGGAATCCACGATGCAAATTGGACAGCCAGGGCAGTTCAATATGAGTCAGTTAGTCAAGAATACGTTCCTCCGGGATAGGGCCTCTAGATGCGTATAGAGATGTATAATACTCTCGGAAACAGTCTGCGACCTGCTCATCGGATAGGGGCTCGTCTGTCAGAGGAGATCGCATTTCGGGAATCGCCGCACTACTCCTACGCTGTAAGGTCAGCTGCACCAAAACCGACCTGGGGCGCACTCCCTCCTCGTAGGATCGTGCGTGGCATACTTTCCCAGATGCTTAATCTTGGAGTAAGCCTCCTCATGGTACTCGCGCAGTGTTTGGGTGAGTTCCTGAATTAGGTCTCCGCTATCATCCTGTAGGCGTCGTGCCTCAATGTCCTTGAGCCTGTTCTCCAGAATCGGCAAACGCTTGTTTGGAGATGGCGACTCCCCGGATATAAGCCTTAAATGCCTCCCACACCGTCAAGAATGAGTCGACAGAGCCTATATTGGTGTAAAAAAATTCCTCAATGGTGTTGGCTAGCTCCTCCCTGAAGGCGCCGTCTAGCAAGGAGTAAGGAGGGAAGCGCCAAGCAAATGGCGGGATACGTTTAGCCGGCACGGTAAATGTGATAAGGACAGGGGAGAGGTCAAAGAAAGTGAGAGAAGGATCTTACATGCCCACATCAGGGAAAGCAGGTGGGAAGTGGTCAACCAGTAGTCAAACCGAGTATGAATGTTGTGTGATGCCGAGTCGTGCGTGTATCCCCCCCGAATTGGGTGTTGAGATCTCCATATATCCTGCAACCCAGTCACGTCATCTCCATGTCTAGCACTCTGGCGGAGGCTGAGGGGTGGCGATCAGGACCGTCTGATCTATCCAGTGAGGGCTGTCTTGTCATATTAAAGTCGCCCCCAATAGGACGTGTCCACTACAGTGTTCTTGGACCCTAGCAGCAAGATCAGTGTAAAAAGCGGGGTGGTCGTAGTTAGGTCCATAAGTGTTCACTATATAGAAATCCATACCCTTCCCAGTGCATTTAGTGATTGTGTACCGACCCTCACTGTCGGTTACTATTGGGGTAAATTTCAGTGGTGCCTTTGCGTTAACCCACGTCAAAACTCCCCTAGCGTGTAAAGTAAATCCTGCGCATGTACATTATTCAAGAAACCTCTGTAGAGCAGTGTTGGGCTGTCCGGACGTAGGTGGGTCTCTTGTAGCAATGCTACATCAATTCCATGTCTCAAGAAATAGTGTAGGGCTCGCCTAACTTTACGGTGGTTATTAAGACCCCTAATATTCCACGTCAGTAATGTAATAGTATCTAAAGTGGTACTCGGTTGTGTCATCCCCGGAATAGCAGTCGATAAAGGTGTCTGTGCAGTGTAGCTCTCGCATGTGCCAGCCGTGAATGCCGTTCAGTGTCCGTGCAAAAAAGTCCATAAAACACACTTCCCCCTCCCACACCTGCCCTGCCCCAACTAGGCCGCTGACACCCCCCAACCCTTCAAAACCCCACACTCCCCCGCCCCATCCCCCAAAATCTCAAACCTAGAAACAAGAAACAAACCCCCCCCCCCTTTTAGAGGAAAGCGGAATTCACGCGGGGACGTAGGTAGCCAGCAGAAAAATCACAATACTGTGCTATGTCATGTGACCACCCACCCCTCCCCCGTCCCATATCAAGTATATTTAGCGTGTAACCACAACCTGTATACATGTACCCCAAAATTGTGTCAGCACTGAGCGCACTTCCATGGGACCATACAGTCTGCAGTGTCAGCAGTTCCTTCAACAACAGGGCACCTCCGCACCCAAATACCCATAAGTAATATACGTGTGCTCTGTACCATCTCACCGTACCACTGTGTATCCTCATATGCGACTTCCGTAACTTCTGGACCGTGACCCAGCATGCTGCAAATCAAGTTGAATCTCACCTCTTCCATCCCCCACCATCCCCATTCCCGCATCTTTAAGCCTGTTGCGGGCAACCCATATTATAATGCAAACAAGGGCCATATCATATCACCCACTCTTTGTAACCCCCGCCCAGGGACTCCTAACAGGCAGAATCCGTACTCAACAGCCCATCGCTAGGTATCCTAGTTAGTCCTGTTCATCCAGGGGACCTCCCGCTGCTCCATCTTGTTGCTCTCTGTGCGGGGAGGGCCACGCGTCTTTACGCCATTCTTTGAGGGCCCTCTGGAGAGCCTTGGAATCAGTGAAAATCATACACTTCCCCTGTTGTTTGACCCGCAGTTTCACGGGGTACAGCATTGCATAGTCGGTGCCCATCTCTCGGAGCTGTCTTTTCATCGGCACAAACTGCGTCCTTGCGTCCTGGACTTTAGCTGTAAAATCCGGAAATAATGAGAGCACCGACCCCTCGTATTGTAGCGGCTGTTTCTCTCTGGCCAGCTTCAGCGCCACATCGCGGTCCCTGTAATTTAATAACTTAGTACTTATAGGCCTCAGAGGCGCCCCAGGTTTCGGCCGCGGGCCCAGAGATCAATGGGCCCTCTCAACCACAAACATTCCAGAGAAGGCAGTGTCTCCCAGAAGTTTCTTCAGTAGGTTTTCCACAAATACCTCCATATTCCCGGTTTGTGTTGTTTCCGGAAGGCCTGTAATACGGAGTTTACATCTCCGAGAACGTGGCTCCAAGTCCTCTGTCTTGTCCTTCAACATCTGGATCACTCTGCCCAGCTGTTTGTGTTCCGAGTCCAGGGATGTATGAGCCTTCTCCTCTTCCGTTAGGTGGCGTTCCGACACATCTATCCGCTCCGCCTGTTTGCCGAACCTCTCTGCCATGTGGTCCATCTGGTAGGTGAGTGCGTCCATCTTGGAGCCCAAGGAAGCGATCCCCCCTGCAGACCCTTCTCCATGGCGAGCAAAAGGCTACGGATATCTTGTTGCAAAGGTTCTTTGGTACTTTCCAACTCTCCAGGACCTCCCCCTTATGTGGACTCACAAGTCTTAGGTCTCTTTGGGTCGAATGTCAGCTTGCGTTGGTTCCTGTCCGTTCGCCCCATCGTTGCGTTTCTGTGGGTACCCCTATCGCAGGGGGTGCAGACAGGGTCTTAGTGGCCAAGCGCCGGGGATCATTGCCACTCCCACCTCTTGGCTAGGACTCCCACGGAAAAGTGGCGAGACTCAAAGGCGACGGCAGAGTCGTTACGTGCCCTGTCTCTCCTGTAGCTGTGCGGGTCACCTGGGTGGCGAACAGAGCTGTCACTCCCACAATCTGGCCTCAATCAAATGCCCGACCAAGCCCCATTGAAGTCTCAGCTAGTATGCCCTAGGAGGAGTCAGTGTGGGGTCCCTGGGCATCCCAGCGCCCGTAGGATGAGGCTTCCCGCCTCCCGCACGTTAAGCACCAGCTGCCGCACTCCCACGGTCCACAACCTTGCTGGCTGCACTGCCTACCATTCACTTGTGGGGCTGGAGGGGCCAGGTATGTTCCAAAAAGGGGGCCACCAAACATCTGTTCCACCCTAACTTCACTGGCGGTCTCTGCAGTCTGTGCCCCCGTCTTATACTTTATGTCAGCCTTCACCGCCTCACCACCTCTCCCATAGCGGAAGCCTCAGCACTAAATTGCCCCACAAGGGGGATCACAGTCCGTCCCAGCGCCTATGCGCCGCACACCACCGGGGGGGCTCCTCCTGTTCTGTTCCCTGCAGCCTCGATGTTGTTCCCGAGGCTCCCTGTCTCGATCTGCGCAGGGGGCTGCCCCTAGGACTGCCGGTGCCCGCTCACCTCCGCACCGCGACTCGCCGACCCACACACCGATCTGCAGGGCCAGACTCCTCTCCAGTGGCCACTTGATCTTCGGCGGCAGGAGTGGGGCCACTGGTCACATGTCCCCACCGCTCATCGCAGGATCGGCCTCCACCGCAGCACAGGGCCCACCGCTGCCGCCGCTGTGAAGGCACCCTCGGCCCCAGCCTCAGTCGCCGCCGGAGGCCGTTCCAACGGTATCAGCGGTGCGCGGCCACAGCTCCACACGGCGCCGCCGCCTCCCGCAGCCCTCCTCAGGCCGATCTTTGCTCGTGCAGGCACAGGGGGGAAGCGCCCCCCGACCCCCCGGGCCACGCCGACTGTGGGGACAACCTCCGAAACAGCAAAGCCACCGGTGCAGCGGCCTATTCAGCTCCTCTGCCGCCGCCCCTCAGCCTACGTCTCGGATGGCTCGCTAGGAAGAGGGGGGAGGTTGGATCTGGATCCACGTCGTCCGCGATCTATAGTATTCCCAGTGCAAGGACCGTCAGCTCCAAGCAGCTGAAAGTGGTATAACACACAGGATGGTTGTCGGATAATTTACGTGACGGGGGAGCTCTCGGCTTAAGCAGCCATCTTGGTTGCGAGCTGGATCCGCTCCCAAATGCATGCATTTGTGTTTGCTGCAGACAACGTTTGTGGTTACAGCAGGGCTTTAAGTAGGATGAACAAACTAGGCGGTCTCTCAAGGAGTGTGGTCAATATAATTAAGGCAGTTTTAGTAGTGTATGCAATATGCATTACTGGAAGGGAAAGAACCAAGGAGTCAATAAATTTTCAACAGAAGTGGTATTATTTACCAAGAAGCAACAGGAAAATCTCACATGACAATACAGTTAAGACAGCACTGTACAGAGTGGATCATGTGACAACCCAGTGACACTTGGTGCAAGGTGCTATGTACAATTGGTGGTAGTGAATGTGCTGTAGCATTCACTGCTTGGAAATCGAACCTCCAGATGAGCCCTGATTGCCGTCTGCCGCCCTGCTTAAGTCAGGCATAGCAAGTCCCGCCGCTGATCAAATTTAACTCTTCGATCAGTCCTTGACTTTGAGCGACCACCTGGACTTCTTATACCCATACTCAATATCCTGGGTATATTTCACTGTTCCCATCGACAACCCTGTCCTGATGACGATCCCGAGTTAAAGGGGATCGAAACGCCGTCGACTGTACAGCTTGAATGATACGACGCATACCACGTTTTGTGCTTCTATTTAAATAATTGTATTTTAAGTAATTACAACTTGTTTTGAGAAGCCATTACTTGATGTAAATAATTTGTTTCATGCGCCGTCCACGCTGCTGTTTTTTAGCACTTGCACATTCACTACCACCAATTGTACATAGCACCTTGCACCAAGTGTCACTGGGTTGTCACATGATCCACTCTGTACAGTGCTGTCTTAACTGTATTGTCATGTGAGATTTTCCTGTTGCTTCTTGGTAAATAATACCACTTCTGTTGAAAATTTATTGACTCCTTGGTTCTTTCCCTTCCAGTAATGCATATTGCATACACTACTAAAACTGTCTTCGAATAAAACCTGTTGGGAATTGTTCTTGCTTACACGATATCTCCCACCCCAACGAGGTATATGGGTTTTCTCCTGTTGTTTTTACACAATATAATTAAGGGCGTGGTTCAAAAAGCATAAACTAAAAATCTGTGCTTAGCATAGTGTGCCGCCGGCTTGTATTTTGCTGTTTCTGTTGTTGCATTAAGATATATGATACAACCAGTAACATCATACCTATAACAAGTCACGACTATTGGCTTTGTCACTGGTTGTTAGTTGCATAAGATATTAAAGCAGCAACTATTGCTTGTATATAATATTGAAAACGCTTTCACTGAAAGCCCTGGTAACACCACAAGAATGTTGCTGCTCCTTGGTTTCAAAAAGAGAAGGGAAATCCAGAGAGAAAATCACTTTCTTTAAAGGATTTCTCTCGGGCAATGAATCACATCACAGACCGATAGGGTTTAAAAGGTCGCTTTGATTTCAACAACAACAAAAACAATATCATAATATAATCAATGACTTTCAAGTAACCCCGCCCGCCACCCCTCACTGATCCCCCATGAAATATCCCCATATCGATTGTCCAATAAAATTTCCCCCATATCGATCCCCCAAGAGATTTCCCACATATCGAATCCCCCATGACTTTTCCCCATATTGATCCCCAGTTCTCCCACACATTGTACCTCAACCCCAACCCTGTATCTCTGTTTCCCTTCTGTCCTAAGCTATTCTGCCTGCCCCAACCCTTCCTGCCTACCTCAATCCCGTCCCAATCTGCCGCTAGTTAAAAAGGAAAAAATACCGTGCAACCCAGGAAACCTGCCCAAAAGGAAAAAATGTAACTATAAAAATTTACAAAAAGAGGGACGGTGGGTGATGCACGAAATGAGCGTGCTGTCTCCTACCTCTCTTCAGGACCCCCAACTGGCAATAATTAGAATGCAGCTTTTGAAAACACTGCGTTCTAAAGCAGGCACCTAGCCTGTACGCACTCGCTCTGGGCAATACTAACTGCCCGAAATAGCAAGGGGGTGTACATTCTTCGAATGCCACCCCCAAGCCCCCCATCGGGCAATGAAGCACATCACAGACCGATGGAGGTTAAAAGGTCGCTTTTATTTCAGCAGCAACAAAAACAATATCATAATGTAATTAATGACTTTCAAATAACCCCGCCCGCTACCCCTCACTGATCCGATCTCCCAAGAGATTTCCCCCATAACGAATCCCCCATATTGATCCCCAATTCTACCCCACCTTGAACCTCGACCCCAACCCCTTATCTCTGTTTCCCTTCTGTCCTAAGCTATTCTGCCGGCCCCATCCCTTCCTGCCTGCCACAATCCCATCCCAATCTGCCACAAGGAAAAAACCAAGCAAAGGCGTTTTTCCTGTCTCCCCCCCCCCCCCCCTGATTTTGTGCTTGGAGATGAATAATAACCAAATTGTGCAACATAGCAATCATAATTAAAATCTGTAAATTGGCTTGTGAAAGAAACAACATTTTTTAATGTAATAAACTTCTTCTTAAATATCAAAGCTGAAACAAGAAAAAAAAACAAGAAGAAGGGAAGCCGCTTATGCAATCCCTCAACCCCACGGATGCAAGTCCAGAATGTAAGAAAATGTATCCTTAATATTTACAATATATAACTCATTTGCAATGAAAGACAAATGGACCCCATCCGGTCGGAAAATCTGAAAATCATCTTTTCCAATGTCATCATGCGATAGTCAGCTAATATAGTTAATGATGCAAAACTGGTGAAGCTCTCTGTTGAACTTACGCTGGGCCCTGTCGATGGCAGACAACTTTTCAGCGCCCCTCTGAACCGGCCTTGGCACAAGTGCGGTAAATATGATTATCGTATTTGGCCAAGGTAGCACAACTTTGGCCAAGTCGGCTTTAACATCCAGAAGAAGACCCAGGCCTGACAGATGTACCAAGTCATTCTCCTCAAAATGAAGCAATAAAACCTTGGGTAGAGGCTTAGAGGAGGCCAATTCATACAAACTGGGCAATAGCTGACCCCAACGCATACCACTCTTACCAAACTAGAAAATGTCAGTGTCCTCAAAACTAAAACCCAAATTTGAACCATAGTGGCTTATGTCAGCTTGTTTGGCCACTCATCTCACGAAAGAGTGTCCAACAATCCATACGTTTGCCATGGATGCCAGTGAAGATATGTGAGGACCTAGAAAGAAAGAAATGTTAGCAAGAACGAAAATGATTCTTAAAAGTCATTAAAATCTCTAACATAATTTAAACAACACATTGATGACCAACGGCCTAATTGTTGCAGCTGCTGTAAGGAAAAACCCCTCTGACAGCTTCTGAAGCTGCTCCTATTCGAAAAGAATGGGTACCAAATTCTAAAGGGTTCAGCCCTAATAAAAGCAAAGATTTTCTCAGTACCGCTAAAAGCTGGGAAGCAGTTAGTGCAGATCAATCCAGATGCTGAAAGATAAAACTATTATTAGGGTAACATTTACATTCTTGAAATTGTAACCAAGCAAACTATGGGCAGAGCAGACCGGTAAGCTTCCGCAACACTACAGTAGCCCCTTTACACCTCAGGTCCATTTTGGATCACTCTAAATGGATACATAGTGATTCTGACAAGGTTGATACATTGGAATATTTTAAACCTTTTATAAACAATTTACCTGGAAGCTCAGATACCATAAAAGCCCCAAAGAATAACCATAACATACAAAGTTAAAAAAGTGTGGCTTAAAACTTGGAATAACAAAGGGTGGGCAACGTTGGTATAATCCCTCCCAATAAGTCAAAAGATATAAGTTTGCACAGTATTGTTCAATGTTTCTTTACCTTAGTCCGACCTAGTTAAATTCTCCTTCTCAACTCACCCAAAGAGGGGTCATAACCCCAAAAACATTTACCATAGAAAGAGATGCCTGAAAGTGTCCCCGCAATAGTGGTAGCAGCTATATTCTTATCAATGTTGCTCAGAACAAAACACAGTATGTCATCGTTACATAGTAAAGAGCCAGTTTGATCATTTTTACGACAAGCCGTACCTGACTGGAGAAATTCCACCCATGCCCTTCTGTAAGCTAAGCGTGTGCCGATAGCAAGAGAATGCTCCACCAACATCTTTATCTTCAGTCCACTTTCAACCATAGCTCCTGAGGAATTGGAGTCTTTTCTGGATCTGCTGTGGGTACCAAACCACAGAATCTCTGCCACTGAGAACGAGATAACGCATCTGCTATATATTATTGTCCAGACCAGGAATATGCTTCACTCTAAAAGTTATATTCACCAGTAAGCAACCCAGCATAAACCTCTGCAACAAATCAAGCAGGTGTTTTTCTTTTGCCCTCTTACCACTAACAAGATCAACAACAGTTCTGTTATCAACATGAAAAAGCACAGATTTATGAGCCAAGAACTTCCTCCAAATTCAAGAAGTGCAATACTGTGTTTTCATTGTCCCACTTCTGAGGCCATGGTTCAGCGCACCATTTTCCATCCCAGAAAAGTCCAAAATCCTTAACTCCTGACGCATCAGAAAAAAACTGTATGAACCACACAAAGTGTTCGTCAAAAGACCAGATGAGAACACCTTAGAAGCTTTTTTAAGAACATCAACAAGACCTCAAAATCTGATCTCATGTAAAGAGACACTCTGACCCTGTGATGCGGTAATGACACACCAGCCATGACAAAACCCAACCTCAAACAAAAAGATCTCCCAGCTTTTACTACTCTGCAAGCAAAGTTCAGGTGCCCTAATTTAAGCTGCATCTCAAATAGAGTGAGTTTTGTTGACACCTTAGCATGATTCAGCAACTCCACAATCTCCTGCACGTTAACAACTGATAACCTGGCTTCCATTTTGACTGTATCAATCTCGATACCTGTCTCCAGCTCTTCTGTCTTCTCTTTTGCAATAGGCACACCTAATTCTTGCATCAAGGTTTGGAAAAATTGGAGTGTCTTGCTGCACTGCTGTGAACCCTCTCGACCAACAAAAAGAAAATCATCTGTTGTAAGTGACTCAGACTTCGTTTCTTTAACTTCGGTTACTCTCAAGAGATTCACAGCAACAGACAGCAGGGTAACGCAGTCAGGAATAAACTGTCAAATCCTCAACACCCACATTCTAAAAGGGAATCTAGAACACCAAATAAGGGAGTTCTATCTATGGGAGCAGTCATGAAACAAACCACAGAACACTACATTATCTCCTTTTTCCCAAAACTTTAAAGAAAAGAACAAAATAAAGAATGTGAGCAAAATAGAAAAAAAAGAAGAAAAGAAAAGAAGAGAAGAGAAGGAATAACAAGAAAATAAATGCTAATTGGCTTAACAGGAAATTCTGAATACAAATAAAAATCAATGCACAAAGAAAATTCTCATCTAAATTTGAGAGGAACTTTACAAATTCTCATGCTCCTGCGAAGATGTGGTACATTGTCATTGTCATTTTTCGACATAGAAACAGTTTTGGTATTAGAGTTGGAGTTTGCAAAAGAAGCATTACAATCAACCCTCAGATCCTTTTCTTTAACAACTCTACAAATGTTCCACCAATTCTTGTTGTTAACTCTTAAAGCATTCCCACAAATGTTATCAGCAATACAAGGTTCTGAGATTTTTTTCCGCCCTTTGGTTATGTGAGCTGGACTTTTAATCCGATCAACATCCCCAAAACAAATTCTGTGAGTAACAACTCTTTTTCTTTCATCCAAATATTTCTTCTGTTTTTCTTGGGCTTTGCTAACGTTCCATCTTACATAACTATCTACATCATCCATAACATTCATCTTTACTCATTTTGACATACAACCAGGGCAGATTTTGGTGGAAGGTTTCCTACCTTTCAAAAGTTCAAAAGGAGAAACTCCAGTTGAAGAATGTGCAGTAGTGCGGTAAAACCAGAGCATTGAACGCACCGCATTTTCTACAACACACTTACTAGAAATAGCCCATTGCACACAATTGTTTAGAACTCTATTCATCCTCTCAACGAGGCTGTTTGCTTGAGGATGATAACATGAGCTTTTCTGATGCATAACTCCACTTTGTTTCAAACAATTCTGAAATTCTGAACTGACCAACTGTACGCCATTGTCAGACATCATGGAAGAAGGGAAACCTTCTCTCAAGAAAATATCCTTAAAAAAATGGATGATGTTTGCTGTAGTAGGTTCATTGATAAATCGAACTTCTGGCCACTTTGAATAGTAGTCAATAGCCACTACAGCAAAATGAGATGAAGATGGAAGAAGATTGAACGGTCCCACTAGGTCAATACCAATTTTTTCCCACGGTCTTCCTGGGAAATCAACTGGTTCCATGGGTGGTGTCCTCACTTTATGACTTTTGTCAGATGATCTACAAACTACACATTTATCAACAAGTTCATCTACACCCACATCCATGTGTGGCCACCAGAACACATCTCTCAGCTACGTTTTGTGAATGTCTTCCCTAAATGTCCCTCATGCGCACCATTTAACATACGTGTCCTTAAACTTTCAGGAGGTATGAGCCTTCACCGCGTAGAAGAATACCATCTTCTACTGTTAGCTCTTCAGAAATTTTTACAAAAGTTTGAAATTGATGAGACACGTTTTTTTCCTTTGACCATCCTTTTTTGACAAAGTTCATAACTTTTACGAGAACTTCATCCTTCATCAACTCTCTTTTCTACTCAAACTCACTCACGGCACACATCCCTTCAAAATGTAATGCAGCCACAAAACAGTCATCTTGATCATCATCTTTCTCAAATTCTGAATCATTCACAGTAATTGGAAATCGTGAAAGGTAATCAGCCCGTACATTCTTTAGACCTGGTAAGTAAACAACTTCAAAATTGTATTGCAGCAATTTTGATGACAATCTAGCAATTCTGGGTGTGTGCTCTTTGATTTTTTTGCCGGACAATATAGATACTAATGGACTATGATCCTTTCTCAACACAAAATGACTTCCCGTAATAAATGGATTAAATTTCCTGATAGCCCACCAACAGGCCAACAATTCTTTTTCGATGACTGAGAAATTATTTTCTGCTCCTCTCAAAACCCTAGAAACATAACCTATAGTATTGTCTCTTTGCCCATTTTCCTGAGTAAGAACCGCACCAAGTCCAAAACCACTTGCATCCACAGTTATTGTGCATTTTTTCTTGGGATCAAAAGGTTTCAGAATCCTGTCACTACCTAACTACAATTTTATCCAATCAAAAATTTCCTGACAAACCTTATCCCACTTGAACAGGACACTCTTTTTCAACATGTTAGTCATAGTTTGAACCACTGAAGCATAGTCTTTAATAAATCTAGAATAAAATTCACTAAGTCTGATGAAAGACTTCAATCCAGACTTATCAGTAGGTGGACTAGCATCAACAATAGCCTTAACCAACTTTGGACGGGGTTCAACACCATCATGCAAAACAACATGACCAAGAAATTACATTTTTTCCTTGAGAAACACACACGTCTCACTTTTGAGTACAATCCCTTTCTCCTGCATCATTTCCAACACTTGATTTAATGATTTATCATGACCATCCCTTGTTTCTCCGAAAATTAAAACATTGTCTTGGAAAACGATAACTCCAGGAGTATTTTTAAACATTTGACTCATCAATCTTTGAAAAACTGTTGCCGCCGACGCGAAGCCAAACGGTATTATGCAAAATTGATAACTACTAAAAGGAGAGACAAATGCAGTCAAATGTCTGGAAGATGGATTTAGCACCACTTTATGTTATGCCAATGCTAAATCCAACTTAGTAAACCATCTTCCCCCTTTTGTAAACGATAACAGTTCTGTGATCTTGGGCAAAGGATGCGAGTCAATGCAGATGTTTCTGTTCAAACTGCGTAAATCCACACAAACACGCAAGTCACCATTCCTTTTACGTGCCACTACCAGGGGAGATAGCCACAGAGATGACTCTATTGGCTCAATGATGCCCTTCATGCACAATTCATTTAGTTCTTTTTCTAATCTGTCCCTTACACTAAATGGTACACTCCTCACCTTGTGTTTAACTGGAATTGCCCCATCTTTCACTCTTATTTCATAGGTAAAATCTTTGATCATTCCAAGACCCTTTCCAAAAACTTCAGGGAATGCAAGACTCAATTTCTCTGTGCAGTCTGAAGAATCAACCACACTTATTTGCTCTTTTGTACCTGGTCTAAGAATCATTTGGAACAAGCCCTGGTGAAACCACCCCAAAATGTTTAAACCTTTTATGGCAAAATAGATCTTCCCAAGTATTCTTCTTCCTTTAAACTGTAAAACATCCTCAAAATACCCAGCTAAAACAATTTTTCGGCCCTCATAAGAAACAGGAGCCCTGTCTGGGGGTTCTAAAATTCTTTCTGGCCACGTTTCTCCAAATAATTCTTGTGTAATCATAGTTATCCTTGCACCTGAATCAACAAGAAGCATAAGTGTTTTGCTACCCACACCAATTTCAACATAAGGATCAATGCATTCTGATGAATCTCCAGTGATAATTTCCTCATCATGTACAACCATAATCATTTCTTTCAGATCATATTGAATACTTTTGATAGAATCACTTTCTTTACTAACAGTTTCAGAAACCTTTCCCACCCCAATGGAATTCCCTTGATTTTTATTTTGGAATCCTGCATTTGACTGTTTATTGCTTTGACAAATTTTTGCAAAATGTCCATATCTTCCGCAAATTCGACAAGTAGAATTCCTTGCAGGGCAGAACTTGTTCCCTTTATTGTGAGACAAATTCCCAAATCTGTAACAAATGTCATTTTGTTTGAAGAAAGTGTTCCTTTCAGTGCGTTGCGTCCCTGGTGTGGTTTTAGTCTCTTTAGCTCTGACTGCTGCAACTGCATCCTCACTTTTCTTTTCTAGTTTTATTACATCCATTTTAGACAGTTCAATGCTTTTAGCTGTGGGAATGGTTTCTTCCAAAGTAGGATTTCCCAATGTGAGTAACTTTTGTTGGATAGACTTATCTGAACATTTGCAAATGTACTGGTCTCTAATCAACTGTTCCCTGAACGCCTCAAATTGACACTCTGCACTTAATTGTCTAAGTGTAGATACATAAGTTTCGACATCCTCTCCAGGCAATTGTTCTCTTTTGAAAAATGTATGTTGAACTACAACAAGACTCGGTTATATATCAAAACGCAACTCCAGTTTCCTTACAGCCTCCATATACTCATCAATATCTTCTTCTACATTGTCTCTTACTAAAGGAGGTAAGTGTTTATAGATGGATCTGCCCTCAAATCCCAAAGAATGTAGGAGCAAGTATTTCTTTCTCTCTGCACGGTACCTAGATGCACCTATCGCTCCCAGGTAAGTCTCAAAAGCATCAAACCATTTTTTCCATATTATCGGTGGATTTCCTGGTGTTTCTAGAAGCGGAGGTGGTGCAGAAACAGACTGCATACTTAACTGATAAAAAATATTTTAATAATAAACAGAGTTCTAAAAGTATACCTTGTGCACAACTCTGAATCCGTTAGCAAATTTTTGAATGTAAAAAAATCACATAAAAAATATAAATTAAAATTTATATATACACTACGTACATGTTCATTGACAATTTCAGCTTAAATTGTGGTCAAATAGCCTTTTTTTAAATCACATAAGCTTATTTGCCAACCACGTCTGTTGTTTTGCCTACCACCTTAAAATGGTTTCTCTTCCATAGCTTTGTGCCAAAATGAATTCTGCTGCTTTTATTTCAACTTGCCAAGACTCTTCACAAACTGCAGCGTTGTTCCTGACTTTATTTAAAAAAATATTAATATTCTTCGTAAAATAATGTTGTGTTCTATAAAACAAAACTCAAAATGGCGGCCGCTGCGATTTCACATTACTTAACAACCTGCCAACCACCTTGAATTCGCTTGCACGCTATGCTTGTTGTGCCTGAATAAGCAATAGATTCTGCCAACCCCTTTAAAATGGATGACACTCTTAGTCTGAATGCGTCTCACGGTTCGTACTCTGCCAACCAGCTTAAAATGGCTGACACGCTTTGCACGTAGATCAGTATGCGCTCTAGCTCGCCTTGCCAACCACGCTTTGCCAATCGCGTAACTGACGATGCTCCTCCTCATTTCCAACACATACAACCACAACTCCGAGCACTCCATTCTTCGTGCTAAGCATAAACGTATCTCTCTTGACGAGATGATTCTTGTGATCCTTCCCCCTTTTTTTTTTCCTGTTGCCGCTTTTCCTTTTTCGTGATGAGTTCTTTTTCCTTCTCCTCGAGGTTCTCTGTGGGTCCTTTATCCTCTCTTGAGCATCGTCGCCATCATAAATATAATAAGTGACTCAGACTTCTCTTCTTTAACTTTGGTTTTATTGACTCTCAAGAGATTCACAGCAACAGACAGCAGGGTAACGCAGTCAGGAATAAACTGTCAAATCCTCAACACCCACATTCTAAAAGGGAATCTAGAACACAAAATAAGGGAGTTCTATCTACAGGTGCCTGAGCAGTCAGGAACCAAACCACCGAACATTACATCATCCAAATAATGAGACACTTGCATGTGACCTGACCTGAATGAGAAAATCCATTGTAAGAAAGAGCTAAACTCTTCGAACAGTTGACAAGAGACTGCACACCCCATAGGAAACACTTTGTCAACAAAAAAATGCCCTTGAAAATGTATGCCAAGTCATTTGAAATCTTGGGGATGAACTGAGAGCAACCTAAAAGCGGATTTAATATAGCATTTGGCTAACTCCGGTCCTGAGCCAGACTTTTTAACCAGATCGAGAGCTACATCCACTTAGGCGACTTGCACTACAGTGTCTTCCTTGCCTATAAAATCATTCAAAGACAATATTTGAGGCCAGGACAAATGTTGAATCATACAGAATTCTCCTTGTGTCTTTTCGTGATCCACTCCTAAAGGGGAAATGATAAGATTGGGAAGGGGCCAAGAAAGGAATGGGTCGTCTATCCTACCGTCAGCAATTTCAATCAATCAATCAATCAATCAATCATGGACATTTGTATAGTGCGCTACTTACCCGGTATGGTCTCAAGGCGCTCGTCGGGAGAGGTCCGCTACTGCTCGAAGAGCCAGGGCTTGAGGAGCTTCCTGAATGAAAGGTGATCCTGGGTCAGTCGAAGATGGATGGGGAGGGAGTTCCATGTCTTGGCCGTCAGGTAGGAGAAGGATCTTCCCCCGGAGGTGGCTTTGCGGATGCATGGTACGGCGGCGAGGCTCGTCGATCGTAGTTGGCGGGTGGGTGCGTAGAAGGTCAGGCGGTTGTTGAGGTACTTGGGGCCCAGGTCGTGGAGGGCCTTGTGTGCATGGGTGAGGAGCCTGAACGTGATCCTCTTGCTGACGGGGAGCCAGTGCAGGTCTCTCAGGTGCCGGAGATGTGGCTGTGTCGGGGGACGTCCAGGACGAGTTGTGCGGAGGCATTCTGGATGCGCTGGAGTCTTTTCTGAAGTTTGGCTGTGGTTCCGGCGTAGAAGGTGTTTCCGTAGTCCAGTCGGCTGGTGACGAGTGCCTGGGTAACCATCTTCCTGGTTTCGTTGGGGATCCATCGAAGATCTTACGGAGCATGCGCAGGGTGTTGAAGCATGATGATGATACGGCGTTGACTTGTCTGGGAGGAGTCCAAGGTGAAGCCCAGGTTGCGTGCGTGGTCCGTGTGCTTGGGAGTGGTGCCCAGAGCAGGGGGCCACCAGGAGTCATCCCAGGCGGAGGGCGATGATCACAGGATGAGGACTTCCGTCTTGTCTGAGTTCAGTTTCAGGCGGCTGTTCTTCATCCAATCGGCGACGTCTTTCATCCCTTCGTGTAGGCTGGTTCTGGCGGTGGCGGGGTCGTTGGTGAGGGATAGGATCAGCTGGGTGTCATCGGCGTAGGAGATGATGTTGAGGTTGTGTTTGTGTACAAAGGCTGCGAGAGGGCTCATGTAGATGTTGAAGAGGGTTGGGCTGAGTGATGATCCTTGTGGTACGCCGCAGATGACTTTGGTGGCCTTGGATCTGAACAGGGGGAGGCAGACTCTCTGGGTTCTTCCCGCGAGGAACGAGATGATCCACTCTAGTGCTTTCTCTTGGACTCCGATATTGCTGAGGCTCTGCACTAGGGTGCTGTGGCAGACAGTGTCGAATGCTGCAGAGAGATCTAGAAGGATGAGGGCCGCTGTTTCCCCGTTGTCGAGCAAGGATCTGATGTCCTCAGTGGCTGCGATGAGGGCGGTCTTGGTGCTGTGGTTGGCTCGAAAACCGGACTGCGAGGGTTCGAGGGATCCGTTCGTCTCGAGGAAGGCGGCAAGCTGTCTGTTGACGGTCTTCTCAATGACTTTGGCAGGAAAATGGAGGAGCGAGATGGGGCGGTAGTTCTTGAGGTCGGTGGGGTCTGCAGTTGGTTTCTTCAGGAGGGCGCTGAGCTCGGCGTGCTTCCAGGTCTCCGGGAAGGTGGCGGTGTTGAAGGAGGTGTTGATGACGTCCCGCAATTGGGGTGCGATGATGGAGTCGGCCTTGTTGAAGATGTGGTGGGGGCAGGGGTCGGTTGGTGATGCGGACTGGATGGTGTTCATCGTGCGGGTGGTGTCTTCGGTGCTGATCGGGGTCCAGCCGCAGAGGGTGGTGATGGGGGGCGTTGGTTCGGTGGTTGGGTGCGTGGTAGATGCGCCGCAGCGGTTGTGTATATCGGTGATCTTGCGGGGGAAGAATGAGGCGAGTGAGTCGCAGAGGTCTTGCGAGGGGGTGATGTCGTTGTTTCCGGCGCTGGGGTTGGAGAACTCTTTGACGATGCTGAAGAGTTCCTTGCTGTTGTGGGCGTTGTTGTCCAGTCGTTCTGTGAATGCTGTCTTCTTGGTGGTGCGGATCAGCTGGTGATGTTTGCGGGTGGCATGCTTGAGGGCTGTCATGTTGTCTGTGGTCTGGTCGTGGCGCCAGGCTTTCTCGAGGGTGCGGCAGTTCTTCTTGGAGTTCTTGAATTAGTCGGTGAGCCAGGAGGCTTTCTTGCTGCCGGGTCTGCTGGGAGGGTTCTTCAGTGGTGCGAGGTCATTTGCGCAGTTGGTGATCCACTGTGTGAGGTTGCTGGCTGCTTCGTTGGGGTCCGTTGTGCTGGCGGGAGGGTTCTGGCGGAGGGAGGTGGTTAGCTGCTCGGTGGTGATCTTGCTCCAGTTTCTGCAAGGAATCTGTTGCGGGTGATGGTGTGTCGTTGTTCTTCTGAAGCTGAAGTGGATGCAGCTGTGGTCAGTCGAGTGGAGTCTGGTGGAGTGGCTGAAGGAGAAGACGGGGTCAAGCGGGTGGGTGGGGGTGTTCACCAGTTGCTTGAGTCCGAGGTTGGCGAGGTTGTCCAGTAGGGTGGTGGCTTTGCTGTCCTTGTTGTTCTCCAGGTGGAAGTTGAGGTCCCCTAGGAGGATGTAGTCGGCGGAGGGGAGAGCGTACGGGCATGATGAAGTCTGCGATGTCTTCGCTGAATTGTGTGCGTGGTCCTAGGGGTCTGTAGATGAGGGTGCCTCTGAGGGTGGTCTTGGGATCAGTGTGTATCTGGAAGTGGAGGTGTTCGGTGGCGGTGAAGGTGTCGTCGGGGTTGGTCGTGATGTGGATGGTGTTCTTGTGTACGATGGCGATGCCTCCTCCAGTCTGGTTGATGCGGTCCTTCCGGGTGTTCTTGTATCCGTCCGGGATGGCTATGGTGATGTCAGGCGCTGAGGAGGCGTTCATCCCGGTTTCTGTAAGGAAGGCGACGTCTGGTGATGTTGTGTCGAGCAGGTTCCAGAGTTCGACGGCGTGTCTGTGAAGGGAGCGGGTGTTGAGCAGGATGCACTTGAGGTGGTTGCTGCTGGTGCTCGGCTTGTCGGGTGCGGTGCAGGTCTGAATGCAGGTAAACTTGCAGGCTTGGCAGGTGAAGGGTTCATGGGTTCGTTTCGGGGTGGCTCAGCAGCAGGCGGGGTTCCGGCCAGGTTGAAGTGCGTTGAGGGTGGTGGCGTCATAGGTCTGTCGCATGGGCTGGCATCCTCGGGGGCCAGGGGTCCTGGCGCTGGGAGCTGGCCAGGCACACAATCGGCGCGCCCGCTGCACGTGTTCGCTGCGTGTACGCGCGGTCCCCGCCATAAATGGCGAAGTTGGAGGGAGGAGCAGCTGGGAGGTGGGAGCGGCGCGGCGAATCAGAAGGAAGCTGGGCACAGGTATGGAAGGGGGTGGGGCCGCAGGGGGGCAGCGGCGGGGGAGCGGGGAGGGTGAGAGGTGGGAAAACGAATGTGCAGAGCGGCGCAGAGAGACCAGACACAGGGGCAAAACGAAGAGTCACAGGGTACAGGGGCTAACAAGACAACAGAAACAGGAGACAAGGCTAAACAGAGAGACCAGTCACAGCGGACTGAACCAAGGGTCAGAGGCAGGCACAGAGCTCGGCAGGTGGGCGGTCTCAGGCAGCAGCGGGAACTCGAGCGCAATCACGGGGTGGCTGCGCGGTGAGTGGAGCGACCGGCCCTGAGGACGTTGTAGTTTTGTAGCAACTACCTGTGGAAATTGCTTAGCAGATTTCAAATTTTGTGAGAACCTGCGTTGCCTGGGACCCTGATCACCGAGTTTGAAACCCTCCTTAAACCCCCACTCCAATTTTAAAGCATTCTCCCTGAGAGGGTAAAATTGAAGTCAATAAGATAGTTTGGAAATATTAATTGGTGTAACTGCTTTTGAATTGAGGCTGGAAAGTGGCGCCTCTTCCCCTGACAGGACCGGTAGGGAAGCTGGAGATCTGTTCGCTAAAACATTGCAAAATGGCATGTTTACCACTGCATTTTGAACATTTGTGCCTGGATTTACATGGGTTCTTCTGACAGAAACCCCTGTTAAAATTCCAACAGGCTCCTGTAGCGAATGCTGAGGGTTTAGCCCATGAGCCCACCACTCCCGGAGTGGGTCTGTTAAGAAAGGGCCGAGGGGCAACAGCAAGCCCACTGGCATTATGCATTGTAGGGGGAGGCCTCTGGGGATACATCCATTGCACCTATAACTCATTATACACCTCACCCCAAGGTTTTTCTGGAACGAGCTCTGAACTCTTCATCATAATGTAGTCAGGCAAAACCTTCCAATTCTGCCTGAACCTTTCTAATTGCATCCACGTATTTGAAAATGGAAACTGAACAATCCGGAAACTTTTTGCAGTAAACGCCTGCAAAAATCAGAAAGGCTGAGGTCCAGGAATCAATGTTAGTGGGAACCCTGGGTCTCTTCGCTAGCTCCCAAGCCTCCTCCCTAGAACCTTCCTTGGATTGGAGCTCTCTATTGAGCAACTTAAAAATTTCCACAAATTCCCCGTTCCATATTTTTTCTTTAGTCTACTCATTAGGTGTGAACCTAAAGGCATGGACAGTCCCATGTAGGGCAGTCGTTTTAAACCTATGGCTTTGCCCTTACCGTCCTTTTCCCCCTGAGAAATTGAGCCAGATGCCAACCCCTTGTCTGGAACCGTATCTGTCTTAGGCGAAGTTGACACCTGTAACTTTGAAGATTCACAATGGCAACAAACCTTAGCATCTGCGGCTTTACCTGCAGCTGCGACCGCTTTATGTTTCCTAAAGTTGGATTGAGAATGACTATCAGTGACCGGCTCACCTGATTGATGGGGCTTGTCCAGCGTTGCACGTCTTTCTGTATTGACTCTGTCAGATGCCTTAGAAAATCGCTCTAGCTGCTTGCAACTTCTCTCAGATTCTTGCATCTGCAAAATATTAGCTTGAGAAATCTGGTTAACCAGCCCCCCCTGTTTGGAAAGAAAACGGCTGTTAGACAGTTCATCCTGACTAGTAATCTCACCCTCTTCCAATTTGGATAAATCATCCTCATCATTAGCATGCATGCCCTGTGTAGCCCCACTACATGAAGGCTAAGCTCCATCCTTGCACCACCATCAAATTGCCTTTAGTTCACCGCTTTTTTGAACTGGGAGAGCCTATGATCGGGTAACAGTGTTGGGAAATCGCTTCAGCAGTTTTTACTAGGTTGCGAAAAGGTGATCAGGACACTGGAAACCTGCTTACGGCAGTGCGCTGCACCTGATGCCCTTCTGCAGTCTCGACATAGTGTTGGCCTGCAAGTCGCCACTACTTGCAGACATGTGGGGTTCTTGAAATCTGCTGGGCGCCGCAGAACTGCCTGTATTCTTCGCTTCAACCACACCCACCTACCTGCTCCAGGAGGCTCACTGGCTGCTCTCACAGAACTAACATCTGCGCCATCAATATCAGAAGCTGGTCAACTAGCCCTACCCAATGCATTAACAAGCAAATTCAAGCAGTTTAAACCAGAAGTTACCACAGGAAAACTACTTGGACAAACCTTTGAGGAGACAACATTTGGTAAAACTAAACCATTTGCGGATACATTACTAGTATCAGAAGAAATGACAGGCACAATGTGGCCTCTTGCAAGAAGTGGAGACCCCAACCTTAGACAATAACAATTTAGTACCAAAAATAGGAATGTCAAGACTAGTAGGCATATTTTCAGAAAATTCACCCATAACATTACCAAAACTGTTTTACTGTAATTCGCTACTAGGTGGCGCCAACGTCCCACTGTCAGCCAAGACAACTACCTCAATAATCTTGGATATCCCTTTAGGAGAGGTTGGCTTCTTAGCCAACTTGCCCCTGACTGAGCGTGTGCGAGCCCTCCCTCTACACTTCATAACCACAGGAGGGGCTGGCTGATGGACAGAAGTAAACAGGGGAGCTTCTTTAGACATTTTACTCAGGGAATTACTAACCCTTTCAGGCACAACCTCAGTGGAACTATCTGACAATGTGCAGGCAATCACCGCAGCAGACACCCCTTCAGAGAAAGCCCTTTTCTTAATTGACAAACCGGTCCAAGCCTGACCCAGAACACCAGGGGCTAATAGATCTTCCCTCCCAAACAGGCATAACACTCTAAGCGTCTCCCTCACATTAGCAGATGCTTCCAAAATTCCTAAGCACTAATAAAAACCTCCCAAAGCCAAGATAAATCAGACAGGAGTGCACAAAATGAGCGCACTGCCTCCTACCTCTCTTCAGGACCTCCAACTGGCAATAATTAGAACGCAGCGTTTGAAAAAGCTGTGTTCTAAAGCAGGTGCCTCGCCTGCATGCGCTTGCTCTGGGTAATACTAACTGCACGAAATAGCCCGGGGCTGGACATTCATCGAATGCCTCCCCCAAGCCCCCCATTCGCCTACAATGCTCACCTGGCATGGCGTCATGCCGTAACTTCTCCACTAGTGAGAAGTGAGCAGTGTGAGCACACGCGCATGGATGTGCCGTTGTCACTTCAGTCCGGAAAAAAACTGACCGACAGTGCCAGGGCACAAAACAGAGCCCAACAGAGATCTGTTTTGAGCCCCCCTTTAAAACACTGCAAGTGCTCAGCACTGGTGAGATCCAGCCACCTCAAAGTACTGGGTGACAGCAAGAAATTCAATGGTAAAAACCTGCCCACCTGGCTATAAATCAGACCCACAAACTTCAAACGTGAAGTGGCAGAAGGGCATCTTTATACTACCAGCCATAGCATTAAGACAAGCTTTCAGCCAGGTGAGGCAGGTAGGGTAGAGCTCCCCACTGGAGCAGCAGAGGAGAAATACAGCCAGGGGATCTGATCTATCGGTCCAGCGGCAGCAGGGACCCGTTCAAAACGATGAAAGTGGACCATAACTTATTGTAAGCCTAAGAAGAAAACATCATTTTAATGCACTCTTTAACCTCTAACTGTGAATAAAGTCTTTAGTTTTCATAGCCTAGGCAGATATAGGAAATGTTACTTAATTCATGTGTTTAATTCTTGGTTGACCAGGCCTCTCGGATTTCCAAGTTTTCATTATCTGTCCTGGCAGATTTAACTAAATTCAGCACCTGTCCTGGTTTTTAGAGAGTCGACTTATTATGTATGCTTCTGAAAGGTCCCGAGTTTGGATTTCAAAATCAAGTTACCCAATGCAATTAATGTTAACTGCACTTGGGCATTCTACACCTACTCAACACTTCCGGTATAAGCCTTAACTGCTCGTCAAAGCTATACCCTGTGAGTCAATGCCTGGAAGAAGCGACTCTTGACATTCAGCTAGCTCGCAGTAGCATCTGATCAGGAGGACACACACCCAGTAATGATGTAATGGGATTCTCCTGGGCGTTTGTCGATGTCTTGGTCAGCATTCAGTTAATACAGCAACCTCACAACAGAGAAAAAGAAAAGAATCCATCCAATTTCAGTTGTCACTAATTTTGTTATCCAATGCTTAGCGATGCAAAGGCCACCACAGTGTAAGGCGAAAAACTGTTGATATACTCTGTGAGATGCATTGGACGAGAAGGCACAGCACAGACCAGTGGCATGTTATAGTGTGGAATTGGCTGCTTTATTGAAACTGGTGCACATCACAGCACACCCTTAGGCAATCTGTCTTACAAAACTACAAAGCAAACACAAGTAGATGATGAACGGAGCGTTGAAACTTTCAGACACTCACCCCAAGTCACAGATCTGGGTTGAATCCTTCATCATTCCTTAGCTCACTTTGCCACCCCAGTTCAGACACAGCTATATGCAAATCAGTCTTGACCCTGTGCCTTATGTGAACAGTCCAGCCCGAACTGATAAACCATGTCTTCCCTGGACCAGAAACAAGCATCCTGGGACAGGTTTCAGGCTAACAGCCCTCATCAGCCAGGCAAGCTTGAATCCAGTGGCAAAGTGAGCAAGGGACATCCTCACTAATACATCAAGCTTCATCTACCATTTATACTACCCCCCACCCCTAGGTGCACCCCACAGTTACCCCAGTAGTCTTACCTGCCATGCATCTACATTTTGTTTCCTG
Organism: Lissotriton vulgaris; assembly: GCF_964263255.1. Taxonomy (NCBI): domain Eukaryota; kingdom Metazoa; phylum Chordata; class Amphibia; order Caudata; family Salamandridae; genus Lissotriton; species Lissotriton vulgaris. The sequence continues at coordinate 829,367,655 of NC_141697.1, read as the reverse complement.
CACTGCTTATAACCGTAACCTTTATCTTTCTTCCTTCCCAAACTGTGAGCAAACTCCCTCCTTCCCCGTACAAACTGCTTCCCCCACACCAACAGCAATAAACCGATTGAACCATACCTACCTCTGGGGAACCGCCATCCAGAAAACCCCCCACTAACTGTGCTTTTCTGCCAAAGATCCCAGATCCTTCTCCCTCTGCTGTGTCATCCCCAAACTGCCTACCAGTTCTCCTATATTGACTTCCATAATCTCACCCCCTTAGCCTCCGCCAAGACCTCCCTCATCCTTTCTCTTCAGCATCAAGTATAAGTCCATGCCAATCGCAGACAAATGTACCCCATGCTGGAGGGAAACACTCAGTGCCCCCATAACGCAAATCTGGGTGCACTATTCTGCCAATTACTTACGCCCAACAAAACTTATGTGGGGCTCTGTTTATCTTAGTTCTGGCCTTATCAATTGCTGCAACCTATCCACTCCCTGCCATTCTTTCATCTGTATCAGTTCCAACCACAACAAAAAGGTCCCCGTCCGGTTTTCTTTAACCTCTCTCAGATCATGCTTTACTGCCTTGAGCAATGCCAAACCTTTTACCTGCCCCAGGTCATTCACCCCCAAGTGCAGCACAAGAACATTTCGACAACCTCTTCCATCCAGCAACTTGTTTAAAAGAGCCAATAGCTCCTGCCACAACATGCCCCCTTTCCCTTACCACCAAACCTTAGCTGTCTCCACAGCAAAACCCAACAGAATTCCATGTAGTCTATGGAAAGCTTGCTTTTCTGCCCATTTAACAATTTAATGACCCACAATCCATACTGACAGTTCTTCTGTCTCCAGGCCTGGGATAGAGCCTACAAGAAGCAGAGTATGTTCAATTACACAGGTCCATGCCTTCCACTTCCTCTTCTACGTCACTCACGTATTGTCTGTAGCTATTGGAAGACCACCCACCCGCTCCCTTATCCTCTCAGGTGATCCAGCCACTCTTGTCTGTAGCTGCTCCAATACAAAACAAATGCATGCCAATTGTTGCTGGTGGCACCCGCAGTCACTCGACTACTTTCCAAAACACTGTTTTTCAGTTTAAGTGAAGTAGCCGCTCACCCATTCTGATGAAGAAAAGTCTTGCCTTCCACCTATCCTGTCTTTCTTCTGAACTGCATGCCCACCCACACCAGGCAGAATCTGCACCGGATATTTCCCCAATATGACCATCTTGCCTTTTACCCTTTGGTCTGTTTTGGACGTAGTCATATCACAATCCTGTCCGGTTCCATGGCGACACCGTTCCAAACAATTCTTCCATCGTTATTCCCCCCAACATCTCCATGACTCTAAATGGGCGGTAAAACATAACGTTCACCAACAACGTGAAAAGCCATGCCTCCAACTTATCATAATACACAGAGGACATCTCACTCAGCACCTTCAGCAGTATGCCGCACACTAGTGGTCGACGTTTCCTTCCCCACAACACTAACTCTCCAGCCCATCCTTCTAATAACCTCTTCCCCAACTCAACAGCCGGTGGGGCTTATCCCCACAACAACTTCCCCACAAATGCAATTACCCCATCTTACACAAAATTGTAACCTGGGAGCATCCCTTGTCTACCAAATCCATGATAAAATGCACCACATCTTTGCATCTCTGCCATCCCTCGTCTATTCCTCTCTTCTACGCCCTAGATGGAAAAAAACTTTGTTCAATCTTGTACATGTCATCGACTTGTAAACTGCACCAGTGACTCTAACACCAATTTCAGAATCCTTAGATGCCTATACTTAGATGCCTATCTGCCATAGCTCCTGTTTCATCATTGTTTTGTCTACATCCGCTCCCATAACTAAAAGAGGTTCAGAGACAGAGCATCCACAATATAATTGACCATGCCTGCCTCACTCTAAATATAATGTGGCTCCTTAAGCATTCCAATAGAAAGACTCTCAATAACTTAAGCACTCACACATTCTTGGCCGACTGCCTGTTCACCACATGCACCACTGCCATATTGTCTACATTGAAATGAACCATCTTATCTGCAAACAGGTCACCCCATACATAGAGGGCCACTACTAACTCCAGAAAAGCAATACTTCCACCATTGTTCAATGCCCCTGTGACCACTGGTCAGCACACCAATGTCCTCTCCAGTATAAACTAAAACCAGCACAGTGCCACATCCGAAAATATCTGCATTTCCCATTCGGTCTCCCATTCAAGAGCTCCAAAGATGTTCTCCACATCCTCAAATCCTTCTTTATCCCCACTCACAATATCACCCTGTGAGGTTGCATACTTCCCCCGCCAATGCCAAGCCCAGTCTCCTGCAGAAAGTCCTCCCTGCCGAGACGAACCCTGCATGCAAAATTCAACTTCATATGCCCCAGCAGGAACTGAAACTCTCTTACTTTCACTTTTTTCTTGGCAGACATGCTGTCCAGCAAAACCATCATTGCTCTTTGCTTCCATTCTCAGTTGTATCAATCTCAACCCCCAAGAAGGTCATAGTTGTGTTAAGTCCTACGGTTTTTTTCTGCCAGGGGTACCACTATATCGTGCATCAGCTCCCTAAAACGAGTCAGCATCTTTTTCACACTGTGTGGAGCCCGGAAACCCACAAAAAAGAAGTTGTCCAAGTAATGTGTCACTGTCCAGCGCCCCATCTGAAACGTGTACAGTCACTGTAAATAGGTACTGAAATGCTCAAACAATGCACATGAGATGCAGCAGCCCATGGGTAAAGTGGTGGCCATGTGCCACTGCCCTTCAAACTAAATATCTAGAAGCTCAAAATCGAGAGGACAAACTTGCATAAGGGGAAATGTTGCTCTTTGTCATCGGTACCCCTTTTCCTACTGCATTCACCAAGTCGATTGTCACATCAACCAATGGATAGGACACTGAGGCCAATTCTTTAGCTATGTAGTCATTTACTGAGTGTCATTCTGGCCATAATAGAGGCTGTATCAATTGGAACTGCCCTGGTTCCTTCTTTTGGACTATTCCAACCGGGCAAACAATCAAGTTCTCCAATGGCCATCCGTCAAAAGGACCTGCCATTCTGCCCTCTCTAATTTCCTTTTGAAATGTGTTGCTCACCAGCATTTGATGTTTTTTCACAGATTTCAAGTTCTCCGCGCACCTCCTCAAGCGTGGTCCCCTTCTTCTTGTTTTTCATACCACTGAAGCCAATGGTTCAGTCTATGTAGCTGTACTGGTGTACCTTTCCTGCAGGTCCCTGTGCCCCACGTCCACCACCCAGAGCCCACTGTTGAGCCCCTCTGACTCCTCCACAATGTATGAGTGGGTGTCGGGCTGCACATTCTGAACACTCTTGTCAAAATTTACAATATTCCCTTGTGCAAGATCCCCTATTTTATGCCCAGCATGCCCCGTCTGACCCTTCTGACCTGCTTGACCTCCACCCACGGACCCCACCACTCCTTCGGTTGGCCACCCCTCAAAGGGGCGATAGACAATAGGCAAGCAACTAGCTGTAAACACCGTTGGTGCTGACTCGCTGGTCCCATCATACAGAGCCATAAATCATTGTCCCGTTCCCCCCATTTTTCTTCTGCATCTCCTGCCAATCAAGCCCTTAACTCTTTGTTGCACCTCACTCATGCAAAGCCGCCGGGGTAATATGTGCCTCTCTAATGATGTGTGTGTACTTAAACAATCGATACAAACCAAAATAATAACCACTCGTCTTTAAACACCTATTGGTTTTTCGGTTTAACACATGTGAAGTTAACAAAGTGTAGGAACATTAGAAATTAAAACTCGAGTTTTACTTAAGAGAGAGAACGTTTAGAATTGTTCTGTATTAATAGAATCGATGCATAAATGTTTAGTTATATGATTCAGTGGTGGTAATTCGAATGCATATAAGTTATAGAACCATTGTTATCTTTACAGATTTTTCCCCTGATGAAGGCGTAAATACGCCGAAATGCATTGGGATCATTGAAGTTATAATGTGAAGCATGAAATGAATCACATATACAAGATGTGGAAAAACATAAGAATGATGTGAATACAACATTGTTTCATGAAAAAATTGGAATAACAAGAAGGAAAGAAGTCAAACAACTTTCTCAGTACCTTTATTGATTGAAACAACTGGATATCCAGGAAATACAGTGCCCAGGGAGACAGACCAGGGATTTGGATTTGCTAACTTTGGATATTTATTTTTTACACTCCAGAGCGGGGAGTGATACCCGGGAGCACTTAAGAACGTTAAGATTAGTAAAACTTTTGCAGTGCACGACCACCCAGTTATTTATGTACTTAAACAACACACATACATCTCTGGAAATTTGTAACAGTATACACTGGTATATATTAAAAACACAGCAGGCCAATTTAAAAAGATTTCAACTCATAGTCCTCCTCCTTAGACCCCTCGTTTGCCCTTATTTCTCTGTGTAGCCACTTAAAACTTCCATGTTTTCTTCATTCCAAATTTTGTCTTCAGTGGATGTCATTAGATGTGATCTGAAGGGCTTGGTAGTCACAATATAAGGGAGTTACTTTATTTTCAGCGCTTTGCTCTCTTTTTGTCCCCTTCTTCCTTGTTTGTCCCCATTTATCATTCTTTGTCCTAGCTCCAACTCCCCCGCCTCCAATGTGCCTCCTTTTGCTGAAACTTTTTCTCACTGTCAGACTTGCCCCCTGTCCCAACAGGCTCAGTCAGGTTATCTGGCCCCACCCCTGTGACAATCACATAAATCCCCTTTCTTAAGCGTGCCTCACTATCCCCTCCTCTCAGTAAGTCCTTTGCATCTATCCCTGTCGTTATCATCACAGATTTTCCATTCCTCTCCAGCCAATTACCTGAGTGAAAGGTTGACCCCCAGACTGATGCCTGCTGCCTCGCCAATCTTGCCTCCATCTCTGTATCAACAGGCTCTGTAACCTTCATTGCTGCACTGCACTGCAACAGACTGGCAAAAATTTGTTTAGCCATGCCACCACCCCCAACCCCCTGCCTCATGGACCACCCTTCCTTCTCCACACGTGAACCCTCTGGACCATTCTTCACCAACTCCCATTTTTCCAGATCATCTTCCTCGTAAAACATAACTTAGTCCTCGCCACCCCCTTGTGATACCTCTTGCCCACTGGGGGGACCAACTGGCATGGGTGCAAACTCAGGACAGTGAGTGTAAAAATTCAGGACAAAGGTTCAAAATTCAGGACAGAAATTCAGGAAAGAAAGTCAAAATTCAGGACAAAAGGTAAGTTTTACAGACACATGACAGGAGGTAGCACAATATTACATAAGTAAATAGACAACCAACACAAGTACAAGTCAAAATACGTTTATATTAGGTTGAGACAATCATACACTTCATGTTTTTTGGTGTGCATGCAGCTTGGAACAACTGTGCAGGTCTTTTTGTGTTATTTATTATGATCATAATCTATTTATATGGTTATTGTACTGGGTTCTCCAGTCTGATATTTTGTTTACAGTTCATGGTCCTGAGCAGGGAAGTTTGGTGCAAGAAGTGGTCAGGAAGATCTGTTGGGATGAATTTTGTTACTAGCATCTCATATCTGAGTGACATTGTGATATGTAAAGCGACATCATATGATGTATCTAATTGGGACCTGTGGAGCTGGACTAGAGTGCAGAGCTCCGAGTGGCCAGCTGTAGGAAACTGGATGTTTGTTGCAATACTCCCCATCCCCACATTTTGCCTAGCTTTTGTTGCAGGTGTACTGGGTCTCTGCTGTCCAGGTTCCCAGTACCAGTATTCCTTTCCTAAAACTATGCCACAATTGGCACCACTTTATCACACATATATGCCCCTGGTAAAAGATAAGCCTGGTACAAGGGTGTGGCGGGGTAGAAGTAAGGGACCGGAAACCTGGTCTTGTTAAGTAATGTTTTATTTTGGTAAAGGTTCTTATATTGCGTGTGGTAAGTCTGTCCCTTGAATACTGGGCGGGATCCGTGTGAAAGGCTATCTTGGGCTGACGCTCTTCCTGCTTGACTCTCCTATGTCAGGGTCTTCGGTTCTACCTCCAGGTTTTTCTGCCGTGATTGATGTGAGGAGGAATGAAACAGAGCATCAGGTATGACGTTTAAATTCACTCGCATTGATCAGGGGACCGGGGAGTGAAGGGACCACTGCTGAACTTGTGAGAAATGCAACACGATCCAATCTCAGGTGTGGGGAGGGTACTGGTGAGGAGCGTGTGATCAGCGAAGCGTAGGGGTGGTTAAGGATAGGAATTGTAACGAAAGGGAGGTGGGGGTGAGTTACGGGCTAACACAATACTAGACCATCGGGTCTCCCCGCCTCCCTTCCCAGCCCAACACTCTCTGCCTACCTGGTGTGGCCATGCTCCCCCGGGAACGTGGCTCGGTGGGGCGCGGTGTCGTTGGTCTCCAGGCTCTGCTGAGGTTCCCACCGTCGGGGTCGGCTCTTCTCCTCAGTCCTCTTCTTTTCGCCTTTGTCGCTCCTCTGCTAACGCCGGTCGAACTCCTCTCACCTTCAGCTCCTCTCCGGTGACGATGCACACCTTCCGGTCGACTCTATCCAATGAAGTCAGGTTGACGTCACAAGGGGGCTGGTCTTCTCCATACTCGAACGCCCAGTTGAACCCGCTTTCTGTATTTTCTTCCTCCCTTGTCTGCCACAGCGGGTCGATGTTGCCGCTCTACTCATTCTGCAGGGAAGGGATAGAAGGTAGTAATGGGGTTTTTACATTCCACCATTCCCTAGTAGGGGAGTCTTGTATGGCCCATTGTTCCTCCCGGTCACAAAGGGCTTTGTGGCGAAGGAGGGTCCCTCAGGGCTGAAGCATGAATTGTGCTACCCTAAGGGACCCCTCATGAAACACATGCACGCCACCACTGCAGCCTGCGTGATTGATGCAGTCAAAACTGAAAGTCAACATGGAACACATCCCTGTGTGCCGTGCCCACAGACACTGTGGGATATGGGTAAGTCATCCCTATAGGAGACCTTGTAGCCCAAAGCAGGATGCACCATATCTCCTATGAGGACATATCTGCATTGAGCATTATGCCCCTGCCATATCCTTGTTTATTCCTGGATATTGTATGTTACCAAGTGTAGGAAAGTGGGTTTCTGTTGCCATAAACCCCGCCCCACATTTCACTAGATTTCTGATGCACTTTGACTTGATGTGCCCTGGGTCCCTGCCAATCAGGTGACCAGGGCCTGTGTTCTTTCCACAAACTGTTCCTTTGTACCACAGGTAAGACCTTTGTAAAAGTTACCATGGTGTTAGGAGTCAGTAGTATAATACCAAGAAAGCCACTAACCTCTAAGATCGGCCAGCAGGGACAATGGCGTGAAGAGAGCCCCCTTCCTTCCCTGGGAACAACCCCACACAGAGGAACACAAACACCACTGTGTAAGGGAGCTCCCCGGGAAAAAAGGGAATTGGAGAAAACAATAAATACTGCGGATTTTGGTATAGCGTCTTAACTGCGCCTGGTAGGAAGGGCCGTCCAGCGTTTAGTCAAGATCACTCATGGGATAACTGCATAGGAAGAAAACAACAAAGAAAGAAACGTGAGGTGGAGGGATGCCCATTTTAACACTCATACAACATACCCCCTTACTGGCTACCCAAGGACCCCTTACTCACTCAAGTGTTCAGCAATGGCTTCGGAATTATGTGAACCAAGGACCAAGAGTACTGTTCAGGGCACATACAGAATGTGGAAGAAGGTCCTTCTGTCCCCTTTACTCTCAGGGAACAGGTAAGAGGCTGTTAGGTCACAGCCCCCTCGTGTTAGCGTCAGGAGAGAAAAGCAGGTGTGTGGGAAGAGACACCGTAATGTTTTCCCCTGCACTTTCCCTGGAAGTCATAAATCGCTGTTATCTGCACAGCGAGTTCAGAAATACATGAAATATAAAGATAACAATACCCCCCCCTCCGAGTCCGGGAGATTGTTCTTCCAAAGCAAAATAGAATGAACGGGAGGAACACAATCCACACAGCCCAACCTCGTGAAGCCTAAATACCTGAAAGGGCGTCCGCGCCCCGTAGCGTCCAAGGAACACAGGGATATCAGTTGTATGCCGAAACCAAAAATCACTGCGAAGGGTCGGTACTCAATGGATGTCTGGAAACGATGAAGCAACGGGCTCAGCAATAGACAGAGGGGACTTGCGCTCGACCTCCAGCAGGGAATACCTTCCACTTAGCGCTACCTCGTATGGGGATAGTCAGATAGTTTGTCAAGCCTTGTTTACTGGAAAGGGCGGGGCTTTATAGCCGTCGAATGGACAGGCGGTTCCTGCTGTGATGCATGGGACGATGTCCCTTGGCATTCGGGGATTTGTACTTTTTCTGGAATCTCACTACTGTAGAGGCACCCTGATCCACCATGAACTCAGCACGCACAAATTACAAGGGAGGGAGGAGGTAACGGATCAGGCTTCCCTCCCTGTTTCAGGATCGCAACACATGGGTACAGAGGGCACTGTGGCCAGGGAAGTCCTATAAGGGCTGCGGCACCTATTGTGCCACCCATAGAGACCCTGCACCTTAACACTCACACACTGATATTGCAGGTGAGGTGGTGTGGTGCAGAGAAAAGTGAAGAGTTGATATGGCCCAGTGTGCCATGCCTGCAGTCCACTGCCTGTGGTCTAGCTAAGTCACTCCTCTAGCAGGGTGCATTAGCCCACAAGTGAAGGTACAGTGCATGAGCCCTGTACCCCTAGTGTATAAGTCCATTCTTAGACATTGTAAGTACAGTAAAGTCATAAAGAGTATGTAGTCTGGGAGTTGGTCATTACAAACTCCACAGCTCCATAATGGCTTTACTAAAACCTGGGAAGTTTAGTAGTAAACGTCTCAGCACATTAAACCCACACTGATGCCAGTGTGGAATTTATTGTAAATTGCACTCACAGGGCATCCTAGAGATGCCCCTGACAAACAACCACCCATGGTGTGGTTCCTGAATGGCTACCCACCATTTGCCACTATCAGACAGGTATCTGGACCCCTGAGTAGAGAACCTCGACTCTCTGGGGCCAGAAACAAAGCCCGCCCTGGGCAGAGGTGTTATGCTTCCTCTCCAAGGATGACCTGGGTGCACTAAGGGGATGCTTCAAAGGCCTGTCTTTTGTTATACCCAGGAACTGACTACCACCGGTTTTGGCCCCCACTTTGGGTGGGCAAATCAGCAGGAAAACCGAGTTAGGGAAGAGAGGTGTGCCCACTTTTGCCAACCCCACCCCTGTCACATTTTTATTAGTCAAAGGAACCCTATTTATCAACCTTAGAATAATGAAAGATTAGAGAAATACAATAAGGTTATAACCCATGCCTTGCAGTTTCCATGCTGCTATTTTATTTGTTTCATACGTCACTGTGCTATATTAGTATTGTATCTTATGAACTGCAATTAACAGAAGAGTCCCCGTGACAAAAACAGTAATCTACCAAGCTATTTACATTAAAAAAAAAAATTTGATCTGCATGTTACACATTGTGCTTTGCTGGAGGCACACTATCTCTCTGTGCTACTTCCACACTAAGGTGGCATGATGTGCAAAATATCGATGGACTAGGATGCAGCCTGAGTAAATACCAGTGACTGAGATTAATTTAAGCACTCAATTCATCACTTTACTATACACTTCGGCATTCTGAGATTAGAACACCTGGGAAACTAGCAAGAATAAATGTATTCAAAAAAACTTTATCAGGTAATTTAATATGCTTAAAACAGTGGGAGATTGACTTTTGTCAAGTGTTGGAATACATCTGTTTTTCAGGGCAGTTAAAGGGTGGGGCTTCCCAACAATTGGTGACAGTTCATGGGAACGGGTTTCTCCACAGGGAAAGATTTTTTCCCTTTAGAGAAGAAATGATAACACTTCTGCATTATATTTGCATTACATTTTACCTTTTTATTCAAAGTATACTTAAGCTGCATTTCTGAACATATGAATGTGTAATCATGGGAGTTCTCCTGTGATCCTGAGACTGCCACAGCTTTCTAAGAGTACTCTGAGAATTATTTCGTGAGCAGTCACAAATGTATTCCAATTATAGTGACCCTACATGACCAAACTTTCAATTTTGTAAGTGAAGCGCCCTGTGAATCTCATTGGGCACATGTGCATCTCATAATATGCTCAGAATTGCTCATAGTTTTACACTTGGACTACAGTAAAAGATAGTTGGTGTGAATCCAAGATGCTCTGGTTAATCTATATTTTCTCCCAGGTCACATTTTCATTTAACAAGGCCCAGCATGTTATTCACAGATTCAAGCTAATGCACCAGAATTAAAGTAAAGTTTATAAAGCCTATAATACGCTGGACCACAAGGTATCTCAAGGCAGTGCCTTTTACCTGTATCAAGTGTCAAAATGAAACCCCCACCTCCCCAGAGCCTGGTCCCACTAGCTCCTCAGACTGCCTATCAGCATAATTTCATTATTCTGCATGCTACCAGATCAAAGCACAAGGCAAATTAATAAATTGCTGTTTTCATTGAAACAGTTTCATAATTATAGTGCCTCTGACATTTGTGATTGAGAACCATTTTTATACAAAAAAACACAATCTACATTGATCTTTAGATTAAATAGAATCATAGGGCACATTTTCTGCATTTTGTTTTGAACAGCAGAAATTGACATGATGTAATGAGTCTTTAAGGTATATTACATTTTAGTTGGAAAGGAACAAGTAAAACACTCTTGAGTTTGGGAGTAGACGAATTTGCAATCTGTGCAATAAATGGGGGGGGGGGGCAGCTCAAGACGTCCAATAGGCCAATCTAGGTAGAAAAACAACTTCTTTATTCCATAAATTCTTTAGAAATTCATTGAGTTAAGACAATCCAGCCAACGCGTTTCATTACCATATAGGAAACTTCCTCAGGGCAAACAATATGTCACGTGTAACATACACTTCGAAAAGGATGTCAATGACTAAGTGATAGTTGTATGGAAATCAGTCGCTCTTCACATGGAGCAGTGTACTACAATGTACTCCTGTGTTTGACAGGAAAGCATCTCCCACTGGATTTCCTGGAAGAAAGGGTCCAATTGTGGTAAAGCGGCCTGCAAGACAAGATCAGCAACCAGGTATATGCTGTATGTGACAGAAAAGTACTTCCAACTGTGATATGATGATCCCCGGGAAGAAGTCGCAGACCAGGTATATACATTTTAAGGTCACCCAGGATACTCCAAAGGTGGATGGTGACTATAGTCAGTATGACAAAAATCATATATCTTTACAGGCGCAAGGGTTCAATTGGCAAGTAGATTTGAAAGGCCTCTATAGTTTTCTTGCAGCACAAAGAGATATCCCAAGGGGGGCGTGTGAGAAGTTGGCCTGGTATGTGATGTTCACTATTCTAGTGAACACCTTGTCCCAGTCTAAATCGACCCTTATGGTGATTGGTTGTAAGTCAACCTTATAGACCAGCTATCCTATTGGTAGCATGAACAAAAGCAGTCTTTGGCTAAACTCAAGAGGGCATGTGAAGCCAGCTCTTTTACCATATGCAATCCCTTCAATACCAAATGAAAGGACACCACACAAGTTATATATTACAAAATATATGTATTTATTACTAGAACAATCCTCTGTACTCTTTATAAGGGCAGAAGCACAAGGGTTAAACAAAGAACTTCATATAACATACAAAAGTTGCACAAATATGGATAGGCCCTGGTGGCCACTAAAACCATATACTAAAATAGTGGTATAAGAACCACGTCACGAACAATGGTAGGGCCTAGGGCCTTGAGAATCGCTGGGGCTACACTGTACTAACAGAAGTTAGGACGGGGGAGGCCCACAGGATGCGGGTGCAGTGTCTACAGGCACACGCGTGCAACAATAGAATTCAATGGTGCGTAAAAGTTAGAAAGTTGCAGATTTGGAAGTCTTCCGACTGGACTAGAACTTAACCACTTAAAACTAGGACACTAGGGATGTAAATCTCCACAGGAGCACCATAATACTCTTGTTACCTCACCCACAGTAAGCGGGTGCATAGGTGTCAAAGTGCGTCGGGTTTAGTCGTGGAGTTCTATGGCACCTTAGTGAAAAGATGCTGCAGGCGACCAGGAGAGAAGAGTCCGGTTGGATCCAAGGGTGGATCAAAGATGTAGAGTACCTGAAAGCAGAGGGGACAGAGTCTGGGTCACTAGCCAGTGACCAGGAAGGAACCAGGAAGGAACCAGCCGAAGTCGGGTTGCGATCAGGTGATGTCGTGAAGTTTGTCTCCGCTGCCACGTGGACCAGGAAGTATCAACGACAACCAGGAGGTGGACACGGACTGTCCCACAAAGGCTCTCACTGTCGGCGGTGTCGGGGCTCGATTCAGAGTCAACAGGCCTTGGTAAATGCAACCCACGCAGGAATCGAAGCTGGCTTCTGGATCAGACCAGCAAGGTCTATTGGGCTGTTCTTTTTCAGGGGAGCAAGGGCCAGTCTGGAGCAACCAGAACAGCAGTGAAAATTTGTAGGTTTGTCGTCACAGAGGCCACTAGCCAACGGGCAAGTGACCGGACAGACGCGTCGAGCAGGAAAATGCAAAAGGGCCCCACGCAGCACTCGGTAAGTGTGGAGAGGTGATCTTTGGTGCAAAGGCTGCTCGGGGCTGGGGCTTCTCAATCCCTAATGGACAGCTTCAAGTGTGCCTCAGGAGCTGCACAGAAAGCACTTTTCTGGCTTTCCAAGATGGCCGGTCCCACGTCTCACGTCGCCTCCAAGAGTCTCAGCTTTGCTGGGGCTTTGGATCACGCTGTTGGATGTCTATAAGTCTGGTTCTTGTCGGTGTCTGTCGTTAGGGCTCCGGCGGGAGCAAAAACAAAGAAAACCTTTGCGTGCTGATGGTGCCTGCTTGTGCAGGGTGGTCACTCCTTGACCACAAGGGAGATTCTTCAGTCTTCTACGTCGAGTAGGATGTCGAAGGGTCCAGAGTTTCATATCAAAGTTTCAGTCAGGATGATCTGAAGTCTAAGGACACAGCTCTTACCTTTATTCCAAATCAAGGGGCTGGATAACCTGCTAGGTCCCTCCGATGGGTGGGACCCAGGAAGGAGGTGGTTACACCCCTTTCCCTTTGTCCAGTTTCGCGCCAGAGCTGGGGCTGGAGTGCCCCAGCACCGGTTTGAACTGGGCTATGCATTGGACACCTTGTGTGCCCCAGGCAGTATCTAGTTTCATTCAGCCCTCCCTGCCCCAATCCACTATCTCCTGTCTGGGGTGGTGCTAGCACTTCCCTGTGACAGGAAACCTTTTGTCCAGGCCTCCCCTACCGGAGTTTCGGTCAGCAGCAGGAGGCCAGACTTGTGTCTGTGGCAGCAGCATCCATTTTGTGATGCTGAGGCTCTGATTGATTTTAAAACCACGTTTAGGGAAAGTAACATGTCTTCTCCCTCTAGAAGGGTGGAATGCTACCCCCGTTGCCAGGACTGGCAAGGGGGTAGTATTCCAAAGCGTATGACACCTTACTAAACATGTTTTGATAAAGCCGAACCAAAGATAGCATTGAACCGCGAGGTTCATAATGCACTTAGGAGTATATGGTATGGCAATATCCTAGGACAGCTATAAGGACATAGTTCCGAAAGCTGCAGACAGGCTCAGCTCATGCTAGAGCACCATCTCACATAAAACCAAGCACTCTGCCTCCAGGATTGTTAAGGCCTGCCATAGGAGTGACTTATAGGTGCATATGTGTCCAGACATAGGTTTAGACATAGGTATACTATATCTAAGCAAGGGGTGTTTACATGACCTTGCCCCAGATGAGTGATCAGCCAGTTGTGTCAGTTTGGATGGCCAGCCAGGGGTGGCAAAAGATATGCTGCAGCCCCTGGTAGGCCTTGGATGCACCTATGCCCTGGGTACCTATAGTACTCTGTGCAGGGGCTCACAAGGTGACCCAATCCCAATTGGTGATGTACCTAAGGTACATGGAGTCCATTTTACAGAGAGAGCAGATAGCCTGGGTCCCTGATTAGCAGGATCCCAGGCCAACTAAGTCGAAAACCAGCTAAACACTAGGCAAAAAATCTGGGGTAACCATAGTCAGGTATCCACCTTCCTACAGGGCGCTAGAGGGCGCCAGGCAAGATGGCCGCACTGCTGTGCGGCTCTGCCCGACCGAGACACAATCCGCCCATTATCTGCTGCATCCCGCAAGATTAATGCCAGCCAAATACCTGTGAGGACTCCTGTCATCCTGCGGAGCCCTTTGATGGTGATTGCAATCCGGACGAGACATTACAGGTGGTCGAGCGAGATGGTGCTGCCCTGACACCACGATACAGGAAATGGCGGCCGCCATAATTCTGACCGGCGTGTTGTAGTGCGGAGCCATGTGCCCGGCCCAGATCTTCGTGTGGCACCTCCCACTCAGTGAGGCGGTGTGCCCTGCTGCGGAAAACCACTTTCCCTGCTGTGATCCCGAACTCTCAGTGCCTGGGGTGCTTGTGACTGTCTATCTCTGTGGCGTGAGGCGAGGGACTGTCCATACCGGGCGGAGCGGACTCTGCGGCAACGAGAATCTTCACATCGGCGACGGCTGCTGGCTGTGATACACCTGGTTTCCGTACACCCGTCGGCGCCGGCTCTGGTGAGTGGTGCTGGGGTCTGGTCGCGGCTCGGGCCACGGAGGCAGGATCGGGTCTCACTCCAGGGCCTCGGCCTGCTTGCTGCGGCTGATGCGGGGCGCGACGCGGAAGACCTTGAACCTAGGAGCCAACTGCGGCCTCCTTCGGGAGTCTCCCTGGGTCCGCCGCCCTCCGCTGCCCTTGGGCCTCCTGTGCGCACTCAGGGCCTGAAAAACAAGCCACACCAGCGCGCTGATCTCCTCCATCCAGCAGGGGGTTTTGTTGAACTGGCCTAGCTGACGCCCATAACCTCCATCACTGCAACAATTGCCTCAGGGGAAGTTGATTGCGGCCTGGTTTAGGAATTCCCCGGGGCCTGTCATCCATCCTTGTCATCGAGACCCCTGTGTAGCCTGTGGGCCCGACAAAGAACTGTGCCTGCACGCTGACCTCTCCCCTTTGTACAGACTCTGAGGAACGGACGGGATTGTAGACTCACATAACACCACCATTACATGGTTACCTGTGGGGAGTGAAGGCATAGATTATATGTTCCATGTCACCGGCCTATAAATAGTAGCTGACACGTGGTTGGATACTGACGTCCTGGCACTGGTGTGTCGACTGCAGCCTGGCTTGATGCCCCCCTGGCCCTACTGCATATAGCTGCTTTTTGAGTCCCCTTTGCGGCCCACGGGCCTATGATGTTGTTGTGCCTATGCGCTGGCCTCTCTCCACGTTTGGACTTTGCGGTACTTACCTGGCTGTTGGTCCCTCGCGTCACCATTTGAGATCCTGCCTCAGGAATGGGGGAGCGTGGAGCTTGGTTTCTGGTGCTGTCTGACTTGGGAACACCACTGATAGGAGAGACGCCTGCAGGTGCAGATTACACATGGGCAGGTGGCCGCAAGTACCCTACAGCAGCTGATATTGTGCCTCAGTGACATATTGCATACCTAATCGTGACACTGCCCTTGATCAGGCACGTGCCTCCGGGTACGCCAGGTTCGAGACCATGGGGAGAACGGACTAGTCGCAGCCGTGCCTCACTTTTGAATCACACAAATCCACAAAGACCATACAGAAGGCTGCGTTAGACTCTGAGTCTGACTCCCTGGCTGAGGCCACCCCCATTCAGGAATCCACGCTAATGGCCATGTAGCAAACTCTGCAGTCCATAGAAGGCAGAATGGCTGCTTTAAATACCTGCCTAGATAACATGTCCTCCCAGCCCAAGAAGCAGAATGCCCGGATGGGGGAGGTGGAGCAGAGGGTGTCGGTTACGGAGGACGGCCTGGGTTCTGTTGCAGACAAAACTCCGAGCATGGAATTTTTTTTAGCCCTTATCCAGGAAAAGAACAATGACTTAGAAGCCTGGTCCCGGTGCAATAATATACGCATTACTGGGATGCCGGAGTCCACCAAGTGGGCAAAATGGAGAATTATATTGAACGCCTCATCTCAGATATATTTGGCACTGACCAATTGTCCAACATGTTCATAGTGGTGTGTGCCCACTGATCCTTGGCTGCCAACCTGGTCCCAGGGGCACCTCCTCACCCTATTATTACCAGGATCTTGAACTACAGGGATCATAACACTATAATGAAGGCTGTTTAGGGAGAAAGACACTATTATCCATCAGGGCAATACCCTGGCCATCTTCCCTGGTCTCAAAGTGGCTGTTCAGACGGCCCAATGAGAATTTGGCACTGTGAAAATATTCTTGCAAGCAGAGGAGGTTCCTTTCGCAATGCTGTACTCGGCCCGGCTCCCCATTGGGGCGGATGGAGACAGCAAGATATTCTCCTCCCCGAAGCCAGCGATGGAACATGCTAAGCAATTGAAGCCCAGGCATCGAGAATCTACTACCACTCCCTAGGACAAAGAGTAGCGGTGGATTGCATCACTCAACTCAGACTTTGTGACTTACTTCGTTTCCTCTATGAGACCACTCCTGCTTGCACGTGCTTCACAGTTTGCTGTTGATTGTTCCTATATACTTTTTGTGCTGTGCATGACATGTTGTGCCTTCTTACACCCACATGCTGAATATTGTGTGGTGTTGTCTTAGACTCTTCGGCTTACTCTGACACTACATTGTTACTGGTTACTGTGGGAGCCCCCTTCTGGGCTCATTGCCATTTTGGTATAGTCATGGCCATGTACGATATGTTCCCCATCTTTACGGGTACCGTTCAGGAGTTCTGGCGCTCAGCTTAGAACCGCCTGTCACTGTTGTTACTCATATGCAGTTCAGTGTATTAGACCAGCTCGGCTACCTCCCACGCTGTGGGAGACTAGTAGCACTCTGTGCACCCCGCAAAAGGGTGTACCCCAAATCTTCTCTGTAGTTGTTGGGTTTCTGGGGGGGGGGGTGGGCCTTGGGATGGCTTTGGCATGTTGGGGCAGCTGAAGTGGGTGGGGGGAATTTATTTCTGGGATGGCAGAATGAAGATTGTACCTTCTCAGACAGACACCATGAATATTGGCATCTAAAGTCTGATTATCACCTGTTTGACAATATTTATGTTTTCACTTATGGCTGGCCATCCATGATGAATAGTGTGATCAAATTCCTCACCTGGAATGTCCGTGGTTTAAATACACCTAAAAAGATCAGATCGGTTTTTGCATATCTGGACCGTATGGGTGTGCAGGTTGTCCTCCTCAAGGAAACTCACCTGACTGTGGAATCTGCTGGCAAAGTGGGCACTCGATGAGCGGGTGTGCGGGTCTCCTCTTCCTTCTCGTCCTACACTAGGGGTGTATTGATCTTAGTGAAGAAAGGTGTGCCCTTTACTGTGATTACATCTGAAACGGATGATTGTGGTCGGATTGTAATGCTGTATGGCCGTCTATCCAGAGAGAGTGTATTGCTTGTGAATATTTGCGGACCAAATGTGGATGACCCCTCGTTTTATTCAGAGGTGTGGCGTCGAATATCATCATTTCCTTCAGTGTCAATTATAAGGGGAGGGGATTTTTACGTGTGCCTGGATACTACCCTGGACTGAACCGGCAGTAGTGATGCGTGGCCCAAACGTGCTGCCGAAATTTTACTGGGGTTTCTGGATGCTGGGGACGGGGGAGATACATGAATCTCTTGATGACGTGGCATTTGGGTGGCTATCTAATGGCCAGCATGAATATCTTGTGCAACCATTTGATGAAGATGATGTCAAGGAAGCCATTATGTCACTCCTGACCTGCAAGGCTGCAGGCCCGGATGGACTACCCAGCAAATTTTTAGAAGGCATATGCTGCTGATCTCGCTCCTCGAAATCTAGCTGTGTATGCAGAGGCATACGAGACCGGGACCCTGCCCCCCTTTGCTCTTTGAGGCCCTACAACGTATTGAAACCAGATAAGCCTCCAAATCAGTGTGATCATATCGTCCACTTTCTATTATTAATATTGATGCCAAAAGTTTAGCTAAAATGATCGCTATTAGGGTGCAACCCCTGGTTCTCTTACTGGTATTGACAGATCAGTCTGGATTTGTCATGGAACACTCCACCACTCATAACTTACGCACGCTTTTCTCCACCCTACATTATTTTGAGCCTGATTACCAAGCGTTGGCCGTGCCGCTGGACGCAGCTAAGGCCTTTGATTCCCTACAGTGGCCTTTTATGTTCACAGTACTGAGTAGGATGGGCTTTCCCCCTTTCTTTCTGCAGTGGCTCAGGGTACTGTACAATGACCGGGTCGCAAGGGTGCGGGATAATGGGTGGGTGTCCTCATTGTTCCCCATCAGGAGAGGCACAAGGCAGGGGTGCCCTCTGTCACCTATGCTGTTTGCTTTGGCGCTGGAGCCCCCCGCCTGAAAGCTGCGTCAAAAACACGCTGCATCAGCTCTGCAGTTCTGTCAACGGCCATTGATAGTCTCCCTTTATGCAGACAATATGTTATTATATGTTTGTGAACCCGCAATCCATCAATCTGCGCTGCTCAGGGAGTATGTACAGTTTGAACGCTTCTCTGGCCTAGGGATAAACTGGTCCAAATCAGTGATGTTCCCACTAACTCCACTCACTTAGGAAGTGGAGAAGGATTTTCCATTAACGTTGACATCAGACCCCGTGGAAGATCTGGGGGTTTGGCTACATAGGGATCCTGATATAGTTATCTCTGAGAATTATGGCCGCACGGTGACCCGTATTTCTGAACAAGCTGTGAGATGGGCGCACCTGCCTCTCTACTTGGCGGATAGTATCGCCGTGGTAAAGATGGTGTTTTTGCCTCTATTGTTCTATCTATTCGTCAACATACCTATAAAATGTATTATAGCGCTGTTCCGCACTCTCCAGTCTGCATTGTTAACATTTGTGTGGAGAGGTAAGAAGCCCAGGTGTAGATGGGACCTGCTGGTGCAGCCCTTTGACCGGGGAGGTTTTGAAGCCCCTGTTCTTCGTCTCTATTACCTGTGCTCTCAGGCACAATTTGCACATTATTGGCATTTCCCACAAAGATACCAGCCCCATGTGGCTATTGAGGCAGATGCTGTTCTTCCCATCCCACTGCAGGCATTGACTTTTTCAGTGGGGTCGGGTGGCCCACGGACCGAGATCAACCCCACGCAGTGCACGACGTGGGCATGGTGCACGCTTGCGACAAGGACGCAGATGTCTTACCTGTATGCGCCTCTGCTTCCATTACTTTCACATCCTGAAATTTTGGCAGCACAGAAGGCGTTTGCCCGACGAGAGCTAGCTGCAGCTGGCATATCTCGGCTCGGTGACCTATATGTGGGGGGGGGATTTAAAACAATAAAAGAGGCACTGAATGGCTTGGAGTGTGGCTTTATGTTTAACTTCACATATGTCCGGGTTCGTCAGGCTGCCCCTGCGGCGTATCCGGCTTACCCTGCTGAGCCCACCACTCTACGTGCATTGCAGGTATTGCTAACGGGAGAGAGTCAAAAAAGTTAATCACAAGACTTTACAATGCCTCATTGCGCGAATGTGACCCGGAGGATCATCCCTCTTGCCTGCGCAGGCAGACGGCGCTCGGCACTCCTATTGCGCCGGAGGTCTGGACGGAGTGCTGTCGGCTTACTGGCCACCTAACGGCCAATTGTAATCTCCAGATTATCCATTTTTAATTCCCACATCAGATATACTACTCTCCCCTACAGCTATATAAATATGGCCTGAAGGAGACCTCCAATTGTGTATGATGTGGAGTGGCGGGTGCGGACTTTCCCCATGTTGCCTGGATGTGTGCGAGAGTGTTTGCATTTTGGACTGCAGTAGTGGCCATACTCTCTGATGTTGTGTAGGCACCGGTGTGCTGCTGCCCGAGCTATGTTTGCTGGGTTATGTCAAGCGCCTTAAGCCCTGCAACAGGGGAATTGTCGCTGTTTCCACTCTTTTTGCAAAAATGGCAGTGGTGCAGTGTTGGGGAGCGAAAACATCCTCATAATAAAAAAGTGGCTCCGCGACTTGGTGTATTGTAGAAATCAGCTTCAGATATATGAAGAGGAGCTGCAGGAATCCTCTTGCCGCAAAGATTTCTGGGCCTCCTTAATTGAATATTTGGTGTCCCATCCGGACCTTCTGTGAAGTGATGTGTGTTGCGACCCCTATTGGATTTCTCTTGTTCAACATATAGGCCATAAGGAGGGGCTAGCCTGTTACCAGGGCACTGGTAGGTTCTAACACGACACCTTGGAGTTGAAGCGTGTTCATCATAGCTCATGAGTGGACCAGATAAAAGAACTTAATTCTAAATAGCTCCGGCTCTCACTGGCCATAAAAGAAGCTTTGTTGTCCGATATGTACCGTAAGTCTACTACTGTTTTGTCTGGGTGGGTTAGGGGGAGGGGCGGGAGGGGGGGTGGGTTCTTGATGATCTTCCTGCTGTCAAGTCTGTGTACTGATGATTGTTCACCTTGCCTTAAAATCAATAAAAAAAATGTAAAAAGAGATCTCTCAAAAATAAATCTTCAAAGGGTACAGTGTATTGCACCGTGACAAATATGTCCAATGAGTGGAAGAGGGATTCCTCCACATCGCCAAACAATGTATCCTTCTTCCTCGTAGTCAGCCTACCAGCATTATTTGATTATTCTGCATGGTACCAAGTCAAAGCACTGAGGTAAATTAATAAATTGCTGTTTACATTGAAACAGTTTCAAAATTATAGTGCCTCTGATATTTGTGATTGAGAACCATTATTATACAAAAAAACACAATCAACATTGATCTTTAGATTAAATAGAAGCATAGGGCACATTTCCCGCATTTTGTTTTGAACAGCAGAAATTTAGTTGATGTAATGAATCTTTAAGGTATATTACATTTTGGGTTGAAAGGAACAAGTAAAACACTCTTGAATTTGGGAGTAGATGAATTTGCAATCTGTAAAGCACCATAAACCAAAAAGCCTCCATTGCCCATTCCTCACAGTGGGCATCAGTGCTTTAAATGAGCCATTACTGAGTTGGTGCACAGCTTTAATTTGGAAAGTCAATCAATCAAATTTAGCTTTATTCGAGGTAAAAACTCATAAAAGCATAAATACAGACATGACATTGTTACTGCTCCCTAGTTACAGTAACCGCTTTGACAGTTCTATTATAAGCAAGGTTTATTATTAATATAAAAAAGCATTTTGATCAATTAAATTTAAAATACCCATAAAACACTGATATGTTTTAAAAACATTATTATACAAAAGAAATTCACACATCACCCAGGACAAAATATCATTCAGTGGAAAGAAATTCATTTCTGATGGTCCACATCCAGCCCAGGAGCTTTGCAAAAGCGAATGTGACGACTGGTAGGGTGCTGGTGGATATTATTCTTAATGCCACCCTACTATCCCTAGTGCCTAATAACTTGCACATTGCTTTGAGCCAAACTCGTCTTGGATTGGCGTAGGCCCTGCATACAAAAAGAATATGTGGAGTGGTCTCCTTTAAGTTGTTTTTCGATGGGAAGTGGGCTAGCTCTGGGTTTTCCCACAGCCCCTTCAACCCCATTTCCCCCAGGGCTTTACTCAACTCCTTCAACTACACTATCTTATGAAATTTGTCCATTTTCATTACCTCCAAAAAACCCTGGGCATATTGAGTGAGTTCCGGGGTGACCCAGATTCTCCGCCAATATAAAAGAGGTCATAATCTGACCACATCGGCTAATGTTTTTCTCACCAAATCGTAACGCAATAGTTTCATCGGGGTGCTTTTGGGGAGACCCACAAGGTTACGAAAAAACTTGTTTTCAACAAGTGTTAGTGGCGTTAAATTATCGTAACCCCAAATCTCTGCACCGTACAGTGCCGAACCTAAGGCTTTTGCCTCGTACACACGAAGGGCTGGCTGGATGGGTTTGGTGAGGGATTTGCTGTGCTCTACAGATATTACTCCCACATTTTTGTGAAGTTTTAATGCTGCAAATTCAGTGTGTTTGCCCCATTTGATCCCCTTGTCCAGATGGATGCCAAAATAGAGAAAATCCGACACCATTTCCACCTTTTGGCCATTCATAACAAAATTCCCTTTAAAACCTCGGTGCGGGTTAAATGCCATGAGCTTCGTTTTTGCAATATTAACTTCCAACCCGTGGTCAGCACAAAAGTCCTCAAAATTTTTCATGGCTCGCTGCAGACCGCTTGGAGTTTTGGAAATGATGAGCGTGTCATCTGCAAAAAGTAAAATAGGGGGTTTTGCCCCACCCCACCCCCCCAGGGTAGAGGCATCTTTGCATTCCTGCAACATTCGTTCCACTATCCCATTGATGTACAAAGAGAAGAGCGTGGAGGCCATGGCACAGCCTTGGCGCACCCCACGCTCTACCGGGAATTCAGACGTAACTTGGCCCTGAACTCCCCATTGGACCTTCGCATAATTAGAATCATGCAGCCCCATCACTAGAGTCAGGATCTCAGGAGGCATGCCCACCTTGGCAAGTACATTCCATAGCTGGGACCGTGGGACCAGGTCAAATGCTGCCCGCAAATCAATAAAGGCAACGTAAATGCTGCCTTTACCCAGCACCACCGTCTTCCAGTAAAGTAGGATGAAACGACATATCTGGTCGGTGGTGCTAGTTAGTCTGCGGAAGCCAGCCAGGAAAGTTGACAAGATGTCCCCCCCTTCTACCCAATCCAATATTTGTCCCAGGGTCATTTTTCCGATTACCTTTTGGACCGTATCAATCAGGCTGATAGGCCTATAATTCCCGGGTGTGTTTTGTCCCCTTTCTTGTATATGGGGATTATTGTGGCCCCTTGCCAGGATTTTGGGACTGGTGCCCCTTGGGCGACGGCATTAGCCAACTTCGCTATATAAATACCCCAGAGAGTTTTTTCATGGGGAAAAACATCTGCAGGAACCCCATCAGGCCCAGGTGCCTTACCCCTAGAAACAGACGAAAGAGCCATCGCTACATCCTTAGTGGTGAAAACATTGTCAGTGCATAAAGTTATATTTGTAGTTTCCCCAGTCCTATCCTCCGGACGGGCTACATATTGGGAACCAAAATGATCTAACCAGCTACTCTGTGTCACATGGTTAGAAGGGGATTCGGGGTGACCTCCCTGCCCCCACTTGACCATATTCCAAAACACTTTTGAATCCTTGACCGAGCATGCATTTAAGAGATCTTGCCAATGTTGGTCGTCCCATTGAGTCTTTGCCCTGTGTATTGTTTTCTTATAGTTCTGCCTGGCTATTCTGACCTCATCCGGGACTCTTCTTTTGATTGCGCTCCCTAGGGCTTTTATTGCCCGCCTACAAGCAGCATTATACCAACTCTCTCTATGTGGCCGTTTATGGTTGCCCGTGGGCTTAGTTATTACCTTGAAGAAATGCCCCCTTAAACTTTCAAAAAACCTATCATGTAGGTTAGTAATACCACCTAGAACATTCTCGTTCTCCTTGTCCCCTAAAGTATTCATGGTGGAAATTACTTTGTCTAGCTCCTCCCTAATACTCTCCATCACCCCAGTATTCATCTCGACCTGAGCCCACCTGACCCGCCTCATATTGTTTGTTGGTACAATAGCAGCCACAGGTTCCTCATCGTTGCTTGTCCCCTCTGTGTTGCTTCCCCACAACTGATGTGAAATACATAAAGGGTTGTGGTCGCTTTCCTGCCCAGTAACTACCTTCATATCTTCCATAACGTGCCAGATAGCCATGTTACAAAAGACATAGTCGATCCTACTTTTTGATCGCCCGTTATCAAACGTGTCTACCCCCTGGCTATCGCTGGGCGTATTATGCCATTCAAAGCCCTAACCCCTCTCTCACAGCATAGTGCATTAACCTGTATTATGCAGTCAGACCATCTGGCTATTGGGTTGAGATCCAATCTAGGAATCCCCCAGCGATAGTCTTTTTCCTCCCCCGAATACCAATCACCCGCTACAAGTGGCTCGAAAGTCATATTTAAATCACCTGCGATTATCAGGTTGTTTTTGGGAGGCTGTTGGCTAATCAGATTTCCCCCTACCCGGCCCTCTGACATATAGATTGTAAATATCCACAGTGCCCGACAAGCCCGTTGGTAGCCTAATCAGCTGAATATCTCTATTGTTAGTTGGAATCTCAACTACTCTATCAAACAATTCCTGTCTTAGCCAGATTGTAAGCCCCCCTTTCGGGTGGCCTTTGGGTCCCTAAAGGGCCGGCACATAGAAATTCAAGAACCATGGAGAAACTGGGGCTCACACGCCCCAAGTCTCCTGGAAAAGGCAAATATCAAAACCCATAATGAATGAGACCCTTTCTGGTGATTGCAGTCTGGGATCCAATCCCGCAATATTCCAGGAAAGTATCTTACCCCTAGCCCCTCTGTTTTCTTGCTGGGGCCCAGAGATAGCTGGATTAAAAAAAATCAAAATAGTTACCCCTGAAGGTTCATTTCCTAGATCTAACCCTTGGTTCCTCTCGGGGTGTACCTCCCTTTCACTACTATTTGCGGCAGTGTCATTAACCGAGCTGAATCTTTGCCGGGCCACATTGACAATACTCGTTCCCCCTTCCGTAGCGACATTGGTGTTTCTCTCCTCATTCCCCACAATTCCATTAGTCAAATTGCCCATGGCGTTACTGGGTAGTAAATCTAAATTATCCAGCCCCGAGCTCCTATTCCTAAACCTAATTCTAGTTGGTGACCCGGGAGAGATATGTGAAAATGGTAGAGGGGGCACCTTCCTGAGCTTAATTTGGAAAGTACAGAATGGGTGCTTCTCAGTACCTAAGAAGTACCCCTGGGATAGTAAGTTCCTGCACTTCTGTATTTCCACTTCAAGCAATAAGGCTTGCCAAGGCAGATCTTCATTTAGCCCACCTGTATACCAAGTGCTAACTCCTCACACAGAACACGACCAGCTATGTGCAGCCTACCAATGTTAGTTCTGTACGAGCTCTTCGCACTATATTTCAATGCCTGCACCTTAGTCATGGGAAAAAAAACAAGTACCAACCACACTTTGTTTCCGCTCCTATCACTGCAGGAAAATAACAAACCAATGTTATTTTTAGGTCTGTTGGGCGTTTCTTGCCCTTTTAATTGCTTTTTTTTCTTTTTTAGCACGGATTCTTATGTGTAAAAAGAATACAAGACATTTAAAACATTTACACAAAAATACAAAACATTTGTCACATATATATATACACAAATTATATACAAACAGTACAAGATATTTCTTTTAGTTCAATTAATGAACTCAGATGCTTATCTAAATTTGACAAAGTATCTAAATTTGACAAAGTAACGCTTAATGTAGAAACCAAAGTATTTGAATAATATAAACCATAGTACAATTCATAGGTCTATAAATCAAGTGATGTCATATTTTCTGTGCCTACGCGTTTCAAACCAATAGACTTCAATTCATAGGTTCTCTTCAGGGCTCTGTCTTTTAGTGAGTATCTGTTTATCCAGCGGCCGCTCTGAACGACACGAGTGTATTTGCGATTCCGAACAAACGAGAGGGTGAATAACAACGGACCTCCGTATAAATACTAAAGAACTTGTGAACACATTGAAGAGAGGCATAACGTGCTGACAAATAGAGACTGCACGCGCTGCTACCACGAGAGTAACACACCATAACAGGTCCTCTATAAAAAGGAAGAACACCCATAAGAGAAATACCCCAACCCAGGTGGACTAGACCCACGGGGACTAAAAAGGTACAGGACTTAAAAGAACAGCGACTAAAAAAGAAAGAAGAGAACGCTAAACCTGTAGACCGGCGGCCGCTGGATAAACAGATACTCACTAAAAGACAGAGCCCTGAAGAGAACCTATGAATTGAAGTCAATTGGTTCGAAACGCGTAGGCACAGAAAATATGACATCACTTGATTTATAGACCTATGAATTGTACTATGGTTTATATTATTCAAATACTTTGGTTTCTACATTAAGCGTTACTTTGTCAAATTTAGATACTTTGTCAAATTTAGATAAGCATCTGAGTTCATTAATTAAACTAAAAGAAATATCTTGTACAGTTTGTATATAATTTGTGTATATATATGTGAAAAATGTTTTGTATTTTTGTGTAAATGTTTTAAATGTCTTGTATTCTTTTTACACATAAGAATCTTTGCTAAAAAAGAAAAAAAGCTATTAAAAGGGCAAGAAACGCCCAACAGACCTAAAAATAATATTGGTTTGTTCTTTTCCTGCAGTGATAGGAGCGGAAACAAAGTGTGGTTGGTACTTGTTTTTTTCCCAGATATATACGGCCCAACCGGTCACAAGTCCCAGGGCCTGACTCCATTTTTTGTATGCACCTTAGTCATGCCACTCGTCCATCCAGCCAAGTTAATGAGCTGGACCACTACCTTTGTCTGGGGTCCTCACCACTAGAAATGGTTCAGAGATAATGTTCTGAATAATCCTGGGCCAATGGTAAGGTGTAGCTCAGTCACACCAGAAGTGTTCAATATACAAAATCCAAAACTATCTGCTTTGTCAAAAGCTCTGAAGTAGTCTATATGATAGGAAAGCTCAGGCTGCTGCACATGTGTGAGGGGAACTTGCACTACTGGCAACTGGGCTTTATCTAACGTGCTTGCGCATCAGCAAAGCTTGCACTGGTTCTACTCATGCTGAGCTTTCCACAGTGATCAGGAAACCTGCATGACTGATGCCTTTGGAGCGCGAGTGAACCTTGCACGGCATCTGTTGTGTGTGCGAGTGAAACTTAAACACCTGCGTTTGCATATTCAAAAATTTTCAAAATGAAGAAAAAGGTCAAAGCTGAAGGCTTTTCAGACCTTACATGCCCCCTCTCACCCATTGGAAAAAAACTCAAACCCAAGGGGATGTGATGTGTAAAAGCTAAGGGGGCTCGGTGGGCAGGGTATGCATGAAAATAATAACAGCCCAAATGCCGAAACTTTGCACTATTGGCGCAAAAGAAATAAATAATATAGGACTATTATATTTGTACCATTATCACTACTTGTGTGACAGCTTAATAGGCTAAAGGTGGATGCACCTGGGTAACATTCACCAAAATGAAACCTCCACCAGCCCAGAGCCTGGCCCCTGGTGAGGTGACAGGAGCCGATGAACAAAAGCAGTTTGCCATGCCCTGGGATCTGGCAGGAGGAGGACCAGCAATGCTGTCACTGCACAGAGAGGCCCATTATCATTCTGTGTGTGATAATTAGGCCGACATACAGAATGATAAGGGGCTGCTGCAGGCCATTGAATTCACAGCTGGAACGCGAGCTGGCCCCTGCAGTGAGAGTTTCTAAACTCTCAGGCTGCTTGCAGAGGGACAGCTCGCTCCAATGTCTGATATTACAGACAAAAGGCGTTTGTGAAAGAATTTGTCACTGACACCGGACAAGAGACCCAAATAACACGCAGTCTGGGAAATTTACGGACAGTTAGTCACCCTAGTGACCACTGTCAGCACATGCTGTGTTGGCCTGAAACTCTTCATTCCACCAAACCTCTTGTGCCCTTTGTCATAAGCGGCTTCACCAAACCGTCTCTCCAAGCTGCAGAGGAGGCCCCACCAGACCTTCCTCCCTCATCCACTCCGGAGGCCACTCTAGACCTTCCCCAACTCTTTCTGGTTCTGTCCATTGCTTTATTCAGGCCAGCCACCTTGTACCTTTTTATCACTTTCTCATGTGGTCTGTGAGCCACACTTAAATCTCCTAAGTTTGGAATGATGTCTTAACCTGGAACTCAATCACATACAGTGAAGGCCGGTGTATTGGCTCCCCACCCCTCTTTATTTTCGCCTGCCGCTGCCCATGCTCCGACAACCATACCCACTTACCCTTTCCATTGCTACTATCCCTCCTTGTTCCGACCACCTCACCCTGCCGTGCTGCATCCCAAATTGAGTGGCCCTCCTCCTACACACCGCCCTGTCGGTGTGTCTCCTTAGCCAACCATTGTACCAATTTCCGCCAATACGCAGGGAGGCTAACGTCTTACTGTAGCTCCCTTTGCAAGCCAGTTTGGTTCTTTTAAAAAAAAAATCTACAACCTGCAAGAGCCATTGCGCCCCACAGGTTATTTATTTATTTATTTATTTTTGGCATTTATTAAGCGCGAACAATTGCCCGCAGGCGTCTCGGCGCTGTACTGTTTTACCCTCCTATATGATCTGTATAGTTTTCAGAGATTAAATAGCCAGGTTTTCAATTTCTTCCTGAAGGACAGTAGATTTGGACTTGATCTTATATTTTGTGGAAGCATGTTCCACAATCTTGGGGCGGCAGCTAAAAAACGTCTGTCTCCCCAATTGACCAATCTGGTTCGAGGCACTATCAGGTCATTCTGTCCTGCAGATCGTAACATTCGAGTGGGAATGTACGGGACGAGATGGTCGCATAGGAACTGAGGCGCTTGATGGTGCCGTGCTTTGTAGACGATACATAGCGTCTTAAACTTAATTCGGTTCCTAACAGGTAGCCAGTGGAGACTCCTCAAGGATTCGGATATAGGTTTGAATTTAGGAATGTTGAGGAGAAGTCTGGCTGCTGCATTTTGGATTGTTTGCAATTTCTTGATTGTTGATTATTCTTGATTATTCCAAAAGACTCTCAATCCTTCTTCACACATGGACCCCGTCCTGGCCATACAGTTCCAGGCATCCAGGGTGGATCAATTCATGTCTGATGGATTCCATCCCGTTGGTCTTGCAGAATTTGTGCATTGCAATGTTCAGTTTTCTTCTGGCGTTATCCACTGTTTTGTTTGATTCAGCGCCCCTCCATATTTCCTACTGACCATCTCAGACCATATGATGGTCGTGCCGCCGAATCATGTGGATGCCTGTGTGAGGTCCGCCTGAATGGCCTGCCCCAATGCCTTTCCTCCCATTTGGGCCAGGTCGTTGCCGCTGAGATGAATGTTCAGGACGACTGGGTGCCATGCTGAGTTTGCCAGCAGGTTTCCGAGTGTTACCGGCAGCTGGCTCCACTTCATCCCAGGCTGCCCCAACCAGCGGATGCACATGGCTGTGGGTTTGCCAGACATCCTGTGGCCTGCCTGCTGCCACCATGTCTGCATCCTGGACACGAAGGAATGGCCCATTACCCACACCAGCTGGGGGCGTTCTCCTGCTAGAAAAATAATTTCAAAGTCAGGTGGCTGTTGCAGCACTGGAGGTGCCATATCTTGGGGGGGGGGGGTGCTTGTTCTTTGACACCCTGCTGTGCAGCATCCCAAGGTGACCACCTCTGCCACTCACCCTGCCGTGTGGCATCCAAAAGTGAGGGGTCTCGACCCTCGCCAGTTTGATCTACAGTAGCTGTGGTCGGATGTAGCTTTTGTATGCCCGGGACCCCTACCTGCCGACTGCCTGAATTCTTTCCTCTGGCATGCCATGCTGCGATGTCGAGGTAGCTGCGCTGATCCTAAAATATTGGGGGGCAAAGGACTCTGAGAGGAGCCCGGCTTTGGAGAGGGCATGGCGCATCACAGCACTAAATTGAAATTTGCTCAGATTGCCCGCATCCTGATGTTTGAAAAGTGACCCCTCGCCCGCCGGGCTACCATGTATCTAAACAAGCAGCATACTGCGCAATACCTGCTCCCTTGAATGCATTCCAGCTGTATTACAGCGCCCTTCCCTGCCTGGTCCGTTTATGACTTTCTCAAAAGTATCTCCACTGAATCTGCCCTGGGTCTGATGTCTGTGGCCTGGAGGCAGCGCCGTGCCGGTCCCTGCTTCCTAGGCGCCACCAGTTTGCTGATGCGGAAGGCGCCAAAGAATGCAGTGGAAAATGCGGCTAGGAAAAGTTGGAGCTCAAATCTGTCCTTTGTACATATTGCCAATGTTTCCATTAGCTGGCCCAGTTTTTTTAAATCAAGGGGCGCCTGCTATCCGCCCTTGCCCCTTCAGCTCTTCTCCACCCTCTTAGTTGCGCCTTGATGTAAAGGGATGCTTTGGGATCTTCCCCTGTGTGAATTTTTGAAAAATGGGCTATAGCAGCCAAATGGGCCTGTGCCCATGACCATGTCTTCTTGTTAGTGAATGCCCATTGTTGGAATCGCTCCACTGCTCTTTGTGTCCCACCCCTGTAGTTCAGTGGTTGAATCTTCTTCTTTTTTTTTTTTGTATTTTGCAATAGACATCAACAAAAGAAAAACATCCACAGCCACATTGCAATATGAGCACATACTACAGGTTTCAAGTAATTTTCCACAACAACAATCTATCAAATCGGAAAACAATCTCAATATATGTAATAAATTCCAGCAGCGTTGTAACAAACTATTAAAAGACCAGGCAAATGCGGATCGAAACAAAGAAAATATAATAGAAACCCCTGTGCGGAAAAAAAAATAAATGAAAAAACAATAAAAAAAATCAAAGAAAGAGAAATAAAGAAAAAAAACCATTCTCAATCACAATACAATGGCATTAATAAAGAACAAGCACTGTGCGATTCAACTATCCAAGTGCTTTAATAGCAATCGCCTCGCTCCCATTGTTGGAACCCTCAGTCACAAGCGCACCACAATACATCCCCCTCCTTACTCAAGTTCAACCAATGCCCTACTCAGAATGTGCAAGCAAATACAATCGCAGTGGCTCCCAGATATCTCTTGGCCTTGACGATAGGGGCAGCTCCTCCGCATATACGCTGAGGCTATCCCGACAATACACCAAATCGGCCAGCCAAGCCTTTAGGATAGTTCGCTTGCCCCTCCCCCACGTGATCGCCACCCTCCTAGCGGCCATAAGCAACGCCAGTCGCACAAACTTGCCATTCGCCCCCCTAATATGTGGCGCACAACAGAGAAGACACACCAGCGGTGTACAAGGAAGGTCCGCTGTGACCATCTCACGCAAACTGCACATCACAGCATCCTAAAATGCAGCTACCGACCGGCAGTTCCACGCTAAATGCAGAAAGTCTGCATTATCCTGTCCGCACCTGTCACAACTCGCCGTCTCACGCAGGCCATATCCATGCAGTCGTGTCGGAGTGTAGTACACTTGATGTATATACTTGAAATTGATAATCTTAAGATTGCCATTCATACAGAGTTTCCCAGTCAGTCCGCATATGTGTTTCCAATTATCCTCAGATATATCGACATTCAGACAAGTATTCCACTTGACCCAGCTTTTATCCATGCCCAACACTGTTTCGTCCTTAATAAGTTTATATATCTTAGAATTAGTCTCTTATTATTGGGTACTGTGAGAACAGACTGCAAAGATGCCAGAGCTGGAGGCTCGTCCGGAAAGGTGATATAATGCTCCCGGGCTGCACTCCGCAAGCGATGAATCGCAAAGCGGAATGGAAGTGATTGATTCACAATGTGGCTCAAGTCCCCCTGCTCAATAAAAGTGCCGTTTGGGTATACATCCCGCATGTGAGTAATTCCTGCCTCCTTCAACACCCTCATAGACGGGGCCTCACGTGTGACCGACAAATGCGCATGCCATTCTAGGCACTGGTCCGGCGCCTACAGCGGTAACTTCTGCGCCAACTTCCCTATGCGCTGCCATGCCGATACCGTGGCATCGATCGCATTGGTCTCCGATTTCGGGGTACCGCGCGAGCTATGAGTGACTACACTGTGCATAGGGAACAGAGCGGCATCTCCCTCCTCCACTGAAACGTGTGGCGTGAAAGCATGCGGCCTATACCAGTAATACAGATATTGAGGCTGCGCACTTAAGTAGTATGCATAGTAGTCCAGGGCTGCGAAGCCACCGCATTCATACACCCTGGTGAGAACCGACCACTGCACCCTCTCCGCCTTACCTCCCCACACCAACCAAAGCAGATGACCACGAAGTGTCTTGAAAAAGGACAAATTAAGCACTATGGGCACGTTCACTAACAAATAAAGAAACTGGGGAAGCACCACCATTTTGATAAGAGCGATACGATCTGCAAGTGACAGCGGCAGCAACAGCCAAGATTCAACCACGTTTTCCAAATTCGAGCAAGCTCTGCCATAATTCTCTTGTATTACAACTGCCAGATCGCAGTACACCCACACTCCTAGGTATTTAACGGGGTCTACCGACCACACTAGTGGGAACTCGAGATCAGGCCGTGTGGTCCCAGCCGTCAGCGGAATTACAAACTACTTCTCCCAGTTTATATGCAAACCAGAAATGAGTCCAAACTGCACATACTCCCGCAGCAGTTGCGCCAGCTATAGAGACGGGTCACATACAAACAATACCATGTCGTCTGCATACAATGAGATAGAAACCAGATGATGGTTAAAATTTAATGCAGTTTCCCTATGGCTCTGTTGGATAAGGCAAGCCAGTGGTTCCAGAATAATCGCAAACAGCATGGGCGAGAGGGAGTAGCCCTGCCGAGTTCCCCGTTCAATACACCACGAAACTGATGTCAACCCACCGACCCTCCCTCTCGCCGATGGCGCCGTGTAAAGCACCGTTATCCACTGAAGAAATAATGGGGGGAACCCCATGCGTCGCAAGACTCTATGCATATACCGCCATTCCACAGAGTCGAACGCTTTGGCAGCATCCAATAACACTGCTGCAGCCTCCAAAGTGGGCTCCAGCACATGGAACATGGAAAAGAGTGTGCGCAAGTTATGCGAGGTGGAGCGCTCAGGTACGAAACCCGACTGATCCGGCAGAATTAATCCGTGCATCAGGGGCTGCAGTTAAGTTGCTATGATTTTCGCTAAGATCTTGGCGTCAATATTAATCAAGGACAGCGGGCGGTAGGGGTCACAGTGCTCCGGGGGTTTATCTTTCTTAAGCAATGTGACAATGAGTGCCTCTCTCAATGATGGGGGAAGCATCCCGGCATCGTAAGCTTATGCATAGACCTCCAGCAGATGCGGCGCAAGGAGAACAGCATATTTCTTATAAAATTCGAACGGAAGCCCATCTGGGCCCGGTGCCTTACCATTAGCCAAGGCCGCTATTGCCAATTTGATGTCCTGCTCATCAATGGGAAGACATAGATACTAACGCTGCACATCCGACAACCAAGCGCACGCGATGTTATCTAAATACTCATCAAAGTCCTCTGTAGACAGCGTACTTCGTGTGCTATACAAATCTGCGTAAAATTACAAAATTGTTCCGTTATAGCCTCCGGAGTGTAAAGCGCAGCCCCCGTGTCATCCACTATCCTATGCACTCGCCGATGTTCTAATCTGGCCTTAATCTTGAATGCCAGCATCCGTCCCGGCCTACCCGCCTCACCGTACCGTCGAGCCGCATGTCTGCAAGATATATATTTAATCTCTGCCTCCGACTGTGCATCATATTCCACTATCAATTCCTGTATCTTAGCCAATTTAGACAGTTCAGGCCGGTTAGCATAATCACGCTCTAGATCGCGCAATTCGGATTCAAGTCTCTGCAATTGCATTCTTATATCTCGAAGTATGCCCACTGCTGTACCGATACATGTCCCTCTAATAGTGACCTTGAAGGCCTCCCACACTGTTGCAGCCTGATCAACCGTACCCTTATTCAACGTAAAGTATTGCACGATAGTGTCAAGTATGGTTTTGTCATATATAGGATCTAGAAGTGCCTCAGCGCGCAACCGCCACGTAAAAGGACGACGCACTCCAGCTGGGTTATGATCCGACAGCGTACAAGCAAGAGGCGCCATCTCAACCACCCACTCGACTAGCTCATCACCAGCCAGCCAATAGTCAAGCCTCGATCAACGGCCATACATAGGTGTCGCATGCGTACCCTCCTGCCTTTCCGGATTTCGCACTCTCCACACATCATGCAATTCAAACTCCTCCATTGCCCGCAACACACTTGCGGCAACTCTGGGGGTGCGGTGTGTTTCCGGATTAGACTTATCCAACTGCGCATCCAAATACGTATTCACATCTCCCCCCCAAATAACAGGCGCAGCAGGCCATTTCCTCAATTGATCACAAATACGAGCCACGCACACCGGATCATCCACTATTGGACCATACATATTCAGATCAATGACCAACGTGCCACGCAACTTCCCGCACACCATAGCACATCGCCCCTCATCATCTGCATACGTGTGTAACATTTTGAAAGTCAATCCCTCTTTTAATCAACACTCCCCTCGCATAGGAGGAATATGAGGCAGCAAGATGAAAACCCGCCCACCTGCCCAGGGCCCCACACATCACATGTGGAGCCAGATGCATCTCCTGTAACAGTGCCACTTGTATCCCATGCCTGTTAAGATACGCTGACACCTGTCGCCCTTTTTTAGGGGAGTTGAGGCCATGAACATTCCAAGTTAACATTGCACAATTATCAGCCATTAAAAATACATTGTTGCAAGAGTAACAGTTCATGACTCAGAGCCCCTTGGGAGATTATGCAAGCAATCACTGAACAGCACTAGCGCTGTGCATAGCAAATACCACCTTTCGCAATTGTGATCGATCTCAATGTACAAAAAACCTAAAACATACAAAAACTGCAAAGATGCAACCGCCCTCCACCCACCACCCACTCCAACCTCCCAATCAGGATGAGACCAGTCCCCCCCGCCACCCTCCTTACAACAACCATACGGGTAATACTTACTAGGGGAAGAAGCACAGCAGTTTGTACTCGCACCATAGTGCGGCCGCCGGAACTATTTCTATCATATTACAGCTGAATCTCTGTCAAATATTCTTTGAAAAAATAGTACACTGCCCCGCCCTGGACCCCGAGAGAGCAACAATTACAGCGAAAGCTCCCGCCTACCCCAACCAATCAATCAATCAATCAATCAAAGCATTTGTATAGCGCACTACTCACCCGGAGGGTCTCAAGGCGCTAGGGGAGGGGGGATCCGCTACTGCTTGAACAGCCAGGTCTTGAGCTGCTTCCTGAAGGCGAGGTGGTCCTGGGTCATGCAGAGGTGGGTCGGTAGGGAGTTCCAGGACTTGGCGGCGAGGTAGGAGAAGGACCTTCCCCCTGTGGTGGCTCTTCGGATGCGGGGGACGGCGGCGAGGGCGTGACCGGTCGATCGAAGCTGGCGTTTGGGAGCGTAGAAGTTGAGGCGGCTGTTGAGATATCCTGGGCCTTGGTTGTGCAGGGCTTTGTGTGCGTGGGTGAGGAGACGGGAGGTGATTCTCTTGATGACCGGGAGCCAGTGCAGGTCTCTCAGGTGTCCGGAGATTTGGTTGCGACGGGGATGTCCAGGATGAGTCGTGCTGAGGCGTTCTGGATCCGCTGGAGTCTCTTCTGGAGTTTGGCGGTGGTTCCGGCGTAGAGGGAGTTGCCGTAGTCCAGTCGGCCTGGGTGACCGTCTTCCTGGTCTCGGTGGGGATCCATCGGAAGATCTTGCGTAGCATGCGTAGGATGTTGAAGCACGACGAGGAGACGGCGTTGACTTGTCTGATCATGGAGAGGGAGGAGTCCAGGATGAAGCCCAGGTTGCGTGCGTGGTCTGTTGGTTTGGGTGCGCTGCCTAGGGCGGGGGGCCACCAGGAGTCGTCCCAGGCGGAGGGTGAGGATCCCAGGATGAGGACTTCCGTCTTGTCCGAGTTCAGTTTCAGGCGGCTGTTCTTCATCCATTTCGCTACCTCTTTCATCCCTTCGTGTAGGTTGGCTCTGGCGGTGGCGGGCGGGCGGGCGGTGGCAGACGTCTAACCAGCTTAAATAACAGAGCCACGCCCAATCTGAAAAAAGAGAGGCCCAACATTACAATCATGAAATAGTCCCAAGCATAACAATGGACTGTCTATCAATCTGCGACATCCAGTCCTGAAGCCGTCTACTCGACAATTGCCTGTTGTTCCCGTGTTTTGACCTTGCAGATGTGTTTCGTAAACTTCAATGCAAATTTGGTATCTGTAAAGAAATGAGACTGTTCCTCATGAGTTATTTTCAGCTTTGAGGGATAGAGCATAGCGTAGGGCACCGTCGCCTCCCCAGGGCTCGAGAAATGTACTCGCCCGCTCGCAAATGCGAGTCAGTTTCTTTCAGGGCGAGACACTTTTCAGGCCTACTTGACCGGCCTGGCGAGTGAGCTTTGTCGCTGTGCTAAAGGCAGTACCGGTAGAAGGCTCTAGAGGGCAGCTGGGTGAAATGTTCAGGAACTGCCGTGATAAAATGCGGGAAAAGCAAAGGTGTTAATTGGCTGATTGCAACGCGGGTTCAGTCTGCTGAGGCCTAGTTGCAATCAGCCAATCAGATGGTAGCTAATCATCTGCAAAATAAAGTTTACATGCTTCTCATTGGCTGATTACAATGAGCCACAGCAGGAAATACTGTCTGAAAAGCGTGTAAACTGCCTTTGGCAGCCCCAAAGGCAGACCCTGAACGAGACTGGTGCCCTAGCGAAGCAGAATTTCTCCTGCACCTTGGTGTTTAACCATGATCCTGGGAGCCCTGCGAGTGGAGCTCTGGCTGTGATGTAAGCCTGCGCCTGCCGAGGACGGCTCGATCTCTCTGCGGGGGACCCTACGGTAAGTGAGCTTAAATGGGAACACCAGGGGTTCTTGCTCCGATTGTTGGGGAGAGTGGCTTTGAAGGGGATTGACGCACAGCCGGGGCTATTGTCATGCTTGTTATTGTTTGAGTCTTCCATCCTGGAAAAGCACAAATTTACCGGCAACGTAAATAAACCTAGTTGACTAGAAATTAGGCATTAGACATCATTATAATTAACGTGTGCGATCACATTAGCACTGCGAACTGCCTGTGATCAGAGGGTTGATATGAAATAGCGAGCGACACCGGCAGCCAGAGGGCACTCACTGCTTGTGCCTTGTCAAATGGTAGCTCGTGAGGTGCCAACAAGCTGCCTGCAGTGCCCATCAAGGCGCCAGATATCAGCGCAGGACATTTTGTGTTTTGAATTACCGAGCTCTATAAAGGGGGTGCAGTCGAGGGTGCACAGTCTGGATGCAGAGGGTAAACAGCGCCCCAAGATTCCCTTTGTTATTTTAAGTACAAAAATATTTAGCTGTATAATACGAACTATAGTAAGGAAGGAGTGAATGGGTGGGTTGGCAAAGATAAAAGTGGTATAAATATAAGGAGGCTGGAGGAAAGTGGACAAGAACAAAAATATATGTCCACTCCAAATTGTACAACCAATCACGTTAAACAAAACACATATCTTTTTATTTCCCGGGGTGATTTGCAATTAACTGTATATGAAGCACGGCCGTTCACAGGGAGGACCTGGCTGGCGCCGACTTCTTTAAGTTGAAAGGCCAAGCCGTGGAGCCCACCAGGAAGGGAAACAGGTGTATGGGCAGGTTATAATCCCAATCTATGGTGTGAAATCGCACTGAAAGGCTTCACCGTCGCTTGACAGACAGGTCCCCACGTCAGCAACCTGGAAAGTAGAGTGATGGAAAATGACGATATCATGTCACGAGCAAGCAGGGCAGTATTGTTTATGTGGCCTACTTGTGCTTACACAGCATGCCTGGTCTGCTAGCTGGGACATAAAATACAAATGCAAGTAAATAAATTCCAGTCATACAGTTACTTCTGTCCCAAGCCATGGTGCGAGCTGCCCTTTCCTAGGCTCTGCTCTAGTATGTTTAAGGTACAGCAGTGTACCGAGTACTGGGAAGAGTGTTTATCCGGGGCCGTACTCTAAAATGTTTAAGTTACATCGGTGTACCCGAGTACTGCTAAAAGTTTTTTGTTGTTGCAGATTTATATAGCGCTTACCCGACCTGAAGGTATTGCAGTGCTTTACATGAGCACCAGTTAGGTTACACAAGGACACACTAATTTTTGTTAGGCACAAGGAGATTAAGTGATTTTCCCAGAATCACTGGATGCTGAGCCACCGAGCCGTACTCTAGTATGTTTAAGGTACAGCTGTGAACCTGAGTTCTGCTAAGAGTATTCATCCAGGGCCACACTCTAGTATGTGCAAGGTTTAGTGGTGTACCTTATTACTGCTGAGAGTGTTTATCCAAGGCAGTGCTCATAACTTTCAAAACATTGCAGTGAGAATAGTAATGAGGCTAAAAATTTCGATCATGTCTTACTGGTCATAGATCAACTGCGCTGCATATGTTTTGAAGTAAATTTGTATTCAACCAATTTGAGGGTCGAGTGCCTTGACGTTAGGTCGAGCAGAAAATTCTAGTCACTAGACCTGCAGGTCAAGTACGATTTTTAAGATTTGTCGAGCCCTGCTCCCTCAGCAGCTTTTTCACCGGGTCAAACTCACGGCGCACAGACTAAACCGCCGGGGTATAATCAAGGAAGAAGGAAAGTGTGTCCACCGATTCTTTTGCCCTCGCCTCCCTCAGAATAGAATCTCGGTCTGCATAATTGAGTAGTCTGGCGATGATCGGCCGTGGTGGTGCACCTGGTTTTGGTCTGGGCCCCAAGGACCTGTGAGCCATTTCCACAATCATCACACTGGACAGAGCAGTCCTGAAGAGTTCCCGCAGCATGCCAAAAGGACTGGTCACTTTTCCCCGCCCAATCTTTTACCTCTTTGGCCACTAGCATTTTGTGTAGATAGCCAGATACATCCTCCTCATTCCATTCCATCTCTGGGTGTCTCTGCATCTTTAGCCTGAAACCCTTGTCATATTCGAGCCATGCGTCCCCGGGGAACTGCCTCTGTGCCCAGTGAATATTGGCCTGGGAATTTTTCAACTATGATGCACACCATAATTCTAAAGGCATCCAGACAATTATCAAAGTTCCTTTCCTTCCTTGTACTGTGCCTCTCCCTTCTATCCTCATCCTTTTTGTAGCAAGTAGTGAGGTCCAACCCCTCCAGCAGGATCTCTAGCAAGGAGAAAATGCCTATGAATTCCTTTCAACATATCCTTTCTTTGACTGCCAAAGGAATAAGGCTCGCTAAACCGGCAGCTCTTGTGGTCAGGGAGGCAGGGCCAGGGGAGGGCCTGGTGTATGAATCTGCGGCTGCTGCCTCGTGCGCTGGGCTTCTTGTATTGCCAGTGTACCCCCATGCTGCCACTGGAAACCCTGTTCTCTCCTCCCCGAAGCCAGCGATGGAACATGCCAAGCAATTAAAGCCCAGGCATCGAGAATCTACTACCACTCCCTAGGACGAGGAGTAGCGGTGGATTGCATCACTCAACTCAGACTTTGTGACTTACTTCGGTTCCTCTATGAGACCACTCCTGCTTGCACGTGCTTCACAGTTTGCTGTTGATTGTTCCTATATACTTTTTGTGCTGTGCATGACATGTTGTGCCTTCTTACACCCACATGCTGAATATTGTGTGGTGTTGTCTTAGACTCTTCGTCTTACTCTGACACTACATTGTTACTGGTTACTGTGGAAGCCCCTTCTGGGCTCATTGCCATTTGGGTATAGTCATGGCCATGTACCATATGTTCCTCATCTTTACGGGTACCGTTCAGGAGTTCTGGCGCTCAGCTTAGAACTGCCTGTCACTGTTGTTACTCATATGCAGTTCAGTGTATTAGACCAGCTCGGCCTCCTCCCATGCTGTGTGAGGCTAGTAGCACTCTGTGCCCCCCGCAAAAGGGTGCCCCCCAAATCTTCTCTTTAGTTGTTAGGTTTCTGGGGGGGTGGTAATGGGTTTAGGGATGGATTTGGCATGTTGGGGCATCTGAAGTGGGTGGGGGGAATTTA
The DNA here is from genome assembly GCF_964263255.1 of Lissotriton vulgaris. Lineage (NCBI taxonomy): Eukaryota > Metazoa > Chordata > Amphibia > Caudata > Salamandridae > Lissotriton > Lissotriton vulgaris. The sequence goes on along the minus strand of NC_141697.1, from coordinate 829,328,038 downwards.
TTTCTTGGATGGCAGAATGAAGATTGTACCTTCTCGGACAGACACCAAGAATATTGGCATCTATAGTCTGATTATCACCTGTTTGACAGATATTTATGTTTTTACCTATGGCTGTCCCTCCATGATGAATAGTGTGATCAAATTCCTCACCTGGAATGTCCGTGGTTTAAATACACCTAAAAAGATCAGATCGGTCTTTGCATATCTGGACCGTATGGGTGTGCAGGGTGCCCTCCTCCAGGAAACTCACCGACTGTGGAATCTGCTGGCAAAGTGGGCACTCGATGGGCGGGTGTGCGGGTCTCCTATTCCTTCTCTTCCTACTCTAGGGGTGTATTGATCTTAGTGAAGAAAGGTGTGCCCTTCACTGTGATTAGATCTGAAACGGATGATAGTGGCCGAATTGCAATGCTGTATGGCCGTATATCCAGAGAGAGTGTATTGCTTGTGAATATTTACGGACTGAATGTGGATGACCCCTCGTTTTATTCAGAGGTGTGGCATCAAATATCATTCCCTTCAGCGTCAATTATAAGGGGAGGGGATTTTAACCTGTGCCTAGACACTACCTTGGACTGAACCGGCAGTAGTGATGAATGGCCCAAACGTGCTGCCAAAATATTACTGGGGCTTCTGGATGCTGGGGACGGGAGAGGTACATGAATATCTTGATGACGTGGCACTTGGGTGGCTATCTAATGGCCAGCGTGAATATCTTGTGCATCCATTTGATGAGGATGATGTCAAGGAAGTCATTATGTCACTCCCGACCTGCAAGCCTACAGGCCCGGACGGACTACCCAGCAAATTTGTATAAGGCGTATGCTGCTGATCTCGCTCCTCGACTTCTGGCTGTGTATGCGGAGGCATACGAGACAGGGACGCTGCCCCCTTTTACTCCGTGAGGCCCTACTAGTTAACGTATTGAAACCAGATAAGCCTTTCAAATCAGTGCAATCATATCGTCCACTTTCTATTATTAATATTGATGCCAAAATTTTAGCTAAATTGATCGCTATTAGGGTGCAACCCCTGGTTATCTTACTGGTATTGCCAGATCAGTCTGGATTTGTCATGGAACACTCCACCACTCATAACTTACACATGCTTTTCGCCACCCTACATTATTTTGAGCTTGATTTCCAAGCAGTGGCTGTGCCGCTGGTCGCAGCTAAGGCCTTTGCTTCCCTACAGTGGCCTTTTATGTTCACAGTACTGAGCAGGATGGGCTTTCCCCCTTTCTTTCTGCAGTGGCTCAGGGTACTGTACAATAGCCCGGTCACCAGCGTGCGGGATAATGTGTGGGTGTCCTCAATGTTCCTCATCAGGAGAGGCTCAAGGTAGGGGTGCCATCTGTCACCTATGCTATTTGCTTTGGCGCTGGAGCCCCTCGCCTGCAAGCTGCGTCAAAAACACGCTGCAGCAGCTCTGCAGTTCCGTCAACGGCCATTGATAGTCTCCCTTTATGCAGTCGATATGTTATTATATGTTTGTGAACCCGCGATCCATCTATCTGTGCTGCTCAGGGAGTATGTACAGTTTGAACGCTTCTGTGGCCTAGGGATAAACTGGTCCAAATCGGTGGTGTTCCCACTAACTCTACTCCCTAAGGAAGTGGAGGTGGATTTCCCATTAACATGGACATCCGACCCCATGAAATATCTGGGGGTTTGGGTACATAGAGATCCTGATATAGTTATCTCTGAGAATTATGGCCGCATGGTGACCCGTATTTCTGAACAAGCTGTGAGATGGGCGCATCTGCCTCTCTAATTGGCGGATAGGATCGCCGTGGTAAAGATGGTGTTTTTGCCTAAATTGTTATATCTATTTGTCAACATACCTATAAAATGTATTATAGCGCTGTTCCGCACTCTCCAGTCTGCATTGTTAACATTTGTGTGGAGAGGTAAGAAGCCCAGGTGTAGATGGGACCTGCTGGTGCAGCCCTTTGACTGGGGAGGTTTTGAGGCCCCTGTTCTTCGTCTCTATTACCTGTGCTCTCAGGCACAATTTGCACATTATTGGCATTTCCCTCAAAGATACCAGCCCCATGTGGCTATTGAGGCAGATGCTGTTCTTTCCGTCCCACTGCAGGCATTTACTTTTTCGGGGGGGGGGGGGGGGGGGGGGGGGGGTCGGGTGGCCCGCGGACCGAGATCAACCCCACGCAGGCCTGGTGCACTCTTGCGACACGGGCGCAGATGTCTTACCTGTACGCGAAACTGCTTCCATTACTTTCACATCCTGAAATTTCGGCGGCATGGGAGTCGTCTGCCTGATGAGAGCTAGCTGCAGCTGGCATATCGTGGCTCGGTGGCCTATATGTGGGGGTCCGATTTAAAACATTAAAAGAGGCACTGAATGGCTCGGAGCGTAGCTTTATGTTTAACTTCACATATGTCCGGGTTCGTCAGGCTGTCTGTGCGGCGTATCCGACTTACCCTGCTGAGCCACCACTCTACGTGCATTGCAGATATTGCTAACGGGAGAGAGTCGAAAAAAGTTAATCCAAGACTTTACAATGCCTCATTGCGCGAATGTGACCCGGAGGATCATCCCTCTTGCCTGCGCAGGCAGACGGCGCTCGGCACTCCTATTGCGCCGGAGGTCTGGACAGAGTGCAGTCGGCTTACTGGCCACCTAACGGCCCATTGTAAACTCCATATTATCCATTTTTAATTCCTACATCAGATATACTACTCTCCTCTACAGTTATATAAATATGGCCTGAAGGAGACCTCTAATTGTGTACGATGTGGAGTGGCGGGCGCGGACTTTCCCCATGTTGCCTGGATGTGTGCGAGAGTGTTTGCATTTTGGACTGCAGTAGTGGTCTTACTCTCTGATGTTGTGTAGGAACCGGTGTGCTGCTGCCCCGAGCTATGTTTGCTGGGTTATGTGGAGCGCCTTAAGCCCTGCAACAGGCGAATTGTCGCTGTTTCCACTCTTTTTGCAAAAAGGGTGGTGGCGCAGTGTTGGGGAGCGAAAACGTCGCCCATAACAAAAAAGTGGCTCCGCGACTTGGTGTATTGTAGGAATCAGCTTCAGATATATTATTATTATTAGGGGCATTTGTAGAGCGCCTGGTGTACGCCTGCAGGCGTGTCCCCGCGCTATAAAAGTGGGGTAAGCAGTAAGACAGCTAGCGCAGCCGACTACCGTCTGAAAAGGTAGGTCTTAAGTTTAGTTCTGAACAGAGGTTCTGATGCCTCCAGGCGTATCTCAGACGGAAGGTCATTCCAATGCTTCGGTGGCAAAAATTTGAACGACCTTCCCCCCATACGCGCTTTTCTGATTTTAGGAATTTTCAAGAGGCCTGTACAGGAGGAGCGTAGAGTCCTAGTGGGCTCATACCTGATCACCAGGCTCTGTAGCGGGGCAGGGGCTTTGCCACCCAGAATTCGGTGACACGTAGCAAGGGCTTTGAATTCCACCCTGCTCCTCACAGGCAGCCAGTGCAGAGCCTGAAGTGCTGCCCTGGAGGAAGATCTTCTAGGAAGCCTTAAAATAAGGCGGGCGGCGGCATATATGAGAAGGAGCTGCAGGAATCCTCTTGCAGCAAAGATTTCTGGGCCTCCTTAACGGAATATTTGGTGTCCCATCCGGACCTTCTGTGATGTGATGTGTGTTGCGACCCCTACTGGATTTCTCTTGTTCAACATATACGCCATAAGGAGGGGCTAGCCTGTTACCAGGGCACTGGTAGGTTCCAACACAACACCTTGGAATTGAAGCGTGTTCATCATAGCTCATGAGTGGACCAGATAAAAGAACTTCATTCTAAATAGCTCCGGCTCACACTGGCCATAAAAGATGCTTTGTTGTCCGATATGTACTGTAATTCTACTATTGTTCTGCCTGGGTGGGTTAGCGGGAGGGGTGGGGTGGGTTCTTGATCATCTTCCTGCTGTCAAGTCTGTGTACTGATGATTGTTCACCTTGCCTTAAAATCAATAAAAAAATAAAAATAAAAAAAATATCTCTCAAAAATAAAGCTTCAAAGGCTACAGTGTATTGCACCATGACCCATATGTACAATAAGAGGAAAGGAGGGATTCTCTTCCTCGAAGTCAGCCTACCAGAATGATTTGATTATTCTGCATGGTACCAGGTCAAAGCACTGAGGTAAATTAATAAATTGCTGTTTACATTGAAACAGTTTCATAATTATAGTGCCTCTGATATTTGTGATTGAGAACCATTTTTATACAAAAACACAATCTACATTGATCTTTAGATTAAATACAAGCATTGGGCACATTTTCCGCATTTTGTTTTGAACAGCAGAAATTTAGTTGATGTAATGAATCTTTAAGGTATATTACATTTTAGGTGGAAAGGAACAAGTAAAACACTCTTGAGTATGGGAGTAGATGAATTTGCAATCTTTAAAGCATCATAAACCAAAAAGCCTCCATTGCCCATTCCTCACAGTGGGCATCAGTGCTTTAAATGAGCCATTACTGAGTTGGTGCACATCTTTAATTTGGAAAGGACAGAGTGGGTGCTTCTCAGTACCAAAGAAGTACCCCTGGGATAGTAAGTTCCTGCACTTCTGTATTTCCACTTCTAGTAATGTGGCTTGCCAAGGCAGCTCTTCATTTAGCCCACCTGTCTACCAAGTGCTAACTCCTCACACAGAACACGACCAACTATGTGCAGCCTACCAATGTTAGTTCTGTGCCAGCTCTTCGCACTATATTTCAATGCCTGCACCTTAGTCATGCCACTCGTCCATCCAGCCAAGTTAATGAGCTGGACCACTACTTTATCTGGGGTCCTCATCACTAGAAATGGTTCAGAGATAATGTTCTGAATAATCCTGGGCCAATGGTAAGGTGTAGCTCAGTCACACCAGAAGTGTTCAATATACAAAATCCAAAACTATCTGCTTTGTCAAAAGCTCTGAAGTAGTCTATATGTTAGGAAAGCTCAGGCTGCTTCACATGTGTGAGGGGAACTTGCACTACTGGCAACTGGGCTTTATCTAACGTGCTTGCGCATCAGCAAAGCTTGCACTGGTTCTACTCATGCTGAGCTTTCCACAGTGATCAGGAAACCTGCATGACTGATGCCTTTGGAGCGCGAGTGAACCTTGCACGGCATCTGTTGTGGGTGCGAGTGAAACTTAAACACCTGCGTTTGCATATTCAAAAATTTTAAAAATGAAGAAAAAGGTCAAAGCTGAAGGCTTCTCAGACCTTACATGCCCCCTCTCACCCATTGGAAAAAAACACTCAAACCCAAGAGGATGTGATGTGTAAAAGCTAAGGGGGCTCGGTGGGCAGGGTATGCATGAAAATAATAACAGCCCAAATGCAGAAACTTTGCACTATTGGCGCAAAAGAAATAAATAATAAAGGACAATTATATTTGTACCATTATTACTACTTGTGTGACAGCTTAATAGGCTAAAGGTGGATGCACCTGGGTAACATACACCAAAATGAAACCTCCACCGGCCCAAAGCTTGGCCCCTGGTGAGGTGACAGGAGCCCATGAACAAAAGCAGTTTGCCATGTAAATGTATTTAAGCTTATATAGCGCACAGCTACCCACAAAGGGTTTCCCGGCGCTTGCTTAGGGAACCCGTCCTGGTATTCCCCTGTGAGATAACCCCGGCAGGGTATCCACAAGGTGAAAGCCAGGCATCCCGCCGCGAGGGGCCGTTGTGGAGATTAAGCAATCTATTGCCCAGAGTCGCTGTAGGAAGGGGGAGGCTCTAGTTGGCGCAGTGGCGACACTAGCGACAAGCAGGGACTCTCTCTTCCTCGTCAGGGCTGAGGGCTACCTTCCAGACAACCTCTGCTTACCCTTTAGGTAGTGTGGCTTAAGCATTCGTAGGGTAATCTTTGGGGCACATAGGGTTAAACACTTGCAATATTACACCGTCACAACCAACCCACCACACAATGAGACCAAACCGAGGGGCATATTATCAAGCCTGTGTGCTAAAATTATCGCCGCTTTATCGGCCGAAAACGGCCGATAAAGCGGCGATAATGGGCTTGATAATATGCTCTATGGAATTCCAATCGAAGCCCATGTTAGATGTCTTCACATCTAACATGTGCTTCGATTGGAATTCCATAGAGCATATTATCAAGCCCATTATCGCCGCTTTATCGGCCGTTTTTGGCCGATAAAGCGGCGATAATTTTAGCGCACAGGCTTGATAATATGCCCCTGTATTCGTTGAAAATATATCTCTTTATATAAACTTCAAGCAGGCTTGTGAATACAGTTATCAGGCTTTCAAATAGCGGTTTCAAGTTACTTAGTTCGAGTTGCCACAGTTCTTTCTAGCAATAAGAGTTCTTAGGGCCTTCTGGCCAGTTCAACAAAGTTCTTGTAGAGCGGGCGGTTTCCAGGGGAGCTGTCCCATGCCGCGTTGCCTTCCCGGGGTCGCTGTTCGTTGCGGCTCTCAGCCGAGCAGGTCACGGGTCATCCGGGGCAGCGGTGTTCTGTGGCGGCAGGGTCCTTTCCTCGTCGTTCGCTCCGACCCTGGAGGCGGCGGCTGTGTGGTGGCGGCAAGTGGCAGTACGGTCCCCAAGTGCAGGACGTACCCAGCCAAGTGCCGGTGCAGCTGTGCGCTCACGGCTGCGCTGTCGGGCAGGATACCGACCCAGAGGACTCTCACAGGGCGACTGTCCGTCTTTGCAAGTGGATTGGCTGCTCGTGGCGCAGTCAACTCGAGAGCTCGGACCGGACGGGTCCTCCTTCGCTTTGCTCTCGGGCTCCCGGTGCAGTTGCGGTCACGGTGTTCGGGCCAGCGGCGGCTGGACCTCACTTTGCTTTCGCTGTTGCTTTGGGCCCCGGTCACGGTGGTCAGGTGGATGTCGTTGCCTTGGAGGAGATTCCTCCGTCGGTGCTGCAGAGATAGGCAGCACACACAGTCGCTTTCGTCAGGGTGTAGCGCCCACTGGTCCTGGGGCGCTGGTCAGGGGGCAAGTTCACAGCAAGCCCTTGGAGATCTCTCAGCAGAGTTTGGCACAAAGTCTTGTAAAGCAAAAGTCTTCTCGCAGTCTTTCCTTTCTCCTCTCCTTCGGCAGCAAGGCACCAGACACAGGCAAGAGACAGCACCCTTCCTTGTCCTTCACGGTCCTTCTCGTCGGGCAGAGTTCCTTCTGTAGCCCAAACTGGATCTAACTTCCAAGGAGCAGGGCTCCTTCTTTTATATGGCATTTCTTTTGTTCTCGCAGGCCAGGGGGGCCTTTGCATAGCCACTTTCAGCCCTTGAGTACTCTGGTGGGTGTACTCCGGCTTCTGCTTTCAGTGTGAGGGGCAGGCGCATCAGACGCCCCACAGGAGGTGGAGCCAGCATTGTGCGGACAGGGGCCGCCAGAGTACCTTGTTGATGGGGGCTTCGCCCTTCCTGGGCGAGGTGTCGGCTGAGTCATCAGTCGCTCCCCAGGAGGGTGGAGCCGGCATTGTGGTGGTAGAGCACAGCAAGATCCAGAGTCAAGAGCCACTCCTACCTCCCACTAAGGTGTAATCTGCGCATTCACCACCTGTCATCCCCCCAGCCCTGTCACTCACACATCCCAGACAGTCAGATACACATACCAGCAGAGGCGGCTGAAATGGTTAGGCAAGCAAAGGCTAACTTTCTAAAAGTAGCATTTGCAAACCCAGGATACTAAAATAAACTTGACTACAAGAAATACTTTATCATCCTGAGTTCAGGCATACTAAACACGACTCGCTACCATGCTCCCTGAGCCTGCTGGGATTATAGGGTGTAATAATTCCAGCAGCTCAGTCTGGCCTAATGGAGCAGGTAGCCTTCAATAGTGAAATACGGTCTTGGTTGTAAGTCACTACCAGGACAGGCCACACACATCAGGGCTTGTCCTGCCTTACACCTACAACGCACCCTGCCCACAGGCCTACCATAGGGGTGACTAATATGTAGTCAAGGGAAGGTTCGGGGGCTGGCAAGTGGGTGCACTTGCCCAGCTAGCGTGACAGTACGAGACCGCACGCGGGTTCTGCGGTCGCAGTTCCCAGACACATCTTTACGGCTGCTTCGGTGGGTGGCGCAACCAGCGCTGCAGGCCCACTAGCAGTATTGGCATCTACAAGCCCCGGCACTCCTAGTGCACTTTACTAGGGACTGACAGTAAATCCAATGAACCAATCATGGATACCAATCGCATGTACAATTTACAGTAGGGAGCACTTGCACTGCGGCACGGGTCAGCCGTGGCGCAGTGCCCTGAGTATCGGAAAACCAGCAAAACGTCGGAGGCACATCAGCAAAAAGTGGAAGGGAGACTCACGCCAAGGTGCCAGGTCTAACATGTGTCCCCTCCAGCTGAAATGTGGGGGGAACTACCCTTCCCCAGGGAGTTCCACATCACTAAGGCGGAAAAATCTGGACAGACCGTCAGCGTTGGCGTGATCGGTGCCAGGGCGGTGTTCCACCGTAAAGTCCATACTCTGTAGAGAAATGGACCACCTCAACAGTTTCGGGTTCTCACCCCTCATTTGCATCAACCATCTGAGGGGTCTGTGGTCCGTCTGAACTCGGAAGTGAGACCCAAACAAGTAGGGTCTTAGCTTCTTCAGCGCCCAGACCACAGCAAATGCTTCACGCTCTATTGCACTCCACCTACTTTCCCGTGGAAGTAACCTCCTACTTATGAAGGCTACGGGTTGGTCAAAGCCCTCCTCAGTCATCTGTGAAAGAACAGCCCCTACACCATGCTCTGAAGCGTCTGTTTGCACTATGAATTCCTTGGAGAAATCGGGAGCCAGGAGCACGGGCGCCGTGCACATGGCAGTCTTCAGGGTGTCAAAAGCCTTCTGACAGGTGTCAGTCCAAATCACATTCCTGGGCTGCTTTTTCGAAGTCAGCTCTGTCAAGGGGGTCACAATCGTGCCATAGCCCTTGACAAACCTCCTGTAATACCCAGTGAGCCCCAGGAAGGCTCTCACTGCAGTCTGGGTCTTGGGGGGTTCCCAAGCCAGGATGGTCTCAATTTTGGGTTGCAAGGGTGCTACCTTGCCACTCCCCACTTGGTGTCCCAAGTACACCACTGAACCCTGCCCAATCTGGCACTTGCTTGCCTTGATTGTGAGGCCTGCTCTGCGCAGGGCCATCAACACTTCCCAGAGGTGTCGCAGGTGTTCTGGCCAGGTGCCACTGAACACCGCGATGTCATCCAGGTAGGCGGCACTGAGCTCGTCCAGCCCAGCCAACACCTGGTTGACCAATCTCTGAAAGGTGGCAGGGGCATTCTTCATCCCAAATGGCATAACCCGGAACTGGAAATGCCCATCTGGTGTCGAGAATGCCGACCTCTCCTTTGCCCCATCGGTCAAGGCGATCTGCCAGTACCCAGACGTCAAGTCAAACGTACTGAGGAACCGGGCAGCCCCCAGCCGATCAATGAGCTCGTCAGCTCTGGGGATGGGGTGCGCGTCAGTCTTCGTGACTGAATTGAGTCCTCTGTAGTCCACACAGAACCGGAGTTCGGGTGTGGCTCCTGGCGCAGCAGCCTTTGGGACCAAGACCACGGGGCTGGACCAAGGACTGCTGGAAGACTCAACCACCCCAAGGGCAAGCATCTTGGAGACCTCCTCCTTGATGCAGGCCCGGACCCTGTCAGTCACCCTGTAAGCCTTATGCTTCACAGGTAAGCTGTCTCCAGTGTCCACATCATGGACGCACCAATCTGTGACACTCGGAACCAGGGAGAACAGATCTGGAAACTGCCCCAGCAACTGGCGGCAGTCTTCCTGTTGTTCGGGGGTCAGGGTGGGTGAGAGGTTAACTCCATCCACTGACCCGTCTTTCTCACAGGCCACTAAGAGGTCAGGAAGAGGCTCCGACTCCTCCTCCATTCCGTCATCAGTCGCCAACAACATGCCCACTTCGGACCTTCGCAAGTGGGGCTTGAGGCGGTTGACATGTAGGACCCTCAAAGGGTTCCTGGGCGTCTTCATGTCCACCAAGTATGTCACTGGGCTCTTGCGCTCCACAACCTCGAATGGGCCTGTCCACTTATCTTGAAGGGCACAGGGCTCCACCGGGGCCAGGACATACACCTCTTGTCCAGGCTGAAGCTCGACCAGAGTGGCATTCTGGTCGTACCACCGCTTCATCTCCTCCTGGCTTGCTTCCAGATTTGCCTCGGCAAGTTGTCTGAAGCGTCTGGTTTGGTTTCTGAAGGCCAGCATGTAGCTATATACATTCTGGGGAGGTTTCCTGGGAGATTGCTCCCAGCCTTCCTTTACCAAACTCAGCGGTCCTCTCACGGGGTGACCGTACAGCAGTTCAAAGGGGCTGAACCCTAGGGACTTCTGTGGTACCTCGCGATATGCAAAGAGTAGGCATGGTAAGAGGACGTCCCACTTACGCCTCATCGGACCTTCCAGGCCCATGATCATGCCTTTCAGGGTTCGGTTGAATCTCTCAACCAACCCGTTACCTTGGGGATGGTAAGGCGTGGTGAACTTATACGTTACGCCGCACTCTTGCCAAAGGGACTTCATATATTTGGATATGAAGTTGGTCCCCCTGTCGCTCACCACCTCTAGAGGGAATCCCACTCGTGAGAAAATTCCCATCAGTGCACGTCCCACCACGGGGGCCGTCACTGTCCTCAGAGGGATGGCTTCAGGGTACCGGGTGGCATGGTCCACCAAGACCAGGATGAACCTGTTGCCCATGGCTGTCTTGGGGTCCAGAGGCCCAACGATGTCAATACCCACTCGCTGGAATGGCGTACCGACCACAGGGAAGGGTTGGAGGGGAGCCTTGTTCTTCCCTCCGGTCTTCCCACTTGCCTGGCAAGTCGGACAGGTTCTACAATGAGCGTCTGAGCTCTTGTGCATTTGGGGCCAGTAAAAGTGGGTGACAAGCCTGTCATAGGTCTTGTCCATCCCCAAATGTCCTGCTAAAGGCACATCATGAGCCAGACCCAGTAGGAAGGCTCTGAACTTCTGGGGTACCACCAGCACATGGGCTGACCCAGGTTCAGCAGCCTTAGGCTCTGAATACAGGAGGTCGTTCTCCCAGTACACATAATGTGTTTTGGCCTGAACACCATTGGCCTGGTCTGCAGCCTGCTGCCGCATACCCACGAGAGAAGGGCATTCTTTCTGCTCCTTGCAGAATTCCTCCCTGGAGGGTCCTCCTTCTTGCTGCCAATGGGTCAGCTCAGGCAGGTCCCCCAGTTCGGCGATCTGTTCCCCTGTAGGCTCCAGGGCATCCCCCTCAAGGTCTGCTTCCTCCTGGACCGTGGGAACTTCAGGGACCGGTTTCCCGTGCCCCCTGCGCCTTCTCCCTAAGGCCGGTTCCTGGGCCTCTCCTTCAGGCCCCAGGACCTCTTGATCACCCCTACTGGCTGCCATTGACCGGGTGGTCACGCACGGCCAGTCAGGCAGACCCACCATCCGCAGGTGAGTCGTTTTCTCCACCTTTTCCCAAGGGGAGTGTTCCAAGTCATTCCCTAGCAAACAGTCAACAGGCATGGTTTTTCTTACACAGACCTGCAGAGTACCAGAGACCCCCCCCCACTCGAAGGGAACTTGAGCCATCGGACACTGACTCTCAGAATTATCAGCGTTGATAACCCTACAGTAGGCATGGGGTACAACCTGCTCTTGAGACACCAGGTGCTGCCTCACTGCAGTCACACTGGCTCCTGTGTCTCTAAGAGCCTCAGCTTCCTTGCCATTGATGATCACCACCTGCCCATATTTCTTAGTGTTAGAGGGCAGGTAGTTCGTAGGGATCATCTCACTGTCTCCTAGCGAGACTAGGGTCATGTGAACGGGATCTCCACCCCCCGGGACCATCACTTCTTCTCCTAAGTGAACACTAGTCACTTGACGGGGCGGAGCACCAGTGGGTGCGGGTTTTCCAAACAGGCGACACTTGGGGTCACTGGATATGTGCCCAGGCTCGCCACATTTGTAACAATTGAAGGGCCCCTTTGGAACAGGCTTACCTGTCGGGGCCCCATTCTGCTTCGGGGGTGGGGGAGGCTGAGAACCTTGCTGCTGGTTCCCCTGGGAACTACTTTGGGGGCCTTTTTGGAACCCTTTCTGTTTTCCCCCCTTGTCCCCCCCACTCTTCTGCTGGGGACCCTGCCCACTCTTGGCGGAGTCTCCCACGAGACCCTTGTGGACCCTGGTGCTGAGCCAGCGGTCCGCCTCCTCAGCAAGCTTCCTCGGGTTGGACAGCTTGCTATCGATCAGGTGTTGGCGTAACTGAGGAAAACAGTGATCAGACAAGTGCTCCCATGCAATTAAATCAAAGAGACCTTGAAAATCATTCACTTTGCTACCCTTCACCCAACCATCCAGTGCTCTGCAAAAGTAAGTCACATACTCCACATACGTATTCCCAGGCCGCTTAGTACATCCCCTAAACTTCTGTCTATACATTTCAGGGGTAAGCCCGTACCTGTTCATTAAAGCTTCTTTCATGTGGGAATAGGATCTCTGATTCTCAACGGGCAAATCTAGCAAGGTATCTCGCCCTTCGCTAAGGAACCTTCCCCACAACCCCGCTCCCCAATCCTTGTCAGGGACCCGGTGGGAGGACATGGCTACCTCGTATGCCCTAAACCACTGTCCTATGTCATCCCCCTTAAAGAACTCTTTAACTACGTCCTTCGGGATGTGCACTCTTGACTCTACCTGCACTGGCGATGTGCTGCCACCAGAGGGAGGACGATCCAAGCCTCTTTCTTTCAGGCTCATCTCCCTCATTTTCACTTCGTAATCCATTTGGTGCTTTCGCTCTTCCAGCGCCATTCTTTTCGTTTCAAGCTCCAGTTGGATTTTTAATTCTGCCAGCTTTCTTTCGTGATTCCTTGTTTCTTTCCTATCTGCCAGCTCCTCTGGCGACAGGCCTTTACCAAAGCTGTGCACGCTGTCTTGTCTTTCGAGATCTATCAGATCTCCAAGTGCATTCTGCTCCTCAGTTGCAACTTGCTCCGCGAGGGCGTCTTGATCCTCCGGGGCCTTTCTGGACTCTATCCAGGCTTTCAGGGCCTTGTAGAGCTGCGGTTTGTTCTTGCAACCGGTGTGTGGAACCTTGAGTTTCTTGCAAAAAAACTTAAGTTCCGTTCTGGAGTACGTATCCAGCTTCGCTGCGTCCCACTCGACCTCCAACACCTCCGAGGTCGTGGACTCTGCTCCATCCAGGCTCTTCGTGCCCGGCATGGTTCTCACACTCGGAATCTTCTTTTCGGCAAAATTAAAAAGCAAAGTCTGTGGCTAAGTAACTGTAATCTGTAATCACTGTGCAATGGTCAGAGGTTAAGGTATAAATATTGCAAGCGTAAATTCGAAAAATCCCACCGCTGCAACCAATGTAGGAAGGGGGAGGCTCTAGTTGGCGCAGTGGCGACACTAGCGACAAGCAGGGACTCTCTCTTCCTCGTCAGGGCTGAGGGCTACCTTCCAGACAACCTCTGCTTACCCTCTAGGTAGTGTGGCTTAAGCATTCGTAGGGTAATCTTTGGGGCACATAGGGTTAAACACTTGCAATATTACACCGTCACAACCAACCCACCACACAATGAGACCAAACTGTATTCGTTGAAAATATATCTCTTTATATAAACTTCAAGCAGGCTTGTGAATACAGTTATCAGGCTTTCAAATAGCGGTTTCAAGTTACTTAGTTCGAGTTGCCACAGTTCTTTCTAGCAATAAGAGTTCTTAGGGCCTTCTGGCCAGTTCAACAAAGTTCTTGTAGAGCGGGCGGTTTCCAGGGGAGCTGTCCCACGTCGCGTTGCCTTCCCGGGGTCGCTGTTCGTTGCGGCTCTCAGCCGAGCAGGTCACGGGTCATCCGGGGCAGCGGTGTTCTGTGGCGGCAGGGTCCTTTCCTCGTCGTTCGCTCCGACCCTGGAGGCGGCGGCTGTGTGGTGGCGGCAAGTGGCAGTACGGTCCCCAAGTGCAGGACGTACCCAGCCAAGTGCCGGTGCAGCTGTGCGCTCACGGCTGCGCTGTCGGGCAGGATACCGACCCAGAGGACTCTCACAGGGCGACTGTCCGTCTTTGCAAGTGGATTGGCTGCTCGTGGCGCAGTCAACTCGAGAGCTCGGACCGGACGGGTCCTCCTTCGCTTTGCTCTCGGGCTCCCGGTGCAGTTGCGGTCACGGTGTTCGGGCCAGCGGCGGCTGGACCTCACTTTGCTTTCGCTGTTGCTTTGGGCCCCGGTCACGGTGGTCAGGTGAATGTCGTTGCCTTGGAGGAGATTCCTCCGTCGGTGCTGCAGAGATAGGCAGCACACACAGTCGCTTTCGTCAGGGTGTAGCGCCCACTGGTCCTGGGGCGCTGGTCAGGGGGCAAGTTCACAGCAAGCCCTTGGAGATCTCTCAGCAGAGTTTGGCACAAAGTCTTGTAAAGCAAAAGTCTTCTCGCAGTCTTTCCTTTCTCCTCTCCTTCGGCAGCAAGGCACCAGACACAGGCAAGAGACAGCACCCTTCCTTGTCCTTCACGGTCCTTCTCGTCGGGCAGAGTTCCTTCTGTAGCCCAAACTGGATCTAACTTCCAAGGAGCAGGGCTCCTTCTTTTATATGGCATTTCTTTTGTTCTCGCAGGCCAGGGGGGCCTTTGCATAGCCACTTTCAGCCCTTGAGTACTCTGGTGGGTGTACTCCGGCTTCTGCTTTCAGTGTGAGGGGCAGGCGCATCAGACGCCCCACAGGAGGTGGAGCCAGCATTGTGCGGACAGGGGCCGCCAGAGTACCTTGTTGATGGGGGCTTCGCCCTTCCTGGGCGAGGTGTCGGCTGAGTCATCAGTCGCTCCCCAGGAGGGTGGAGCCGGCATTGTGGTGGTAGAGCACAGCAAGATCCAGAGTCAAGAGCCACTCCTACCTCCCACTAAGGTGTAATCTGCGCATTCACCACCTGTCATCCCCCCAGCCCTGTCACTCACACATCCCAGACAGTCAGATACACATACCAGCAGAGGCGGCTGAAATGGTTAGGCAAGCAAAGGCTAACTTTCTAAAAGTAGCATTTGCAAACCCAGGATACTAAAATAAACTTGACTACAAGAAATACTTTATCATCCTGAGTTCAGGCATACTAAACACGACTCGCTACCATGCTCCCTGAGCCTGCTGGGATTATAGGGTGTAATAATTCCAGCAGCTCAGTCTGGCCTAATGGAGCAGGTAGCCTTCAATAGTGAAATACGGTCTTGGTTGTAAGTCACTACCAGGACAGGCCACACACATCAGGGCTTGTCCTGCCTTACACCTACAACGCACCCTGCCCACAGGCCTACCATAGGGGTGACTAATATGTAGTCAAGGGAAGGTTCGGGGGCTGGCAAGTGGGTGCACTTGCCCAGCTAGCGTGACAGTACGAGACCGCACGCGGGTTCTGCGGTCGCAGTTCCCAGACACATCTTTATGGCTGCTTCGGTGGGTGGCGCAACCAGCGCTGCAGGCCCACTAGCAGTATTGGCATCTACAAGCCCCGGCACTCCTAGTGCACTTTACTAGGGACTGACAGTAAATCCAATGAACCAATCATGGATACCAATCGCATGTACAATTTACAGTAGGGAGCACTTGCACTGCGGCACGGGTCAGCCGTGGTGCAGTGCCCTGAGTATCGGAAAACCAGCAAAACGTCGGAGGCACATCAGCAAAAAGTGGAAAGGAGACTCACGCCAAGGTGCCAGGTCTAACAGTCGCAGAGTGTGAACCCGTGAGTCGAGAAGGCACCGGAGCGAGAATTATCGAGTCCGTGGAATTTTTGAGCCCAAGACCCGCCGAGGCGGGGAATTGAACCCTGGTCCAGGGCCGATCTCAGCTTCCGGGTCTGCCGCCTCTAACCCCTGAGCCACACTTCTCCATGCCCTGGGATCTGGCAGGAGGAGGACCAGCAATGCTGTCACTGCACAGAGAGACCCATTATCATTCTGTGTGTGATAATTAGGCCGACATACAGAATGATTAGGGGCTGCTGCAGGCCATTGAATTCACAGCTGGAAAGTGAGCTGGCCCCTGCAGTGAGAGTTTCTAAACTCTCAGGCTGCTTGCAGAGGGACAGCTCGCTCCAATGTCTGATATTACAGACAAAAGGCGTTTGTGGAAGAATTCCTCACTGACACCGGACAAGAGACCCAAATAACACGCAGTCCGTGAAATCTATGGACAGTTAGTCACCCTAGTGACCACTGACACCACATGCTGTGTTGGCCTGAAACTCTTCATTCCACCAAACCTCTTGTGCCCTTTGTCAGAAGCGGCTTCACCAAACCGTCTCTCCAAGCTGCAGAGGAGGCCCCACTAGACCTTCCTCCCTCATCCACTTTGGAAGCCTCTCGAGACCTTCCCCAACTCTTTCTGGTTCTGTCCATCGCTTTATTCAGGCCAGCCACCTTGTACCTTTTTATCACTTTCTCATGTGGTCTGTGAGCCACACTTAAATCTCCTAAGTTTGGAATGATGTCTTAACCTGGATTTCAATTACATACAGAGAAGGCCGGTGTATTGGCTCCCCACCCCTCTTTAATTTCGCCTGCCACTGCCCATGCTCCGGCAACCATACCCACTTACCCTTTCCACTGCAACTCCCAACTTCATATGTAAGATAACCCCTCCCTCCTGCCTATTGTGTCCCCTCCATCTGCCTGTCAGTCTACCTCACTCATTTCCTCCATCATGCCCCCTATAGTCCACCCAGTATGCCTCCCCCTTGTCGACATAGTACCACTTCTGCCTCTGTCCAGCGTCCTATACACTCTCAGTGGCTTGGACTCCTTTTCCCCATAACCCTCGCACTGCGCCCATTCCGTGGGATACATATATCCCAACCCCGCCGCACTGGTATCCCAATAAAATTAGCCAACAAGGATTGTAGATGTTGTGGTCGTTGTTAGCCGCAGTTTTATTAGGATTATACATAGACTGGTTATCTGGTCATCATTAGCATGACCCCTGGTCACATTGGTCATTTGCGAACTGCCTTATGTCTGTCATAAATCATACATGTCATCATCATACTGTGCAGATTATATTGTGGTACATTCAGTTCGTAAATGGCCTGCCGAAACCAGTTATTTTGTTAGTCCTTGGTAGTCCTCTTTGTCGGGTTACTTCTGGGACCACCATTTGGTTGGTCAACCATGCCCTCTGCGTGTAGGGAGGGGTAGCTTCTCCCTGGAGTTAGGCCCCCAACTCGCTACCTTTTTGTGCCCCGCCATCCGGCCGGGTCTGGGCCGCGAGCACCATCTCCTTTTGCTACTCCCCTCCTTGGCCTGGCCACCTCACCCTGCCGTGCAGCATCCCAAAATGAGTGGCCCTCCTCCTACACACCGCCCTGTCGGTGTGTCTCCTTAGCCAACCATTTTACCAATTTCCAACACGCCGCAGGGAGGCTAACGTCTTACTGCAGCTCCCCCCGCAAGCTAGTGTGGTTCTTTTTTTTTTTTTTTAAATCTACAACCTGCAAGAGCCATTGCCCCCCACAGGTTATTCCAAAAGACTCTCAATCCTTCTTCAGATAGATGGACCCCGTCCTGGCCATACAGTTCCAGGCGTCTAGGGTGGATCAATTCATGTCTGATGGATTCCATCCCGTTGGTCTTGCAGAATTTGTGCATTGCAATGTTCAGTTTTCTTCTGGCGTTATCCACTATTTTGTTTAATTCAGCGCCCCTCCACTGTTTCCTACTGATCATCTCAGACCATATGATGGTTGTGCCGCCAAACCATGTGGATGCCTTTGTGAGGTCCGCCTGAATGGCCTGCCCCAATGCCTTCCGTCCCATTTGGGCCAGGTCGTTGCCACCGAGATGAATGATCAGGACGTCTGGGTGCCATGCTGAGTCTGCCAGCAGGTTTCCGAGTGTTACGGGCAGCTGGCTCCACTACATCCCAGGCTGCCCCAACCAGCGGATGCACATGGCTGTGGGTTTGCCCGACATCCTGTGGCCTGCCTGCTGCCACCATGTCTGCATCCTGGACACGAAGGAATGGCCCATTACCAACACCAGCAGGGAGCGTTCTCCTGCTGGAAAAAGAATTGCAAAGTCAGGTGGCTGTTGCAGCACTGGAGGTGCCATGTCTTTGGGGGGAGTGCTTGTTCTTTGACACCCTGCCGTGCGGCATCCCAAGGTGACCAACTCTGTCACTCACCCTGCTGTGCGGCATCCAAAAGTGAGTGGTCCCGACCCTCGCCAGTGTGATCTACAGTAGCTGTGGTCAGATGTAGCTTTTGTATGCCCAGGACCGCCACCTGCCGACTGCCTGAATTCTTTCCTCTGGCATGCCATGCTGCGATGCAGAGGTAGCTGCGCCGATCCTAAAATATTGGGGGGCAAAGTACTCTGAGGGGAGCCAGGCTCTGGAGAGGGCCTGGCACATCACAGCAGAAAATTGAAATTTGCTCCGATGGCTCCCATCTTGATGTTTGAAAAGTGACCCCTCACCCGCCAGGCTACCATGTATCTAAACAAGCAGCATACTGCGCAATACCTGCTCCCTTGAATGCATTGCAGCTGCATCACTGCGCCCTTCCCTGCCTGGTCCATTCATGACCTTCTCATAAGTATCTCCACTAAATCTGCCTGGGTCTGATGTCTGTGGCCTGGAGGCACCACCGTGCCGGTTCCTGCTTCCTAGGTGCCACCAGTTTGCTGATGCGGAAGGTGCCAAAGAATGCAGTGGAAAATGCTGCTTGGAAAAGTTGGAGCTCAAATCTGTCCTTTGTACATAACGCCAGTGTTTCCATTAGCTGGCCCAGTTTTTTTTAAATCAATGGGGTGCCTGCTATCCTCCCTTGCCCCTTCAGCTCTTCTCCATCCTTTCAGTTGCGCTTTGATGTAAAGGGATGCTGTGGGATCTTCCCCTGTGTGAATTTTGAAAAATGGGCTATAGCTGCCAAATGGGCCTGTGCCCCTGACCTTGTCTTCTTGTTAGTGAATGCCCATTGTAGGAATCGCTCCACTGCTCTTTGTGTCCCAACCCTGTAGTTCAGTGGTTGAATGCCCCCTATCTTCATTACTGTGGCTGCGTATTTCTTGTATCATTTAGTTGCCTCTGGGGTAAGAGCCTGATTCACCAGTGTGGTTAAATCTATGTCCCCAGGTCCCACAGATATACTAGAAAAGGGGTCATCTCCTTGTCCGCCCTGGTACTAGTTCCCTGAATCGACTCATCTGTGACCTGGACAGGGCATCTGCTACCGCGTTGTCCACCCCTGGTACATGGTGAGCTTTCAGATCCAGATTACCATCCAGCTGTAATTTAATCAACTGTCGCATTAGCCTTAAAGTGTCAGGGCACCTTGCTGCGCCTTTGTTAATGGCCTGAACTACCCCCTTGTTGTCTGACCATAATATCAGCTTCATGTCTCTTATCTCCTGCTTCCATACTGTCAATGCTACAATAATTGGGAACAGTTCCAGGAATGTTATATTACTGGTGATGCCATGCCTGTGCCACTTCTCCAGCCACCAGCTTGCACACCACTTTTCACTCAAGATTGCCGCAAAACCCATTCTCCCAGAAGCGTCTGTGAATAGGGCTATCTGTCTGGCTGTTACCCAGCCTTCTCTCCATATCAGGATACCGTTAAAGTCTGTGAGGAATTTGTCCCACATCAAAAGGTCCTGCTTGACCCCTGTCCCAAGACGGATGTGGTGGTGTTTGTGGGTGATACCTGAGGTCAACTGGAAAAGACTCTCCCTGCAGGGATTACCCTGGCTGCAAAGTTGAGCTTACCAATCAGCCTTTGCAATTCGCGGAGTGTTGCCTTATTGCGACCGCACAAGCCCCCGACTTCCGCCCTGAAATCCTTCACCTTTTCCTCAGGTAGCCTGGCCGTTCCTGCCACTGAGTCCTGCTCTATGCCCAGAAATGTGAGTCTTGTGGTGGGACCCACTGTTTTTTCAGGTGCCAGGGGGACCCCAAGGATCCCTACTAGCTCCTCAAAAGCTGCCAGTGCGTTACCGCAGACTGGAAAACCAGTGGAGCCTGTATAACTTAAAGTCGTCCAGGTAGTGAAGTTTCCCACCCGCCGGGTATCTGTCATGCAGGGCCCATTCCAAAAAGGTGGAAAACTGTTCAAAATATGCGCAGGATATTGAGCAGCCCATGGGCATTGCTTTGTAAATGAATAGGTCCCCTTCCCACTGGAAACCTAACAGGTGGAAGCTAGAGGGATTTAATGGTAGTAGACAGAATGCGGACTCAATGTCCGCCCTGGCCATTAGTGCCCCTTACCCCGCTGCTTTTACTAGGTCAATCGCATCGTCCACCGATGCATAACCCACTGAGCAAGCCACTATCCTTATCCCGCCATTCACCGAGGACTCCTCGGGGAACGAAAGATGGTGGATGAGTCTAAATTGCCCCGGCTCCTACTTGGGGACCACCCCCAGGGGAGAGATAACCAGGCCCTTCTGTAAATGTGGTGGAAGGGAGCCCTCTATTCTTCCCAATGACTTCTCTTTATCAAGTTTGTTGCGCACGACCCCTGGGTGTTGCATTGCAGATTTCAGCTTGTTTGCCCCTTCCAGTGGCAGTGGACCTGTGAATGGTATCACAAAACCTTCCTCAAAACCTACTAAGACTGCAGCGTCTGTTTTGTTAGGGTATTTGTTCACCAGTCAGCGAAGTTGTTATGTGTTTATTGGGTATCTGGCTAGCTGACAGTTTTGCAGACCTTGTGGTTCCCCCAACCCTGGCATCCCAGCGTTAGTGTTTCCTTTTCTTATCCTTCTTGTCCACTTTTGGCACTTGCTTGCTCCGGCATCCCACTGCAGAGTG
This sequence comes from Lissotriton vulgaris, assembly GCF_964263255.1. NCBI lineage: Eukaryota > Metazoa > Chordata > Amphibia > Caudata > Salamandridae > Lissotriton > Lissotriton vulgaris. The sequence continues at coordinate 829,307,280 of NC_141697.1, read as the reverse complement.
ATTTCCCCCACAGTTTGAACATGTGTGCTGGAATTTGCATGCTGCACCCCACGTGCAGTCCCCGGCATCATATTTCCAGCACATTGCTGTGGTTCCATTGGAGGATGGGGGTTTCCCTGTGCTCTGTTTTGATCTGTGGAAGGACTTGTCCCTCCCTTTGAGGTAGGAGTGCCGAAAGGACTGGTCGCTTTTCCCTGCCCAATCCTTTACCTCTTTGGCCACTAGCATTTTGTGTATAAAGTCAGATACATCCTCATCATTCCATTCCATCTCTGGGTGTCTCTGCATCTTTAGCCTGAAACCCTTGTCATATTCGAGCCATGCGTCCCTGGGAAACTGCCTCTGTGCCCAGTGAATATTGGCCTCATAGAGCCATAGGTCTGCTGCGCAGCATGGGAATCTTTCAACTATGATGCACACCATAATTCTGAAGGCATCCAGCCAGCTATCAAAGTTCCTTTCCTTCCTTGCTCTGTGCCTCTCCCTTCTATCCTCATCCTTTTTGTCGCAAGTTGTGAGGTCCAACCCCTCCAGCTGGATCTCTAGCAAGGAGAAAATGTCTATAAATTCCTTTCGCCATATCCTTTCTTTGACTGCCAAAGGAATAAGGCTTGCTAAACCGGCGGCTCTTGTGGTCAGGGAGGCAGGGCCAGGGAATGGCCTGGTGTATGCATCTGCAGCTGCCGCTTCGTGCGCTGGGCTGCTTGTATTGCCAGTGTTCCCCCATGCTGCCACTGGAGACCCTGTGCTACCTGCCCTTGCAGTTTAGACTGTCGCGCTCCAATTGTGATAATATGCTCACCGCTTGCCACTCTCATGACTGCCCCGCCGTGCTAGTTTGTCCTTGCTGGTGTGTCCCCAGGTGGCCGCTCTCTCCTCTGTGGCTTCTTTCTGGGCGCTTTCTTCTGGGGGTGGGCTATGGTCTTGTGTTTCTTGGGTGACAATGGCATTGTCAGCCTCCTGGGCCCCTGATCCTTTGCCTCTTTCCTGGCCCAGGTGTGGCTGAAGCCACTCACTGCCATGTACAGCCGATACCTCCCGATTGCACTTCAGCAGCTCTGTGAGCTCCTCTGGCTGCCTATCTGCCATTGCTCGTGGTGAGGTGCTGCTGCCCTTGTATGCACCAAAAACACGCTGTTCCTTTTTTTTTTTAAGTCGACCTGTTGCCGGCCAACACAGGCTGCCTTGCTCCTGTCCTCTGCCGCTACTGCAGAATGCTCATGTGCCCTCTCAGATGCTTTGGAGCAAATGCCGCACCTCTTGCTGGACCAACAGCTGATCGCGGCACCGGCCTCGATGATGAAATCGACCAGGTGCCGCTGGTCACAGCTTGGGCGTAACTACCTCCCACTCAAACCGCTGGTGGCTGCTCTGGTCGGCAGGGTGGAGCACGCCTCGAGGCCCCGGTTTAGCGATCAGTGGAAGCCCCTTCACTGCTGCCCGCAGCTCTAGCCCCACGGTGACGATGTCGCGGTGAGCGCGGTTCCAGGTACGGCAGGGCAAAGCACACCTCGAGGCTCCAGTGTCAAGATCAAACGCGGTTCCAGGCGCGACAGGGTTAGAGCACCCTCGGGTCCCGATGAAAAGATAAGGGGAGCCTCCGCAACGCTGCCCGTAGCTCTGGCCTCGCTGGTGGCGATGTCGCGGTCAATGCGGCTCCAGCCACGGCTGAGTAGAGCACGCCTCGGGGCCACGGCGGAAAGATAAGGGGAGCGCGGTGATGGGGAGATAAGGAGACCCCCGCCTCGCTGCTCCAGCCTCGCTGGTGGTCCCAAGCCTGGACAGGCATTTTTAGACCTGGTCAGGCAGTTGAATGGGGTGCACCTTCAGGCTCAGGGTGGAGTTCCTGGAATTTCGCTGAGAGCGGTGTTGCCGACCGTGGCTCCAGCTGCGATGGCTCAGGGAGTGGCACTCCTCGGGTGTAAGATTCACCGCCTGCTCCTCGTTGGGTCCCGGTTTCTCCTCCAATTTCTCCCTCTGGCGGCACTTCGCCTTGCCGTAGCTTGCTTCCTCGTCTAAAACAGCAACGGGGCGCCGCTCTCCCTGCTCCACGATGTTAGGAGCTACCTGAGAGAGCAGTGGCTTATATCCCCCCTCGCTCTTCTTGTTGCTCAGGTACTGAACCACCAGTGGGGGGTTCATACCTAGTTGTGTCCCCCTATTGGCCGTGGGGGTTTTTTGGCGCCAATGGGCGCTCCTGCGAGGGGTGTGCAGTTTCTTGGTGCTTCTGGGCGCTTTTGGGCACCCAGAACCGGTTCTCCCCCTGTGGCTCGGCGTGGGTTATGGCAGCGGCCTCTGCAAAAGTGCCACTCCTCCTCCTCCTCTTCCCCGTTTTATTTCATCGTATTATCTTCACAGGCCTCTTCCTCTTGTTCCTCGCTCCACTCCAATGCTGCAACCACAAAGGCAAAAGCCTTACCTGTATTGAGCCCCTCACTCAGTTTCAAACCCTTATGCCCCTGTAAGGGCTGGCTCGCATCCCTTGGGGAAATCTACCCTTCCGCCTTGTCTTCCACTGTGCATGTCCCCCTTTAGGGGGCAGACATTCCTGCCTCCTTGTCCATTGCACTGCCCTGCACTGTCCTGCACTCCACAGAGATGCTACTCAGGTCCCACTCTTTTTCCTGCTTACATCTCTCTATCCCCTGCCTGCCCAGTGCCGACTCAGCCCCTCGTGCCCCTTCCCCTGGTGCCCGTTGCTGAAAGCTGGCCTAGCGATGGCAGGCAGCAATCCCTTCACTGTGCTGTGCACTCTCCAGCCCAAGTGGTTACATGCTGTTGTCTGTCTCCGCTGGACCGCAGTGCATCCACCTGCTTTGCACTGTTGCAGTGTCCCTCTTGGGCTGCCTTCTCCCCCTGCCTCACCTGACTTCTGCATTTTAGTCTGTGGTGGTGAGCAGTCTAAGACTGCCACCACTACAAGCTCCGCTGAATGCTCCATGAGCGCTCCAGTGGTGCCTTCCATCCCCTGACAGCAAGTCTTAGCATCCTGCCTCACATAAGAGGTGGAGCTCAAACTCCCCTTTGTCCACCATTATAGGGGAAAAGTCTAGCCTAAAAAACTTTCCTCACTCGCCTGCCCTACGCTACCTGCCACCATGCACAACTTCACAAAATGCTGGTGGTTGGCCCTAATACTCCCTCCTTATGAGCAGTTACACACCCTTGCCTACTAGGGCTGACCAAAAAACGCTCCCAGTCCTCTGGAATCTACCACCTGCCCATCACTTGGGGGTTTACAAAAAGTGAGCAACCCAAAAATACCCTTGAGGGCTTGGGTAATGAAAATAAAAATATTTCATCTTATCCCTGTCTTGTTTTATTCAGTGTGATTTGGGATAGGTGTTTTTAGGTTCTGTTGAGTCACGTATTAATTTACTTATGTGTGTACCCACAGTCCTAATTTTTGTTTGTCTACTTATCTGTATATGAAGTGATTTCTTAAAAAATTCTTTTGATAAAATTATATTTTTCTATTACACCTTGTGTTGTTGTTTGTATGTTGTGTCTTGATGAAACAAATTGTTTCAATTTAATTAGAACTTTACAATGTCTGATTGATCTCTAATAAGGATTACTAATCTATCCTTCATAAAGTTGTTTTAAGTAATTAATTACGTACAAAATAAATTCCCTTGAAGGCATCACTTGAGGGAGCACACCTCCCCGGGTCGACTGCCTGCCGAGCCCCTAGTGACACAAGAAGGGCAAGCTTCGAAAGCGCCAAAGGCGTTAGAGGCATTTTGTGATGTAAATGCATGTAAGCTGGGCTAGGAAGGAGAATGAGAAAGAATGGTTTTGGAAGAGGAACACTGTTGCATTTACAAAACACAGATGGTGCTAAAAAAGACTAAAGAAAAAACGAATACAAAAAACACTGTACGATAAAAACACAGCAATGTACTGGGAAAAATGTTGGAATCATTTTGGGGAATTGCCTGTATGACCATCTCTTGGTTCCCACCTCATACAGAGATAGCGGAAGCACTTAATTTATAACAGCGGAGCCTCAGCTGGCTTCCCATTTGGAAAAACCTAGCTGGTGGTGTAGGAAGTAGGATTTTTATGTAATGCCAATGTAAGGAAATACAACCCTGATTTGGTTTATGGGGCTAACTTTAAAAAATCCCTAGTGCTCAATTTGTGGTAGTGTGGTCGAGCAGCTTAGGCTTATCAGAGGGGAGTGTTAAGCATTTGTTGTACAGACACAGACCATAAAGGGTTCACAGACTCCATAAGAAATATGAGACCAATTTATACAAATAAAAGTGATGTTTTTGTGAATTTAGACACCAGGATCTGTAGAATAACTTAAGTACATTCGGAAATATCTATTTTGGAAGTAAACAGTAAAATAACTCAAATAACAGTTTTGAGGTATGAGCCTCTGAATGCGACAATGTTAATCTATGAGAGAAAAAACACATGTAGCAAAACAGTACTTGCAGTCGGAGTTCAGAGGTGCCCTTTGGGGCATGTGTTGCTAGCAGGCCAAGTTCCAAAGCACTACCAGCAGTTTCCTATTACCTGATCTGGTGTGTCCGGGTGCAGAGGTGCTGGTCGGGATAGCAGCCTTGAGCACTACACTGGTAAAGTCAAGGGGACCTGAAAAAAAGAGGCTGCAATGGGGGACTTGGGAACAAGTCCTTCTGAACCCAAAGGGGAGCTCAGGTCGTGGGGACCCCTAGGCCAAGGGGACGCAGTCATAATTGTGAACCCAGGCTGGATGGCTTGGATCCAGAGGTGCTTGGTTGACTCCACTTGCGTTTGAGGATCTTGCGGTAGTCAGTAGAGCTGCACTTAGGAGAAAAACAAAACAGCAGGTCCACTCTGGTCATGGGGCTCATCTGTCCTGCAGTTTGTCAATGTGCAGGAAGGCTTACAAGTCAGTGGTGTCTGTACTGGACGAAGAGCAAGCCTTGGCCAGTGCAAATGTACCAGTACTCAGTGTTGGTGCAGGTGGGCCCTTGGAGTGTCTAACATCTTGAAAGTGTGCAGAAATACATGGTTGATCTCTTAGAGCGACAAAAACCTCCTGAAGGGCTGATCCCTCAGTGGCCATGATGGACAACAACACAGTGAACCAAGCAGATGCAGTCGGTACCCGCAGATGCAGGGAGATGACTCCTCCACCCCAAGGGAGATGATTGCTGGTTTTTGAAGTGCTGGGGGCGCCTCCAAGTGTTCAGGAGGATGCAAAGCTGCAGGACGAGTCAGGTCTTTGCAATTGTTAAAGAGCAAGCAACAAGGTAGGGGTTGACACCAGTTTCTGTGCAGGTCCTTGGTTCTCGCGATGCCAGCTCTTCTTTGTACTCTTCAGTTCCCAGGAAGTTGAATCTGTTGGTCTGGTGTCCAGAGGACCACTTAAATACTCAATTTGGGGTGTTTAAGGAAGTATATGCTAATAGCCAATGGGCTTCCTGCCGCTAGTGTAACTACACTCACTATATAACCACTTCCTGTGAGGAGTGGGCATAACACTGACCCAGTTGTCTCTATTTTCACCACAAACAAGATGGTGAAACCCTTCTTTGGCTGTTCACTTCAGGTAGCCCACCTTAAGGATGTTACTATCCTGTAAGTGAAACACACTATCTGAATATCTAATTTCCTGCCTGCTGTGCTGCCAAATGGGCACAAGGGCAGGGGGTGGCATGTCCCAGGCTAGGGGGGCAGCCATGGTCGCATATCAAAGGCGACTGAGGTTTTGAAGCCTCTGGCCTTGAAATGCTAAATGTCTAGCCATCCTGCAAGCATTGTTCCTGACCTCTGCGAGCGTGGGCTCTCCCTTGCAAGGGGTCAGACACTCGTCTTTGGAGGCAGGCTGGAAGATACCAGTCAGCCAACACAGCAAGTGACTAGTAGATTTACAGGGGGCATCTCAAAGGTGCCCTCTAGGTGGATGTTCTAATAAATCTGATACGGGCATCAGTAAAGATTTATTAATACAAAACACCATTATTTTCAATGAAGCCATCATGTAGCTGAGCAACTCGTAATGATCAGTGCCCAGTACATATTCTTACAATGGCTTCCTAAACTCTTTATTTTATTTTATTTTTAGTCCTCATTCACCTTGGAATCCAGCTCTGGGCCCCCCTGGTTACGGCACCTACCAGAGCATTTTGATTATTACCAAGGATCTTCTTAGTATCTCTTATCCTTTTTCCTTATTACTCTGCCCTGGCCCCCAACAGGCCATGCTGCAGATCATAAGGAGAATTAAGAGACCGTAAGGAAGATAGGTGTAATCATTGGACCAAACCCCACAATTTATTTCGACTTTGGCCACTTTAAAGCAGGCATCCACAATGTATTTATTATCTTTCCCAATGCTCTATCCAATCTTATTACATTTTTAACAGCTTTTATCCACTCTACATCATTTGGTGGCAGATTAAATATCCATTTTTTGCATATCTCTCTACGTGCCAAAAGAATCAGGTAGAAAATCATCTTTTTATCATTATTTGTAAGCTCAGCATGCACAGGCGATATCCGAAAAAACACCAGTTGAAGGCTTACCTGGAATTCAGTGTCCACTATGTGTGAGAAGGCTCTAATTACATCTTCCCAAAATTCTGAATCCCAGGGCAGTCCACAAACATGTGAATATCATCCACCTTCTCCTGGGAGCATTTTACACACCTTAATGGTCTTCCATCCCTCAGCTTCGATAGTCTGTATGGTGTCCAATATACTCTATGGAGACAGAAGAATGGCTTCCTGAACTCTTGCAATGTTTAGCAATGGAACTAGGCATCACAGGTGCACATCTGCTCATGCAGATGTGCCCTCATATAATATAATGCGCCTTGCTGACTCAGGGCTTTAAAAAGTTGCTGTAGTGGTGACTTAGATATAGTAGTGCTGTGTACTTGGGCATGCGCACAGCGAGTGACAAAGTTGTGTTTTTGGAATTTATTTATTTATAAAGTTCATATAGCGCGAACATGATCCAGAGGGATATCAGAGCGCTTCACAATTACGGATGGTCAAGGATAGGCAGGCGTCAAATACATAACAAAGGAAACAGTTACAAAGGGTGCAACACATCATCACAGTAAGTACAATGGATGAGGGAGTAAGGCTAGTATCTTCAAGCAAAAGATCGGAGCCCAATTAAGGTAAGAACTTGCACATAAGGAATCGTTTTACTTTAATTTTGAAGGCAGCCGTGGAGGTGAGACTGCGAATTTCAGGAGGGAAAGAGTTCCAGATCTGTGAAGCGGAGCCGGAGAAAGCTCTTCGACAAGTTCTCTTCTTTTGAAATATTTGTGGTTTCAGAAGGAAGGTATTAGCCCTTCTTGAGGGTCTGCCACCTCCTGATAGTTCTATCTTTTGGCATAGGTACTTGGCGGTTTTGAGATGGAGAGTCAGGCAGGCGATCTTTAGTGTATTCTTGCTTCAAAAGGCAGCCAATTTAGAGATTTTAGGACTGGGGATATGTGCGCAGATCTTTTAGTGCCCAGAGCAAGGGCTCGTAGCCCCGGCAACCGGTTTGAACTGGGCTATGCACAGGATCACCAAATGTGCCCCCAGGGAAAACTTCAAAGCACTCTTGGAGTGCACCCACCCAGCCCCAATACACTAAAGCCTGTCTGGGAGGTGGTTACACCTCCCTGTGACAGGAAACCTATTGTCCAGTCCTGCCCTGCTAGAGTTTCGTCCAGCAGCAGGAGGCCAGACTCGTGTCTGTGGCTGCAGCATCCATTTTGTGATGCCTGGGTTTTGTTAAGCTGGTACCAGGTGTATCGGTGTGGCCATGTTTCTCCCTCTAGAGGGTGGAATCATCCCTCTGCCGCCAGTACTGCCTTCAGGATTGATAAGGACTACCATAGGGGTGACTGATAGGTTTATATGTGCAGTGACATAAGGTAGATTTAGAGAACCTATATCTAAGTAAGGGGTGCCTACACCACCTTACACAGGATGCTGTAGTACACCTGTTGTGTAATTTTGGAAGGCTGCCCAGGGGTGGCATAATACATGCTGCAGCCACTGGTAGGCCTCTGGGGTACCTATGCCCTGGGTACATAGTGTACCATATACTAGGGACTCATAAGGGTCCCCAATTATCCAATCTGAAGTGTACCTAAAGTACATGGAATAGTTTTAGAGAGGAAGCAGCTAAGCTGGGGTCCTGGATAGCAGGGCCCCAGCCAGACTAAAGTCGAAAAACAGTGAAGCATCAGCAAAAAGTGGGGGTAACTATAAGAAGCAGATCATACTCTCCTACATAACCCCTCCAACGCAGGGACATTAAACTAACTTTGACCAGTTGAGTCTTCATGTTCTAAGTGGAAATATCTGGAGAGTCCATCTGCATTGGCATGGTTACTCCCAGGTCTATGTTCCACTGTATAGTCCATCCCCTGTAGGGCACTGGACCACCTCAAATGTTTGGGGTTTTCACCCTTCATCTGTTTTTGCCATAAGAGGTGCCTATGATCTGTCTGAACAATGAAGTGAGTGCCAAACAAGTATGGCCTCAGCTTCTTCAGAGCCCAAACCACAGCAAAGGCTTACTCTCAATGGCTGACCGACGTTTCTCTCTGGGGGTCGGCCTTCTGCTGATAAAAGCTACTGGCTGATCCTGACCTTCATCATTCAGTTGTGATAACACAGCCCCTACCCCCAACTCAGATGCATCTGTTTGAGCAATTAATTATTTTGACTAGTTAGGACTTTGCAGAATGGGAGCAGTGCACATGGCCTGCTTTAGGTCATCAAATGCCTTTTGACAGCTAACTGTCCACTGAACATTCTTTGGCATTCTTTTAGAAGTTATGTCATTCAAGGGGGGTCACTATGGTTTCATACCCCTTGACAAATCTTGTGTAGTATCCAGTCAGGGCCAATAAAGCTCTGACCTGAGTCTGGGTGGTTGGAGCAACCCAGTCCATGATGGTCTGGATTTTGCTCTGCAATGGTTGAACCTGGCCTCCACCTACAAAGTGGCCCAGGTATACAACCTGACTCTGCCCTATCTGGCACTTAGTGACCTTGATAGTTAGGCCTGCTTTCTGCAGGGCCTTCAAAACATTCCTCAGGTGGACCAGGTTTCCTCCCAGGTGGAGCTAAAGACAGCAATATCATCTAGATATGCTGCACTATAGTCTTCCAGGCCTGTAAGGACTTTGTTCACAAACCTTTGAAAAGTGGCAGATGCATTTTTCAAACCAAAGGGCATCACCACAAATAGGTAATGCCCACAAGGGGTAGAAAATGCTGTCTTTGGCTTTGCATCATCAGCTAGTCTGATCTGCCAGTAGCCAGCTGTCAAGGCAAATGTGCTCAGAAACTTGGCGTAGGCCAAAGTATCTATGACCTCATCTGCCCTTGGTATTGGATGGGCATCAGTCCTAGTGACTGCATTGAGACCCCTGTAGTCAACACAAAACCTCATCTCTTTCTTACCACCCTGGTGTGAGGTTTGTGCACTAACACTACTGGACTAGCCGAAGGGCTATCTGAGAGTTCAATAACTCCCAAATCCAACATCTTCTGGACTTCAGTCCTGATACAGTCCCTGACATGGTCAGATCCCTGTAAACCTTATTCTTAACAGGCAGACTGTCCCCTTTGTCCACTTCATGAGTGCACCAGGTAGTCTGACTTGGAGTCAGAGAAACCATATGCCTATACTGATTGAGTGCCTGTCTGCAATCAGCTTGCTGCTGGGCAGTGAGGCTGTGTGCCAAGGCCACACCATCTACTGACCCATCATCAGGGTTCTGTGAGAGCAGGTCAGGAGTGGAACACTCTCTTCCTCCTGTCCCTAATCAGTAGCCATGAGCAAGCCCATGTCTGCCCTGTAAACATATGGTTTTAGTCTGTTGACATGGAGTACCCTATGGGGGCTCCTGGGAGTTTCAAGGTCTACCAAGTATGTGACCTCTCCCTTCTGTTCAACAGTTGTAAGGGGGCCACTCCACTTGTATAAACACACAAGGATGGTGGTATTAACCATAGGGAAGGCGCAACTGGAAATATTCACTAATTCGTTTTTTATGCCAGTATTTTGACTGTACTAAAAGGAGGAGAGAACCACCCACCTCTCCTAATTTCTGCGCTCTAAGCTGCAATGCAAATATTTAAAATATTCCCTAGCACACGAAGAATTTACAACACAACAGTAGAACAGAGTTGCTCGTACTCGAGGACGCAGGTGTGAGGAAAGTATAGACGAGTGAACAATCTAACAAGATGTTGGTTACACGATTTTGGATAAAGAGCGATGATATTGAATACCCCAATAGAGACTTTACCCAAGCCGGAGGATCGTGTGAGTCGGAAATATCACTGCACGCTTATAAGTCCTAAGAGAAGCCCATTGAGCCTTGAAAAAGTCTCATGTACATTATACAGAGGCGACGAAACACCTGTTGGCAATTGGGCTTTCAACCAGTCACAGTAACTTACATTAAAAAGGATCAAGAGTTCAAGAAAATAATTAAAGACTGAAGAATCCTATTATTTGTTTTGCGTCTAGATCATATATTCTAATTGACTGACTGTACTACTGTTGTGTTATAAATTCTTCGTGTGCTAGGGAATATTTTAAATATGGTCACGCCACTTGTCCTGGAGGGCTGCTGGAGCCACAGGCTACAACACACACACTTTCTGCCCTGGCTGGTAAACAGTCAGTACAGCCTTTCGGTCATGCCAGGCCATTTGCAATTCCTGGCTAGCCTCAAGGTTCTTGGTGGCCTTCTTCATATACTCTGCCATCTTGGAGCAGAGACCAAGTACATAGTCCACAATATCCTGTTTGGGAGGGTGGCGAGGTAACTCCCATCCCTCCTTTACTAGACACTATGGACCCCTAACAGGATGTCCAAACAGAAGTTCAAAAGGGCTGTAACCAACCCCCTTCTGAGGAACCACCCTGTAGGCAAATAAAAGGCAGGGTAAAAGAATGTCCCATCTGCGCCTAAGCTTTTCTGGGAGACCTTTAATCATGCCCTTTAAGGTTTTTTTGAATCTCTCAACTAAACCATTGCACTGCGGGTGATAGGGTGTGGTGACTTTGTAATTCACTCCACACTCCTTCCACAAAGCAGTCAAGAAACTAGACATGAATTGTGCACCCCTGTCTGATACTACCTCCTTAGGGAAACCCACTCTGAAAATACTACCAGGAGGGCCCTTGCCACCCCAGGTGCTGTAGTTGTCCTAAGGGGAATGGCTTCTGGGTACCTAGTGGCATGGTCCACCGCCACCAGTATAAACATGTGCCCAGATGCTGTCTGAGGATCCATGGGACCAACTATATCAATCCCAACCCTCTCAAAGGGAACCCCCACCACAGGTAGTGGTCTCAGAGGGGCCTTTGTGGAACCACCTGACTTACCACTGGCTTGACAGGTGACACAGGAGCGACAAAACTCCTTGGTGTCTTCAGGCCTATGGGGCCAATGAAAGTGGGGGACAATCCTGTCCCAAAACTTGTTTTGGCCCAAGTGACCTGCTAAGGGAATATCATGGGCTAGTGTTAATAGGAAGCTACTAAACTTCATAGGTATGACCAACCTCCTAGTGGCTCCAGGCTTGGGGTCTCTACCCTCTGAGTATAGGAGTCCATCATCCCAATAGATCCTATGGGTTCCACTAGCAGTCCCAGCCTCAGCAGCAGCCTGCTTTCTGAAGGGTTCAAGAGAGGGGCAGCTCAGCTGCTCCTGGCTCAGATCTACCCTGGAAGGGCCCCTGTACCCAAGAACTCAACCTGATTAGGTTCAAACTCATCTGGCACAGTTCCTTCTTCAGGACTAAGATCATCTCCCTCAAGAGACTGATCTGTACTCTGAGTCAGGGGGAAGGCTCTGCCTTTACCCTACTGCTCCTCCTCTTGGGAGGCACATGGTCCATTCTTCCAGAATCCAGGGCCTTCTCAGTTTTAGACATTTTGACATGTGACCTGGTCACAGCAAACACATGTGCAGGGATTCCTAGCATTTCTACACGAGTCCTGAGCCCAAGCTGATGTTTCTAAATCATTGCCAAGCAAGCATTCAACAGGGAGGTCTGCACTTACCACAACCTTCTTAAGGCCAGTTACCCCTCCCCAGGAGAAATTAACAACTGCCAAGGAATGGTCAGTCCTGACATTGCTAGCATTGGTCACTTGGTACATCTCCCCATGTATGATCTGCTCAGGAGTCACAAGATCTTGTGTCACCATTGTGACACTTGCTCCTGTGTTACCATTGTGACACTTGCTCCTGTGTTCCTGAATGCCATAGCCTCGTTTCCATTTATCAAAGGCTGCTGTCTGTATTTGCCCAGATTACTGGGGCTGACAAAGGGGGACATATCCATGCCTCCATCACAGATCAGTACAGCCTGAGTTGGATCTCTGACTAGACCAGAGGCCACCTCAGAAACCAGGGTTAACCCTTCTACACTCTTATACTGAGTACCACCACTTGGAGCTGAACTAGGGGGAACAGTTGCCTTAGAGGTAATGGTGGCTGGAGGTGAGTCTTTGGACTTGGTACAATCACTAGCCCAATGGGTTTTCTGTTTACAGATTTTATACCATACCATGGTTTCTTTTGGACTTTTCCCTTGTTAGATTGGGACTCCTCACCAGATGCAGAGTTTGGGGGGCCTTGAGAAGACTTCTGGTATTTACCCTTGTCCCCACCCTTATCAGAGTTCTTAGAATCATGCTTCTTGGAGTCACCTTGGTTCTGAACTTTCTGCCTCACCCTGGTTCTGACCCATTTGTCTGCCTTCTGACCTAATTCTTGGGGAAAGTCAGATCAGAGTCCACCAGATACTGATGCAACAGCTGATTTTGATAATTATTAAGGATCTGCCCCCTCATAATTAAGTTGTACAATCCTTTAAAATCACACACCTTACTGCCAAGTAACCAGCCCTCCAGAGCCTAAGTAGCACAATCTACAAAGTCAATCCAGTCTTGAGTCTGTGCCTTTTGGGTGTCTCTGAACTTAATCCTGTATTGCTCAGTGGTTAAGCCAAACCCATCAATCAGAGCACTCTTCAAGACAGAATAATTATCAGCATCCTCTTCTCTTACTGTGAGGAGGTCGTCTCTGCCTTTGTCTGCAAAGGAGATCCACAAGATTGCTGCCCACTGCTCCTGAGGGACCCTCTGTACTTTACAGGCCCTCTCAAGTGCAGTTATCCATTTGTGGATGTCATCCCCACTCTGGTAGGGAAAGACAATATTGTTCAGGATTCTATGGTCATGAGTATGTTCTCTTCTTCTAGGGACACTGTAGCTGCCACCATGGGGCTCTAGCCCCAACTTTTTAGAAGCTCTCTGGAGCGCCAGGAATTCCTGATATAAAGCCAAGTGCTCTTTCTTGATCCTAAGTTTTTCTTCCTCAAACTCAAGCAGTCTGCACTTTCTATCGTGGGAAGACTCCCTCCTGTAGGAGGCTGAGGTCCTATGAGAGACAGAGGTCCCTACAGATGAACCAGAAAGGTTAGATTCCAGAGAATGAGATCTAGACCTTCTAGGTACACTGCTAACTCTCCCTAGAGGGGTGAAGAGAGGGCCACTGGGGCTCTCTTCTTCATTTCCAGGGAGAATTGGATTGTCCAGGTTAGAATCATAATTTTCTTTCTGGTCAGCATCAAGTCTAGGTCTTGGACGTTTTTACCTCCTTGCCTTTCCTCTTCTGCTCCCTCACCAAACCTGCCTGCCTCATCAGACCCAGGGGTCTTTCTGAGGTCATCTAAAAGCAATACCTCTATGAGGCATTGGGCCTTAAGGTTTTTCCCTGTCTTCAATTTCCTAGATGCACACATTTCTCAGTTCTTGAAATGGGGCATGGTCATACTTGGTTAATCTAGAGCTACTGGCTTCAGCCCTTGAAGACATACTAATGTGGTGTGGTGTCTGCACCTACCTATTCTAGTGGGACTACTAAACTCTCTCTTGAGTTGTAGAACGGGTGTGCTAAGCCCTTGACACACAACTCTGAGTTCAGTAGAACTTACTTTATTCTATTCTTGATTTATATGTACCTATAGTGGTTTTCAGTTAGTCACTCAATGAGATTATCTGGTAAAGCAATAGCAAGCTTGAATTCCACTGCTGCCACCAATGTGAAAAGTTGGCCTGGCATATGCTGTCCACTAGTTATAGAGGGCACCTTGCACCAGTCCAAAGAACCCTTATTGATGATGGGTTTAAAGACAACCTTTATTGAAAGCTATCCTAGTGGTAGCTATGGAGAGCATTATTAAGTATCAATGTGAGAGAGAGAGAATGAGAGGACTAGTGCTTATCCCCTGAAGTAATGTATCTAATCAAGAAGAACTAGTCTAACTAGACGTGGTAGGAGACTCAAAAGTGTATGGTTGACGATGTATGGTAAAGAAAAGTCTTATTTCTTGTAATAAAGCCCTCACCTTCAAGAAAGACTGGGCCTATATCGCCTAGCATTGCACCAGGGACTGGCTGGTGCTCATCAACAAAACCGCCAAACGATTATCTGATGCCATGATAATCGACATTCAAGCTACAGAAAGGCACTTCAAAACCACCATAACGGGATTCAAGAAAAAACTGGATGAACAGAACAAAGAGAGGGTAGAATACAAGGAGTACCTAACCCAAGCCAAGATAACAAAATTCCAAAAAGACCTGAAGAAGTTTTCCTATGTAAAGACATACCCCTACACAGAACAAAACTATGTAGCACCAAATAAAACAGATAAAGCAAGTGAAACATCAGGAGACAGCAGCTCAACATCCAGCGACTCCAGCGCAGGTTCCTCAAAGTCAAGGGGCAGGGGACACCAACAACACTGGCAACAACCATGGCACGGACCACCACAAGGACATCATTTTGGACCCTCACCCTTTGCCCCCCCCTCAGGACCCGTACTTCGGCTGGCCTCCGATGTACCAATTTGAACCCCTCACGTTTTTTTTAGGATAGGGCCGTAGATCTCAGGGCCGGAGGCGAAACAACCAACAAGTACACTGGGCAGCAGAAGAAGAACCAGTCAGTGCAAATACCCGGAACAAAACACAGAAAACACAACCCGGACAAAGTGGACATCTCTAGGATCCCAAGATGAACAGGTACCCGCAGGACCCAATATAGAAACGCCCACCACATTAGTATTTAACCTGTCCAGCACCCCACTAACCCCTACAGGGGAGAACGTACTCAACAAAGGACTCTCATTTGTCCCTACCACCAGACTGGACAAGTTCCAGCTCCATATGGAACTAGCTGATTTCTTTAGGAAACTCAAACTTAAGGCCTTCTTTGAGAAATACCAGACCATGGATGATAACACCAAAACCAACGAGACAGGCCGAAACTCAAATCCACCTTCATACCCCCGCCCACAACTGTCCCAGTAGAAATCACCACTTTTGAACAGGCAGTCTACCACGAAGTTGAACAAATTGAAACCACAGCAGGAACTTTGAATAACCTGTCAAAGATGGACAGAGAGATCATCAAGAATCTGCAAGACAATCCCACACTCATTATCAAACCAGCTGACAAAGGCTGAGGAATCGTCCTACAGGATAGAACAGATTATGACAATGAATGCCGCAGACTCCTTCATGACCAACGGAACTATAGACATCTCAGAATTTATCCCACCAAGACACTACAAGCATCCATCAGAAATCTAGTGGAGCAAGCAGAGGACGAACAACACATCTCCAAACAAGAGGCAGACTATCTACGCACAAAGAACAAGGCACCGTATTTCTACACAGTGCCAAAGGTCCACAAAGAAACAAGACCCCTGCCAGGACACCCTATTGGTCTGGCATCAGCTCGCTACTGAAACCCCTTTCCAGGTATTGTGATTTTTTCTTAAATCCTCTGGTACAGAAGACACCCACATACATCAAGGACACCAAGCATTTTCTGAACATCATTAAAGACTTGAGTTTTGACCCAACGAGCCAACTCCTGGTGGGACTGGACATAGAGAGCCTCTACACGAATCTCCCACAGGATGACACCTTACAAGTACTGCATGAAATCTTGATGGAAACACCTTGGGAATACCATACACCAAGAGAGTTCATCCTGGAATGCCCAAAACTCGCCCTTACGGAAAACTACTTGGAATATAAGGAGGAATCAAAAATTTGCTAGCATTCGTGCCAAGAATTTTCAATTCTATTAAGGACGCGGAGGGGAGGATGAAGTGTAGTTCCTATATTCCCAATAGGCTCTGCGCATTGGAATAACATACACTATAGTTTAGAAGTAGGACTGAGGTCGACTAGGTCTCTATCGTATATATTAAACTTAATTGTGAGTGCCAGGTACCTCAGAGGTCACTAGAAACTTTCTCGAATAAACAAGAAGGGATTAGTTTCTGACAACCGCATAAACATGACAACTTTGTTTCCCAAGAATAGGAAATCAATCTCTAGAGTCGCAGAAACAATAGATAGCTATTTTACTCAGTCAATCGTGCATGCTTCGTTTCACCATAGGTGCTGAGTAAATAGAGAGACAGGCGTTTTCAACAAAAAGCATTTATTGAACAGTCTTCTTTCTCAAGCATAAGAAATGTACTGCTAAAATTGTAATACTGGTTATAAAGTAAAGAGTATATAATGGGAACAGTATTATAAAGTAGTACTGTAAAAGCATGATATGGTTTCTAAGCCATAAATTGCTTAAAACATATCAAATACATACAGTGATAACATAATGACTAAAAGTACTCAACTGGTGATTCTAAAATATGCCTACCCCGGTGTACCTAACCTAAGACTAGTTCAAGGGAAGAAGTAAGTGAGAAGTAGGTTAAGTTTAGTAGTTCTCTGCCAAGAATCTATTCCAAGAATTCTCTAAGGGTCTAATCAGCTCCGTACCTTGGTTTTAGAATGAAGGAGGTCTTGTATCTCTCTCTCAGGACTCGATTTCCCAGATACCCGCAAGGGTAAGCCGGAAACACTGGAACTGGATTTCTCTGCAAGAGAAAAGACAGCTTCTCTCAGTGCGTCAGCTGGAGAGTCGGCTTCCTTCAGCACTTGCTGCTGCAGGGCGTCGGGCAAGTAGTTCGTCGATCTGCTCGAAACCACCGTGTGTTTGTCTGGGCAAATGAATGCATTTTTATACCTTGAAGGTGCCGAGTTTGACGTATGATTGGACTTAATAACGTCACTCAAAGACTCAATTCTTTGAAACCTCCAGGAGTTCTTGGATAAATCAATCTTCAAGCAGGGGGGAAGTCCCTAGCTACTGAAAGCGGGTTTTTCCAAGAAATCGTTGTTGATTTTCGGAACTTAGTGGAAGTAGCCATGCCGTATTTGGGCTGCAAGGCTCAAGCCAAATATGGTACTGATTTCTATGCCTATATAAGGATTGGATAATGTATACCCATATAAGGGCATGAATCGGGAAAATTTACACTAGGGTCCTAGATTTGTTTACAACAAGGATTATGCTATCTCTTTCTTTACTGTATAAAACACAGCAGCCAATAAAACATTCAATTAGTTGTCACAAAACTACATTGCTCATGAGTCTTTGCAATGGTAACGCCTCTTTGGCCCTCCATAAGAGCCCTGAGTCCAATCCCATCATTCTCTTTCTTTGCTCGAACTGCAACAGTCCATATATCAACAAATAACAGCAGAACATCCTCCAACATGGAAGTTAATACCGAACCAAGATCCATCTGTAGTCTTCAACTGGAAGAACTTATTACTCAGACTTCTTGTCTGCACCTAGGAAAAAATGAACAACCCGTAATATCTGTGTATCATAATCATCATCATTCTATTATGAACGGGTGGCTAATATGAAAAAAATCTTGTACATAGCCGGGTGGGATAATCCTCGCCTCCATGTCCTTAATAGAATTGAAAATTCTTGGCGCGAATGCAAGGAAATATTTCATTCTATTACAGGACCGGAGGCTTCGGTTTACGCTAGTTTAACGCTTTATTAAATACAACTAATGTAATGTCTCCCACCAGCCTATAGTAAAATTGCTTAAAAGTTGATTCTGCAAACCAATCAGCACAATGCATAATATCCTGAATGTTAGAACCTAACATGTAAGACATGGATGCCATGGCACCTCGTACTGAATGTGCTCCAAATTTCTGAATGTCAATACCAGCCTGTTTCATAATGTAATGAAGCCATCTAGCAATAGTTGCTGCCGATACCGACTTAACAGGTTTCTGCACTGCAATGAGCAGTTGAGTAGAACCCTCTGGTCTCAATAATCTAGTACATTCCTCGTATTCTTTCAAACAGTGTGCACCACACATGATTTCTCATTGCTGGGAAAAGCATTATATGCAACATGTCTAGATAGAGTTTTAGTACGACCTGAAATAGTAAAAGAAACTCCCTCCGGGTAAATACTCTACCTGTAACCTCCAACGTTCGTACATCCGATGAGCGCCTGCATGCCGAAAGACATAGAAGCATTGCCAACTTAGCAAACAACTGTTTCCGGGATAGAAGATTGTTCACTGGCCAGTTATTAAATAAGTAAATAACAAGTGAGACATCCCATAAACTAGAGTAGTTAGGTTTAGGCGGATTCGCCACCGAATACCCTTCAGAAGCTTATATATCAATGGATGCATTCCAATAGGTTTTCCATCCACCTGGTTATGTCCCGCCGAGATGGCCGATCTAAAATTATTTACTGACCGGTATGCCAAACCCTCGGCTGCTTTGTCAGGTTTTTTTTTCACAACATGGGTTAGGCCTGCCCCCACGGGATCCAAGTGCCGTTCCAGGCACCAACCCATCCAGTCCTTCCAGGCTGAAGAGTATCGTTTTCTAGGTGACGGGGCCCAAGCCTGCTTGATGAATGCTGAAGCTGTCTCCGAAAACCCCAGCATTTCCCACTGTTGCGGGAAAGCCGCTATGCCATCAGGGACAGCCTTCCCTCTAGGATCAATGGATGCTGTTACCCGTGAGGTCCCAGGAGTAGGGACCTCGACCACGGAAGCATCCTGGGGAGGTCGCAGCTCATCTCCAGTAACACTGGGAACCATGGCTGCGACCTCCACAGGGGCGTCACCAGTATCACTTCCGTCTGCTGCTTGAAAATGTGTGACGTCACCCTGGGTATTAAGAGGAATGGAGGGAACGCAAAATTCAATGCTCCTGACCAGTTTTGCAGGAATGCGTCGGTCGGTTTCGCCACTGGGTCCGGCCTCCAACTGAAAAAATTGGGAAGCAGACGGTTCAACCTGGACGCAAACATGTCCATCTGACATTGACCCCAAAAGTTCTGTAACCACTGGAACACTCTCGGATTCAGCTGCGAATCGCTGTAATCCCTGAGGTGTCTCGAATTCCAGTCCGCCACTAGGTTGGACTGACTCAGGATGTATTCCGCTATCACCGTAATCTGACGATTCAGGCAATAATGCCAAAAATCCTTGGCAATCTCTACGGAAAGAGACGATCTTGTTCCCCCCAACTTGTTTATGTATGTCCATCCGTAGAAGGATGCAACACAAATTCTACTTGGGGGATAGAGTCTGAATCACGAAAGAACCCGCCAGGAGCTCTAGACAATTTATGTGTAATGACAATTCTTGGGGCGACCATCGACCGCCTGTGGAGATATCTCCGCAGCGTGCCCCCAACCCCAACGGCTGGCGTCGGATTCGTTGATGAACTCTGGCTGGGAGTTGAAAATGGCTCTTCCGTTCCACGCTTCCACGTGGCCCAGCCACCACTGCATCTCTTCCCTCACCTCTTGGGTTAATGGAACCAAGTCCGTGTAAGCGAGGCCTTTCTGTAAATGCTGAGTTTTCAGCCTCTGCAGTGCTCTGTAATGAAGGGGCACTGGTAAGATCGCCTGAAACAATCAATCAATCAATCACAGACATTTATATAGCGCACTACTTACCCGGAGGGTCTCAAGGCGCTGAATGGAGGACTCTAGTAACCCCACTATTCTGGCAATAACTCTGAAAGACAATCGCTGCTTGCTGAGAAGTGACGTAATCTCTTTTCTGAGATCCTTCAACTTCGATTAGGGAAGACTCAATTGTGCCAACTGTGAGTCTATCACAAACTCCAAAAGTCTGTCTTCTGCACCGGAACTAGTGCAGATTTGGCGTGAATGATCACAAAACCCAGACTCTGCAATAGGGAAGGAATAGGAGCTGAGGAAAGCCTGAAAGGAAGGGCTGAGTACTCGTACCACCGACCTTTTCATTGAGATTGCAGGAAACCGTGGTGTGGAGGAGAAATCAGAATGGACAGGTAGGCATCCAGTCCCCTTGCTTCAACAGATCCGTTAGAATATGGATCCCTTCCATTTTGAAATGTTTGTAAATGAGGTACTGATTAAATTCCCTCAATTTCAAAACCAGTCTGTGTCTGGCACCTTTCTTCTGGACCAGAAAGACATTGCTGCAAAAGCTGTGAGGCCTGCCGTCGCAAAGCATAATCGTGTTTTTTTGCAGCAATTCTGCTATTTCAGAGTTTATAAATAGCACTCTTGTTGGGAAAAATGGAGAGGTTTGGGTAAACTGCCCTGATGTGGTGTATTGTAGAACTCTAGGTGAAAACCCTGAATCGTCTGAATTACCCACGCATCCTGTGCTAAAATACGCCAATTCTGAACAAAGGCCTGAGTTCGACCCCCCCCAATGGAAGTAGAGATAGGTCTTTAAAGCTTACCTGAGGAATTTGGGGCCCGATGTAGGTAAACGCGATTTTCCGATTTCAAAATACCGAGGCGGGCCGAATCGGTATTCTGAAATCGGAAAACGAGATGTAGGGAAAAAAAACCGAATGAATACCGATTCGGTCGGCATCGGTAATGAGAATCGGTACGTTCCGAATCGGCTCGGTCCGAATCGGAAAGTACCGAATCGTCTAACAACGAATCGGAAATTACCGAATCGGCTACCACCGAATCGGATATTCCCGAATCGGCGAATACCGAATCGGTACAAGCCGATTCGGTAAAATCCGATTCGGCAATCATAGATTCGTAGCCATGAAAACACACCCATGGCGAAAAAGCCCATAGGAATGCATTGAAGGAACCGAATCGGCTTTTACCGATTCGGATAATACCGAATCGGATTTTTCCGATTCGGATTTTACCGATTCGGTAAAAGCCGATTCGGCAAAAGCCGATTCAGCCAATGAGGTGGCTCCCCCTCCCCCACCCAAACAGGGAGTGGCAACACTGGCAGGTGCAGCTAATTAAGAAGTTTCTGGAGAGCCAGCCTGAGCTCAACACTCACAGTTTGCAGCAGTGGGAGTAGGAGGTTGCCAACTGAACTGGAGAACATGGCAGAGCAGACAGAAAGCCAGAAGTCCTCCCAGAAGAGGAAGCCCAAGTTCACCACCACCGAACTTCAGGTGCTGGTGGAGGAGGTGGTGAGGGTGCACCGCCAGCTGTTTGGCAAGCTGTCCCTGAACGTGCCAGACAGCACCAAGAGGAGAATCTGGGCCGACATCGCCCAGAAGGTGAATGCTGCGGGTGTCACCCCCAGGTCTGTCGAAGAACTGAAAAAAAGGTTCTATGACATCCGCAGCCTCACTAAGAGGAAGATGGGCGAGATACAGAGGCAGGCTGGAGGCACAGGAGGAGGCAGGAACCCGGCGCCACCCCTCACCGAGCTGGAGGAACTGGTCTCCAGCACCATTGAGAGGGAGAGTGTCGTTGGAATCGGGACCCTGGACAGCTCTGCGAGAGCCACAGCTACAGGTAAGAAGCATGCGCATCATGACACACCCTACCAGACACCTCCCCATTAGACACAATGCATAGGCAAACCCCAGCACAGTACTGTCACCAACATACAAGAGACAAGCATCATGGTACATGTAGTCAGCAGAAGTTAGCTAACTATGGCAGTGCAGATTCACAAGACAGGAAACAGTGTGACACAGTGTAAGGAGATGCAAGGACATGTGGAATGCTATAATTGTACTGACTGTAATACATCGGCACTCAGTTTACAAATGCTCCTTTGTACCTAGGGGCCCCATCAGGCGGAACAACCGTGACAGCGGAGGGAGCAGCACCGTCCGACACTGCAGTCGCAGGGCCCAGCACCAGCCAGGCTGGCCAGGAGGAGGAGGAGGAAGGAGACACCACAGGGCTAGGTATGGAGGGAGTCCTGGTCATTGACTTCCATGCAGTGCACTCCCCAGTACTGCCCAGCACACCCCCCTTGCAATTCTCACCAGAGAACTCCCCTACAAGGGACACCATACCGCCTACACCAGCTCCTGCCACAACCGTGGCCTTGCCACCTGTTCAACCTGTCCTGGGAGCAGGGGCTCAGGGACCGGCCAGCTTCACACCCCCACCAGTCGCACCCCAGCCCACTCAGCAGGCTGGAAGCAGCAGTGCCCGGCGCCGTAACATCACCACCACTGCTGCGCCAGCACGGGAGGGCAGTGTATTCCTGGGCCTGGAGGGACAAATGGTGAAAATTCAGCGGCAACAAGCCAGATCTACTATGGCCTGCCAACGCCAGCTCCTGCAGCACAACATGCAGATGGGAGAGTTGGTGAAGGGATTCCAGGCCGTGGTGGAATCCAACAAGGAGGTGGCAGCAGGGTTAGGCAGGCTAACCACTGCCATCACCCACTCAGCAAGCAGACAGGAGGAGCATGAGCAGGTGCGCAGGCGGGATGCCCGGGTTCTGAACCGCGCCATGGGCCGCCTTGCAGCGGCGACGGCACAACTGTGCCATCGCAGCGCCAACCAGGAATCCGTCCTTAGTCAGCATACGGCTGAGCTTACTAGGGGGATGGCCAGGATCACCACTGCCATGGAGGCCATGATAATTTCAAACACCGCCTCCAATCCGGCCCTGGACCTGGGTGATGCTGGGGACAGCAGCAGCCGCAGCAGCCCGGCCAGCGCTGCGTCTGAGCCACGGAGGAGCACCAGGCGCTCCGCTGATGCTGCTGGACATTCAGAGGGGGCTGAGGGACACCCCAGTGGGTCTGGCAAGCGGGCAAAAAAATAGCCTGGCAAGGGCGGATGAGGCAACCAGAACCCTGGACTTTATTTGATTTTACATACTCCATTTTTTGATGCACATCAGTGCTGTAACTGTGGTGCAACACTATTAAAATTTGTTTTTTCCAAGCAACATTTAGCTGTCTTTGCATCTGTACTCAGTCAGAAATAGTTCTCAGTGATCTCCTCACGTCTGTATCTGCCATCACTTGGCGTACACACCCCAGCTGGCTGTGTCAGTGGCACAGCTTCGTCGTCGTCATAGTCCTCGTAGTCAGACAACTCCACCTCAGTGCCCTTCTTGACCGCAAGGTTGTGTAACATTGCACATACAGCTATGATCTTGCAGCAGGTGATGGGGGTATACTGCCTTGCACCTCCACTCTTGTGCAGGCATCTGAATCTACTTTTCCAGATGCCAAAGGTCCGTTCAACAACATTCCTTGTGCGTATGTGGGCCCGGTTATACCTCCTTTGGCTGGGTGTGGAGGGGTTGAGGTAGGGGGTGAGTATGAATGAGCGGAGGGCATATGCACTGTCGCCTGGAAGAGAAAGGGGTCACATTAGACACATGCATACATGTATTGCACCTACCTACTATGTGTTATGGGGGTCTGATGATGTGTCTCACCTAGGAGGTATCCTTCTCCAAATTCGCCAGCCATCAGCCGTGCATATATGCCGCTCTGTTGGAATATATAGGAGTCATGGGTACTCCCTGGAAATTTTTCTACCAGGTCTGTGATGGTGCACTTGGCATTGCAGATCACCTGCACGTTGATGGTGTGTGTAGATTTCCGATTGCGGTATATGTATTCGGTGTCCGCTGGTGGGCAAATCGGAATGTGCGTGCCATCTATGCAACCGATGATTTGGGGAAATTGTGCCATCTGGTAGAAGTCAGCTTTAGTTTGTAGCAGTTCTGCGTGGGTTGCAGGGAAAGAGATGTATTGGTCCATCCTGTCTATCATGGCGTCAAGGAATATGTGGAAGAACCTTGACAGGCTGCTCTGGCTCACCCCTCCTGCTGCTGCTACTCCACTTTGATAGCTGCCAGACGCTAGCAGGTGTAGGCTGCATAGCACCTGGACGTGCGCAGGGATGGCGTGTGCCCTTGGGGTGTGGTGGTCCAAGAATGGCTTAAGGTCCCTGATGAGCTCAAGTATGGTGTCAGAGTCCAGCCTGTATCTCTGTAGGATCTCAGCCTCAGTGAGCATGAACAGGGTTATCCTCTGTCTGTAGACCTGTTCATTTCTTAGCCATTCCCTCTGTCCTTCCTGCTGTAGCCGTAGCCGCCTCGCAATGACATAGAAAGCTGCCATCCTGCAAGTTGCAATGCATTTTGGGACTGTTTATATGGGTTGGAGTTGGTTACCACCTGATTGCAATCCATGGTAAATACCGAGTGAATTCTACCGATTTTGAGCCGATTTCGGTGTTTCTGTGCCTCCCTACATCTCCCCAACTGTCGGAATCGGGGAATTTCCCGATCGGAGATTCATACGAATCGGCATGTTTTCCGAATCGGCTCATGTCCGAATCGGTATTTGTACCGATTCGGTACATGGACCGAATCGGTGATTTTCCGAATCGGTGTCACTAACGAATCGGTACATGGACCGAATCGGTGATTTTCCGATTCGGTGTCACTAACGATTCGGTACATGGACCGAATCGGTGAATTTCCGATTCGGTGCCACTAACGAATCGGTTAATGGACCGAATCGGTGATTTTCCGATTCGGTGTCACTAACGATTCGGTACATGGACCGATTCGGTCTTTGCATCCGATTCGGTGTTTTTCCGATTCGTTACATATCCGATTTTCGGTATGTACGTATCGGATTCTTTCCCATTCGGTACTCATTCCGAATCGGTTTTCTATCCGATTCTTTCTGTTTTTGGTTCCCTACATCTCGATGGCTGTTTACCGATCGGTAAGGGCCAAAAATCGGTATTTTCGGCCGTTACCGATAGGTAACGCCCTACCTACATCGGGCCCATGATGCCTGGAAACCAGCTCTGTTCCCACCGCTGTGGAAAAGTAGTCTGTTGAAACGTCGACGAGTGGGGTAGAAGGTGCCCCCTCTTGTTGAGTCCCATTCTCCTCGTCCACGACCATAGTCACCTCGGGGGGGACCTTGGTTATATCCATGGCCTGACGAGCGTCCCCTGCCTCGTCCGGCCCTGTTTAAAAGGCCCTGTTGGAAGACGCGCTTAATACCTGACTGCGCTTTATCCAGGGAGGTGAATGTCCCCACATATTTTGATACATCCTTTACAAAGCAGTCTCCGAAGATATTACCCTCTGCCAAGGGGCCAGGTTCCGCCGCTGAAAGCTCCGTAAGGTTGGTGTCCATGGGCATAAGATAAGGACTTAAGCCTCTCGTGGATATGGCGCAATTTGCATTGCCTAAGAGGCAAATTGCCCTCTGAGTCCAACCTGCTAGTATACCCGGGTCAACAGGGGTTGCCGCTTCCTTGGCCACCAGGGCATCTCCAGAAACGGGGTATTAGTCGCACTTTCAGGTGTGGCAGAATTCGCCACCGTTGCTTTCTTTTTAGGAGAGGGCTCTTCATCTGTATTGGTAGTATCTGTATCGGTATTAGTTGTGTCGGTATTGGGATATACCATCTGTTTGCTCTTCGCTTTGCCACTAAAAGAATATCCATGTTCTCCTGAGTAGGTAGGTCGTTCAATGCTCTGGCATGAGGTCATTGACTTTGTTGCGCTGCGTCTGCAGGTGGTGGAATGCTTTTCCCTTTCTCTTTGGTGAAACCATGTCTTTTAGCAAAGCTCTCGAGCTGCTTAGTAATAGCTTTAAGTGCAGCAGCTAGAGCCTGTTGCACAGTGCTTGGGACTGTGCTTTCAATAGCCTTATTAACTGAGGATTGGACGGACGCATCCAGAGCCTCCACAATGTTATCCTCCAAGACAGTCTCCTGCTGTCCTTCATAATATATCTCCTCTTGGTCATCTTCATATCACACCCAGTAATCCATTATACCGTAAAACACTGTGGTGCAGGATAAAGAATAAAGAACAGAGCTAATCAGTATGTATTAATCAAATAGAGGAGTCGGGGGGCAGCCCACTTTGCACACTACCACACGATGACCAAAAAAGTTGTACCAGGCCCCCTCAACACGGCTGTAGTCAACTACTATTGCAGCCCCCAAAGGTGTAGGAGCCAAATAAATGATATCTGGAGTGTGTGCTCACTCCAAAAAGGCAGGTATTATTGCAGCCGATCTAGGGTTTTTTTCTCCACCAGCCAACATCAAAGAAATAGTGAGAAAATACCTCTTGGACCGAGCGCGACATGCGCAGCCCAACGCGAGCCCAAAAGGAGCCCAGAAGGAGCCCAATTGGGCTTGCTTTTGCAGCACACGCCCGCTGTGAATCACTCGGCTCCAGCGTGGTGCGCGGGCGATCAGGGGAGCCTAGGACACTTCAGCGCCTAACGCGCTGCCGTTTACCGGCAAAGAGAAGGACCGCTAGTAAAAACGGTCTGGTACACTCGCACGTTGAGCGCGCTTACTGCCCTAAAGCGGAAAGACTCTCCAGCAGCGCTGGGCCTGAAGGTCAAGGTCCTGTCACAGCGCGCGGTGCGGATAAGCACAAACCAATTAACAGCAGTCAAAAAACGACAAATTTGCATTGGGCATAGAAAAAAGGTAAATATTATCGCAAATATCGGATAAGAAGACCATATATATATAATTCAAGCTGGTAGTACAAATGTGATAGAAACAAGCTATTATTGTTGTCCAAAACACAATAATTTACAATTGAAGTGATTTATAAACTGTCTTTTGTACAAATAAGTTTTTGTATTTATACGGATAGAAATGAGATACTGAACTTGACTTTTTTAACAGTATTTATACTGAAAGTATTTTTTCTATGTCCAATCAGACATGTGATGCACTTGCACTTTAAAATGGGCTGAGCATATTGCATTGTCATGTGACCAAGGCCGCAGGGACGGTCGAAACGCGTCATGACTAGCTGTTTATTTGGGAAATAAACTGTATGCTGCAACAAAGTTGGTTCATGCCTTGTATTTCATCTGAGGGGTGGAGCGCTGCGAGGTATTGCATATATATATATATATATATATATATATATATATTCACTGAAAAAACCATAGGTTATAGACCAAATATAGTTAGGATTTAGCATTTACAAAACCTTGAAAATTCACTGAAAAAAACATAGGTTATAGACCATATAAAGTTAGGAATTAGCATTTACAAAACCTTGAAAATTCACTGAAAAAACCATAAGTTATTGACCATATATAGTTAGGAATTAACATTTACAAAACCTTATTTTACTCACAAAAAACCATTGAAATTCGCATATATAGTTAGTTGCACTAACTATATATCGCGCACCCGCAATCCACTGCTGATGATGTCACATATTACATCATTCATGACATGGTCAGTGACATCACTGATGACATCACTGATGACAACTCAAATGACATCACTGACAACATCACTGATGACATCATTCATGTGATAATACGATGAACCTCTTCAGACTCTAATATAACCTTAGATACACTCAGTGTAAACAGACACTCACAGATTGTCACTCATCCATGGAGTTACTCATACACCTAGTCAGTCATGCAAAGAATCAATCACACCTCCATTTCCTCAACTATACAGTTATACACACCTTACTTATTCAAACATATTCTAACACATATTTACTCTCTTACACAATCACTGATACAAATTTTCAATGATCCATGCAGCCACTCACACATTCACTGACTCTTATACACAGTAATTTATATATGTCAACTCTCACATGTACTGTGTTTTACAAATGTACTTACTTTGACATGTAGCACTGAGATATCCATTCACTCACCAATACACTCATGCACACAGTCAACCACCGATACAGCTGTTTCCACATGCAGTTTTGAACCCATACATCTAGTGAATCAACTGTTCACACATCTATGCACAGAGTCACACACCTCCCAGCCACCCACACACACACACTCACTCTCCCATACAAATACTTGGGCAACCAATCAATAACCCATATAGCTCTGCATCCAGCCCAGTCCGGCTTTAGGGCGGCTTATAGCACAGAGACGGCGCTGGTAGAGATGATGGAGTCTATTCGGGAGTGTCTGGATGGGGGCGGCAGAGCGGTCCTGATTTTATTGGATCTCTCTGCCGCCTTCGACACTGTTCCCCATGCTCTCCTCATCGCCAGGTTAGCCGCAAGTCTGCATAGTTAATCGGCTGTTAATCATACAGAATGCCGCTGTTCGCCTTCTTTTTAATGTCCCAAGATGGATGAGTGTCCTGTCTCATATGTCTAGCCTTCACTGGCTCCCAGTCCCGCAACGCATCCTTTTTAAAACTCTTGTGCTTGCCTTTAGAGCCATTCATGACCAAGGTCCGGTCTATCTGAAGAAGAGATTTACTCTCTATGTCCCTACAAGAGCACTTAGGTCATCCTCACTGTCCAAAATGACCCTTCCTCGGTTTAGGCGAGCCAGGCTGGGTGGCCAGTCCATTGCTGTTGTGGCGGCCCGAGCCTGGAACGCTCTCCCATTACATCTGCGCTCCAGTCAAGGTGTTACTCAATTCAAGAAAAATCTCAAAACCCATCTGTTTAGAAATGTGACATAAGTTGAGGGAAGGAGCCATAGAAGAGGACCTCCGATTTGGCCTCATTACACTTTAGCTGGGCCACAGTTAGCCAACGAAAGACTGCAGATAGTATGGAAACCAATCCTAAGGAAGACAAAGAAGAAATAGACTTTTTGGATGACACAGGAGACCAAGACTTAATTAAATGTGTTGAAGAAATTGAATCATGGAATCATGGAATGAAAAGGAGGACATACCAGTTGAATTAATGTTGCAAATTCTTTTAGATTTTGAAAAATCACAACAATAAATTTAAATTTTAAAAGTTAAAATTGTTTGAGACATTATTCTTTTTCATATGAAAATTATGAAATAGTACCCAAAAAGATATATTATAAAGTGAGACTTAAAATATACTGTGCAACTTTTTTGTGTTACATAGTAAGTTTGCTCATAGTTACTTCCTTTCTCCAACTATATTATCTCCAATGTGTATTTAACATCTCTTTATCATCTCCTGCCTCCATATTGTTTCTGCTTTCCTGACAGACTATGGTATGAATTCCATATACCACAATAACTTCTGAAACAACATGCAAGATATCTACAAAGGAGACGGTGTATATTAAATTTTAGACTCTGCATTGGTACCTACATGTTGCTACTTAAATAAAAAAAAAAAAAAAGAACAATCAATAAACATACAATATTTGAAAAGTCTATCATTCTTTTTTCCTCATAGTACGCTCCCCGGACCGCTTCCCGGTGCGCGTACCGGGCGCTCCCCCCGCAAAATAAACGAAAAAATTTTTTTTTTGCCCCGCGGGGCCCTTTTAAAGCCCCCACATCAAACCTAGGGGGTCAGGGAGGATCTACTCTGCCCCCTTATGGTCATTTCCCCCTTTGTTTTGGCCACCTCTTGTGTCTCGATCCTACCGAGACACAAGATGGCGGCCGATCCGGACTGTTTAGAATGTTTACAGACACCCGAGACCCAATCAGCTTTCCGCGCGCAAGTCGCGTAGCGCGCCCGGAGCGCTCCCCGGTGCGCGTACCGGGGCGCGCTTACAGATATATATATTTTTTTGAACCTAAATTACTCAAAATCGACTAGAGCACATATCTTGAGACCTAGCAAAGGCACATCGGACTGCCAGTCCCTACAATTTTGCCTAGTTTCATAGAAATCCATTCAGCCGTTCGAGCTAAAAGTGAGTCCAACCGCCCTATGGAAAACTCAATGTTAAAAACACGTTTTGGGACCCCCCTTTTTTCTCGGCCCCCACTTCACGAAACCCCCCCCCAAACTTTCAGGGGACGCTCAGAAACAAAATGTGCAATTTTCCTGAAAATTTCAACCAATTCCGTCCATCAACGCCAAAGTTATTCAACATAGAATTTTCAGAAATCCCTATTCAAAAAAATCCTAACTATATACACCTACTGGCGACCGCCAGTAGGTAATATATATATATATATATACATAAGTCACAAAGACATATCAAAGCAGAACATAGCATTCCTAGTCAGAGCAATAGATGGGCACTTATCTCTTGCTGTGAGCAGCAATGAAAGAGGATGATGGGATTGGACTCAAAGCTCTTGTGGAGGGCCAAGGAGGTGTTACCATTGCATGGGCAATGTAGTTTTGTTACAACTAATTGAATGTTTTATTGGCTGCTGTGTTTTATACAGTAAAGAAAGAGATAGTATAATCCGAATCATCCGGTTATGTAATAGAATTCTACCTTCAGACCAACGGAACATCCATGGGGAGGGTCTTCGTCCCCAGTGTGGCAGGACTTTATGTCCACCACTTTGAACAGACACATATAACCTCCCCTACCAACCCATATTCGTCTAAAATCAAAATATGGCGTCGCTACATAGATGACATTTTCATGATCTGGGAAGGAGCTCCCACAACCCTAACGTCATTCCTCTCAGGGCTTATTAAAAGAGACCCATACCTTCGTTTTACGAGCACATCCAGCCCCAATACCCTGGCATTTCTGGATCTTAACATAACAGCCGAGGCGGGGACTCTCACCACCAACACATACTACAAACCTACAGCCAGGAACTCCCTCCTTCGGTTCGAGAGTTTCCACCCAATGACCCTCAGAGAAAATCTTCCATTCGGGCAATTCCTATGCATCCGCAGGAATTGCAGCCAGATCAGGGACTACAATAAACAATCTACTGCCCTTGCCTCCAAACTACAGGATCGTGGTTACCCAAGGAAAATCATCCAGAAAACCAAGAAGTAAGCCCGCAACCAAAACTGCGAAGTCCTCCGGAAACACATCACACAGGAAGCACCCAGCCCTCCCATGACCTGCGTTACAACCTACAATGTAGCTTCGAACAGAGTGTCCAAAATCATCCGGAAAAACTGGTGAATCATCAATTTGGGACTCAGAAGTTGGGAACTACCTCTCTTCACTTATAAAAGAAACAGCAGCCTAAAAGACCGTCTTGTGACTACGTGCCCTAGGAGAACACAACAAAGATCCGCCTCCAATACCCTCCTCAATACATGGGGTCTTCCCAAAATAACTGGTCACTACCCATGTAATGATTGCAGTGTGTGCCGCCTGACACGAACATCTAAGACACTTCCACTGAAGCCGGGCAAGACCTGGAGACAACTACAACACACCAACTGTAATTCTATGAACATAGTGTACCTCATTGAGTGCCCATGTGGCTCTGCTACATGGGCATGACCACTCACAAGGTTAGGACAAGAATTGTAGAACATTGCAGTACAATAAGGTGTAAGAAAAACATAAGCTGTCTCACTGATCACTATCTACAACAAGAACATACACCTAACGATATGTCATGGACAGTGATCGAACAGTTCAACCAGACTAATCTGAACAATGAAAAATTCCTGTTGACCAAGTAACAATGATGGATTTACCGCTTGCCCATCCAGCTCCATGGACTCAATGACTCCATCCCATGGCATAGCCTGAATTCCTGAGTGGACACCAGTCATACTTCCTGTGCCCTCATACCTAGACTCCTTCTGATGTTGTCACTCAGAGCCCAACGTTCACACTAACACCTTAACCCCAAAGGTCCAAGAGCGACCGCACCTATGGATATCAGTATAACATTCCCTGCCTAATGTCACCACGACAGGACTCACGCCCATGTCCTCCTTGGCCTCTAAAATCCTCCCCCGCCTCGCTCAGCTAGTCTATACATACAATAGTGCATAAGCAGCACACTTATCACTACATCCGCACGCTATAACCATGGTCCCCAATGTGTTTGGGCACATCTGTAGAGCCCGTACCACTGCTTCATTACTTTGAACATGGCAGGGTGCCAATTTTCTAAGCTTACAAAAATTTCCATGACAACCAGCAACACCGGTCATATGTCATCACCCGCAGACCCAACCCTAGGCTACACCAGCACTACGTCATCAGCGCAGGCATTTCTCCATAGTAACCGGCCACACTGGCCCTACGTCATTAGTGCAGGCCCGCGTACACGACAGGCCTGTTTTCTACTTTCTCTTTTTCCGGATAGACGCTACTCGCTTTTCCCACTAATTGAACACACCGGGCCAACAACGAGAGGTATTTAATAAACCTGCGAACCCAGCGCAAGTATCTTCGGACTTCCGCATCAACAACTACAGGTTGACAGGAGGGTCCTGAGCTCACACGCTGTAACTCGCTCTAGAGGCACCCCCACGCCGCGATTGATATGGTAAGACCTTTCCTTTTCAGCATCACCAATAGCCTCCGCGCCGTTTTTTAGGTCTCGCTCGAGACCTATTGCAGCCGAGTTGCTTGTCAAGGGACATAGAGCTGGGCACGAGCGCCGATTGCACATCGTGCACGCGCATGCCCTCGGCTGGAGACCTATTGTGGCTGAGCTGCCTGTGAAGAGACTTAGAGAGGTGCACGAGCAGCTACAGACAGGTGCATGAGCGTCGATTTCCCAGTGTGGGCGTGCACGCCCAGCCCCCCCCCCCCCAGCCATGCACATCTCCTATCTCGGAATCACGCGCGCACACACAGCCACACTCACGGAAGCACTCACACAGACACATGCACACACACACGCAGGCAGGCACACACACCCCCCTCTTCCCCCTTACCTCTCCAGTAAGCTTCTAATCTTTTGTATTGACACTAAATAAGCACTTTCTCGCAATGGTGGGGCGGTCACCTTGGTAAATTAGTCTTAGCAGCTCAGTAAACAGGTGATTATTGCACAGTCACCTGCTCTCATTCTTTCTACAGTCAGGACTAGCCAATCTAAGCATGTTCTAGTCTACAAGATATCACGGATCAGGCAATCAGGTCGTTGTATTTAAGCTGTCTCAGACCGGTCACTGTTTCCATACAAAGGCAAAGTGAGTGAGGTCACATCAAGGTAGTCTCAATACAATCTTTTGAAAGCAGTCTCTGTGCAGCCACTTGCAGACCACTCCAGCGCACTGATGTAAGCGTCATATCGTCATATATTTGAAATCACATTTAAGAACCCTCCATATCGTAAAATACGTGTAGCCTCAGTGCTGTCACGTATATGCAGTCTCAATGCATTTACGTATAGCCATTGGAGCCAGACCAACAGAAAAAACAACCAAGATGGACAGCGACTAAATTGAAACAGTACCTCCCTAAATTAAAACAAACTCAGATATCGCGAACAATGTGCTGGCATAGTTTTATGACAAAATGATGCTTGGGACCTACATCTTTAAAACAATCTCAACTGGGGGGGGGGGAAATTAGCCTGCTCACAATGAACTGAAAAGTAAGCGAACGGAAAAAGGGGGCAGGGGGTATGTACTGAATACAAACTGAGTCCCAAACAGATAATAACACGGGGGGTGTTCACAAACGCCTGTAGGAAAACCAGAGCCCCAGAGAAGTTCGGGTAATTTAGCGTGCATAGGGGTGTTTATTTGGCTGCACACTTACCCGAACAACCACAATCAGCGCATTCTGCTCCAGGAAGAGGTGCCCGAAGGCCAGGTAGGTCCCGGTCCGGTCCACCACTGAGCAGAGAGACGCCTTGGCCAACTGTGGCTCGCGGGGCAGGTGGGCGGCTGGAAGCCCCCTCTGCCGGCGGGGCTCCCTTTGAATCTGCTGGGTGACGGGCGGCGGGGCCCAGGCCATGGCAGCACCTTGCTTCTGCTTCGGTGTGCCAGCTGGGCGCCAGCAGGGTGCAGGCAGACGAGGAGGGAGGAGAGCGCAGAGACCGGGGCACGCGCAGATTCTCGCGGATTGTGCTTTGTGGATGCGCATGTGAGACTCGCCTGCCACAAAGAGTGCACAGCTGGCGCGAGCCAATCAGGGTCGAACCAAGGGGCGCAACGTAATTGCTTGGGTGTTGTTTATTCTACTGAACAAAAACGGAGTCCCAAACAGAAAATAACACAGGGGTGGCATACATATACATCGTTGTGGCAATTTTTAACTCATCGTGGCTATGTTGTTCGCCTGGCCAATACATCAATTAGCCTTTCTGCTTCTTGCAGTCCTAGCAAGTGCAGGCGTGTTGTTACTTTCATACTTGGCAAAAGTTTAAGGACTGGCATCGGAGAAACTGAAGTGGAAGAAAAGCAATGTTTTTCTTTTTGCAATGGAACGCGGAGTACATCGTCTTACAAACTAATTAGCACTATGTTGTGGACAGTTTCAAATGTTCCGGGGATGTCCGCAGACATTCATTAAACTGTCCACCGCCTCTAGGAAAACGAGAGCCCCAGAGAAGCTCGGGTAATCTAGCGTGCATAGGGGTGTTTATTTGGCAAAGGTTCAGTGTGCCCTAATGTTCTGATATTATTTTCGATGGCGGCGTTTGCCAGCTCAGCCATCTGCACACTTCGCCCGAACAACCACAATCAGCGCATTCTGCTCCAGGAAGAGGTGCCCGAAGGCCAGGTAGGTCCCGGTCCAGTCCACCACTGAGCAGAGAGACGCCTTGGCCAACTGTGGCTCGTGGGGCAGGTGGGCGGCTGGAAGCCCCCTCTGCCGTCGGGGCTCCCTTTGAATCTGCTGGGTGACGGGCAGCCGGGCCCAGGCCATGGCAGCACCCCCGCTTCTGCCTCGGTGTGCCAGCTGGGCGTCAGCAGGGTGCAGGCAGGCGAGGAGGGAGGAGAGCGCAGCGGGAAGGCTGGGCGAGGCGGAGCCTAGGTTACAACAGCGAGCGAGAGAGAGCTTCATGCTCCGAGCGCATCGTCACAATAAACAGAACTTGAAGCATAGGTACCGTCGTTGTGGTTTCACTTTCACATACACTTTTGTGACAGTACTGGAGTTAAAATGTTTACATGCCACTTGAATCAGTAAGAAAACACTCAGAGAAATTATGATTTCAGTTTTAGAAAAAAATGTTCCATAATGGTGGCCTTATCGTTCATGGATGGTAAGATTTCGAGGAAAACATAAGGGCTGTAAGGCATATTATCATTTCGGTTTTTAAGCACCAGATCTTTTTTCTCAATAGCTGGTTTTTATATTAACACTGTTAGCTGTGTTAGCTCAAGAAACAGTCACATATGCTTCACAACTCAAATATTATTACTGGAGCAGTGGTGCCGTTTTATTAACACTGGTGAATAATTAGTTCACAGCAATAGTTTAATTAGGGTAATAAATACTGATTTGTATACAGCAAATCCAGGCTTCCCTTTAACCCAGAGCATGGGAGAGGTGTGTGGGGGGAGCGGTGAGGGGGGGCGTTCACTAATCTGCGTTCTATGCCATAAAATATGCAGCCAGATGAAGCAACTCATCTACAGCTGTCGATAGGAAGATTCACGGGGAAGAGAGGCCAATGTAATGGGAGCTTTGTGTTTCATTAACAGAGTGCTCGCTTACAAGGAGCCCCCACATTACAATCGAAGTAAGCTGTTTGCTCATGATTTGCAAGCCAAACATCAATTGAGTGCCTACCATGAGGTTCCGACTCAGCAGCATGACAAGCTAAATGTGGGGGTCCATGATGTTGGAAAGCTGCATACGATTCTCTAAATGGGTCCGCAAAATGTAGGGGCGCATTATTAATGGGGTACTAAATCAGATGTTGTAGTAACAGGCTCAGTGCGTAAGGGCATATCCCTAGTGAACAGTGTTCTATCCAGATGGGTACGGGAGTCCAGCATGTGGGTATGCCATAGTTTGGAAGAGATAAACAAATTAGAAGACACATTATTAGGAGCCTTGGCTGAGAGGCTACAAAACCAGAGTTTGTGAGCGCTAATTTGTTGTAAGTTATTGTATTTCTAATTAAGCATACTAGCTATTAATATTAAAATGATCTACAACTCGCAATAACTTTCAAAATTACCCTTGCCTGTAGTTATTCACAACCCAGGTGTGAAATACAAGTAGGATGAAGGGCGGCAGACACAAACCAGTGCATGAGAAGATTCGGCTCTGTGGACGCGCTTCCACAAGCAGATTCTAGAATGGGAATGCGCTTCCCAAGGACAGCTTTAGCGCGTTCCTTAGCATTTGAGTGGTCCTCGCCGGAAGACCTGCTGGGCGTTAATTGTAAGTGAGTGCTCCTTTCTGGAAGACTCTTGAGCAGGCGTCTTACATTCATTTACTTAGTATAGCAACCTCTCTAGGAGACGTGCTTCGGGGTCTGGCGGCATGCTGTGATAATTACTATGCTAATTACTTGCATTGTTGTGATCGTGAGCAGGCTGGGAGGAGACTCTTACTGGCGGCCACGCATTCATTAGGAATTCACGTTGCTCAGCAGGCGATAATTAGGGCGGCATATTTTTAGACTTTATTTGCACTTAGTTTTGTTTACTCGGTATTTCAAATTTTTCTAATGCTCTATATAAACGCTTCTAACATTTTTAAGCACGGGGATTCTGTGACATACATTGGAGCCACTCCCTACTTGAAGCGCATACTGCGGTAAGTTCTGTGAACTGTTTACTTTGTTCTTACTATATTATATTTACTTTTATATTTACTGTATTGTTGATTAACTGTTTAGTTTGTTATTTACTGTCTAATATTTATTTTGATATTTACCCTACTTTATTAAGCTGTTGTGTTTCAGCGCTGTGACCTGAGGCAGCCTGTCCTCTCTGTGACAGCTGTGTGCCGGTATTCTAAGGAGCGCTGTCCCCCCTATCGAACTCTGTACCCCCTACGTCACGAGGGTGCAGATTTCGATAAGTTCGGACTATCTGCAGCTGTTTCGCCATCGAACTTTTTGTACCACCTGTTCAGCTATGTTTGCACTGTCGTTTCCATTACTTTCAATGGTTGAAATGTTCTGCATTTTAATGCAGCCTTAAAATTGAAAGTACAGCACCACCACATTATCACTCTGCACCACCACATCGTCACTAATCACTACGCCAGCATCACTCACCACCACCACATTATCACTCAGTGCTACCCCAGCATCACTCAGCAACACCACATTTTCACTCAGCACCACCACATTATCACTCTGCACCACCACATTATCACTCTGCACCACCACATTATCACTCTGCACTACCACATTATCACTCTGCACTACCACATTATCACTCTGCACCACCACATTATCACTCTGAACCACCACAGCACCACTCAGCACCACCACAGCGTCACTCAGCACCAACACAGCCTCACTCAGCACCACCACAGCACCACTCAGCACCACCACATTATCACTCAGCACCACCACATTATCACTCAGCACCACCACACCACTACAGCACCACCACAGCACCACTCAGCACCACCGCAGCATCACTCAGCACCACCACAGCATCACTTAGCATCACCACTCAGCACCACCACAGCATTACTCAGGGGCCCACAACATCACTATGTGCTACTTCACTGAAGGCCACAGCATCAATCGTCGCCACCACAGCATCACCCCACGCCATCACAGCATCAATCTGTGCAACCATTCAACAACAACTGATTCAAATATGTTCTCTCTATGTTTCAAGCTTTATTACAAATATCACTGAAATATGTTCTAATGTGACTTCTGTTCTTCAATTTTCGTCACAATAAAATACACTGAACACAATCTTCACAAAAGTTATTTACAAAAGTTTAAGCTATTGCTATTATAAATTACAATAACTTTTATTTAAGTATTAATTATTTAACAAAACAGTATAAGCCATTGTTATTTGTAATTGCAATACATCTAAGTCACATAAATACAACACATATTGCATTACAAATGCTATAGGTGTCATATTTGCGAAAGTTTAAACTCTTGGCATTGTAAATGGCAAAGCTATTAATTTAGCTATTTTCAAAATCAGCACAGATATTAAAAAATTTGCCATTTACAATACCAATTGCTCAAAAATTCGTAATGCGAGACCTATTGCATTGCAAATGCTTGTTTCTCTTTCTCTCCTAAGAGCCAGCACTCCTGCCGGAAACTTATGGGGCACTCGCACCAGCAAAACGCTTGTGTGAGAATTAAGTTATTTTCTTCCTTCTCACTACCTTTTCCTTATCGATATTATTGCCACTCACATTATCGCATATATCAGTTTTCACTGTAAATACTTCACCCCGCAGTTAGTGCCGCAACCCACACAGACGCGATAGTCATAAATACTTGACGTGATTATGCATATCGAGCTAATTTCCATCTTTGTATGTTTGTTTTGTTTTGTATGTGTTTTTTTGTACAGGAATGTCTTGAGAGGGAAGCCCCCTCTTACATGTAGTGCACCTTAGCGCGTGCAACACATTTTTCTGATCTACGACACAAAAAGTAGCATAGATCATACTTTCTCACACATCACAAAGGTCCTGAGGAAAGCCAGTTTATAGAATCAGGCCTGGCTGAAACATGTAGACCACCCACTGGTTGCAGGAGTACCCTAATACCACTCCACCTACATCCAACGCCTTGCTTTTATTACTGCCAGAGGCCCAAACATTAAAGTAAACCTTTGGGTAATGGGACCACTGGACAGTTTTTAATCTATCACCCTACATGTCATCAACACTGCACACTAAGTAACATACCTGCTCCGCTGTAATAGAGGCGTTGAAGCACACCCGGGACACATTCAGTGTCATTGGGTGGGCCTGATGATGAAGCATGCCACCAACTAGGTGATGGGTGAGGGCTTTATAACAAGAAATAAGCCTTTTCTTTACCATACATCATCAACCATACATGTTTGAGACTCCTATCACGTCTAGTTAGACTAGTTCTTCTTGATTAGCTATGGAGAGCAGCCTTCAGGCTAAGTCTTGAAGGAGTGTAAAGCAGCTTGGTTTACCAGATTATAACCTCTTGAGTGTCTAAATGAAAGGAGAACCACACTTAGTATATGTAAAATATATGTATTTATTACTAAACACTCTCTAGTAATCTCTTTATGAGATTACAGAGCAAGATACACAATAGAACTTCAGTAAATAGCACAATTTACAATGGGACCCCGGGGGAGACCAAACCAAATATTAATAAAGTGGTAATAGAACCACGACTTGACTAGACACAGTGCCTAGAGCACGTAGAATCGCTGGGACCCCAAGGAACCACCCAAGGTAGTGAAACAGGAGACTCATGGGGGCGCGTGCAGTGTGAGAACACAGCCGCGAGCGCGTTTAGCTTCTATGTGGAAAGTCGCGGTTGGAATTTTAAAGATTAAGGACACTTAGGAGTGGACTTTGAGAGAACCCCTTTAGACTTAAGGGTCTCTAGGGCCAACACCCACGGGAGCACCAGAGTATTAGAGTTACCTCACCCAGGGAAGCCAAGTGAATAGGTGTCAAATGGTGTCGGGAATCGTCCTCGTTTTCAATGGCTGCAAAGTGCTGCTGCCGCGAAGGAGAAAAGTGTCTGGTGTGATCCAAGCCTGGATCAAATATGTGAAGAGCCTGAAAGCAGAGGGGACAGAGGCTGGGTCACTTGCCAGTGACCAGGGGTACAGTAGACAAATGCCCACCAATATCGGGTGCTTCAGGTGCAAAGAGGCGAAGCTTGACTCTGCATCCACGAGGACCAGGATGCATTGATGACAACTAGGAGCTGGATTTGAGCTGTCCCATGAAGGATGTTGAGTGCTGCGGCGTCGGTGCTCAGATTGAACACAACAAGCCTTGGCAACAGCAACCCACGCAAGAAGAGAAAAGATGCTTCGGTGTGGACCAGCAAGGTCCAGGGGACTCCTCAAGCAATGGAGAGTCAGGGCACGTCTGAAGGAACCAGGGAAGCCCAAGGAAAGTTAAAGTTGCCTTCTCAGGGACCCATGGGTTGACAGACCAGGGATTGCGAAGGCACCGCAACAGAAAACACAAAGGGCCGGCTCAGGCAACACTCGTGAAGTGTAGGCTGGCAATTTTCAGTGGAATTGCTGCTCAGGATCTGGGTGACAAGTAACCCAAAGCGCAGCCTCAAGAATTGCCAAGATACATTTGCACTTGCAAATGTGCATGGTGTCCAGGGGTTCCAGTTCCACAATCCCCACAAGGGCTACGGGTTTCAGCTTTGCTGGGAGCTCGGGTCGGCCTCTGGGAAGTCTGGGAACCCACCTCCTGTGTTGCAAATTCTTCATAGTCCGGTGGGAGCTTCAGAGATGCAAACCGGACAGATGCGTTTTTGGTGCCTGCCACGCAGGGGAGTAACTCCTTTACTCCAAGGGAGATTCTCCAGTCATCTATCGCCTTGTAGATCATCAAAGTTCCAGGATTCAGTATCAGAGTTTCGTCCAGGTAAATCTAAAGTCCTGTAGTCAGGGGTTCCTACCTTGTACCCAAGGAAGGGGTGGGACAAACTCTGGGGACCCACCTATGAGAGGGTTTGGAAAGGGGTGGCTACACCCATTTCCTTTGTCCAGTTTCGCACCAGAGCAGGGGATGGTAGCCCCTGCAAACGGTTTGAACTGGGCTATGCACAGGGACACCAAATGTGCCCCCATTGCAGACTTCAAAGCACTCTTGGAGTGCACCCACCCAGCCCCAATACACTAAAGCCTGTCTGGGAGTTGGTTACACCTCCCCGGACAGGAAACCAATTATCCAGGCCTCCCCTGATGTAGTTTTGTCCAGCAGCAGGAGGCTATACTTGTGTATGTGGCTGCAGCATCCATTTTGTGATGCCAAGGTTCTGTTAAGCTGGTATCGGGTGTACTGGTGTGGCCATGTTTCTCCCTCTAGGAGGGTGGAATCATATCTACGCCGCCAGTACTGGCGGGAAGGTATGATTCCAAGGTGTTTGACACCAAACACAACATGTTTCCATGCAGCCATTCCAAAGTTAGCATTTACCGTGAGGAAAGAATGTACTTAAGAGAATATGGTCTGGCTGTATCACAGAACAACCCCGGATAATGGATTCCGAAGGCTGCAGAGGGGCCCTGCGCATGCATGGGCACCCTGTTCGTGCAAGGGCACCCTCTCACACAAAACTCAGCACCCTGCCTTCAGGATTGAAAAGGTCTGCCCTAGTGGTGACTAATAGGTTTATATGTGCAGTGGTATAAGGTAGATATAGGGAACCTATATCTAAGTAAGGGGTGAATACACCACCTTACACAGGCTGCTGTTGCAGACCTGTTGTGTCATTTTGGAAGGCTGCCAAGGGGTGGCATAATACATGCTGCAGCGCCTGGAAGGCCTCTGGGGTACCTATGCCCTGGGTACATAGTGTACCATATACTAGGTACTCATAAGGGTACCCCAGTATCCAGTTGGAAGTGTACCTAAAGTACATGGAATAATTTTAGAGAGGAAGCAGCTAAGCTGGGGTCCTGGATAGCAGGGCCTTAGCCAGACTAAAGTAAAAAAACAGTGAAACTTTAGCAAAAAGTGGGGGTAACTATAAGAAGCAGATCCTACTCTCCTACAGGTTGGATTTCTAAGATCGTTAAGTTGCTCTTAGGTTACGTCGTTCAGTGTTTAAGTTGTTGTTAAATCATGGTTTCAAACATTTTGTTGATGCATTTTTTTGTTGTATCGGTGCAATGGAGTCCATGATACTTGAAATAGTAGAGTTGTAAAAGTCCGCGAGTAAGTGAACCTCAGGCTTGACAACTTGGGCGGAAGGGAGAAGTTCGCATTGCGTTGCTAGTTCAGCTGTATTGATATGTCTCAGGTCCCTTTTCCATACCTTTAGCTTCTTCGATTGAGGCTTTATCGCAGACACCTCCCAGTTAATGTAAAAGATGATGATGTGATGGTCAGACCAGTCGCAAGGGGAGATGTTATCCAGAGACATGGTGTTTCCTTTGGAGGTGATGAGATCCAGGATTTCTCCTTTATTATGTGTTGGCCTGTAGCAGGATTGGGTCAGCTTTTGATCTTATAAGGAGGATTTAAGGCATGTAGCAGCTTGGTCATTGAGGTTAGACCAATGAAGGCTGAAATCACTGAGGAAGATTTGGGTAACTGCGGAATCGACATTACCGGAGATGATTTTTTGTAATTGTTCGATGAAGGAGAGATTGTCCCCCAAGGGTGATAGA
The DNA here is from genome assembly GCF_964263255.1 of Lissotriton vulgaris. Classification (NCBI taxonomy): domain Eukaryota; kingdom Metazoa; phylum Chordata; class Amphibia; order Caudata; family Salamandridae; genus Lissotriton; species Lissotriton vulgaris. Next base: position 829,265,237 of record NC_141697.1, on the reverse strand, counting down.
AAGTGTGTAATTTGCATATTGAGATGTGAGTACTTAAAATGTTGAGATAGAGGTTTGCACCATTACCCACCTCCCTCAATGGCAGTCTGCGTGCAGTTTGAGTATGGGTCCCTTTGGGTGGGACAACACATGCTGCTGCCGTTGGGGACCCTCTTTCGTACCCATCCCCTGGGTACCAGGGGTACCATTTACCAGGAACCTACAAGGGTGCCAAAGTCCTTGCGAATTTGGTTACAATTAAGCATTTGTGTAGTTTTTAAGGAATGAGCTTTGGCACTGGGGAATGGTTAGCAGGGCCCCAGTGAACTTCAAATCAATAGCATCAGTACCATTGGGCAAAAAGTGTGTGTGAACATGTCTAAAAGAGGCACTTTCCTACACAACCCCTGCCCTAATGAAAGATAAATAGCCTACCCTTTCACAAGGAAGTCTTAATCTTTTAGGTGGAACAACTTAGAAAGACCATCTGCATTGGCATGGTCAGTCCCAGGTCTGTGTTCCACTGTAAAGTCCATTCCCTGTAGGGAGATGGACCACCTCAACAGTTTGAGGTTTTCACCTTTCATTTGCATGAGCCACCTGAGAGACCTATGGTCAGTTTGAAGAAAGAAGTGAGTACCAAAGAGGTATGGTCTCAGCTTCTTCAGCGATAAAACCACAGCAAAGGCTTCCCTCTCTATGGCACTCAAACATTGTTCCCTGGGGCGTAACCTCCTGCTAATAAACGCAATGGACTGGTCCTGGCCTTCAGCGTTGGTCTGGGATAGGACTGCTCCTATCCCATGCTCAGAGGCATCCATTTGCACAATGAACTGCTTAGAATAACCTGAAGCTTTGAATATGGGTGCTGAACACATTGCTTCTTTCAGATTGTCAAAAGCCTTTTAACTGCTCACTGTCCAGTTAACTTTATTTGGTTGTTTCTCAGAGGTCAGTTCTGTGAGGGATGCCACATTAGTACCATACGAAATTAAATGAAAATTATTTTTGTAAAGCGCACGTAGCTGCCCTAAGGCGTCCAAGCGCTGAGACTAAGACTGCTTTTTAGAAGAGACATAAGGGCCGAGGGGACGCTCTACTTGTTGAACAGGAACGTTTTCAGTTGTTTACGAAACAAGGTCAGGTCCGGATTGGACCTTAGGTAGAAGGGGAGAGCATTCCACAGCTTGGCCACATTGAAGGAGAAAGAGCGACCTCCTGCTCTTGTTCTCCTGATCTTGGGCACTGTAGTCAAAAAGGCATGAGCTGAACGCAGTTGTCTGCTGGGGTGATACGGAGTGATTAGAGAGAGGTTAATCGCCGGGCCAGTTGCCCAGAATGCCTGATGGGCGATACAAAGGGACTTAAAGCTAATTCTCTCCCTAACAGGAAGCCAATGTAGGCTTTTCAGCCCGGGCTTAGCAGATAACCTGCGGGTAATTTGCAATAGCGTATGGGCGGCACAGTTTTGGATTACTTGCAGTTTACGCAAGGTAAAATCAGGGGCTCCTATGTACAGAGCATTACCGAAGTCCAAACGAGATTGGATCAGGCCCTGTATCACAGTTTGTTTAGCTTCAAAAGGTAACAATGGGAGAATCTTCCTAAGGATTCTAAGGAGACCGAAGCAAGCGGCAGACAGTCTAGTTGCCTGATAGTTAAACGTCAGAGACCTATCTAGCCATATTCCGAGGCTCTTTATGGTGTCCATGGGTGCCGGTGGTGGGCCCAGAACGGGGGGCCAAATCGAGTTGATAGTGGCTGGAGCAGATCGGCCCAGCAACATAAGCTCAGTCTTGTCTCCATTGAGCTTGAGACAAGACTTAGTCATCCAGCTTTTGACTTTCTCTAGGCAACCCGTCAGATCCGCCCTGGCTGAGGAGCCGTCTTCCTGTGCCAAAGAGACCACCAGCTGAGTATTGTCCGCGTAGGTAATGATCTTGATCCCATATGGACGGACGGACGATCTCAGCCAGCGGTCTCATGTAGATGTTAAATAACGTCGGGCTCAAAGATGAGCCCTGTGGGACTCCACAGCCCAAAGGTTTACTGGAGGATATGGTATTTTCTTCATATACCTGAAAGGTTCTGTTGCTCAGAAAAGATTTGAACCACTCTAGGGTTCTGCCTGATATTCCTATATCTAAGAGACGCTGCACTAAAATTTTATGGTTTACCGTGTAAAATGCAGCGCTTAGATCGAGGAGGATGACTGCCACCGATCCTCCTCGATCCAAGATTTCTCTGGTTTCCTCCGTAACAGCCAGCAGAGAGGTCTCCATCTCATGTTTGTGGCGGAAACCCGTCTGTGAGGGGTCAAGCAGCTGATTGCTCTCGAGAAAGAGTGTTAAAAGACCATTTATGTATTTCTCTAGGATTTTGCTGGCCCAGGGAAGCAGAGAGATGGGACGGTAATTATCAAGATTGTTAGTATCCATATTGGGTTTTTTCACAAGTTCCCACACCATGGCCTGTTTCCACGCAGGTGGAACAGTACTTGTGGAAAGTGAGGCATTAAGTACTTTCAGCATAGTGGGGAGAATGGTACGAGTGTCGGCAACCAATGTGTGGGGGGGGCATGGTCACTAGGAGAACCTGATTTCACTTGCGCCATTAGAGTGGCGAGTAGTTCCGAGCTTAGCAAGGGAAGCTCATCTAGCAAGGGCGACAGACTGTACATAGCTTCCTGCGAAGAGGGCGATGGTAAATCTACAGGGGCAATCAGATCCGTGGCCGGGGATGATGAGTAAATAAAATCGATTTTACAGAAGAAGAACTCCGCCAGAACCTGGCACCGAGATTGCAAGTTATGGTCGGTTGAAGGAGGTTGAGGAAGCTTGGTGAGGCTTTTCACAATCTGATAGATCTCTTTGGAGTTGGAGCTAGCTTCAGAGATTTTTTGTGTGTAATATGTAGATTGGGCAATCTTTATCTCTTTTTTATAGGCTCTAATAGCCTCTCTGTAGGTGGTTTTATCCAACTTGGCGTACCCCGGACGCCATTTTTTCTCCCGGAGCTCAGCCGAGTACCAGGGGGCAGTGAACCTGGATCTTTTTAATACCCCTTCAAAAACCTCCTGTAGTACCCAGTCAAGCCCAGGAATGCACTGATTTGAATCTGGATTGTTGGAGCCACCCAGTGCATAATAGTCTGGATCTTGGGCTGTAACTGGGCCACCTTGTAGGTTGAGGCCAAGTAAACAACTCATCCTTGCCCTATCTGGCACTTGCTGGACTTGATAGTGAGTCATGATTTCTGAAGAGCCTCAAGAACCTTCCCAAGGTTAATCAGGTGAGCATGCCAAGTGGAGCTATAGACAGCCATATCAACAAAATATGTTGCACTGAAAGACTCCATCCTGGCCAGGACTTTGTTCACCACCCTCTAGAAAGTTGCAGGGGCATTATGTAGACCAAATGGCATTACAGTAAACTGGTAATTTCCATCTGGGATCAAGAATGCTGATTTTTCTTTGGCTCCTGGAGTGAGATCTATTTGCCAGTACCCGGATGTTAAGTCAAAGGTACTGAGAAACTGCAACTAGCCTGTCAATAAGCTTATTTGCTCTTGGAATAGGGCGAGCATCAGTCTTTGTGACTGCATTGACCCCCTGTAGTCCGCACACAACCTCAGCTCTAGTTTACCTCCCTTGGAATGAAGTTTGGGAACTAAGACCACTGGGCTGGCTCAGGGATTATCAGAGAGTTAAGTTACTCCTAGCTCCAGCATCTTGCTGACCTCAGCTCTGATGCTTTCCTTAACTAGATCTGATTGACTGTACATTTTATTTTTTACAGGATGGCTGTCCCCAGTGTCCACATCATGTTGCACCAGGTCTTCTGGCCAGGGGTTATGGAAAAGAGCTCAGCATACTGCCCCAGGACTTTCCTGCAGTCTGTTATCTGTTGGGAGATGAGTGTCTGAAAAGACAACTCCCTTAATAGACCCATCTTTAGGGTTGTTAGAGAGGAGGTCAGGGAGAGGTTCACTCTCTTCTTCCTGTCCCACATCAGTGACGATCACATCAGCCCTGTCATAAAAGGGTTTTAGGCAAATCACATGCATGACACTGTGGGGGTTCTTGGGAGTATCTAGGTCCAATAAGTGACCTCTGCATTTCTTTCAAGGATAGGTTAGGGTCCACGCCATTTGTCCTGGAGGGTACTATATGACACAGGTTCTAAAACCCATACCTTTTGCCCTGGTTACAATTCAACCAGTGCAGCATTTTGGCCAAACCATTGCTTCTGGAGCTCCTGGCTTGCCTCAATTTTGTGGTTTGCTCCCTCCATGTAATCAGCAATCCTGGAACGAAGGTCAATTACAAAGGTCACTATGTCTAGTTTAGGCTCTTTGAGAGGTTTCTCCCAGCCTTCCCTCCTCAGACTCAGAGGGCCCCCAACAAGATGGCCAAGCAGAAGCTTAAATGGACTAAAGCCCACTAAATTCTGTGGCACCTCTCTGTACGTGAAAATCAGGCATGGCAATAGGACATCTCTTCTCCTTCTTCTGAGCTTTTCAGGGAGTCCATTAATCATACCTTACATGGTTGTGGTAAATATTTAAACAAGGCCATGTGTTTGTGGATGATATGGGATGGTGAACTTGTAGGTCACCCCACACTAAGTCTACATTGCTTTCAAGTAAGTAGACAGTTACACTCTCTGTCAGAAACCACCTCCTTAGAGAAACCCACTCTTGTAAAAATACTTAAGAGGGCCCTGGAATATCAGGAGCAGTGACAGCCCTAAAGGAAATAGCCCCATGATACCCGGTGGCATGATCCACTCCCACCAGACTAAACATGTTGCCTGAAGCTGTTTGAGGGTCAAGTGAGCCAACAATGCTGAACCCAACCACTGGAAGCGGAATGAAGGAGGCCTTTGGTTTGCTACCTATCTTGCCAATGGCCTCACAGGTAACATAGGAGTTACAGAACTCCTTTACTTTCTGAGACATGTTTGGCCAGTAGAAGTGGGTAACCAACCTACTTTCATGTTTTGGTTTATCCTAGATGCCCAGCTATGGGGTTGTCATGGGCCAAAGTGAGTTGAAACTCTTGGTACATTTAAGGTACTATAACTCTCCTAGTGGCACCAGGTTTGGGATCTCTAGCCTCAGTGTACAGGATTCCTTCCTCCCAATATGTCCTGTGGGAACCACTGACATTACCACATTACTGTATATCAGCTTGCTGTCTCAGGCTTTCAGGAGTGGGACAGGTTTTTTGTCCCTGCATAGATCTTCCTTAGAGGGTCCCCCTGGATCTAAGAGCTCTGCCATGTAAGGCCAACTTCCTGAGGTTCAGTTCCTTCAAGGACTGTCTTCTCTCTGGGGACAGGGGACTTGGCTTTCATGTGCATGGAAGTTGGTTTCCCAGCATTCCTGCCTTTTCTTTTGGAGGTTTCTTGGGCCACTATTTCAGACTCCAATACATATTTTTTCCTCTGAGCACTTGGTTTTACACACACCCACTCAGGTATCCCAGCATGGCTGCATAGGTTCTTATCTTTACCTCAGCCCATGCTGTGGTCGCCAAAACATTCCATAGCAGACATTGAACTGGAATGGCAGAGGACATGACCGCCAACTTCTGGCCAGGAACCCCTCCCCAGCCCAAGGTCACCATAGCCATAGGTTGTGACGGTAGCAAAGCATAGCTCCTGGTCAATCATCATGGTCAATTGTTAGGAACATGGCAAATGCCACCAGGCATGCGATTTGCACCTCTCGCAAGCAAATCATCTAATCTGTTTTGACAAGTGTTTGTTCACAGCTGGCACTGTTTTTTGGTACTGAATAGCAGCTGTAAATTGTTACATAACTCAGTGATGCTCATTTTATCAAACACAGAAGGATAAAAAGGTGATTAGCCTCAGTCCAAGATTTAAATATCAACCATGTACATCCTTCAAGGAGAACCAAGACCAGCCGTATGATATTTCAGAGAAAATCTAGGCAAGCCAGGGTCGGCCATGCATACCATTACTATCATTGCTACACTAATAATGGCTTTGTATTTTTCTTCAAAGAACCAAAGAAATATCCATTTAGGGTTTCACTGCAAAAGGACCTTCTTTTAAACATGACAGGGGTCCTGTACCACCTTCTGAATTTCCCTTCCTCATTTAAAGGAGTAGCAAGTGACTTCTTTCTGACTGGGGTACAGCCGCTCTGCCCACTGATCAGTACTTAGTTGGATAAAAAAATAACCACCCTTTGCCCCCACCAGTGCTGCGAATGAAAGTAACATCTCAACTAACCATCACACTCATCATGCAAGTGTGACAATTGACACTTCAAATCTACATTCAAAATTACTAACACAAGCCGCCCAAGCTGGTCTTATAGCTTTGGGTGGCTGGTATTAGGTCAAGTCAAGTCAAGTCATAAAATCTGTATAGCGCACTACATACCCAGAGGGTTTCAAGGCGCTTAGGAAGTGGAGGAGGATTATTTGTCAAATATCCACGTTTTAAGCTGCTTTCTGAACGCTAGGTGATTCTGGGTGAGGCGAAGGTGAGCGGGGAGTGAGTTCCATGTTTTGGCAGCCAGGTATGAAAAGGATCTGCCTCCCATGGTGGTCTTGTTGATGCGAGGTACAGTGGCGAAGGCTTGGCTGGAAGAGCGAAGTTGGCGGGAGGGGGTGTAGAAGGACAGTCGAGAGTTGAGGCAATCTGGTCCGATGTTGTAGAGTGATTTGTGTGCGTGGGTAAGCAGTCGGAAAGTGATCCTCTTATTGACGGGTAGCCAGTGGAGGTCTTTAAGGTGGCCAGAGATGTGTTTGTTGCGTGGGATGTCTAATATGAGCCTGGCTGAGGCGTTTTGGATTCGTTGTAGTTTCTTCTGGAGTTTAGCGGTGGTACCTGCGTAGAGGGTGTTTCCGTAGTCCAGTCGGCTCGTGACTAGAGCGTGGGTGACTGTTTTCCTTGTTTCGGAGGGGATCCAGCGAAATGTTTTTCTGAGCATGCGAAGGATGTTAAAGCAGGAAGAGGATACGGCGCTGACTTGTCTGTTCATTGAGAGTGAAGAATCCAGGATGACGCCAAGGTTTCGTGCATGGTCCGTCGGGATGGGTGCTTTTCCGAGGGCTTCCGGCCACCAGGAGTCGTCCCATGCCGAGGGGGAAGTACCTAGGATGAGGACTTCTGTTTTGTCTGAGTTCAGTTTCAGACGGCTTTGTTTCATCCATTCGGCGACTTCTTTCATTCCTTCGTGTAGGTTAGTTTTGGCGGTGCTGGGGTCCTTGGTGAGAGAAAGGATCAGTTGAGTGTCATCCGCGTAGGAGATGATGTTGAGGTTGTGTTGGCGGGCGATGGCCGCGAGGGGGCTCATGTATACGTTGAAGAGGGTGGGACTGAGTGAGGATCCTTGAGGTACTCCGCAGATGATTTCAGAGGCCTCGGACTTGAATGGTGGGAGGCGGACTCTCTGGGTTCTTCCGGTGAGGAACGAGGTGATCCATTCCAGTGCTTTTCCTTGGATTCCGATGTTTCTGAGGCGTTGTAGAAGGGTGCTGTGGCAGACTGTGTCGAAGGCTGCAGAGAGGTCGAGGAGGATGAGGGCGACTGTGTCTCCATTGTCCAGTAGAGTTCGAATGTCGTCTGTAGCTGCGATGAGGGCGGTCTCAGTGCTGTGTTTGGCACGGAAGCCAGATTGTGAGGGGTCGAGTGATTTGTTGGCTTCGAGGAAGGCGGCGAGCTGGTTGTTGACAGCTTTCTCGATGACTTTGGCCGGGAATGGAAGAAGCGAGATGGGGCGGTAGTTTTTGAGTTCGGTGGGGTCTGCTGTTGGTTTTTTCAGAAGGGCGGTGAGTTCAGCGTGTTTCCAGTCTTCTGGGAAGGTAGCGGAGTTGAAGGAGCAGTTGATGACGTCTCGGAGGTGCGGAGCTATGACGGAGTCTGCTTTGTTGAAGATGTGGTGAGGGCATGGGTCTGTGGGGGATCCAGAGTGGATGGAATTCATCAGGCGGATGGTGTCCTCAGTGGAGATTGGGTTCCAGGCGTTAACGGTGTTTACGGGGGGAAGATGGTCAGCAGATGGTAGGGTGGGTTGGCTTCCGGGTTGGTTGTCAAAGCTGTTGTGGATGTCAGCAATCTTGTTGTGGAAAAAAGAGGCTAGGGAATCGCAGAGGGTTTGAGAGGGGGTGATGTCGTTGGAGTTGGCCGAGGGGTTGGAAAATTCCTTGACGATGTTGAAGAGCTCCTTGCTGTTGTGGGCGTTGTTGTCAAGTCGATCCTTGAATGCTGTTTTCTTGGCTTTTCGGATCAGTTGGTGGTGAGTACGGGTGGCGCATTTGAAGGCGTCCTTGTTGCTGGTGGATGGGTCTTTTTTCCAGGCCTTTTCAAGGGAGCGGCACAGTTTCTTGGACTTCTTGAGATCATCGTTGAACCATGAGGCCTTCTTGTTGCCAGATTTGTGTTGACGTTTTTTCAGTGGTGCTAAGGTGTCGGCGGTGTTGGATAACCAAAGGGTGAGGTTGGAGGCGGCTTCGTTGGCGTTAGAAGAGAGGGCTGGGGAGGTTCGAAGGAGCGATGTGGAGATCTGATCCGTGGTGATTTTGTTCCAGTTTCTTTGTAGAGTTGGTTGGAAGTGGATGATGGGTTTCGGCTTGTTGTAGGTGAAGTGAACGCAGCTGTGGTCAGTCCAGAGGAGATCCGTAGTGTGGCTGAAGGAGACATGGTTGCTGGAGGAGAAGATGGGGTCGAGTGTGTGACCTGCGATGTGGGTGGGGGAAGTGACCAGTTGTTTAAGTCCGAGGTTGGCGAGGTTGTCTAAGAGGGTGGCGGAGTTGCGGTCGTTGATCTTTTCAAGGTGGAAGTTGAGGTCTCCCAGAAGGATGTAGTCTTTGGAGGGGAGCGCGTGTGGGGTGATGAAGTCTGTGATGTCTTCACTGAATTTTGCGCGGGGTCCTGGTGGTCTGTAGAGGAGGGTGCCTCTGAGTGTGGTCTTGGGGTCGATGTGGATCTGGAAGTGAAGGTGTTCGGAGTTAGCGAGGTTGGCGTCGGAGCTGGTAGAGATGCGGATGGATTTTTTATGGACGATAGCGATACCTCCTCCTGTATGGTCGGTGCGGTCCTTGCGTGTGATCTTATAGTCATCAGGGATAGCGATGGCGATGTCAGGGGCGGAGGAAGCGTTCATCCATGTTTCCGTTAGGAAGGCGACGTCAGGAGAGATGGTGTCTAGTAGATTCCATAGGTCAATGGCATGCCTGTGGACCGAGCGGGTGTTGAGAAGGATGCATTGTAGGTGGTTGGGGTCAGGAGTCTGTGGAGTGGTCGTAGCGGAGATGTTGTCGGTGCCGCTAAATTTGCAGGAGAGGCAGGAGAACGGTCCATGGGTGCGTCCAGGAGCGGCTTGGACGCAGTTGGGGGCGCGACCGGGGTTAAGGGCTCGGAGGGCGGCGGCATCGTAGGTAATGCGGGGGGGCTGGGCTGCGCGAGGGGCAGGGGGTCTGGCGCTGGGCGCGGTCCAGGCGCGGACGGGCGTAGACGGGCTTACCTTTGGCGCACCTTCGGCGCGGATTGGGCGCGAACGCTGCGCGTGGACGCTGCGCGCGGGAACAACTGTCATATATGGATAGTGGAGGGGGAGGGGCGAGGGCGTCTCAGCTGGGAGGCGGGGCGGGCTAGCTACGGAGGACAACAATCATCAAAATGGAGGCGGAGGGGTCTGGGCGCCGATAGCGCTTGGGGAGAACGCAAATGCTGGGAAGATTTAGGCTAAAAATAAACTATGCAGATAGCGCTGGCAAATAAACGTGGAAGAAATGCAAAGCGGCGGTCAGAACACACAAATATTAAACTATGACGATAACGCTGGCAGACTAACGTGAAATAAATGCAAATCGGCGGTCAGAGCACACAGAAATAAACTAAGCAGATAGCGTTGGCAAATAAATGCGTTCCGGTGCCGAGCACTGGAAACCACCAGCTGAAATTAAGCACTGCTGCAGATACACCATCTCCACTACTAGGCAGCTGACTGACCATATGTTTGAAGACCAACACTTTTTAGATTGGACCTACTGACATAACGGCCAGCCCTTTTTTTTAACTTGTCCATGACTGGTGTTCTGTGCAGGACAGGCAGAAACAATGCACCTCACACTCTGGGTGCACCAGCAACACTGATTTTGTTTTTAGGTCGTGCCTGCGCTCTCATTTACAATACTCTTGTGTTCTATAATGGGTTTGGATCCAGCCTATTACTTATCATTCGTTTGCGGTGTTGTTTCTATTCTTTGCTGCCTTTTCCCCATCCCAGCACTGAAAAAAAAAGCTACTGTGGGGTCAGCACTGTCTGCTTCATAGAGCTTTTTTAACTCTTCCATTACCGAACCATCGCTACCCTAGCCTGTTATCCACAAACATCCACTCCCCCGTTACCAACCCCCACCCGATTACCAAGACCAATAGCTCCCACATAGGCGAGACCTATTGTCTTTGCCAGTGCTTGATACTTCTACTTTAGAGGTTTTCTTTGGAAAAGTAAAAAGTGCAGACCAGCTCAGTGTACTATAATGGCAGCCAGAACAGTCTCAGTAAACAAACATTTACAATGCAATCAGTCTCGCCTTTGGGACCTTATATCTATTTAGCTATGTACCACATTAGCCTGGATGCTGAAACATCTACTGTTTTTTTTAACATGGAGGGAAAGTAAGCACCAAACTATGTGACACACCAGGCATGGGAACACATGGAGAGGAATATTGCCTTTCAGTGGAAATGGTATAGTCCGAAGCTCTGTTTTTAATATAAAATCATGGCCTTCAGTGGTCGTATCACTGAAAATGCAAGATTTGAAAAAAATATTATTGTCTGCAGGTGCTCGTGAAAGACAATGTCTATGGACTGGAATCTAGAGAATGCTAAAGTGATTCTGGTATTTTACTGACCTCTGCTGGTCATTTCTATGAAGAAAGTTAAATAGAGGCAGTTGCCAGAAAAAAAAAGAAAGTCCGTCAGCAGAAAGCAATTCTGTATTTTACTGACCTCTGCTGGTCGTTTTCCATACAGACAGTTAAATATAGGCAATTCCCTAAGCGGGGTTAAAACTACGGAAATGTTTCAATTATAGAATAGGCGAACACAAATTAGAGAAGGTGCAGTCCTTCTCGTATTTGGGCATTTTAATTGATGGGCAACTACATTTTAAAGCATTACTTGAAGAGCGCTGTAATAGGCTAGTGTTCAGCACAGGGGCAATCATGAATTTTGGCCGTAGACTGATAATTTGCAGGTGGAGGAGAATAAATATATGAGAAGGCTCCTCAAGGTCCCACAGGGTGTCCCCGCATATATTGTGCACGAAGAATTGGGTGGGGCCTTTATAGAGGATAGCGCTTGATCTTGCACAAATTAATCTGGATATTTTACGATCTTGGACAGCTGCTCAGTTGAAATTGTTTTTAAAATGTTTTACACCCAAATTTAGTTATGAGACTGATTTTGCACATTGTAATGCGCTATCACTATATAAACCATTTACAGCAATTATTGAATATAAAAAGGAGCCAGTATACGTAGGTCTTACATTAACTCACGGGGCAAGACGGGCAATAATGATGCTTCGCCTGGGCATCCTTCCTTTACAGACTTTTACCTACAAATGGACTCTAGGAGGCACAACGATGTGCTCTTTGTGTCTGGGGGAGATCAGACAATTGAACATTTATTGTTTGTATGTCCCAACTCATTAGTAGTATCGGCAAGATCCAGATACCTAAGACCAATTTACTGCAAATGTAGAATAGTTACTGTAAAAGAACTGCTCGTATTATGTAAACATTCACCTAATGAATTTGTGTGCTATAATCTTTTTAAATTTCTAAAAGCAACCTTGAACATGTTTTAACTTTATGAATTTTAAATCAGACCGTTGAAGTGTATTTTATTTTTGTAAAATTATTTAAAAAAATTTGTGGTCCTCGATTGAGTACCAAAACAAATAAACATACTTTGACTTGACTAGAGGATAGGTTCCAGGTCAGACCCCTGCTAGCATGGTTAAAGATCTGGGAGAATCCAGAGGCATCACTGACCAGGCAAATAATTATGGATTGCCTTGGTAGGGACAGGGGAATGGACATTCCTTGGCTGAAGTATCTCAAGGCTGTTCTGGAAAAAATAGGCTCCCAAGATCTCTTCCCAAACCTGACCGGAAGGGTAGGCCGGGATAAGGATAGCGTGAAGAAGAGGTTTATTACTAACAAAATTACCTCACGAGAAGAGAGGGAATGGGGCAAACAGTCGATCAGAGCCTATGGCCTAGTGAGGTCTAATGAAGGATTGGAACCGTACTTAGCCCTTATTTGCAACACCGATGAAAGATTTTTGATAACACGTTTTAGGCTCAACCTTTTACATTATTTATTAGCTGATCCTGCAGGTTTTACCAATTTTGTTGAGCCAAAGGGTCCCTGCGGCTGCGATCAACGATCTCCGCAGGACACCCTTCATTTTGTATTATTGTGGCCTTTTTATTCACTGCCCAGGCGCATTTACTTAATTAGTCTCCTGAAGAAACTCAAATTTAGGCATGCTAAGGCCGCCCTTTTATATTTACAAATGGCCCAAGATCCCTTGACCCTGCTCTCCATCACGAGCTTTTTAAGACTAGCATTTAAACTTACAGGAACGAGAGGACTTGCCGGAGGGAGCGGGGACTAGATGGGGGAATAATGAATTGTAATGAAAGTCCCGGTACCTTTCTCTTTATGCTTTTTTCTTTTCCCGCTGTATAGTCAAATAATATATGTATTTTTTAGTATTTTAAATTGTACTTTTATGGTGTTTTGTACAATACCAAATAAAGATTGTTGAATTGAAAAACATTCCTCATAATATATAGATTATGCTTGTTTTTCCACCACTGTCTTTCTCCAACTTGCCATGTTTAATTGCTCAATTCGTCCTTCTTAAGCAGATAGCAGTATTAAAAGATCCTTGAGCTAATTATAATTCTCAAACTCCATTTTTGTTTTGCAGGCCAGTTGGGTCACACAAAGGTGTGGACCTTGTATGCAATGACCGGTCAGCTGTCTTTGCCCCTTTCAGCGGATTTATTATCGGTCCTGCCAGGCCTTACACTTACTACACTCCCATCAGTAATGGTCTGCTGTTGAGAGGATCAGGTAAGACAACACTTATGGAGATAAATCGCCTCTAGTAGTGTAATGAGCCCGTCCCTACAAGTGCATGTGAAAGTCTTACTGGACACCAGGCCTCATGCCCGTTTGGCTGGGCACCAGTTGGGTTTTGGCTTTGAGTGGGAGTGTTTGAGTGCATTCTTTGAGTTTCAGCTAGTGCTAGAATGTTTGAGGAGAGTGGCTGATGGGTCTGCCAGACAGGGTCGCCTTCATTGCTAGCACTTAGTCTTGTGCCCTGAGGCAGGGGTTGGCAGGGTTTCAAACGAGTCATTGCCCAACAGGAAATGGCCATTACAAGACCAATGGTCATGACCGCTGGGGACATTTGGCTGGACAGACCACATTAGGCTGGTGCTGGGCCATTGGAGGGCAGATCTCCTGTGGCCCTTCAATGCCCAGCCCGCTTCTGCAGTGAGAGTGGGCCTGGAATGCAGGAGGGGATCCAAAATAACCTTACATCCACCTGACTCCTTCCACAACAGTAACTGGCCAATGCAGATCAGCGGAGCAGTAAAGATGGCGCTTTGTGGGTGCAGGCCCCGCATCAGGATGCTAGATCCTCAGCCTGGAGAAGTGCTGCACATTCACCTAGCATATAGCCAGCTACAGAGGCCTGGTCTTCTCTGTACAGAAGCTTCATCAGAGTTTATCACTCAGGACACTGATGGATTAGTCCCTCAAACTGACTCACTGTCCCTGTTGTGCCGCACAGCTTGTGTTTCTGAACATGCCGCTATTCTGGTGGGAACGGAGACCCCTCTGAGCTTGCTTGGAATGGAAGAGCCGCTTCCCGGGTGGACCTGCATAACGTGGCGATTTAGTGCCTTCCTTAAGAGCTGTATATTTTCTCGTGGAGCCATGCAGGACTATTTAGAAAGAATTTCTCCTTAATTAGATCCCTTGTCCTTGTTTTTGTCTAGCTATTAGGGTGGTAGTGGCATGGATTCTCTCTGTCACTGGTCCTCTTGTGTCCAGCCAGGCAGTCTTCTGGATCCCCTCTGTACAAGAACACATTTGAAGTGATGACCTGGGTGGGGTAGTGAAGCCCCTGTGGCTGCTGATATTCCTATTGTGCTGGCCTGAGCAATCTATCTGCTCTGCTTCAATCTAAACCTTTGGAAATTACTTTAGTGGCACCCTCACAAAAGCCCATATTCAGAAATAACACTGTAAGAATTAGATGATCTGAAACGAGCTGATACGTGAGGAGCAAAGGTGATTACATGAGATACAGAGAGATACATAATGGAAACAGGAAAGGAAATAGCAGTGGGAGGCAAATATAAGGATTTTAGAGAGCAAAGTGTAGCGTGGGGATGGTGAAGAAAAGATGACAGCCGCAGATGAATCCAGTTAGTAGAATTTATTCATTTAAGAATAAGATGCAAAGTAAGCAGGACCCACAGCAAGGGGAACTGCACAGGAAACACATCCTAGAAGGGAATGTGGCAAGTTAAATAACATAGGGATTAAAGGGGAAGAGAAATAGAAGGGAAACGAAAGGAGAAAGAGATGGCAAAGACAGGATATTATATTACACAAAGGAAAGAAACAACACATTATAAGCGAAAAAGAGAGTTATAGAAGAAGAAAGAAAGAAAGGTTAGAGAGAATACAGAGAAAATATGGACCCTCAAGGACAATCATTCTCTTTGTGTGTGTTAAAAGGATTTTCCAAGGTTGAGTAGAGGAAGCACATGGATAGTAGTAATGATGTATATTTCCATATATAATGAAGCTTGCACAGCTTCTGCCCATTCTCTACCTATGTTAGATCTTAGTAAAGTTTGGTGAACACATTTTCTCCATACAAAATCCCAAACACTTGTCACCGTCAAAGAAGTGCTATGACATCACTGCCAGCTCCAGGGTCTGAAGCCTAATAGAGGGCAGGAGGGAGCCCACCAGCACATGGTAAAGTCTGCATCACAGTTCAGGCTGTGTTTGGTCCTGTGCAGTGTCAAGGGAACAAGCAACAGAGGAAATAAGGATGCCGGTGTTACATACACTTTCTATGTTTTATATCGTGTTTGCATGCACATGCTTGTTCAATTTGATTAATTTCTAATGTCTTGGCTGATGGCACGATCAGTATGTTCTAGAATAGAAGATCTGATCGGACCTGTGAACCAAGTTGGTCAGTTGTACAGAGTCAGCTGGTGCCAGAAGTCTTGTAACTGCATTCATTACCCCGTTCGGGTGTTTCAGGTATAATGGAATGCCTTTGGGATTAGCCTTCGCGGCAGCCATTTTCCAATGTGTCATGCAAGATATTTTGAAGAATTGCAATAATGCCATCTGTTTTCAAGATGACAATCTTGTGTTTGGAGGTGATGCTCTATAACATTTGTCAGCATTGGAAAATGTGCTTAAAGTCCTCTGATCATGGTTTGATCATAAAACACTTCAAATGCAAATTTGGAGTGAAATCTATAACTTATATAGGACATGAACTGCGTGAAGAAGGTATTGCACCCAAAACTAATTTGGTTGAGGCTATACAAGCTGCACCCCATCCAAAATCTAAGGATGATGTAAGGTCTTTTTAGGTCTAACTGAATTCTATTCGAGGTATGTACCAAATTTGTTGTGCCGTACATTTAATATAACACAGTTGGTTAAGAACAAGAACACGTTCATTTGGTCTAAAGATTGTGAAACTGAATTTATTGATGTCATTGAAAGGTTTAATAGAGTTCGCAAGAGCGCAGTACAAGTTTCTGGAGTTGACAATGATAAATGGGAATTGCAAATTTTCAAAACTGTATAGATGTATAGAACCTCTACCAATGTCATGACTGGTTATTCTCCTTTTGAGATTATGAGGGTAGACTACCCAGAACCAAGAGCAATCCAACATGGTTAGCTTCCTCTACCTCGTCCAATACAGATTTAGTGGCTGTAAAGGAAAGACTTGTTCAAAATCATGCTATTAATAAAGAGCAGTTTGACAAGAAAAGGGGTTTGAAACAAGATCCCATTGTCAAAGTTGGTATGCTTGTTAAGGTAAAGAAACCTTGGAAAGTTAAAAAAGGTGAGAGACAATTCATGGGTCCTTTTGAAATTAAAGAGGTCCTCAAAAATTCAGTGAGACTTACTAATAATAATGTCTGGAATTTGAGCAGAATGGCTGTTCTCAAAGCTGACAAAAGTGTTTATCTTAATTCTGATGATGAACCAAAGTTTATAGACAGTTTAGATGATGAAGACCTAGGTGAATATCCAGTTCTTATCCTCAATGTTGTCAGTGTTTCCGATGATATTGTTAATACGGAAGAACTTGGTAAAAGTCAACAAAAGAAACCAGGTTGGCTGTCTGATTTTGTCTCTCTCATCAAAAACACATTTGTAAATTGAATGTTTCTTTTATTGTTTTATTAAAGGGGAAGATGTGTTACATACACTTTCTATGTTTTATCTTGTGCTTGCATGCACATGCTTGTTCAATGTGTTTATTTTCTAATGTCTTGGCTCATGGCACGATCAGTGTGTTCTAGAATAGAACATCTGATTGGACCTCTGAACCAAGATGGTCAGTTGTACGGCATTAGCTGGTGCCAGTGGTGCTTCTTTTCATTGGATTAAACTTCACGTTATTCATTCATTTGTCTACGAATTCCACTTAACACAGGGCCAGCACAGAGTGAACATAGCACCACAATGTCCATTGATGTGGGGAGCAGTCGTGTAGTCGCCAAAAAAAAAGAGCAGCCAATGGTCCAAAGAGGTAGGGAAGTGGTGCTGAATCCAAATTGGTAGAGTAGAATTGCAGGCACCAGAGAGAAAAAGCCCAGTGATGATGGGAGCAGTGCAGAGACTGGGGGAGCAGCACAAGTTCAAGGGAAAGCTACAAAGGGTATGGAGAGATAACATTATGAAGTCCTCGGGTAGGGTAGACGTACATGTTCAAGACCAAGGGGTGCAGTGGTTTAATGGACATGGGAGCAGCATATGGCCCAAAAGGGTAGAGTGGCCATGTGGGGGCCGGAGGCAGAAATGCAAGACCTAGGAGGAAGCATTGGGGACCGGCAAAGCCCTGCAGGGTCTGAGGTCAAGGCACACAGTGCAAGGTCCAAACTTAGCTACATGGCATACAGGGGGGGCAATATTGGGTGTAAAGGGTGACCAGGGAAGACTCTAGGGAGCAAGCAATGTAAGGTTCAGGAGGTGGGGCAAGAAGGGTCTGTCAGGGAGGGAAACAGCAGATAGTGTGGAAAGGCTCAGACTCGGGTCCAGAGAGCAGTAGCACCAGGCCTATAGAGTGTTACTGTATGGTATAACGGGGGAAGAACAGTGTATCATACAAGCTGAAAGTGCCACACAGGCTTAAACGCAGAGAACGGTGCAGGATCTAGCAGGATAATAGGAATGTAAAGACCAGAATGAGGAGCTGGACAAATTAAGGATTGGAGAGGCGGCCTTTGTTGAGGACTCTACGTACAATTCATTAGTTCAAAACCAACATCCTTGCAGGACTGGTACAGCAGAATACCAGCAGTCAAAAATGCTGCTGGAGTACTGGGCCATTCTTACCACTAACCCTGCGATCAACCTTTCTAGATGCATGAGAGGTAGAGAGGAGTTAAACATTCTAAAAATTTAATATACAGTGTTGCCCATTTGGCCACACATTGAGGACTAGGAATCAGTCAATAAAGTTAAATGAGGTGCAATAAAAATTAAGAGCCAAACTGCTGCAAATACATCTCAAAAGCATATTGTAAAGATACAAAATCACCACAGGATATCCAAAGCATCAAATGAAATTAAGCCAAATCAATATAAGACATACAAGAACCTCAGTTACAGGAATATAGAGATTAAGGAACAAAATCTGGTCATCAGTATATCAAGTTTGATCCTCCAGTCTATGCATGAGAAAATATAAAATTGTCTAAACTAATCCTAAGATTAAAGTTGTAAAATTAGGGACCTAGTTAAATCAGAGAAACAGAAAGTTATTGGTATTGTGGAGACTTCAATAGCAGTTCTCTAAATCAATAAAGTTGTATGGCATGAGGCCACACAATAAGAGTACTACAGAGACGTCTGTACCCCCTTCAGAGTCTCTAGGGAATCTGGTCTAAAGACTAAAAAAGTGTGAACACTAGTTAAACTCACTGAACATTCAAGAATTCCATGTGATCAACTCCAGTAACTTTCCACCTATGCACAGTAAGAATTGGGGAAGCCTGTCTGCTTGTTCTGCCGCCAGCTTGTCTTGCCATTTGCCCTGCTTTGGACAACTGGACCCATGTCCCAATGCGGCCTACATCACCTGCGGCGCCAGGAGGTGCCTTAAGAATCATTGCAGGCTCCCGTGGCGCGGGAAGCCCGTCTGCTTGTTCTGCCGCCAGCTACTGCCTGCCTTGCCATTTGCCCTGCTTTGGACCACAGGATCCAGGTCCCAAAGCAGCCCATGTTACCTGCGGCGCCAGGAGGCGCCTTAAGAATCATCACAGGCTCCCGTGGAGTGGGAAGCCCATCTGCTTGTTCTGCCGCCGGCTACCGCCTGTCTTGCCATTTGCCGTGCTTTGGACCACAGGATTCAGGTCCAACGCAGCCCACATCACCTGCGGCGCTAGGAGCAGCCTTAAGCATCATAGTGGGCTCCCGCATCGCAGGAAGCCCATCTTCTTGTTCTGCCGCCAGCTACCGCCTATCTTGCCAGTACCAGCCCAGCTTCTTCGGCTGCCGTAGAGGTACAGGTAGGAAGACTACGCCTACCATTTTCACCATTACAGTTTCGCAGATCTGACTTGTTGGCCACAGGTTTGGAGTGTTGACAATTAAAGCGCCTCAGATACGATAGCTGGACTAATAAGGAATGTGTGTCTAACCCCTGGTTTTTGTGTTAGCAGACCCCGGCCCTGACCCATGTTATTCTGAGCTGAAGTCAAGCTAACTGGTTGTCTGAATTGGGACTTGGGCATCATATGGGGGAAGCGCAGGGTGCCTTCAGCTCCTGTGGGGCTATAGTTGCCACTTTGCTCATTGGTGACCATGGACTAGTTCTTGCAGCAGGCCCAATCAGTGATCGACAAGGAGATTGAACTGGTGAACCGGTGTCTCCCTAGAGCCCCTGTAACCACCCATCTTCCCCTGTCTACATGTGCCCAAAGTCCTGTGGTCAGTGTTGACGAACCTCCTAATAATTCCACGACCCAAGAATTAGATGGTCCGAATAGTTTGAATAGCCTCTGAACCGACACCCCTTACACCAACCATTGGGATTAATAATCCCAGGGGGGGGACAAGGCACATTCAAGCAGGGGGCTAGTTGGGCCATGCCCGTTAGTCATCTTTTGAATTCACCAACTGCCAGACTGGCAAATCGAGGGAGACCAGGAGGTGTTGAGCTGGTTACCCAAGGGTCGGGCACGAAAAGAAAGGGCCAACCATCTGGGCAGAAGGTTAAAAGATCAAGAGTTGACCCGATACTCAAGAAGACCTTAGTCGAAAAAGGACTGACCAAAGTAGATTTGACGTGCTTTCTAGAATCCTTGCAGGACTCCTTGAAAGTCATAATGGATGCCAATTTGGGTCAAATCATCCAGTGTCTGACTTTGATTGAAAATAGTATTTCTGAACTAAAATGTTGTTTATTGTCAAAGGGTGTAGCTACAAATCCATTGATGGTACCCTCAACATCAGATTGTCCCATTTTAGGAGGCCCACAAATGAACACTACGGAACCTCTACCTTCCCCTCCAAGGTCATCGAGTGGCAATGTACATTTGGGTTCGGTTTTTCCCCCTCCTGTGACTCATAATGCATCATAACCAAGTACATATTTTGGTCCAAAGGAAAGCCCAGCTGCACGGGGCCACCTCTCACAGCAGAGTAACGCAGATGGGGACCAACACCTGGGGGGAGGGAAGGGCCCTATGCAATAATCTACGCATAACCTGCCTGTCTCTCATTTGCCACCAGAATCAACCCCATATGCTGTGGTATTGGGGAATGTTCCAATGTCCCAATGAGGGTAGAGAACATTATTAACATGGTGCAAAGGGTCAATTGGGTTGGCAGTTCCTGCAAGCGGTGCAATGGTGATTGTGTTATTATCAATTTTAATCAACTTCACATCGTAGAAAGGGTTTTGTTTTTAAGTGCAAATATAGACTCTTTTGGCCTTAAGACATCAATCACGGCTTTACCCCTCGGTTTCTTTTACAAACCTGAACCCCTGGGGCGGAATCGTATGTCAAAAATATTTGGGGCCCCAATTAACAGTCATATGCCATTACGTCAATCACCCAGGAATCTGAATTCAAACTGGGCTCCAGATTCACATTACTGAAATAGGATTGCACACGACCTCCTCCTCCCACTTTGGAGCTCACAAACCGTTTTGCACCCCTGGTCACTGGACGCTTGTGATTGACTTAGTAGGCCTGTTTTAACTAACCCAGTGGCATCCACCAACCAGCAGGAAATGTTACGGGCAAGCATCGGAACCACAGGTGTTATTAACAGAAACTTTATAACCTAGAATATTGCAGGTCTCACTAACAAGTTTTCTGATCCTTCGTGTATTAAGTACATAAAGCAATTTCGTGTGATTTGCTTGTAAGAAACGTGGCTGACTGGAAGTAGTTTACCACAGGAGGATTATAAATCCTTTTCTGTCCCGGCTACCCCTTCTCACGTAGGAAGACCAAGAGGCGGCTTTGCAATCTACATCCCCCTGGCAGTCGATTGTCGGTTGCTGATCCTGCCTACTGAGAGCCCGTTTATACAGTCTTTGGTACTCTATAGGGGGTCCCATTACCTGGGCCTCATACATTTTTATAACTCAACATCCTCCATGAAGGAGGTATGTAACATCACCTTGCTAGGTTCCTTTGTAAGGTAGCACCTTAATACCTACTTTCATAACATAATTGTGTAATTGCCGGGGTTTTTAAACGTTCATACAGGATTTGCCTTGCGGAATAAGAATACGCTACTTCTCGCCGGATGAGTTCAGTTGAAGTGCGCAGTTTTTTCTCATTGCGTGCGCCTTGTCCACCTGGACTGTAGCGTGCGGCGAAACACTAGACTGCCAAGCTGACCCACGATGGTGTCTTACTGTTCCGCCATCTTCTCCTCTGAACCTTTGATGCTGCGACAAGCAATGTTTTAACATTAAGGTGGAGACCCTATGTCTACGCCTCCAACGAGGATATTTTGACATTTCTTTCAGATTTGTCTTTTTCTTGGTTTTACCATTCACCTGACATGTTACAGCTGCATAAGTCCTGACAGTACCGCCCTCCAGAATGGGTTCCTCCAATTTAGGCTTAGATGTATGCGCTCTGTGAAAGTTCTTGATTAATCTTGGAGCGTGTACATTAGAAAAGGGTTCCTATGATATCTACTCCGGCCCAAACCCCTTCCAGTCCACCAAGTAAAACAACCTGTTTCTTGAGATCTTTGAGTCTAGAATCCGACTGATTTCAAATTCATCTCCTGACTCTACTCTAACTGGTGTAGGAGTCTCTTTGAGTCTGGTATTGACTGGGTTTCGTTTTAAAAGAGAGACATGAAAGGCTGGATGAATTTTTAATGAGTTGGGAAGCTGTAGCTTAACCACAACTGGGTTTATGAGTTTGATAATCTTAAATGGGCCTATAAATCTTGGTTGGAATTTTCTATTCCCTCTTAATTTCAGATGTTTTGTGGACAACCAGACCCGATCACCTATCTCAAACTTGGTACCCACTCTCCCCTTTTTATCTGCTTGTCTTTTGTATGATTGTTTAGCCTTTTGTAGGTTTCTCTGAGCCTTTTCATATGAGTTCTTTAACTCATTACATCTACAACAGCGGGCACTGTGGGATCTAGTTTACCTATCAATAAACTAGGGTGTCTACCGGTGTTCAGATAAAAAGGAGAATACCCTGTAGAATTGTGTATTGCATTGTTGTAGGCGAATTCAGCTGTCCACAGTAATTCTGACCAGTTTCCCTCCTGCTCCCACAAATAGAGCATTAAATACTGTTCCAATTCTTGGTTCAACCTCTCAGTTTGACCGTCTGTCTCAGGGTGGTAATTGGTTGAATATCGCGTGTCAATTCTCAAGTTGTGCATGAATTGTTTCCAGAATTTAGATATAAATTGAGCCCCCCTATCAGAGATGATGACTTGAGGAACCCCATGAGCTCGCACCACATGTTGGTTGAAAATCTGCACTAACTGAGGCGCTGTGGGTACTGTCTTCAATGGAATGAAGTGTCCCATCTTGGTGAATAAATCTACCAGTACTACAATGACTGTGTAACCGTGACTGGGCGGGAGATTAACAATTAGATCTAATGACACTGTATGCCAGGGATGTGGTGCATTTGGGCAGAGGCTGTAACAGCCCTTGCGGAGCTTGTCTGCTGGGTTTTCCTTTTATGCATAATTCACAGGTTGCAACATACTGCCCCACGTGAGCCGCCATGTCAGGCCACCAAAAAAATCTTTTGATCAATTCTAAGGGTTTCTTAGTGCCCTTGTGACCAGCCAGTCGATCGTCATGACAACTCTTCATGGCCTTCTCTTGCATCTCTTTAGTGGGAAGATACCGGTTCCCTTCATGATATGGAAGCCCATTAGTAATTGCCTTTTTGTGGTCTGTTCCGACCCAACTCTTCAGATCTTCACCTGAATAATTCTTTCTGATTTCCTCAGTTATTTCTTCTAGCTGCACGATTCCTATAATTTTGTGCAGAGGAACGATTGGCTCTTTTTGAGGCGTCTGTACATCATCTGGTGGGTTCATCCTGGATAGAGCATCAGCTTTTCTGTTGTTAACACCTGGCTTGTATGTGATCACAAAGTTAAACTCTGAAAAATACAAGGACCATCTCAATTACCGTGGAGTGAGTGTTTTTGCTGACTTTAAAAACTGTAAATTGCGATGATCTGTGAACACTGTTACGCAATGTTTTGCTCCTAATAAAGTATGTCTCCAATCTTGAAATGCTTCCTTCACAGCTAACAATTCCTTGTCAGCTATAGAGTAATTTGTTTCTTGTTTCGACAGTTTCCTCGACCGGTAAGCCACGGGATGAAGTTGACCTGTTTGTTTATCTCTCTGCGATAAAATTCCTCCAGTAGCAAAGTCCGATGCATTCGTCTCCACATAGAAAGCCAACTCAGGATCTGGTTGCATTAGGATCAGCGCAGTAATGAAAGCCTTCTTTAGGAATTGAAATGCCTCCTCTGCTTCTTGAGACCAATCAAACTTTTTCCCCTTCTTCAAAAGTTGTGTAATTGGGGGGACCTTAGCAGAAAAATTTGGTATAAATCTTCTGTAGAAATTGGCAAACCCAATGAAGCTTTGTATCTCTTTAATGTTTCTTGGCAAGGACCAATCCTGTATGACTTGAACCTATGATGGATCCATGGCAAAACCATCTGTCGACAGAATAAACCCAAGAAATTCCACTTGGCTCACGTGGAATGAACACTTTTCAAGTTTCACATACAAATGATTTTCAAGCAGTTTTTTCAGGATTGCTCTGACGTGCTTCACGTGATCCTCTATACAATCTGAAAATATCAATATGTCGTCAATGTAGACAACAGCCACACGGTCCAAAAACTCACACAAGACATCATTGACCAAGTGCTGAAATGCTGCTGGTGCATTACTTAGTCCGTAAGGCATCACTTGGTATTCGAACAACCCATATTTTGCCCTGAAAGCTGTCTTCCATTCATCACCATTAGCAACTCTAACCAAGTGATAGGCCATTCTCAAATCAAGCTTAGTGTAGATTTTGGCCCCTTTTGCTTGATCTAATAGTTGGGATATCAGGGGCAGTGGATACCGATTTTTTACTGTTACTTGATTCAAGGCTCGGCAGTCTATACAGAACCGAAGAGTGCCGTCCTTTTTTGGTGGAAAAAACAAGGGTGATGATACTGGTGATTGTGTTGGTCTGATAAACCCGATCTTCAGATATTCATCTAGGTATTCCTTAAGATAGATATTTTCAGCTTCAGTCAGAGCGTAGATGCGACTGCAGTTCAAGATGGCTCCAGGCTCCAATTCGATTTTGCAGTCATAATCACGATGTGGGTGTAGTTTTTCGCCATTTCTCTGGTCAAAGACGCTGGCTAGATCTTGATATTCCTCGGGGATCTCCAGGGTTTCCAAAATGCATATTGTGTTAGTGAGCCAGCTAAACCGGAAGCTGGAGTTCCTTCACACTTTTGGCAGACTCGTGGAAAACAGTTCTGAAGACAATGTGCAGAACACAACCTCACTGTTCTTCTCTCCCAATCGATAGTGGGGTTGTGTTCCGACAACCATGGCAGTCCCAAAATTAGCTGAAATTGCAGGGCATCGATGAGATTGAATCTTATAAATTCACGATGACCCCCTAGACCAACCAGTTCCAGAGTTTCTATTTCTTCGGTGATAGGACCCGACGTGAGGTTTGAGCCATCAACCACCTCGACAGGCTCACTATGTTTCTTTTTAAAGGCCTTGATTCCTATTTCTTGTGCGTATCTTAAATCGCAAAAATTTCCCGTGATGGCTGAGTCAATCATTACTGACACTCCATCAACCTCTTTATTTCCAAATTTTGCGGTGAATGAAACGGTTAAATGAGGAGCTCCTGATTGTAACGTATTGACTAATTGTTGATGTTCTGGAGTTGGCTCTTCTAAACTTCCCATCAGGGCAACCCCCTTTACTGATGGGATTTGTCTTTTAACCCCAACTTAATTTTTGTTTTTTTAGGGCACTCCTTTACAAAGTGTTCTGAACCTCCACAATACATACACAAGTTTTGTGCACGTCGTCTCTCCTTTTCTTCTTTAGTGAGAGGACCTTTGATAGAACTAATCTGCATTGGTTCCTCTCCCGAATTCACGTCAGACTTGATACTTTCAGACTTGATGCGATCAAAGCGTGAACAAAAGATTTAAACTCTTTTTTCTTCTCAGATCGTCTCTCAAAAAGCCGATGGTCAATCTGTAAAACTAGATCTATTAATTCAGAGATTTCTTGGGTATCTGAGCCAGTGCGTCCTTCAATTCATCCTTGAGCCCCCGATAGAAAATGGCTGATCTTTTATATTCCGGCCAATCAGTCTCCACGATTAGTTTGTTGAACTGAGCAATGTAAGCAATGAGATCGCGATTTCCTTGCTTAAGATCCAGCAATTCATTGTCTGTTACTTGATCAGTCGTTCGTCTGTCAAAAACTCCTTTTTAAAAAGGTCAAAATCAAACAGAGCTGGATCATTGTGAGAAATTAAGGGCATTGCCCAGGCAGCGGCATCGCCACTCAAGTAGCACAGCATGAATGCAACTTTAACTTTAACTTGATCCTCCTTAAAAACTACCGGCCTGCAAAGAAAATATAAGGAGCACTGTGTTAGGAATATCTGGGCCTTGTGTGGGTCCCCGCTATACCTCTCTGGAATGGCTAAAGGAACAATTGGTGATACCGAATGGATCACCTGAGTTGCGACCTCTGTCGCCGAACTATTACTGGAGCCCATTCCTGGCAATGGAGTCGAACCCGCAAGGAGCGCTTCCATTTTTTGTTTTATCAAACTTGTTTCTCGCTGAGACCTTTTAATTCCCTCTCTCAAACTTTTGTTCTCCTCAACTGATTGTAATAATTGGCTTTGCAACCCGTCTAACACTCCCGCTAAGACTTTTAAATCCAAACCCTCTGCCATATCGACTCAGGTGAACAATGGCGCACTTCAATCTGTCAGAACCACGAGTTCACAGGAGTCGATGCTGGTCCCAACGCCCCCACGCCTCAGACACCACCCGAGAACCTCAAGGTGACGCCCAAAATGGAGGGGAAAGGGGAAGTGGATAAAAAAGAGAGACAGCCAAAGCCCAGTGGTGAAGTCACTTCTTCACTCAGTGTGTTGGTAGTCTTCTAACTGTACCTGCAGGGTAACACAATGCATAAGCACACTACTGCTGGACTTGGCCCTTCTGGCAGGTTCACCCCTGAACTTTTTGCCTAGTGACTTCTGGTCTTTGCGCACTTTGACACTGTGGCGCAGTGTAAAGTGCGTGCGCTCCCGGGGTGCGTGTGTGAGATTGGCCTGCCCTCCCATAGAAATGCATGGGGAGTGTCTGTGTCCCTGGTAGTTCCTGATGCATGAGGTGTGCATGTGCGAGTTTGGCATGTGCGAACTCGTGAGAGTGAATGCTGCGCAATGGTATGTGCGGCGTGTATGTGTCTAGTGGGGAAGTGCCACTTCTAGACATGGCTGTACGTGTGCTGTGAGGGTGCTGGAGTGTGATTGGCTGGAGCTGGCTGGTGAGCCTGGCTCCGGGAGTCTGTGTGGGTCTGCCCCGGTGGTGAATGGAGAGATTAGCATGGTGATGTGAGGGAGGGGCTGCACCTGTGTCCTGAATGGGGCTAGGCTTTTCCCACACAATGCTGGCTCCGCCCCCTGTGGTGCGACTGATGACCCAAGCCCAGCCAGTGAATAGACAGGGTGGTTGAGCCCATCAACAGTGCTCACAGACCAGCTGCGACTGGTTCTGCCCCCACCCTGCCCAAAGACAAAGGATTTGTCTGTATAAAAAGAGGCTGTGACCTCTTGAAAAATGTTCTTGTTCTGGTTGCTGACTTGAATCCACCAGGGGCGTGCGGCTGCTTGGGCCAAGGGAAAGGCTTGCCCCCCTGGGCCCTGCCCAGCCCCTGGCTTGCTGAAGGACCCCTGAAGGACTTGCTACTTGCTGTTGCCCTAGCGCCTGGGAGCGCTTTCCATTGACCCATGGCGCATGAGAGCGCTATTTTGTGTGCCTAGCACTTAGGAGCGCTTTATTTTGCTTATAGCGCTTGGGAAGCGCTGTGCCTTCACCCCAGCGCTGGGAGCGCTTTACTTTTCCTTTTGCGGCTGCCCACGCCGATTTTAACGTCCCCTGGCAGGTGCCCACCCCGCCAGGGACCTTGCGCTGTTTTTAGCCAGATCGAGTGCCCACCTCGATTTATTGTTTAATTTTAACCAGCCGTTGCCCACCCGGCATTGCCCCTCAAGAATCACCGCCGCAGCCCAGGGGCATTGAAATCGTTGCCGGGCCGCTGCCTAGTGCGACCCGGAAGTGCCGCCGCCATGTCCCCAGGGCCGCGCTACTACTGGCTGCCTTCAGCAGCGCGACCCCGAAGTGCCCGCGGCTCGCCTGGTAGGCGGGACTTCGGGACAACAGGAAGAGGCCGGGAGACCACCCGCCTCCTCTGGAAGCTGCCGAGGAATCCGGGCAGCCCACGCCTGAAGTCGAGCCCCTGATTGCTGGGAGGGCCCGGCCCACGAGAGAGGGCCTAGCCGCGGCAGCACCCGGGGCTCCCAAGAGCGACAGAGAGCCCTGGGGTGCCCAAAGAGCCCCGCAGACCGCCGGAAGAAGCCCCCGCCTGAGTGCCGGTAAGTGAAGCCGGCCGGGCGGGAATTCCAAGTCCCCGAGCAGGACACCGTGGGGGCAGCATGTACTTTGAGTCCCCAGCAAAGCAGGGGGCATTTTGATACTCCGAGCCTGTCGAGGCTCCAACAAGTGGGGCATATGTTGATTTAGAGCCGCGGAGGCTCCTCTTGGTGCCATTAATATTTCGAGTCCCCCGAGGCTCGTGGGGGCACATTGATTTCTGAGAGCCCAGAGAGGCTCAAGAAGGCGCCACCGTTGTTTTCCCAGAGCCCCGAGAGGCTCAGAGCGTCATATTTGTTTAGAGTCCTGAGAGACTCTCAGGGGGCACTTTTGTTTATTTAGAGCATGCAAGGCTCCCCCATCGTGTTGCCCCCCTGTCGCAGATTCTTACCGGCTGCCCAGCAAGTAGTGGGCAGCTGCACCGTTTAGGTCTTTCTTTTCTAGGGACATGTTCTGGACTTAGGAGTGAGTCGCACTCCTTCCTCCCTACACTGGCCTTCCCCAGCTGTGCAGCACTTAGTGCCAGCTGCAGCGTTTAGGCCCTGTTCTGTCCCTCAAATGCCCAGCAAGTAGTGGGCAGTTGCTACGTTTAGGTGTTGGCGCAGTGGCGCAACCTGGACTTTAAAGTGATTCATGTGCTATTATGATTCCTGCGCTAACTGTGGTTTAGATGCTGTTATGATCTATGTCCCATTGCTTTTGGGTGTTAGGAAAGGTACTCCGTGTTGTATGTTTTGCGCACCCTGTGTCCTGCACCTCTGAATGTGTTGTTGATGCATCATGTGCCTTGTTCCTTACACCGCTGAACGTGTGTTGATGCGTCATGTGTTCCTTACACCGCTGAATGTAGGTTTCTGCATCATGTGTTTTTCCTTTCCTCCACCTCTGAATGTGTTGTGATACATCATGTGTGATATGCTTATACCCCTACTTGTATTGTGATACTTAGGTGGTTGTTCTTGCTAGTACAGGTGGTGCTAGTGAGGTCCTGGTTCCCTGCGTGACCTGTTCCTAAGGTGGTTAGGATTGCGTAGGTGGTACTTACCTGATTACCAGTAGTTACTGATTGTGTGCTATTTTGTGCTACAGTAATTTTCTGTTATGTTCTAAGTGATATTCCAAGGGCTTGATACTGAGCTCGCCCCCTGACCAGAGTCCCAGGACCAGTGGACTCTATTGTGCCTTCCCTGACAAATTGCTGGGACTTGTCTGATCTCCCTGGGCCACTGGGGCCTCGCTGAAGTGTGCCTCGCTCACTCCCCTCGGCAGCTCGTGCCCGGCCGCCCGTTCAAGCCTCGAGCCGCGCCGCTCTCCCCTGAGCCGCGCCGCTTCGCTGGGCCGCCCGCATCCTGCCTCCCCCTCCTCCTCTGAGCCGCACCCATTGGTCGCCCCAGAGAAACGCTTGTAGCTAGCAGGCCGCTTGGCAAACCTGGTGTGGAGTTTCCTTTGTGGTGGGCCTTGGGTGTTGTTGCTGGGGTGCGTGCGCAAATACTTAACTCACATCGCCTCCAAGTTTAGCCTTGCTGTTCGCGCCACGTTACCTAGAGGGTGAGCAGGGGTTATCTTGGCGTGTAACTCCCTTGCCCTGACTTAGGAGTGGTGGTCTCTGACTGATTTTTGGCGCAAGCCCTGGCCAGCCAGGGATCCCATTTCTAACAACTACACTCTACTAACAGGTACTACAGCTCTATGTAATCAATTTGATATTCACATTACCATTTGGACATTGACTTTTACCTCTCTCTGGAATATCATTGCATTGTCTCTAGGCAGATGCGGTGCTGAGAATTCGAAAGAAAAACATTGTTATCTATTTACCCTTATGAATGCTTGGAGGTTGAATATTAATTCTTGTAATTACTCGAATTACCTGTTACTGCCTTTGAACAAGCAGATAATTTTCTACTGAACCTTCTGAAATGAAATGTTAATTTAACATGAGTAAGAGCACACTGTGCTAGCTTTCTAGTGTCCTAACTATGAGTAAACTAAGTAACTAATGCTAAATGATAGCCTTCGAAATCCAGGCACAATATGAGATGAAAATTAGTTGCTGTTAATTTCACAGGAAAATACGTGGTGAGTCAAAATAAACTAAAGTTGGTTCAACCTTACTTCTGAAGTTTTCGTATTTACTCGAACCTGGAGAATGCTGGAATCCCACGTTGCGCATGCAATAAATACTTTTTGTAGTTCGAAACTCTTCTGCGCACAAAACAATTCCGAGTATAGAAAAACTGACATGATTTGCCTTGCGGATTAAGAAGACGCTACTTCTCGCCGGATGAGTTCAGTTGAAGTGCGCAGTTTTTTCTCATTGCGTGCACCTTGTCCACCTGGACTGTAGCGTGCGGTGAAACACTAGACTGCCAACCTGACCCACGATGGTGTCTTACTGTTCCGCCATCTTCTCCTCTGAACCTTTGAAGCTGCGACAAACAATGTTTTAACATTAAGGTGGAGACCCTATGTCTACGCCTCCAACGAGGATATTTTGACATTTCTTTCAGATTTGTCTTTTTCCTAGTTTTAACATTCACCTGACATGTTACAGCTGCTGAAGTCCTGACAGACGCTGTCTTTTCTCTTGCCGAGAAATCCAGCTCCAGTGTTTCCAGGCTCCCCTTACGGGGTGTTGGGAAATCGAGTCCTGAGACAAAAAGATAAACGACCTCCTTCATTCTAAACCAAGGTAAGGAGCTGATTAGACCTTAAGAGAAATCTTGGATAGATTCTTGGCAAAAGAATACTAAAACTTATGCTCCACCACACTTACTTCTTCCCTCGTACTAGACTTAGGTTAGGTACATCGGGGTAGGCGTATTTTAGAAGCACCAGTTGAGTACTTTTAGACTTTATTTTATTTATGTATGTATTTTATGTCTTAGAAACCATACCATTCTTTTACAGTTTTATTTTATAATACTCTTCCTGCTGTACGCATTATACTTTACAGCCAGTCTTACGATTGTAGCAGTTCATTTCTTCTGCATGCGAAAGAAGACTGTTCAATAAATACTTTTATTGAAAACGCCCGTCTCTCTATTTTCTCTGCATCTCTGGTGAAACGAAGCATGCTCGAATGACTGAGGGAAATATCTATCTATTGTTTCCACGACTCTGAAGATTAGTTTATTTTGGAGAAACAAAGTTGTCATGTTTATGTGGTTGTCAAAAACTAATCCTTTCTTGTGAATTCGAGAACGTTTCTAGTGACCCCTGAGCTAGCTGGCCCTCACAATTAAGTTTAATATATTCGATAGCGACCTAGTAGACATAAGTCCTACGTCACAGCTATAGGGTATATTATACCAATGCGCAGAGCCTATTGGGAATATAGGCACTGCACTACACATCCACATAAACAAGCGGGAGAAATAAGCCCCCCTCCCAGTGGAGCCACATGCCACACATAATGCGTACATAAGGGACACAAATGGAGGACCAAGCAAAGCCTCCAACTCCCACCGCAAAGTTTAATTGCAGGAAAATAACACATTGCTCTGGGAAACCAGGACAACAGCCCCAGAAAAAAACAATTCACCAGCCAAGATCCACAAAATGCCAGAATTGCCGCCCAAGGAACCCCAAGTAGTTAATGTTAATTTTATGTGCGCTTATAGAGCGAGAACTGATACCTGAGGGTGTCCTGGCACTATGTGAAGACCTGCTAAGGGCGGGGAGGGGAGAGGGAGAATACACCGGGTCAGTTAGCAAACAACCATGTTTTTAGTGCTTTCCTAAATGGCAAAAGATTGATCATAATTCTAAGGGCTAGTGGTAGAGCATTCCATGATTTAGCCGCATTGACAGTAAAATTTCTGCCGCCCCAGTTGGCTTTTTTTACCAGGGGGACATTTACAAGTTTTGCGTCAGGTGATCGCAGTGTTCTATTTGGTAGATACAAGTGGAAACTGTGTTTTAGGAAATCTGGTCCGGTTCCATGAAGGGCTTTGAATACCAGACAAAGAGACTTAAATTGAGTCCTTTTCCTGACTGTTAACCAATGAAGTTCTTTTATTTTAGCTGTGGTTGACTCGTACTTTGGAGTGGCAGTTAGGTATCTGGCTGCCGCATTCTGCAAAATCTGTAATTTATTCATCGACCCTTTATGGATCGTGAGGTACAGACTATTGCAGTAGTCTAATCTGGACATTATAAGTGCCGTGACTACAGTTTGTTGCGCGTATATCGGCAAAAGAGGCATTCTTTTTTTGCAGGATTTGATGATGTACGAAGTGGAAGCAGCAACCTGATTAACCTGGTCCCTAAAATTAAGTTTATCGTCAATCAAGACTCCTAAATTCTTCACTTTCCTTATTGTCGTAGGTAGAAGTCCCATCTCCTTCGGCCAACACTTAGGAGTCCAGAATGTAGGGTTGTTACCAAACAACACTACCTCCGTTTTGCCAGAGTTGAGTTTCAAACAGTGTTGGCCCATCCAGACCCCCACTGCTTTCATGCAGTCCTGCAGCTTTGACGCAGAATCATGTATGTCCCCTGGCAATAATGTCACCTCAATTAGTGTATCATCAGCGTAGGATGTTAATGTGAACCCAAAGGTCTGAATTAGGGGTGCTAGTGATGACACGTAGATATTGAACAATGTAGGGCTCAATGATGAGCCCTGCGGCACCCCACAGGGTAAAGAGAAGGATTCAGCTTGAAATTCCTCAAGGGCCACTGTTTGAATTCTGTCAGTGAGAAATGATTTAAGAAGCTTCCAAGCCTTGCCCTTAACCCCTTTCTCATCCAATCGGTCCATCAGCAGAGAGGGTTGGATCTTATTGAAAGCCGCAGATAAGTCTAACATAATCAGTACGGCCTTTCCCCCTTGGTCCAGAATGGTACTGATTTCTTCTGTGGACTTCAAGAGCGCTGTGTCTGTATTGTGGCCCTCTCTAAACCCATACTGAGTTGGATCAAGGGCTTGGCCATCTTCCAGAAATGTATTGAGTTTGGAATTTAGATTGCTTTCTATGATTTTTGCAGGGAAAGGTAGCCTAGATATTGGTCTAAAATTGTTGGGATCACTGGCGTCTTGATTGGATTTTTTCAAAAGAGGCAGAATAGATGCATGTTTCCAATCTTTAGGAAAGTATCCTTCTAGATACATGTTATTGATGATGTAAGTCAGTTGCCGTGAACCCGGCTCATCAGCCAGTTTTAATACTGAACTTGGACAAGGATTGTATGGGGAGCCTGACTTCACTTTTTCCAATAGTTTATGGGTGTCAGTAACATTTAGAAGGGCAAAGCTGTTAAAAATTGAAGCGTCTCGATTTGGTTTCAGCAGATCATATGACGGATCGGAGTTGATTTCGGGGGCCAAGTCTGTAAATGTTGAGTAAATGCTATTAACTTTATCAAAGAAGCATTTAGAAATTTTGTTGCAGAGATCTTGACTAGTTCCATAGGTCAATGCGCGGGGATGGGCTAAGGAGTTTACTATTTTAAAAAGCTCTTTAGGAGAGTTTTGGCTGAATTAATTTTATTGCTAAAAAAGTATTGTTTTGTGTTTTTAAGTAGCTGTTTATAGAGTGCCAGGCCAGTTTTATATTCCTTTTTATCTTTTTCCTTGTAACTCTTCCTTCAATTTCTTTCCAGGTATTTACAGGCCACCTTTTGGTACCTAAGCTCCTTTTAATACCAAGGTGAGGAGGCCTGCTGTCCAGTGTGGCTGAGACATTTAGTGGGTGCTAACTTGTCCCCTGCAGCTTCAACCATTTGGTGTACGATCTGGTTGCCTCATCTAAATTACTGGGTATTGAGGTGGTAGTAGCGGTTAGAAAATGGCTTAAGTCATCTGCTTTTATGTTGTTCCAGGCCCTGTTCTCAGAATATTTTGCTGTTAATTTTGGCACTAAGCGGTCCAGTGAGTTAAAAAAGACTGCTGTGTGGTCTGACCAAACTAATGGCAGGACCCTCGTGAATGAAAGCTGCAGATTGTGAGAGAAAATGCCGTCTAGGGTGTGGCCGGCTTGATGGGTTGCACCAGCCACCTTTTGTTCTAGGTTTCCACCTTTGATCAAGTCAAGCAGATTAAAGGTGTCTGGGTCAGAGGGCGATTCCATGTGATAATTAAAGTCACCTAGAATGGTATAAGAGTTAGTACTAATCACCCTCTCTATTCTACTGCCTACTTGTACTAGAAAGCGTCCTCTTGGGCCCGTTGCTCTATATATGAGAGTGCCTCAAAAGGTGAAATGATGTGCGAGATTGAGACAAAACTCAAGCGCTCCACATTACTCGATGGCTAAAGGATTAAAGGAAGCCATATTGGTTTTGTGGTAGATGACCGCAAACCCCCGCCCCTCATCTCTGTTGTCTGTTAAGTGTGTAACAGAAGTAAACCAGGGGTATGGCCTTTACGAGATCGGGTCGGTAGTAAATGCCGCATGTATTTTATCATCACCAATAAGGTAGGCAATTTCTAAGCTGTGTTTGACTAATGACCTAGCGTTGAAAAGTGCAACTTTCCATGAGAGGGGGGAGGCGTCTCTTTTAGCTGACGGTTGATTGAATCTTGTATCTGTTATTGGCTAGACGACAAACTCTGGTATCTTGATGTTACACCCAGGACAATTAGATTGAACCAGAGGAAGTGCCATGTCAAGATGGAAATGGCAGCAGTTATGATTTGTGGTGATAGGATTGAGCTTTTTCAAATCATTGCCGAAGTTATGTATTATTTCGTCCCTACCTGGACTTTTTTTTGCAGGGGGGCTGGCGCTGAGCACGTTACGAGCGCGGATGGGCCTACCTTTGGCACACGGGCGCTCGCGCCAGTGTTTGTTTAACTAGAGTCAGGGGCATGAGACCTAGCCCGCTGACCTTCCTACCTCCAAGATGTCTGCCTCAGTGTCCGAAGTCCCGTGAAACACCCTGCGGTGGACTACTGGCTGAGAGCAGAATACATAGTGACTGACAGACCCATGGTAGCACCATATCGCAAACACTGCACAACTAGAAACAGACTGGCCACAGCAGGAACAACCAGTGGCACTAAACACCCAGATGGGCCAATAATGGAGAACAGACGAACCACAAGGTCTGCCAAGACACCACTAACAGCTCTGGGGCACCCTGTCCAGCTAAGTCACACCATGCAACCTACATGGTGGCAAACTAATTTCCCCAATCATCCGAAAGGAAGAGCTGGAAAGAAAAGCATAGACGGAACCTCAGGAGTATCCCACCCCAGACCGAGCCCCAGCCACTCCAGGGGAGGCACTCTCATCAGAAATGTGAGCAACTGAAATGGGGAAAGGACAAACACCAGAACCAGAGGCCCACGACAAGACAAACCATTCACTGGTCAAGCCAGAGGGCACTGTTCCGCAGACCAAAAGGTCCGCACTCTGGCAGACTCCTGAAAAGTCACCTCAGACAAACCCAATGAACAGGCACAGGACCAGGTAGAAACTTAAGAGGGCTGGAGCACCCAGCTCCAGTGAGCCCTGTGTACATTCGACACCCCCCACATGCACAGGGCACACAGGGAAAGAAGCCAACTCTGTGCCCCGAAAAAGAAGTTCAATGGGAAAAAAGTACAGAGCCATGGACCGGGTACCGCCCTGGTAGAGGACAGAAGAGTTTCTCACCAGAAAGTCTGTCAGCCTCTGCACCATCTACCCCATCAATAACGCCTGAAATGCACCGGCCCAACTGTCTTGTCGTGGGCCTCTGGTTCTGGTGTTTGTCCTTTCCCCATTTCAGTTGCTCACATTTCTGAAGCTGCATATTTCTAGATGGTCTTTGGACTGGTGGGCCCACCAGTCCAAAGACCATCTAGAGACAAGAAGACACAAAACAACAGGACCTGTCCAGACTCCAGCCAAGGCCACTGTCCCTACCAGGAGAGGCATGCGTCCATTTCAACCACTACCGTAACTAAAGGAGAGTGAGAGACTCACACACAAGAAGACCCAGCTCCATCCAGCACTACAGAACCCAGGGGGCCGATGTTGACACCGGTGGGCAGAACGGAAGATCAAGGGAATCTGGTGACCAAAGAGAGAGAGAAACCAGATGACCAGCTGGAGCAGGAGACATCGGCCCAAGAACCAGACACCCACTAAAGCCAGGTGACCCAGCGATCACAACGAAACCACAGCAGCAGCACTGCCAGAGCAATCAAAGACCACACCGGAACCTGGAAGCCAACCAACCTTCTCTGGGACTTAGGTAGCAGACTCCAGGTAGTCTGAAACCTATATCTGATGATCATCAATTCTGAGCAAGGCATCAAAGAAGACCACCCAAATTATCAAAAACCCATGCTCCAGTAGGAAGTGCAACCCCACTAGCATATGATCCACCAACTGGAATTTCAGGAGGCTGCACCAATCGGTCACTATATTAGGGAGGAACAAAACATTCTCATTGCGACAAATTAGCATCCTTATGGCCAGTACCACTGAAACGCTCCAGGTAAAGATTTGAGGCTGAAGGGGAGACCATAAAACTGGACAAGAATCAATACCATCGCAAAACGCAGGACTGCTGAAATGAAATGAAATGAAATGAAAAATTGCACTTGTATAGCGCGTAACTACCCGGAGCCCTCTCAGCAACTGCTGAGAGGGAACCTGCGACAGGAACAAGTAGATAGGCACCCAGGAAACCAAATGTCGAGAGGCCACGTGAGACGTAGGGGAGTCGACCAGAGCAGCAGCTAATACCCCTGTACTCATGAGAGGAACCAGATGCAGAACAACATAAGTTGCTGGAGTAATACGCACACATTTGAGAACAGAGACAGGGTCGCCAACAACCAGGACCCATAGAACAAGCAAAGCCTGTCAGCTCAATTAAAAAAAAATGTCAGAACCAGCCACCCAGAGGCAGAGCCCCCCATGACAGACACGGACAGGAGGCCGACAGCAAAGCCCTTAACTGAATCATAACAGCAGCCTCAGGAAGAGGTAAAGCATGAAGCAACATCACCAAGGCAGAGCGAAGGGCCACAAGAGTGCTGGATGGCATGAGGGCTGACGTCTGCCCCAACCTAGCTAAAGACCACCCTCACTGGCCAAAGCAAGTAACCATTCATAAAGCATTCAAAAAGACAAGGCAACCGCACCTCAGTGAAAACAAAGTCCCAAAACGAATCCACATCAAGGATTCAGGCACTCCAGAAACAGACAGAGCCCCAGCTATAGAGAACTCACAGCCACAACAAAAGCCCCAGGAGCCATGGTCAAAGAGCACATAAAGTGTGCTGATACATCTGCAAGCAACCCAGCCATCTGAACCATCACCTACATCCAGATCAAAGGTAGGCACATCAAATTGGGGAGCGGGAACAGAGCCTAGGTGCACAGAGAGAGAAAGAGGCCTCCACCCTAACAGGGGCAACCTCTGCAGCATCCAAGAAACAGAACTGCATCATTATCGTTCCATACTCCCAAGGAAAACCCATAACCGAACTATAAGAAAGGGTATGGCACACCTGGAAGGAGTAAAATAGTGAAAGGAAAGGGTAATTCCGTCTATAGTTGCCGGCAAGGATGCACACTCCAAGACCACATGTATATGACACAGAACAACCCACATCACTTCTGAACACCCAGAAGAAGTTGAGGGAGCCATAAGGATCCAATGCTGGAGGATCCTTGACCCCAAAAAACAGCCAAGGGTGTGGCCACAAGAACAGACAAGATACAGTCTGAAGGCCACATGCAGCTGCAGCTCAAACCAAAGATAGCATTCCATCCAAGACATAAGGGGCAACAACCCCGCACCGGGACTCCAAGATAAACGATGCAGATAGGATCCCCATGCCTGCCAAGTATCACGCATCAGGTGTGATGCTCACGCATTTCAGTGTGTTGTTCCGCATCACCGCACTGAAATGTACTGTCACGCATTTAATGCTGCGCGCCAGCACACGCCACCGGTGGCGCCGGTGCGCCAGCTCTGCTCCTCCCAGACGTGCTGCCAGCAGCTGCTTGCTGGGCTCAGTACGTTCATAAATAGTTAAAGATTGTCTGCTCTCAGCTTCAAGTGGCTGGAAGTGCTACAATGTAACAATTAACCTGCCTAGCCCGTCGTGCCTGGCTCCAGGCTGCATAATAATTCCTGCAGGCTACGCTGTGACACACTGCTGCCAATTACCGTTGGGGGGGCCCTGCCCTCAGTGAGTGGTTGCTTTCTGGCTTCTGTGGCACACCATGGGGGAACAGGATTATAATCTGGATAGTGCCGTCACGTCCGAAGAACACCATCAACCTCCAGTGGTTCAATCTTTCTATGTAAATCTGTAATGTTTGTAATATACGTTTCAATAGTCTGACTCTTATCCGGAATATAAGTACAACAATGTTGCACTTTCAATATTCCACAGACTCCTCCCTCTTTTGATAAAATTATGTCAAGGGCAAGTCGATTTTGCATTACCATAGCTCTCATAGCAATCGTTTCAGTATCAACCATCAGGAAACCTCCTGCTGTATCTGTTGACAATCGATCCACTATTGTGGACAATTTTCGGATTCTATTTGAATTAAATGAAATTCCCACTACTGGTATCAGTGCTCCAAAACATCACCTATTATTTCTAACACACTCTCTCTTCTTTTACGATTTAAAACTTTACCTATCTCATGCTTTCCATTAGTACCTCTATCTATATGGAACATTTTAGGAAAGACCAAACCCACATAACAGGTCCCATACCAATGGTCGGGGAACCTATAGTAAGCTTTGTTCCCACAGATAAAATAAACACCCGGAAAAACAGGATCATCTCCTCCTTTAAATCCCCAACCCACTAAAATTCTATAAGTTTCTTTACATTGACTTGCACCCACAAAATAATTGTCATACATGGTGTTATCTCTTCTAATACAGAATTTTCCTAACATTGGAGTATCTATATTTACAGCTACATTCACATGTCTATCATCAAGATTTTCATCATTATATGTCCAATACTTAGATTTTGAATGTTTATCCTTTCCTCAACCATATTTAAGAACGTTCTTTCTTCAATTCTCAATTTACATGTCAAATTGTTATTAAAAGCATATTCATGTGTCAACTCGTCTATGTCCAAGAAATGCTCTCCCATTTCTTTAGCTGGCTTCTTTTTGTTCAATGTACTATAAATTTTCAGTTTT
Source organism: Lissotriton vulgaris (assembly GCF_964263255.1). NCBI lineage: Eukaryota > Metazoa > Chordata > Amphibia > Caudata > Salamandridae > Lissotriton > Lissotriton vulgaris. The sequence goes on along the minus strand of NC_141697.1, from coordinate 829,226,597 downwards.
GCAAAAATGTCATCTACATTAGAATAATGATATTCCAATTTCCCAGTCTGATAAAACAAACTTGCTATTACACTACAGGTTACACCATATGTAAGAGGAAGGTGGTGATAGGTCACCCCTTCTGACACTGTAAATGAAGGGTCACAGACGCAGGAAGCTGTGAATCAGTTTATTCGGCTCAAGAGCAGCACAGCGACAGGATCATAGTACAGGATCCAACTGACCAACTGTCAGCATTCCACTCCCAGCCTCAGAACTCCCAACACTCAGGGTTCCAACTACCAGTGCCATAAGGGCACAAACACAGAATACTACACACTGACGCTGGCAGTTTTACACAAACATAACAATCATCAACATTCATAGTCTTAAAGAGAGGCAAGATGGCGTCCGTGGCGTGGGCTGTGCAGGCAGCTCAGCTCCTCTCTCCCGTCCCCGGACCTACGCTGGAGCGATGTGTTTTGGTCCTAGCTGAAGCTGGTAGTGAAGTTGGCGTACAGAAGAAGGAATATTGAAGAAATAAGAGACTGACCTGGGTTGCTAGATTGGAAAGCCCAATTGGTTGGCGCCTTGCTGGAAAGGAGAATGCCGAGCGGTGACCTGAGGGCTCGGAAAAGCTCCGGCTGCAGTACAGGCGGCTGGGGGCGGTTCAGAGAGGCGGGCTGTACTCGGAGCCCGGTACGGTGGTCAGGCAGTTGAAAGTGCTCCTCCTGGGCGGAAAAAAATAAACCGGCAGTTGTTGCAGGATTTTTGGAGAAGAAGGCAGCCTTACCTGGATTTATCCACGGATGCTGGGTGAACTGATAACGCTCCGGCGCAGAACGCCACTTTGGAGATTCCTCCTTCTCCTACTGAGTGGATAACGAAGCAGAGTAATTCGCGGCCGAGGAGGCGCCACGAAAAAAAAGATGCCGGGAAGGTGAAGGTGAATGAGACCGTGAAAATTACCACCCGCAGTGAAAAAAACAAGGAGCCAGGTACGGGGGAAAATACTGAAAAGACGGGTGGTAAAGTAAACGGGGGTGCTAATAATGACGGCGAGACTGCTACTGATTTAAATAACACTTCTACTAGCACTCAGGGGCCTCAGAAAAAGAACGGCGAAAGCAAGGGGAAGGGCGCCGTGGGTTTACGCTCTTTGAAGCAAGGCACCCAGAGTTTGACCCTGCCAGCCATGTTTGGGAGGCAGAATGCCCGCAATGTTGAATCCTTGGCTGAACCATCAGAAAAAGGGGCAGCAACTGCTGTTTTAATTCAAGGCTCCCTGGTTCATTTGGAAGAAGTAGTAATGGAAACTATAGATGTCCTGGCAACGCCCGTAATGCCTGTAATGCCCGCTATAGATCCAAATGTAGAGCTGCCTCAAGTGGGACAAGCGGAGCGAACTAGCCTTGAACGTTGCACGCAGGGAGATGGAGATGGAGAAGGAGTTATGGAAAAAGACAATACCTTATCGATGCGGTCTAATTCATTGGCTCATGAGGTGGGATCACAAGAGGCTTTGTCTGCGCCAGAATCTGGTGAAAATCTTTACTCACTATCGGAAGAATCAGTGGATGAGGACTCACATTTGAGCAAGGACTGGGTGGATGACGATAGTGAAGGCAGTAGCCTGGACGAGACGCTAGGAGATAGTAAAACATCTCCTAATTGCAGCGTCACCACTATAAAGAAGAAAACAAAGAAAAAAGGGTTGTAGCAGCTCATATTAGATTGCCCCCAAATATCCAGTACAGATACAAACGAGACTGCCAAGGAAACGCAAGGTCTAAGTAAGGCTCGAGCTGGGGAGAAGGAGATCTTAAGTTTACCAGAAACACTACCCCCACAGGAAATTACTCTGGTAACTATATAGGAAACTATGATGGGCCACAGAGCCGAGAGTAAAGCCGAAATTGTCCGTGTACAAGTTACCTGCAGCAAGTTAAAGAACGCAGTGCGGCGGGCGATAAAATTAGGAGCTGAAACTGCAGATAGAGTTACGGAAGCAGAGGCCCGAATATCTGCTCTCGAGGACTATGCTGCTGTACAGAAAGATGAGCTGGAAGGTATCAAGGCCCATCGCGATGACCTGAGTTATAAACTATCTGAACTTGAAAACCATTCCAGAAGGAATAATCTGCCCTCCTTGGGGTTCCTGAGGGTCTGGAAGGCTCAAATGTCCGCAAGTTCATCGCCGAACTTTTAAAAGAAGCCTTCCCGGAGTTGACAACCTGGGATTGGACTCGGGAAATTTAAAAAGCACATACGTTTCCGTTTAATGTAAGAAAGTCCCATCAAGGAGAAGAGAGCCTTCCTAGGGCGGTATTAGTCTGCTTCAATAACTTCTTAGCCCGTGAAGACATTTATGCTTTGGCTAGACCAGATAGGAAAGCAACAGCCAAGGGTTGCAACTTTTTCGTTAGACCGGATTTCTGTCAGGCCACAGTCTCTAGAGATGGCAACTCTGGCAACTTATACCGGATTTTCAAAAGAAAGGGTCTGTGGTGTATTTGCAGAATCCGGCATAACTTAAAGTTATGGTGAAAAGCCAAACTAAGTTCTTTCTGTCAGAAATCCAGGCTAAAGAATTTCTGGAAGCTTTGTAGGGGGTGGGTAACAGTCTGGAATAATGCCGAAAGAAAAGGGGTTTAGTTAGCCTAGATCAGAGTTGTGGTATATGTTTCTTGGATTTGGCTGTTTCATCTTTTTTTTAGGTTTTTTCTTAAGACAAGGTTTAGGTCTTAGGGGATAGAGGGGAGGGGGACACAGTACTCTATCACTGCAGGTACTGATGGTCCCTGGGCCTAATATGTTGGGAAGGATGGGTTGGGGGAGGGGAGGGTGGGGTAGAAGGAAAGACGGGGGCATGGGTGGGGTACTGGCTTTTGGTGGTGGAGGTGAAAACGGCAGCAGCGGGTAACTTAGATTTGTGTTTCAAGTGTATAGCACATGTTGAGGCAAAGAAACTAGATAAGCACTATAAAAAATTGACAGAAAGTTGTAAAAGCTGCAAGGTAACTAAAATTGGTTATTTCTGCAAGGAATTGGTTCTATGTAATAACAATAATGGATAGGAAGATTACGATCTGTACATTAAATATTTGTGGCCTAAATGATCCCAGGAAACATCACATTTTAGCTAAGATTGTTTAGATATTGGGTATAGATATACTTTGCCTGCAGGAAACCCATATGGCCTGGGCTAATAGAGAATATTTAAAGAATATGGGAATGGAGCTGGTAGTATGCTCTAAGCAAACTGGAGTTAAAAGATGGGTGGTGATACTTAAAAAAAGGGGACTGCTGGATTGTGTAAAGACAGCTGCAGATAAGTGGGGCCGCTGGGTAATTGCTGAATTCAAGCTGGGGCAGCAACGGTTCACACTTTGCAATGTTTATGGGCCAAACTTGGACGACGCGCAAGTCTTTAACTTCCTTAATTTAGAATTGGCACTATGGACTACTCCAGTGTTAATGTGTGGGTACTGCAATATTAATATTGGGGCAGGCTTGGATATTGGATCCAACCCAGGATATATAGGGAGAAAGAAGCTGGTATACACGGCCCTACGAAGATTGCTTATGGATCACGGCCTTTATGATGTGTGGCATGTAAAGAGTCCGAATGATCCGGGATTTACATTTTTTTCAGCCCCCCACTCAAAATGTGTGCGACTGGACTACTTCTTTACTACATCCGCTTTTTTAACCAAAGCTAAAATCCACCCTAAATTGGCTTCTGATCACAACCCTATTGTATTAGAATTGGCTTTTGATATGGATGGCAAAATAGAACTTCCACGATGGTCTTTTGACTGGAAATTGTTATTGGATGAGCAGTATTGTCAGTTTATGTCCAAAACAATTGAGGAATTTTTTGATATTAACAAGGGTACGGCAACCCAGGAGGTAGTTTGGGATGCGTTTAAATCCGTGGTCCGTGGAGAGACTTTAAGTTTCTCTGCCTTTAAGCGCAAACAGCTTCTCCTTAAACAACGTCAGGACTTTGACCAGGTTCTGAGGGCGGAGCAGAAGTTGGCAGAGGTTTTAAGGCAAGGAGCAGAGGTAGAAGTATGCAACTTGGCTCAAAAAGATCTCTCTATCAAAAGAGCTAATGTTTACACTAATATTGCTAATCAAATTGCCACCAATTATATTCAGTAAAAAGGAAGTGGCATATGAGTTTGGGGAAAAAACAGGTAGAATGCTTGCAAAAAGGGCAAGAGAGAAACAGGCGTACAATGATATCCCTAAAATCAAAGATCTGAAGGGGTTCATGCAGGAGACTAAAGAGGGGGTATTAACTGCCTTTCAAGAGTTTAATCAACAACTTTACAGTGAGGAGGTGGATTCGACTGAGCCGGGCGAATATCTAAAGGATGTAATGCCGTTAACTTTATCTGAAGCTCAGCGATCGATTCTACTGGCACCCCCAGACTGGGGAGAAATTGAGATTGCAATTTTAGGGTTGGCTCAGGGTAAGGCTATGGGGCCAGGTAACATCCCGCTGGAGTTCTATAGAATATTTAGAAACCACCTAAAAAAGGAACTAGTGGATGTTTGCCAGCAAGCATTTTTGGAGAAGGCTCATGGGCGGAATTATAATCGTTGTCTTTAAAAAGAAAGGCAAAAAAGCGGAAGAAATGGGGTCGTATAGGCCCATTTTACTACTGAATTCGGACAGCAAAATCTATTCAAAGCTTCTTGCCAATCGGTTAAACGATCTGATGCCAGGGCTCATCTCTATAAGACAACACAGATTTATACAGGGAAGAGGCACCACAGATCATATTAGACGGATAATATCTCTGCTATAAAAGCGTTCGACAGGGTCACATGGGCCTTCTTGTGGTCTTTTTTAGGGAAAAAGGGGCTCCCTATGGAATTTGTTAAAGCAATACGGACGTTGTACTCTCAGCTGACCCCTGCTATCCGTGTCTCTGGGACGACCTCGGGGTAGTGCGGATAGCAAGGGGAACGAGACAGGGATGTCCCTGCTCGCCCTTGCTGTTCGCACTCTATATTGACCCATTTATCAAAAATCTAGAGAGAAACTCTGCAATTAAACCTGTGCAGTTAAATAACTGGGATTTTAAAGCCTGCGCTTATGCAGATGATATTGCAGTAGTGACAGCTGAGATTAATACGGCATTACCTATCATTGTTGAATCTGCGGAGGAATTCGGTCGACTATCCGGATACAAACTTAATGTCGACAAAACACAGCTTATCAATTCAGTGGCAGGCCGTCCAGAGAATATAAAGCTAGAAAAGGAGGCCACCTATTTGGGAATAAAAATTACAGCTAATACTGAAGAAATCATCCCTATTAATCTGGACCCTGTTATAGCATCTTCTAACAAAATATTAGAAAGAATAAACAATCTGAAGCTTTCACTTTTAGGGCATAGTAACGTGATAAAAATGCTTATTTTCCCAAAGTGTTTGTATTTATTTCGCGCTATTGCTTTTCTGATACCTTCTGGGTATTTTTTCGTATAGAGAGAATGTGCTCTAGATTTCTCTGGGGATACCATCAGGCCAGGAGAGCATTAAAAAGATGTGTGCTGCCTCGAGAGAGAGAGAGGGGGATGGGGTATCCCGAATTTTCAGTTTTATCATTGGATGGCGATATTGCAGCACATGGGTGTTTTAATATTGCCAGAAGACTCCATGGAGGACTTCCTGATGCCATCCATCTATGAAATGCTTTTGGGCGCTGAGGCTAAACAGTGTTTAAATCGGATCATCCAGCCTAGCTATTATAAAAAAACTAAATTTAAGATTTTCGATACGGCTTATGTAATATGGAGAACTATAAAAAAGAGACTTCGGCTAGGTGCTAACTTAAATATATACACTCCCTTGCAGAACTGCTCTCTTCTTCCAGAATCATTTCATGATGGTGTGATGCTCAGGTGGTCTAACTCAGGGATAAAAAAGGTTGGGGACTTATTCCAGGGGAATGACTTTGTCTCATTTGAATATCTAATGAATGCATATCATATACCTCGCTCTGATTTTTTTAAGTATCTTCAGATGCGAAGTTTTTGTGCACAGAAATTATCAAAATCTATGATTGTTTTGGGGAAAATTACGCTTTTTGAAGCGATTAAACATCGGCACCAAATAGGGCCCTTATATCAGTTACTTTTGGAAAATGCAGAAGATGATTTAGAGGCTAGAGCTGCTAAATGGCAGAGTAAACTGAATGTTCAATATGTTAACTTGAAGAGAAGCGTTGCAATTGCTGGTAAATTTTTGTTGAATGGGCCCTTGATAAGCCAGCATTTAATGTCAGTTTTTGAGTTATGTTATACACCAGGGAAATTGGACAAATGGAGCCCAGGGCGGGGGGCAAACTGTAATCGATGTAGTTATCATGCAGCGGATGCTGCCCACATGTTCTTTCTGTGCCCGAAATTGGGTCAATTTATTGCCGATGTAGATCGCTTTCTTTCTGAAAGTTTACGCATTTTAATTAAATTAACAGCACCACTCGTTATCTTTGGCTGTGAACAGAACATGGATAATCAGGACCCTGATGCAGAGGAAGGATTTATCTTTATTAGCATGTCCGCATATCGTTCATGTATTACCTCTAGCTGGCTTGATGAGGAACCACCTAACTTTATTATGTGGCAAACTGAGCTCTTGTCTATGTATCATTTTGAAAATGCACTATATAAAAAGAAGGGCATCAGAAAGAACATTTTTGGATATAATTTATGGTCCCCAATCGCCAACTGGATAGGAAATTAATGCCAATATTGGAATTGTAAAGATATTTAGTAATCAGATTGGATGCCCAGCTTTTTGCTTTGCTTTGTCTCACATTCATGTATTTTACCTTTCTGTAACATTGTTGGTTTTTCTTTTGCTGCTGCCATAAATTTCCAGAAAAAAACAAAAAAAACATTCATAGTCTTAATATATTCAAGCAATAGCTTTGAAAATGTATTTTGAGTAAAGTCACTAATTGACTGATCCTGATGCACCTCTGGCCTATACACATGTTTCTCATGAGTTTCTACTTTCTCACTCAGCTTATTTAAACTTACATTTGATTTCAATTTTGTTAAATTATCTTGAAGAAGAATTTAATTGCTAAAATCACCCACAATATTATCAATAATTCCCATACATAACGTACAGCATCTACACCATTTTCTAAAAATAGAACACTTTGTTTTATGGTTATTAGTAGGCATTTTCCCCTAACACAATTTCTTCGACCTTGTGTCACCTATAAATTCCACAATATTGGTTTACTAACGTAGTTTCTTCGACCTTGTGTCAATTCTATTCTAAACTATATTATAAGTTGTTTTTCTAACAAGTTTTCTTCGACCTTATGTCAACTCCGACCTCTCCTATATTTACAATATCCGTCTCACAGGACTTCAGGCTTTTACTTAATATCATATACTTTGAGTACCAATAATTTTTCTCTTAAATTGACTTCTTTACTCACGTTTCCCAATTGCTTTTGGACAGTACAAGTTTTCTTGGCTACTGTTAACCTCAGCAATGGGTGGTAGGACTATGTAAGTCCACTCAGGCGATTTGTACTTCTGATTTGGTCGTCTTACTCTTTTTGGCCTTTGAACGACTTCAATTTTCTTTCCCAATATTTCTCTCTGACTAGTGATCTCATGCACTTGCTCTTCTGACTCTTTTGCTTTGTTCACTAGTTTGAATCTCCGTCCACAAGCTTCTTTAGGCCAATTATCTCCTTTACAGATTTTCTATTGTGTTATGTTTCACTCTCCAAGCTCTTTTTCTTGGACTTTTTCTTATTGCAGTTTCGTCTGAACTGTCATCAGTTTCACTTTCAGTATTCTCGATTGTATAATTGAATATGATTTTTACAATGTCTTTATCTTCATCAGATTCAACTTTCTTCTCTGTCACTCTGTTAGGAACACCTTCATGACTGGTACTTGTAGTCTCATCTTTTTCATGAGTTACTTCCTCATCCCTAGTTTCAGGATTTCCGGTCCTGCCTTCAGAGCTTCCAGATTTCTCTTCAGCTTTCTCCTCTTCAATGACCTTATCTTCACTTTCTTTTGCGTCTTTACTGGTGTCTGTCTTTACCGATTCTCGATCTTCAGATTGATCTTCAGAATCTGGTATCTCCACAAACTCTCTTTCACCTTCACATTCAGATGCAGAACTGGCTTCTGATACTTCCAGATGTCGACGTTCCTGTTGATCTTCAGAATCTGGAGTCTTTTCTGGTTCAGCTTCAGAATCAGAGTCAGTTGCACTTTTACCGTTGTATGGGAATTCAGGTGCAGGCACACGAATGGTGTGGCTGGCATGCACCCACCTCTTCAATCCAGCACACTTGACTGCAGTAGTACTGACTAGGATAACCTGGCGTGGTTTCTGCCACCGAGGTCCCAAACAATTCCTCATGCTGTGTACCTTCACTCGACTCAGTTCCCACCTGGTGGAGCACAGAAGTTACCACATCAGACAGATTTTTGCAGTAGTCCAATATGATGTCATCATTGATTGTCAATAACTTATTTACAGGCACATAGGCCTGCCTCATGTGACCTATGTATTGTACTTCATTCTGACAAAACTGTAATTCAGATGGAGACACTTTATGTCCCTCTTCTGCTAAATGATTCAACAATGCTACTGTGTCAGTTACACATGCATCTTTTGTTTTTGATGCAATCAAAAGATCACCTATGTATTGTACTAATACAGACTCTCCAGGCATGTTCAGGCTTTCTAATGATTTCTTTAGCAACTGATTAAAGATCGATGGACTCTCAGTGTACCCTTGTGGAATTCGACACCATGCTAGAATACGATTCTGGAATCAAAATGCAAAAATTGGCTGGCTTTTTCTTAATGCAATGGAACAGAAAAGAACGCATTGCACAGGTCAATCACTGTATACCTTTCCGCATCATGGGGAATTTGGTTCAAAATTACTGCTGGATTCGGAACAATCGGGCAACATGGGACAACAATTTTATTAACCTTTCTAAGGTCCTGCACAATTCTAAATGTTCCATTAGGCTTTTTCAATCCCATGATCGGTGAATTACAAGGGCTGCTTTCTATTTCTCGCAGAATTCCCTGCTCAATCATTTTATCAATCACTGGAGTGATTCCTTCAATTATTTCTGCAGTCATCTTATACTGAGGTATATTTGGGTAGCTCGCACCTTCTTTTACTGTAACTCTCACAGGATCAACACCTTTCATCAATCCTATATCCTTTCCAGTGAAATCCCATACTTCCTCTTTCACTACTTCTTTCAATTCAACAGGAATCTTTTCTCGATCAAAAACAGGAAATAGCTTGCTCTGCTCTGCCTCAATCATGAGCATTAGGGAACAACACAAAGTACCCAAACCACAGTGACTCAATACGTTTTTTTGATACAGGGTAAGAAACCAATTTATTGTCGCTTCCCTAGACATCATTATTTTGTGTCAATCATTTTGTATGTTTTATATTTACAAAGAATTGCTGACAGAAAAAGACATTGATTGCAAATATTTACAAGGCTAAACAAACTTTAACAAACATTAAAGGCAAAGACTATTTACACATTTAGAAACCATTATGTCACACATTAGAAAGTATTCTCACATCAGACATTAAATAAAACAATTATTGAAAAAATAATACAAACATTTTTATCACAAACAACAAAAAAATTGCAAACACTGAATGAGAGAAACTAGGGGTTGGGAGGATAGAATATAAGTAATTAAATGATTTATATATATTTTAATGCTGGATCAGCCAGTCCTAGCTTTTGAACAACAATGATACTTTGTATCTCCCAAACAACACTGCCGACGTGTTTCTAGACCAGACTGGAGTCACTGGTCTGTCATCAGGGCTGTATGTGTCTTGTATCTGTAGGATACAAAAGCAATGTTTCGCTTAGTCTAGTGTGTGGGCTCCTTATTACCATGAAGTAGCTATCATGACGGTGTGCGCTACATACCAAGGCTGCTCAATGTAGAATTTCAGAGGGGGTCTTTTGGAGGTCCGTTTAAATGAATAGCGTGGCCGAACAGAGAAGCCTAGAAAGATTTTAAGGATGTTTTTTAATTACATGATTGATTCATTCATTATGCTAGTGGCTGAGTCAGTTTGGGGAAGTGAAAGCGTACCTTTTACTTTGGGTAGTGTCGAGTGCTGGCAGGATCCATTAGGAGCGGCGTAACCATCAATTTTGATTCTGAGATATGAGAGAGATTGACATTCAGAGGCTTGGCGGCGTGCAAATGGTCTTTCACACTCGCTTGGACAATTCAAAGAAAGGTTGCCTACGTTGATTTAATCTCTCTTTTGGCATGAAAGGGGTTGTTAATTTCAGCTTTCTAAAGGGAAAAACAAAGCGCGATCTTAGTGGGATGTTCTTGCTAGTTCAGCGCTAGGCGAGCGCGTGTTAGTGCAGGGGGGGGCAAATACCTGTACCTGGAGCTGCTGCTCTGTGCTGATGGATTCAAATTTCTCTCAATAAAGATGGCAGCCGCCGTTTCCTGTTTGTTATATGCAGAAACTGTGCTGATGCATTATGGGGCATGTAGTCCCATAAATCCCAATTACTTAAAACATTTTTTATTATTGTCACAAAAATCATGAGTGGGTGCTGGGCATATTATCGTCAACACCTTATCGTAGTTTGGAAGTAATGGGTACATCACTCCCAAATATTTGATGTATTGTTTGTTTTAAAGCAAAGAATGACTCTGCTAGGATGTGCTAGCGTTTTGGGTGGCTTCTCGGGGCCAGGGACCTATTCTCATGAGATAGAGGACCAAGACCAGCGGGCAAACCAGGGATGTCTAACCGGTGCAAATCAGGACAGATGTAATTAGATATGCGCTATCACAGACAGGTTATTCAAACCAGTCTGTGCACTGTTAAATTTTAAAATCAGATACGCTTCTTTTTGTAACAGAACGCGCTCGACGTCGTGGCATTTTGACCTGGAATTCATAGTGTACAGAAGAGACCATTTGAATTCTTGTTCATTGTGGGACTTCTCACAGAAATGCTCCACCATTGGAGCAGACATCACCTTTTTCTTAATTCGGTGCTGGCTTATTCTTTGGTTGACTTGCTGACTGTTTTTTCCAATGTAAATTAATTGGCACGGACATAGAATCATGTACACAACGTTCTTTGTTCTGCAATTAGAAAATTCTTTGTGCTTCCACTTGATCGCATGATGTACAAACTCGTCGCCTTCTATTGTGCTGGAGCAGGCGAATCAGTTACCACACTTGTGGTGGCCCTCGATAGGCTTGAGATTCCATTGCGCCAATAAGTCGCTCTTGGGCTTAGGAATAACCACATCAGCTCGGATGAGTTCCTGGCCAATGCTGCCATTTTTTCTGTAGGCAGAAATGGGTTTGGGGAACGGGCAGCTCAACCCCTCCAACAAATGCCAATTCCTTAATACAGCCTGTCTTAGTTTGTGTGTGTCCGGGCAGAAGGTGGTGACACACACGAGTTTCTCCAAAGGTGTGCGCTGTTTGGTTTGTAATAAACATTCTCTAGGCGTATATTTGGCACGCTTAAGAGAATGTTTAAGGAGCTTCCGTGGATAACCACGCTCTTGCATATCACAGCAAAATGCTTGGGCATGCAGCTCATAGTCTTGTATTTCTGAGCAATTCCGTCTTATTCTTAATAATTGCCCATAGGGTAAATTAGCTTTTAGACTGCGGGGATGTGCACTCCTGTGGTGTAAAATCGTGTTTCTGTCGGTGTCTTTCCTGAACAATGATGAAACCAACCGACCGTCCACACACCTCATTTGAATATCCAAAAAAGTCATCCGGCTAGGGCTATTTTCTATCGAGAATTTTATATCTCTGTGCCTAGTGTTAAGCCATCCGTGAAAGGCCATTAAATTGGTCTGGCTCCCCTGCCACAGGAGCCAGACGTCATCTATGTACCTGTACCACTGTAGTATTTGATGTTTAAAGGGATTATTCATGTCCACAAACCTTTTTTCATACTGCGCCATGAAGAGCACCGCCATTTCTGGGGCATAAGGACATCCCATGGCGGTGCCCTTCACTTGCATGTAGAACTGACCGTTAAAGGTGAAGTAATTTCTCTTCAGTGCTATTGCTGCCAATTCTAAAATGAAGGCAGTCGGAACCCGATGTGGTCTTTCTCTCATGTCCAGATATAACTGCATGACTTCTAGGGCTTCTTCCTGGGGGATTTGGGTATACAAGGACGTAACGTCCATTGTAACCATGATTTGCGATTGCGGATCAAAGATGGTACCTTCGACTTTGTTCAAAAAGTCTGTTGTGTCACACAAATAAGATTTAACCTGGCACACAAATGGCTTTAGAAAGAAATCCACATATTGCGCTATCGGCTCTAAACAGGAGTCACAGCCCGACACGATGGGACGTCCGGGGAGCTCAGTCAAGCTCTTATGTATCTTCGGAAGAAGATAGAGGACAGGGGTCCTAGGGCACTTCTTTAAGAGGTAATCATACTCCTTATTGCCCAGGAAACCACTTTCTTTGCCGGAGTCCAAGACTCTCGCAATTTGTCCCTGGATGTCCTTTGTGGGGTCCTCTGTTAGTGCGCGGTACCAGATGGTATTGTTGACTTGCTTCCCACCCTCTGACAAGTACGTAGGACGGGGCCAGATGACTATCGCCCTGCCCTTGTCCGCCGGTTTAATCACTATGGAAGGGTCATTTTTGAGCGAACCTATTATGTCTCTGTTTTTTACTCATATTTTGTTTGGTAAAGGTCTTGGCTTTCTCCATCTTGGTGATGGAAGACAGTAATGTCTGTTCGAAGGCTTGAACCTGTTTTGGGATATTAGTATAAGGAACAAAAGTAGATTTGTTCCTCAAACCAGCTGTTTCTACACTAGAGGTTAATGGAGCATTGGCGAAAAGCGCCTTCAGTCTGATTTTACGGCAAAATTCTATTGCCTCCATTTTCAATTTGGTGAAATCGGTGTTCCTACTAGGTACGAATTTTAGACCAAGATTGAGTACTGTTTCCTCCTCCATAGTCAGAACTCTAGATGACAAATTGACTACAGTTGAGGAGTTACCTATGACTTGTAATTGCTGCTCTGGGTTCGCATTTCCCATGGTATCTTGTACCTGGGTTTTGTTTGTTTGCCTTTGTCTAAAAAAGACACTCCCTTCGTTTGGTTTCTATTGTCAGACCCCGTTGAATCTGAAGAAGATGTGCTTGAGAAAGTACTGAATCGGTTTCTAGATCTGCCCTGGTATGTTGATATGGCCTGACGAGAATCTGATTGTGAGTAGTAGTCCTCACGTAGAAATGGATAAACTTGTTCTATTTTAAACGCCTTGACGTCGCGCTCGTATCTGTTGTTTTTGTCAGTTATGGTATTGTCCTTAAAGATTTGAATATCTTTGTCTATTTTGTCCAGAAGGGAGTTTGCATCGGTGACCACCTGGCTGGTCTCAATGGACTTGGTCAATTCCTCTATTTCCTGTGCTTCCTTATTACATGAACGTTGTGCCGTTTCAATGGTATGGACCATAAGGTCCCGGCTGCATTTGGTATTAATGTAGCTAAAACCTTTTTTATACTCCGCATCTTCTGTAAAGATGACGGGTACGTTTTTCACCTGAAGTCCCCAAGGGATAGTTCCACCCTTGAGGTGCCTCAAGAGAAAGTAACCGTGTAGCTCTGTTCTCACGTGTTTTTTGCGTAGTCGAATCAACTTGTCTGATTCGTTCTGCTCTGCTCTTTTGCGCTAGTGTTCAAAGCTACCGAGGAAAAAGGAGATGAAGCTATCAAATTTTGAATATGTGTCTCAGTGAAAGACAAAGTCTCTTTTTCTGCCATATTTTGGAGAGACTAAAAGTCCCTCCAATCAAATGAATGTATTTTAATCAAAGGACTATGTTCAGTCCAGAAACCCTTGCGGGTATGCACCCGCTCTATCAATTGGGAACAAAAGGGGTTAGGTCCTTTATGTGGTGAGGGTGTGGTGTCTAGGGAAGCGACAATAAATTGGTTTCTTACCCTGTATCAAAAAAACGTATTGAGTCACTGTGGTTTGGGTACTTTGCGTTGTTCATTACTGATATTAGGTCTAGCCCTCACCACCATGGCTATTAATACGCTTGATGCTACAAAAGCGTTCGACCGGGTTAATTGGTCCTATTTAAATTTTATTCTAAATAAACATAACTTGGGCAAAAATTTCTGTAGGGCAAGTTCGTCAATTCATCATACTCCAACAGCAAGAATATTAATAAACAGCAACCTCTCCTTCCCAATACCAAATCAAAGAGGGACTAGGCACGGCTTCCCCCTTTGACCCTCGCTTTTTAATTTGTATATTGAACCGCTCGCTGAGAAGATCAGAAGGCATGACCACATACTCCCTTTTAAGTGCAGAAATTGGGGGAAAAAATGTGTCCCTATATGCAGATGATATGCCGATTTTTACATCCAATTTAGAAATGGCCATACCATGTATATATAACTTAGCTGAGCAGTTTGGGAAGTTCTCGGGATATGAGATAAATCAGTCGAAAACTGAATGCATGGCATGGAATGTGGAGGTGCAGCCTACCAATTATTCTTTAAAAAAATAAATAAGATATCTGGGCATCAGGATCACTCAAAATATCAATGATTTAATTGACACAAATTTACAGAGAGCGGATAAAGAATTGTCAGAATCTTTAAAAAACTGGGCGTACCTACCTTTGACTTTAATTGGTAGGGTCAACCAGGTCAAAATGATGCTCCTGCCAAAATGTATTTTTCTTTTTCTTTTTCAAAAATACCATTAGCATTTAAAGAAACTGGATTGAAGAACATTCAGGGAAAGATAAACTCTTTTATCTGGGCTTCTAAAGGAACTAGAATCTCATATAAAAAGCTACGATGGAGAAAAAACAAGGGAGGTTTAAGTGCTCCGGAGCTGATCTTTTATGCATGGGTATTTCTATGAAAAGCAGGGAAAATGCTTATGTGGGACCAAATAGCTCAGACAAAGTTAAAATGTTAAAGACAATGTTGCAAGATGTAATGGATGGAGATCAAGCTTTTCTATATAAATTTGGAGATCCACTTTTTTTAAGAAGGTCCGTTTAAAGATTTTAAAAGACTTGGCCAGCACCTGGTATAAAGTTAGGAAACTTCTTAAGATAAGTTATTTCAGTGCAATGGCTCCTATATGGGACACACCTGGGTCTCATGAATGGACTAAAGATGTATTGGTGGTACCACTTAAAGCAGCAGGGATCATTTTATGGACCCAACTCATTCCAGAAGACTGTCTGTTACCATGGGAAGTTCTTAAGGAAATAACAGATAACTAACTTTCCAGATCCCATTACCTTTTGCATATTTTAATTTTTAAATTAAAATGTTTATTTTATGTATCTTTGTGTTATAATGTATAATTCTACATGATGTCTGGAATATCGGGACACATCTGGTATTCCCAGGTGGTCTCCCATTCATGTACTAACCAGGCCTGACCCTGCTTAACTTCTGAGATCAGAAGAGATGATCAGTAGCTTTCAGGGTGGTATGGCTGTAGGCTCATCCTTCAACAATGCAAGTGTCAATACCTATCCATGCTAAGGAGCACTTGCCAGCCTGAAAACACCGAACCTTTACGGCTAAAGTCAAGACCACGAACGCCTGGTCACAGCGACACAATCCATATGGAGCCCCGTAAAAACACAATAGTGGGGGGGCGTGGCCAAGATGGCGGCTTAACAAGACGTGTTCTCCGGAGGCTCCCGTCCCTGTTCCCCAAATCGGGTCTAAAAGTTGAGCGCTTCACCCTTCAGCACCTGTGCCGACACCTAAAGGCAAACGCGACTCCCCCGGGGTGATCGGGGGCTCCGGTGAACCTCGAGAGCGGAGCAGAGACCGACGGAGCGGTGCCGTCGGCGGAGACCGGTGAGGAAGTGGGAAGCGGTGATCCAGGGCCCTCGGCGAGTGAGCCGAATGAGCCCCCACCACGAGATCCCCAAGTTGTGTGGTCACACCGGGGGCCACCTCGACTGCTGCGGTGGTCCGGAGGGGACGCCCGCTGGGATTCGTCTGCGGCACCCGCGGTGACGACCGGCAGAAGAAGGCGCCCACAGGGCCGGCACTGAGAGGTACTCGAGGCCCCGGCTTGGGCCTACTCGACAGCAGACGGCGGCCACGGGCGGCGTCTGGAGGTGAGAGGCGAGGCAGAGCGCGAGCAGGGAGCGCACCTCCGGAGGCTTCCGCCGGGACCTCTGACACCCGGGGTCCTGGTCAAGTGGAGCGGAGGCCCAGGGTCATGTGGTCGAACTTTGGAACACCGCCATAAGGCCTGCCGCTGCAGGGCCGCCGGCCGCCTCTGAAGCTGACCGGGGAGGGCGGCCTGAGGCACTGATCGGGCCCCTGTGGAGACCCCACGGACGGGGACACTTGCGGCTATCTCGGGTGGGGCCCCTCGGAGGGACTTCAGCTTCAAGGAGCGACCTTGGGGTGGCTGGAGAACCCTTGAGATAGCGCAGCCCAGGACCAGGCCCGACTGCTGGGAAAAGCAGCTCAGAGGGCATCACAAGGGGGAGCAAGCGTGTCCACGGAACCGCGTGGGAGCGAACAGCCACGGCACACCACCCGCCCTCGGGGAGAACACCACCACGACGATGCATACAGTGCTGCAGGGCATCCCCCCTGTTTGACCGCCATAAAGCGACTGGGTCCCCGCCCGATGACAAGTTCCAGAGGGGAGAAGGCAGGATCTCCCTGAGGAGAGAGGATAGATTCCTCCAATCGTAAAGGGAACCGCACTATCACCGAACTGCTGGGCAAAGGCCCGCCTAAAGCCGACAAAAGCCCTGACAAACCAACTCAGGCTCCCTCGACTAAAGGGAAGAATCGAGGACGAGGCCCCAGCGACCAAGGCATTCATGGAGGCCCTCTTCGCCTCCCTCAAAGAGGACTTCCAAACCCTTAGACAAGACATGGCGGGGGAATTTAAGGAGCTGCGTCAGGATTTTGATGGATTGGGGGAAAGGGTGGCAGCCACTGAACTCGCGGGACAAACGAGGAGCGAGGAAGTGGAAATGTTAAGACAAGAAATTATCAGGCTCAACGACCAACAAACTGACCTCCAATCCCACACGGAGGACCTCGAAAACCGCTCGAGGCGCAATAACATCCGGGTCCGGAATGTGCCGTCCAAAGCAGAGGGGGACGATATGGCAGGATACTTACAAACTCTGTTCCGATCGGTACTCGACGAGAGCGCGGAATTCGAAATCCGCATTGACAGAGCCCACTGGGTGGGCCCACCGCGCCGAGCTCAAGGTCCCCCACCGGACATTCTGGCTTTCCTGCCAGATTACCCCCTCAAGGAGCGTATACTAAAGGCAGCAAGGCTCAAACAACCTCTCTGCTTCCAGGGTCACGAGGTGGAACTCTTCCAGGACCTTTCGGCTATCACCCTGCAAAAGCGGAGATCATTCAAAATGGCCACCACCTTCCTCCGCAATTAGGGGGTCC
Organism: Lissotriton vulgaris; assembly: GCF_964263255.1. Classification (NCBI taxonomy): domain Eukaryota; kingdom Metazoa; phylum Chordata; class Amphibia; order Caudata; family Salamandridae; genus Lissotriton; species Lissotriton vulgaris. The sequence continues at coordinate 829,209,091 of NC_141697.1, read as the reverse complement.
CGTACTCATGGGGGCACCCCTTTAGATTGATCTTTAAGTGGAATGGGGTACTCCACCAGCTGCGATCCCTGAGGGACACATGCAACCTATTGGGAATACCGCACGAGGAGGACTGAACAGATGAAGAGGAGGGGGGACATTCACTGGAGACCCAGTCCGGATCCCTTCAGGCGCGGGGTGACGGCTGGCAGAAGGTGAGAAGAGGACGCCCCTCCAGGAAACACCTCAAGCCAAATCCGGAAACAATGGTGCAAGAAAAAGCTGCGGCGATTCAGGAAGTTTCCAGAGACACTGGCGCAGACTCTTGAAAATCTGAAGCTACGGTTCTGATTAGCTAAGTATGGTGACACGATTTGGGGTCGGGCGGGGGGTCTCGAGCCGTCGAGCCGCCACTGCCACATAACCTGTTTATTTCCTACTGTATCGCAGGCCTGGACAGACTTTCCATAGGCCTGGAACAATGTTCTTTTGTTGGTGTTCTTGGTTTGGGCTTGTGCTTATTTGGTTCTTGTGGGGGTTTGGAGGGAGGGGGGGGGGAGGTGGGGTGGATGCCATACTGATTTTTACTGTAGACCTCTTGAGAGACATGAAGTGGACCGTTTGTGTAGGGCACCAGAGAGGGGGAGAGGACACGGGTGGGGATATGGGAGGCCGCATTACCACCACTGAGGGACTGGGGTGGCATTCACGGGAGGACTTGGGAGGGCGTAGCCCCTCACGAGGGGGAACGGGACCAAAATTAGCTGCAGTAGAGGACACACCAGGGGTTGACCTATTATGCCACTTACTATAGGAACCTGGAACGTCAAGGGGCTTAACTCCCCGCACAAGCGCCAGAAGGTCTGGAAATATATTCTAGACCATCATTTCGATGTAGTGGCCCTGCAGGAAACCCACCTATTGAAAACTGAAGATCACAATCTCAAACTTAAAAGATAATCCCTCATCTATAAAGCCTCTGCTTCCACTAAACAGAAAGGGTTGGCTCTCCTCTTTAGCCCGGGGATACAATTTCAGCCCCTGGCCACCCAGGGCGACAAAGATGGAAGGTGGCTTATGGTTAAGGGCCGCTTAAAGGGTAAGCTATGCACATTTTTAACACTCTACGCCCCCAACACTGGGGAAAAGCATTTTTTACACTTACTGCTGGAGAAGTTGATCGACTTCTCAGAGGGCCATTTTCCTTCTAGGGGATTTCAACCTAGTTTGGCAACCAGCACTTGACAGCACACACATACGCTGCTCTGACATGGGTATCTTTCCCGAGTCCTTACAGACACAAATTGGGGACATGGGCCTCCTGGACACTTGGCGAACCTTATACCCACTCACACGAGATTACTCCTTCTTTTCACATGTACAACAGTCGTATTCTCGGCTGGATTGCATCTTTCTGAGTCAATCCCTGCAGGTTAGCCTCCGAGATGCGAAGATCCTGCCCATCTCGGTATCTGACCACGGTCTGTACACAGTATGTCTCTCATGGCTGGGTAATGCCCCGAAACCTGCACGTTGGTACTTCCCGGAAGCCTTGACGAGGGACAAGGAATCGATTGCACAGCTGAGGGAGGCTATCGCCGAATTTTTCACCCTCAATAGCCCAGATGAGACCTCCGAATATAACATGTGGGACGCCTTCAAACGGTTCTGCGAGGTAAATGCATATCGCTCAACTCATCCCTGAATAAGCAACGGGCAAAAGAAAGGGAGGGCTTAGAGGAGGAGCTGGAGACGGCTGAACAGGCCCACAAACTTACGCCCACTAGGCAGACAATACGCACACTCACGGCACTCAGAGGCAAACTACGGGCCATATATAATAACAGGGCAGAATTCACCCTTCTCAAGTTGCGCAATCTATCCTACACTCAGGGCAACAAAGTAGGGAAACACCTAGCTAGACAACTGAGGGACAAACGAGAAAGGGAATACATAGGGGGTATTCAAGACGGGTCAGGGAAACTACACCATAAAAACGAAGAAAAGGCAGAACTCTTTGAGTCTTTTTACAGTTCACTGTACTCAGCTGACGCCCTCGACACTGAACACCAGCAGGCCTTCCTCAAGGACCCAACGATATGGGACTTAATTTGGCGTGAGAAAAAGGATAGGCCCCCAAACGCATACCTCAGCACCCCAACACGCACTACTCTTAAAGTGTAGGACACCGTAGCAACGAGGGAGGGTTGGACGTCCTTCCCCTCACCACTTACGCCTCTCCACTTTTCCTCCCACTTCCCCCCTGCACTCCTAGAAGGACCGTTTGACGCCTGGAGGGAGGAAGGGTGCCTTGCACTGACACACTTATTCCACAACTATGACCCACTTACCTTGGAGAATTGCACAAGAGAATATGCGGTGGGGGAGCGTGAGCGATACCATCATGCACAGTTGCTACACTGGGCCCTCGACCCCCCGGAACAGGGAGGGAGCCACTAGATCTCTCACTAAATTTTAACTATTCCTCCTTAAAACCAAATCCATGAAGAGGGCTATCTCTGCACTATACAAGCTCCTTATCTCCACGGAGGCTAACCCTGCCCCCGATACATGGCCTGGTGGGAGGGGATGACCCAACGCGACCTTTCAGAGGAGGACTGGAGCCACCTGTGGACAGATATCTTTAAGTTTAATCAATCCATAGCCCTGAGAGAAGCCCATCTGAAAGTAATGATGGATTGGTACTTGTACCCGTCCAAACTAGCCAAAATCTTTCCCGGCACGTCGGATCGATGCTGGAGGGGATGTGGTCTCCTGGGGGATTTCCAACACATCTGGTGGGACTGCCCCTCGATTCGGCCCTTCTGGGAGGAGATCCTGGCGCAGATCAAAACCATCCTGGGGTACCCCATCCCAACCTCCATGACCGAGGCCCTGCTTGGCATTCGGGACCCCGCACTAGAACATCAAACCAGGGCCGACAATAGAATTATGTGGCTGTGTCTAGGGGCTGCTAAACTGGCTATAGCGGCAGCGTGGAAGCGGAAGGAAGCACCAGCGATGTCCCTGTGGCACTCTCGCCTGTGGCAATTGATGAGCTTGGAACGCATGTCTGACATAGCCCGTGAGGATTTCAAAAACTTTGAATACCGGTGGGGCCCCTTGGTATCCTTCCTTTCGAAGGGCCTGCCATCGGCAGTTTGCCCTTCCACGATCAGGGCCCTTCATCTATTCCAAATCTGAGATTCATTCTACGTTAGGCCACTCTATTGTGCTGCAACACCACCACTGGGGAGGGTAGGGGGGGTGGAGTTCGGGGGGAGGGGGGCGAGTTGAGGTTCTTTCTCTTTCTCTTTTTTTTTAATATATATATAGGTATATCACCTTTTTCGAATATTTGACTCTGGAGACATTACTCACGGGTGAGCTTCCTTGAGCTCTTGGGGGTCATGACGTGCTGGAGGCACATACTGGCACTTGGGTGAAGGAGGGAGCATAGAAGGAGGAATACACGAAGAGACGCTCAGGGACATGACATTGCTCTCGCTGATGATCCCTTGTATTGGGCGCGACGACTGCTCCCCATTCACCCGGACACTGACCCCCTTTAATTATGTTATGAACTAAGCTTGGGAGCACTGTAGCTAAGGGGCACTGCAACTTACCGTTTGCCTGTGATATGACTTTTGTATATTGCAATTCGGAGAGCCCCTGCGAGGGCATATGGGCGGATTGTGCCTTGTGTCGTGTTTTGGATACCACAATAAAACTTACTTTGGAAAAAAAAAAACACAAAAGTGGGTATGCCAGCAATGCAGGGATCAGAGACCAGCACAATACCCCCAATAGGAACACAGAAAAACAGGCAACAAAACCTGCTCCTATCGTCCATAAAAAAAAAAATGCCACCGAAATGCATCTGACTCGTCAGAGACGTCGACCTGGAAGCGCAGTCCCATACACTGCAGGACCACCGGACTCCATCCGACGATTCCCAGTAGTGATCCTTCCATGCTATGCTGAAAGGAAAGCCAGAAGACACCACCAAGTCGGGAGATTGCCGGCAGAAGCACTGCAACTGCCAGGGATCCATCAGGCTCTGCCATGAAGGGAAAACACCGAAGGTAAGTCTATTTGGAGGCAAAAAACATAGCTGCCAAGGTTTCAGAATTCGATGTGTGACATTTTAATAATTTCAGTGTAATTATGAGTGTTTCAACGACTATGAGTGACACTTTCTCGTGAGCAAAATCTAGCAATGAAGACAAGGGAAACTTATAGATATCAGAAATTACACCCATATGAGCAATGAAAAACTCTAAGGAGATCTTAAAACTGCGGCAAAGGCCCAGAAATGAAAGGGCGCTAAGAGGAGACTCCGCCTTGCAATCCAGCTGCACAGACTATTGACACCAACTCAATTTACTAATCTGAAAGTAATCTAAGCTTTGTGTTGAATTTATTACCTGTTCAATTAATTAAAATCATTACAGTAAGAAAGAATAAAACTGGTGAGTAAAACAATGATAACATTAAAACTATGAAGGCTTGTTCAAGTAATATATCCCCTCTCCGCTGCACCCACTCAGACCGTCAGCCCCGGATCTTTATCATGAGTCCTTGCACCAAGTTTCTTAGACAGCTTCGTAGGCCTTGGTGGTTTTCTCCTACAGCAGTCTGTGAATAGTTCTCTTTGTCCCTTCGGTTTCCAGCCATTGATGTGGTGCGATTTCTTTAGGGCGGATGGATAGAATCGTTTGCTGCTTTAAAGCCATTCTAATTAGATGAATGAATTTCCCAAGACTCGCCAAGGTCATCGTGGTTATTCTAGAAAAGCACAAGGCTGATGCTTCGCGGCAAGTCTTGATTCCCTTGATGATGCAGACTGGGCGGAGAAGTCGACTGCATTCATTCGAAAGGGAGGGGGAGCAGCAGCATAAAAGGTGAAGCCAGGATTCTCTTGTGTAGGGGCACAGTCTACAGGTTGTCTTTTCCCCATTACAAGCCCATGTGGGGTTAAATTCAGAGATTCCTAGAGTACACAGTCTCATAGAGAGGATTTTAGTTCTAACTTGTGGTGTCAGGGCCTCCCTCATTCAGGTAAGGTTGTGCCTTGCCTACCATGTAGGAACTGTTCAGCCGGTCTAGGTGGGGCTATAGCGAAGGGATTTAAGGTCCAGTTCGAATGAGATTTTCAGAACTTGTCTGTTTATGGCTTTTTTCCATGCATTTAGTGGGATTTCTGGCAGTGGTATGCTCTTTTCCTCGATCTTTAAAATCTTGAGTGCTTTGCCAAGACTGGTGTGCCATGCTGATCTTGGCCCTTCGAAGATGGCTCTCAATTGGTATCTTAGGAAGTTTGTTGGGGCCCTTATAATCCTTAAGTATGATTTTATGATCTCCCCTTGGCACATTGTAGGAGAGTAGGGTCTGCTTTCCTATGGTCACCACATTTTTTGCCTTTTGCTTCACTGGTTTTCGACTTAATGTGGCTGTGGGCCTGCTAATCAGACCCACAGCCTCCTGTTCTCTCTCTAAATTCAAAACCATGTACTTTAGGTACATTACCTATTGGGTCACCTTATCAGCCCCTGTACAGTGTACTATAGGTGAACCCAAGACCTACCAGGGGCTGCAGAATATCTTTTGCCACCCCTGGCTGGCTATCCAAACTGACACAACTGGCTGATCACTCAGCTGGGGCAAGGTGGTGTAATCACCCCTTGCTTAGATATAGTATACCTATGTCTAAACCTATATGTGGACACATATACACCCATAAGTCCCTCCTATGGCAGGCCTTAACAATCCTGGAGGCAGAGTGCTTGGTTTTATGTGAGTTGGTGCTCTAGCATGAGATGAGCCTGTGTGCAGCTTTCGGAACCATGTCCCTTAGCTGTTCTGGGATATTGCCATACCATATACTCTTAAGTGCATTATAATCCTCGCGGTTACTTGCTAACTTTGGTTTGGCTTTATCAAAACATGTCGTGTAAGGTGTCATACGCTTTGGAATACTACCCCCTCGCCAGTCCTGGCAACGGGGGTAGCATTCCACCCTTCTAGAGGGGAAAGACATGTTACTTTCCTTAAACGCGGTTGAATCTAACCAGAGCCTCAGCATCACAAAATGGATGCTGCTGCCACAGACACGAGTCTGGCCTCCTGCTGCTGACCGAAACTCCGGCAGGGGAGGCTTGGACAATAGGTTTCCTGTCACAGGGAGGTGTTACACCACCCCAGACAGGAGATAGTGGATTGGGGCAGGGAGGGCTGAATGAAACTAGACACTGCCTGGGGCACACAAGGTGTCCCATGCAAAGTCCAGTTCAAACCGGTGCTGGGGCACTCCAGCCCCAGCTCTGGCGCACAACTGGACAAAGGGAAAGGGGTGTAACCACCCCCTTCCTGGGTCCCACCCATAGGAGGGACCTAGCAGGTGATCCAGCCCCTTGATTTGGAATAAAGGTAGGAGCTGTGCCAATGCACATCAGATCATCCTGACTGAAACTTTTAAACGAAACGCTGGACCCTTCGACATCCTACTCGACATAGAAGACTGAAGAATCTTCCTTGTGGTCAAGGAGTGGCCCCCCTGTGCAAGCAGGCACCATCAGCGCATCAAGGCTTTCTTTGTTGTTGCTCCCGCCGAGCAACAGAGACTGACAAGACCCAGAATCCCAGACATACGACAGCCCGATCCACAGTCCCAGCAAAGCTGAGACCCGTGGAGGCAACACGAGACGTGGGACCGGCCACATTGGAAGTCAACAAAGTGCTTCTTGTGCAGCTCCCGAGGCACCCTTGATGCTGTACTTTGGGGTTTAAGAAGCCCCATCCCAGAGCAGCCTGTGCACCGAAGATCACCTCTCCACACTCACCGAGTGCTGCGTTGGGCCCTTTTGCACTTTTCCTGCTCGACGCGTTGTCCAGTCAATTGCCCGTAGGATAGTGGCCTCTGAGACGACGAACCTACAATTTTGAACTGCTGGTCTGGTTGCTCCAGACTGGCCCTAGCTCCTCTGAAAAGGAGCCACCGATCTGACCTTCCTGGTCCGATCCAGTAGACATCTTCGAGTCCTGCGTGGGTTGAATTTGCCAAGGCTTGGTGACTCCGATTCGAGAACCGACACCGCCGACAGCAAGAACCTTTGTGGGATAGCTCGTGTTCACCAGCTGGTCATCCTTGATCCTTCCTGGTCCACGTGGCAGCGGAGACAAACTACTCAACAGCACCTGATCGCAACCCGACATTGCCTGGTTCCGTCCTGGTTTCATCCTGGTCACTGGCTAGTGACCTAGACTCTGTCCCCTCTGCTTTCAGGTACTCTACATCTTCGATCCAGCCTTGGATCCAACCGGACTCTTCTCTCCTGCCTGCCTGCAGCATCTTTTCCTCCAGGCTCCATAGAACTCCACGAAGAAACCCGACGCACTTTGGCACCTATGCAACCTTTTCCTGTGGGTGAGATAACGAGGGTACTCCGGTGCCCCTGTAGTGATTTACATCCCTAGTGAGCTAGTTTCAAGTGGCTAAGTTCTAGCCCAGTCGGAAGTCTCCTAAACCTATAACTTTCTGATTTTTACGCACCATTGACTTGTATGGTAAACGCGGTTGCCTATAGACACTGCACCCACATCCTGTGGGCCTCCTATGCCCTAACCTTCATTAGTCCAGTGTAGGCCCAGCGATTCCCAAGGCCCTAGGCCTTACCATTGTTCGTGACGTGGTACTTATACCACTTTTTTAATATATGGTTTGAGTGGCCACCCGGCCTATCCATAATTGTGCAGCTTATTGTATGTTATATTGAGTTCTTTGTTTAACGCTTGTTCTCTGTGCTCATAAAGAGTATAGGAGATTATTCTAGAAATAAATACATATATTTTGTAATATATAACTTGTGTGGTGTCCTTTCATTTGGTATTTAAAGGATTGCATATGGTAAAACAGCTGGCTTCACATGCCCTCTTGAGTTTAGCCTAGGGCTGCTTTTGTCCATGCTACCCCTAGGATAGCTGGTCTATAAGGTTGACTTACAACCAATCATCATAAGGGTTGTTTGGACTGGTGCAAGGTGCTCACTAGAATTAGTGATTATCATATACCAGGCCAACTTCTCACACACATTAAGTCTGGCCTAACCAGGCCTAGCTCCAATCTTAGTCTTGACTTCCTTGCCAACCTTGGGATAGAGTAGACTGAATTATATGCTTTGGCTTGGATTGCGGTGAGAAGGGCATCCTGCGTCCCCAGAAAGGCCTGGTGGCCATAATTGATGGCTGGCAGCAATTTTGCTTTTAAGGCTATTAATATTGGTCCGGCCGTGGGGCTTATCAGATGTAAGCTCAGTTGCTTTAAAAGGAATATCACCTTATTGGCTTTGGACGACTGCTGTTTCAGATGGACATTTGCCTTGGCCTGTTCCGTAAACCAAACCCCTAGGCAGTTATACTCTGCCACTGTACTGATCTGAAGATCTCTCATTCGCCACTGTGCTTTCTTTTTCAGATGATAGCTCCCAAAAATGACGAGCTTAGTTTTCCCTTGGTTTACCAGAAGGTTGTTATCTTTGTTGAATTGATTCAACGCATTTAGGGTTCTCTGTAGGCCCACCCTCGTGTGGTCCATTACAGATGTGTCGTCGGCATATTGTTGGACCGGCAGCCTCATGCTGCCTAATCTCGGTGCTACTAAGCTGGCGCCTTTCAAGGCATCCCCCAAATCCGCCATGTACAGGTTAAAAAGGATTGGCGCCAGCACGCGTCCTTGTTTCAGCCCGTTGTTTGTTATTATTTTAGGGGACACTGTACCAGAGCTGGTTTTAACCCGCACCCAGGTGCCATCCTAAAGTGATCTGATTGCCTTCAGTAGGTTTGGCGGAACACCCCAATTTTCTATTTTCCGCCATAGCCTATTTTGTACCACTTTATCGAATGCTGAGCTGTAATCAATGAAGCAACAAAAGAGGGGAGGGTTTTTCTTCTTTATTGCTTCCGTTGCTAGGTGCGCTAACGCCAGGATATTATCCATTGTCGATGCTTGTGGTCTGAAGCCAGTCTGATAGCAGGGGATGATGCTTTTTCCTCCGGTAACATTTGTGATGGAGAGATGCACACCTGTGTACTCCATAGTTTTATTCTGTTCACTTTACTCAATCCACATTAGACATTGTCGGCGTGCTCGCTCTCCGCGCCCCGCCCATTTTGCGCTGCAAATAAGTAAGAACACAAAGGGAACCACATTTCGGCCCCCATTTTGGCTGCACAGCCTATTATTAATTAATTTAATGAATTAAATTCGTTTTCCACCCTTTAATTTTTTCTTCATTTTAACCATTATCTTTTTCCTTATTCTTTAGTCGTTTCAATCCATTCTACTCATTATTATGTTATTCAAAAACACAGGAGCAGCGTTGGTTCCACATGCCACGTTTTTAATGTCAATCACCCAATGCATTTCGGGAATTCATCCCTTCTTCGGGGGTTTCTAAAGTACAAGAAAATGAACGGTATCAGTTTCTTCAACGTAATTACATCAGAGACATACAGCATATTAACATTCTCAATACAGCGATGAAAACTTTCCAAAGAAGCATTACTCTCATAATTATCACTTTCCTCATTGCGCGCGCGTGTCCTGTGCTGAAAATCTAAACTCCCAAACCCTTGCTGATAAAATTGCCTGCTATTAGCACATTGTTCCATAGCTTGCTGCTAATGTTCACCCATGTGACATGTGGAACCAACGCTGCTCCTGTGTTTTTGAATAACATAATAATGAGTAGAATGGATTGAAACGACTAAAGAATAAGGAAAAAGATAATGGTTAAAATGAAGAAAAAATTATATGGTGCAAAACGAATTTAATTCATTAAATTCATTAATAATAGGCTGTGCAGCCAAAATGGGGGCCGAAATGTGGTTCCCTTTGTGTTCTTACTTATTTGCAGCGCAAAATGGGCGGGGCGCGGAGAGCGAGCACGCCGACAATGTCTAATGTGGATTGAGTAAAGTGAACAGAATAAAACTATGGAGTACACAGGTGTGCATCTCTCTATCACAAATGTTACTTAAAGTATTTTCGCCCTTCGGAGATTGCACCCAGGATTAAAGTTATATGTTGAAGAATACAAGGAACAGTGCTAAAAAACAATGTGAATACAGGAGTTGTTGGTCCCCGGTCACATGTGTATGATATCTGAATGAACGAACGGACCTTTTTACAGAGAACAGAGACTTGGCAGTATTAACTTGGACATTTAATCTTAATGTAATGGACACGAGTGGATTCTCATTCCAGTATTAAGAATTATTAGTGAGGTGTTGCTTACACAGTTCACGAGTAGTTGTCTGCTGTCAGGGGTGAGGAGCCGAACATGGAGATTATGCAAAACAAAGCTTTTTGGGGAATGTAGTTTTTGAGGAAAAATAGTGGTAGACTCTTTGATTGCATCTGTATTCCAATTCGTCAGTGAAAAGTAATAGGAGCTAATAACCACGTGACAGAAGGAGTGAATAGCACGTGACATTGCAGCTGCAGGTATTTGAAGTGGACTGCGCATTTACGTGGTTTTAATCCAGGCATCCCCGTTTGAAGAAGGGAAGCAGAATGCATAAACGTAGTCTGGCAGTTAATTATGAGCTTTGGCTGTAAGAGTAATTTTTACAATCGCATGCCATGGTAAGTGTGTCTCTCAGCTCAGTTTGTCTTAGATTAATGAAGGGCTACGGAACAATGTGCGTAATAGCAGGCAATTTTATCATCAAGGGTTTGGGAGTTTAGATTTTCAGCACAGGACACGCGCGCAATGAGGAAAGTGATAATCAATTATGAGAGTAATGCTTCTTTGGAAAGTTTTCATCGCTGTATTGAGAATGTTAATATGCTGTATGTCTCTGATGTAATTACGTTGAAGAAACTGATACCGTTCATTTTCTTGTACTTTAGAAACCCCCGAAGAAGGGATGAATTCCCGAAATGCATTGGGTGATTGACATTAAAAACGTGGCATGTGGAACCAACGCTGCTCCTGTGTTTTTGAATAACATAATAATGAGTAGAATGGATTGAAACGACTAAAGAATAAGGAAAAAGATAATGGTTAAAATGAAGAAAAAATTATATGGTGGAAAACAAATGTAATTCATTAAATTAATTAATAATAGGCTGTGCAGCCAAAATGGGGGCCGAAATGTGGTTCCCTTTGTGTTCTTGCTTTTTCCTGCGGGCCATGTCTCCAGGTCCTTCAGTATGAGGCGGGCGTAGGCCTTGGCTTCTATGTCAAGAAGAGCGATGAGCCTATAATTCGATGGCTATAAACAATCTCTCTTTTTAAAAATTGGGACTAATATGGAGCCCCTCCATGAGTCGGGGGTTATTGCTGTTGTTAAGGAATGGTTGTAAAGAGGAGTAAGGCCAGATGCCCAAAAGTCGGGGGCCTTTTTAAAAACCTTGGCGGGTATCCCGTTTGGTCCAGGGGCCCCATCGTTCTTCATGTTCTTAAATATCTTAATACCCATATCATGGTTTATCTGGGCTGACGGGGTACGGCGCATCTCTGCCTGGTCTTGCAAACCCTCAGGAGGATTTCGGGGGCTAGAAGTTTCTTCTTCGATCATTGCCCTTAGTAGGCGGAGACAGTCCGTCCCACAGTTAGAATCTTCAGTACTGCATGTGTTTACATGGGCAACTGAATATAGTTGCTTTACGTAGACCAGCCAATCTTGCTCTGCCACCCCGTTTTCTCTTTGAGCACCTCTGCTGCTTAGCCGGTTTTTGTGTCTCCATAATCCTGCCGAATTCTTCTGTTTGGGCAGGGAGAAAACTTTAATTCATTCCCTCTCCATGTGAGCATTTTTGTGTTCCCACCATTTCGTTCTTAGGGCTGCCCTCAATCATGCAATCGATGTCCCATCTGTTTGTCTGCCCCCTCTTTTCTTTATTACTAGTTCCTTATGCAAGAGGTGTTTGGTCTCGCGTATGTCCTTGGTTGGACGGATGATTCCAGCTGTTGTCTTCTTTTTGGGCCTGGAGCATTGTGGCTGGGTACGGCCCAAGCTTGTTTGTATCTCATCCACTATGGTCTCCCATATTTTGATCGGTGAAGACGGTATTGCTGGGATCTCCTCCTGCTTTAGGTCCAGCCAGTTTTGAAGTTTTGCTCCCGTCTCATCTGTCCATCTGATTTTCTTTAGGAGGCTGTAATTTTTGTCCCCTCTGGACTCTCCGATGGCTTGGAACTTAAGGGCCGCTGTTGCTTCTAGCTTGAATTGAACACTGCTATTAGTGGCCTGTGATCGCTTTCTGACCTGATCTTGACTGTAAAATCTTCCAGACTGGCCGCCATTACTTCGCTGACCATGATATAGTCGATCCTCGAGATGTCCCGGAAGGTCGGCTGCAGTCGCCCGCCATTCGAGTATCTTGCTTTCACAGTGTACGTTGAAGATAGCTTATGATTGTCGAATAAGTCATGAAAGGGTGCAGCCCTTTCCGTCCTATGGGGTTGCTGTATTGTCGAGGTCCTTCAAGTTAAAGTCCCTGACTAAGATTACTTGATGATTTTTGTATTTGTTTAGGAGGCTGTCGATTTCCCTTGTCAATGCCTTCAACTGAGCTTTCATGGTGGTTTGAGCTGGATTGACGTAGATGTGAAATGAAATGAAATGAAATGAAATGAAATGTGGGTTTTCTATAGCGCATGGCTGCCCGTGAGCGTCCCAGCGCTGAAGATTGCAGAACCTCTGGGGGAGGAGGCCGGAGGTAGGGAAGAAAGTTATAGTGGAAAAAGATGCGTTTTAAGAAGCTTCCTAAATTTCATGTGATTAGTTTCGGAACGAAGATAAGATGGCAAAGCATTCCAGATGGTAGCCGCTGTGACCGAGAAGCGACGTCCTCCCGTTCGGGCTTTTTTGATTCTGTGGACCGTGGCCAGATGATGTTGGGCTGAGCGTAGGGGCCTGTTGGGTGTATATGGGAAGATCATTGCTTTCAGCATTGAAGGCCCTTGGTTTTGCATAGCTTTGTGAGTGGTACACAGGGCCTTAAATGTGACCCTTTCGTGGATCGGCAGCCAATGTAGTGCCTTGAGGGCAGGTTTGGCTGAAGCTCTACGGGAGGTCCCCGTGAGGATCCTAGCCGCAGCATTCTGTGTTCTTTGAAGGATGTTAATCGTAGATTCCGGGGCCGCCAGAAAGAGAGCATTACAATAGTCCAGTCTTGATAAGACTAGACCTTGCATTAGCAGTTTCTGTGAGGGACCCGGAAGTAGTGGGAGGATCTTTCTGGTGGAACGCAGTAACCCCACACATGTACCAGCTGTTTTTTTTGCTTGCGTTTTCAGGGATAGGTCTTGTTCAAGCCAGAAACCCAGACTTTTTAATTCAGTCTTGGGTTGTGGGATAGGGCCTAAGCAGGCTGGCCACATGGCAGAGGGAAGGGATGATATATTGTTTCCCAGCAGCATGAGCTCAGTTTTCGAGCCGTTGAGTTTGAGCCTTGAGGTGGACATCCAAGCATGAATTCCTTCTAGACAGTCATGGAGATTTTTGAGCTTATCCTCTTCAAGTGAGAATGATACGATCATTTGGGTGTCGTCAGCATATGTGACGGCTTTTATCCCAAAAGGGGAGACCACGTCTTCCAGGGGGGCCATGTATGTATTAAAAAGTGTAGGGCTCAATGAAGAGCCCTGGGGTACCCCACACTGGAGAGGGAGAATGTCGGATCGCACATTCCCTTCGCAGACCTGGAATGTTCTGTCTTGTAAAAACGAGGAGAGCCAGCTAAGGGCTATGCCCCTCACTCCCAGACTGGAGAGGCACTTGATCAAAGTTTTGTGATCAACCGTGTCGAATGCAGCGCTTAGATCCAGGAGGATCAGTAACACTGATCCTCCCGAATCCAAGATGCATCTGGCCTCTTCAACCACTTTCAGAAGGGCTGTCTCAGTTCCTTGACCAGGACGGAAGCCTGTCTGTGTGGGGCGGAGAAGATTGTTGGTTTCAAGGAAGGCAGACAATTGTTGGTTGACCACCTTCTCCGCAATCTTACTTAAGCCTGGTAGGAGGGAAATTGGGCGGAGGTTAGTGAGGTCTGCAGGGTCCATACCTGTTTTTTTCTGTAAAGCCTTAACAATGGCATGTTTCCAATTTGGGGGGACTACTCCTTGGTTAAGGGAGGCATTGATAAGGCTGGTGGCCAGATACGAGATGGTAGGTCCGACTTGTTTAAGGATGCGAATGGGAGCTGGGTCGTTAGGGGAGCCACTTTTCAGGTCGGAGAGGGCTTTCAGAAAGTCGTCATTAGACAGTTGGTTGAAGCTGTCTAGAGTTGGACTGGTGACGAGAGCTGGTGGAACGGCTTGGGGGGTGTGATCAATTAAAGGAGGAAGTGACTGTAGAATATTAGTGATTTTATTTTGAAAAAAACAAGCTACTTGGTTGCATCTGGCAACTGTGGGTTGTTGATTTGAGGGGGGATTGGGTATTTTGAGGAGCTCTTTGACTATTTTATAAGTCTCACGAGACGAGCTGGAGGCAGCTCTGATTTGTTTCTCAAAGAAGGAGGCTTGTGCTGCTTTTCGCGCAGCTTTGTATGTCCTCATTGCTAATTTGTATTCTGCCTTGATGGTAGGGTCCCATTTTTTTCTCCATTTACGCTCGTGAATTTTGCATATTCGCCTTAGGTTCCTGAGTTCCTGTGTGTACCAAGGTGATTTGAAGGTGGTACTTTTTTTCTTAAGGTCTGTCTTGGGGGCAACTATGTCCAAGGAGGAAGTGAGCCAATTGGTAAAGTTGTCGTTGGCTATCACAGGGTCAGGGTCTGGTTGAGGAGTGGAGCGTATTAACTCCTGAGTCCAGCTTTCAAAAGATATTCTGGACCATAGTCTGTCACGTTCTCTTGGAATTGGCTTGTGGCTAGTATTTATGATGATTTGCCACATAAAAAGGATGAGAAAGTGATCAGACCAAGGGAGGGGGAGTGAGGGGCGAGTTTCAATTGTTGTAAGGTTGGCAAAGAGAGGGTCCAGAAGGTGACCCTTGGTGTGAGTTGCCTCTGAGTTAATCAGGTGAAGGTCAAGTGCTTTTAGATCTGAGATAAGATCCATAGCAGTTTTATTTGAGCTGTCCTCAAAGTGTAGATTTAAATCACCAAGCAGGATGAAATTAGGGGTTGAGGTACACGAGGAGGTAGTGGTTTCCAGTAGTGCATTAACAAAGTTACCTGTGCTCCCCGGGGGACGGTATACCAGAATGCCTGAAAGGGATTTGTTGGGGGTTAATTGGAGTGAAAATGAGCGCTTTCACAGTCCTCAATTCCTCCTTCTTGAAGCCTACATGTGAAGGAATTTCTGTAAATAATGGCTAGGCCGCCTCCTATACCCTTTGTTCTGTTCTGATGGTGAATAAGGTAATCCTTGGGTAGCATGCTCACAATGTCCGCTTCTGAGTGAGGCGTCAGCCAAGTTTCCGTGAGAAATAAAATATCTAATTCTAGATCTTGAATAAGTATTTTAATCTCAAGCGCATGCTTAACAGCCGATCGGCAGTTCAGTAGAGCCAGACTAAGGCTGTTAGCGGTTTGGGGGGTGAGTGTCTTAGGGAACTCGTCATTAAAGATGATTGGAGGAATAGGAATTGGGGGGGGAGCTGTCGAACAGAATTGTAAAAGGTAGTCCCGAGAGTGTCTGATTCGGTCCCTATACGAAACGGGCATAGTGGGTGGCCCTGTGCCCGGCCTGGCCCAGACGGGCCCAGACGGGCTTGCCTCTGGCGCGCCTCCGGCGCGCCATCGGCGCGCCCGCTGCGCCCGCCCGCTGCGCAGACGGGGAGATGGCTCCATTTTGTAGTGGGTTGGTCCCAAATCGGCCAGCCACTAGAGCGCTGTCCAGGCCCCACTTCAAGATGGCGGCCGTGGATTCTAGCCTCGAGGAAGTAGGTGTTTAGTTCTGAAAAGCTAGGGAAAGGCTTTGCGCTTTGGAATTAATCTCCAAATGAGAGCGCTTCAGTTCTATTATCAGGGGCAGCGTACAGAGTATTTTTATGACAAAAAAACAATTAACACGATAAAATCCGTGAGTCTATTTGTTTTAAAAAGAGCGCTAAATAGGCAAAGTGCAGTGATTTAAAAACAATTAAATCAAGTGTCAGCAGGATAAACCTCCCGGCTTCCGCCTCAGGAGTGTGGTGCAATCTATCTGAATCGATCGCGCTGCTTAGCTCTTTTGTAGTGGGTTGGTCCCAAATCGGCCAGCCACTAGAGCGCTGTCCAGGCCCCACTTCAAGATGGCGGCCGTGGATTCTAGCCTCGAGGAAGTAGGTGTTTAGTTCTGAAAAGCTAGGGAAAGGCTTTGCGCTTTGGAATTAATCTGGATGTTTATTATTAGGAGGCATCTTGGCTGTAGTGTGTGTGTTTCAGACCTTCTATTTGCAGGGCTTGCAGCCCAGGTAAATTTAAGTTTATTCCAGTCACTACGAGGGGGCTTGCGTGTTTTATATAAACTGATAGACCACCGGAGGGGCGACCAAAGAGGTTCTTCTTTATTGCTGGCACATGATGTTTATATAACCTTGCCAATGGCGTGCTAGATAATGCCCAGGTCTCTTGGAGGCAGAGTATGTCTCCTGTTTCCAGGAATCGCCTCAGGTTGTTATTCTCTGCGATCTTGCTGCTCCCTGCGATGTTTCATGAAATTAGTGTTAAGTTCTTCTTAGGAAGAGGTACTCCCTTTGTTTCACTCCTGCCGAGCCTCGACTTGCTGTTGTTAGGAGCGATTCTGTGTTCTTCCCCAGTTTCCAGATTGATCCAAGAGGGAAGGGATGGCACTAATAACCCTTCCAAGAGGGAAGGGATGGCACTAATAACCCTTTCCAAGAGGGAAGGGGTGGCACTAATAACCCTTTCCAAGAGGGAAGGGGTGGCACTAATAACCCTTTCCAAGTGGGAAGGGGTGGCACTAATAACCCTTTCCAAGAGGGAAGGGGTGGCACTAATAACCCTTGCCAAGAGGGAAGGGATGGCACAAATAACCCTTTTGTGGGCAAAAAAAATATTTCATTAAGTAAACAGCTTCAGTTATGGTCCACTGCAGAACTCATTCCAAGATCTTTATTAAGATTTCCTACACACTCACATTTTGTTAATACTCCACAGTCTTGCAGTGGACCAACTCATGGGGGCTTGGGGTAACACAGACTCTGGGAATGCACCTCAATACTTAATATTGATAGTTAAAGTGAACGTTTAAAGGATCAGGAGCCCCACGGTTAAAACCAGATTTTTATGTAGATACTAAAATACGCTACTAACTGGGAGAAAATATCACTGGCCCAAACTGTAATGTTGACACCATATAGAATAAAATTGTGTTTTTTCTGTACAGACACCATCTGTGGGCATATTAAAAGGAAATACGCAAAGTTTGCATAACTTGTACATTTTTCTTGAAAAACAATTTAGCGAGATTTTACAATTCACGTTACCCCTGGAAAAGGGTTGTTTAAGTTTAGCAATAAACTGAAGGGAACAGGTTAGTGCTTCCAAAAGAGGTGCATGTTCAGCAGATTGTTTCTCACACAAATTAACTCATACCTGTGCTCCTTTTATCAGCACAGGAAACTTTCATTTTTTTAGTAGCAACACTTGTTTTACAATTTGGTGCATACACCACCACAAACAAAATGCAAGCACCTGACTCCATCACGCATTGTTTAGAGTAAAATGAGCAGCAGGGTACTTACCATTTACTTCATTCTGAGATGCCTGCCGTGCCCTGTATGTTCCCCTCGTCTTTGTTGTTTGATTTTGCTCGTAATAAAGTTGCACTTAGTTGTTAAAATGTCACTCATAATTTCACTGACTCATAATTTCACTGAAATTATGAAAACGTGACACATGAGAATCTGAAACCTTGGCAGCTATGTTCTCGAGTGGATATAAGCATGTCGCACTGTTATGCAATGTGACCCAGGCTCCAAGCCACCAATAATGTTGTGAACCTGGTTAATTACTCACTCTGGCCTCGGTCTCTGCTCCCCGCCGGTCTGGCAACATGAATGCGGCGTTGTACACCGCAGTCAGCAGTGCACCAGAGGACTTGTCGACTCAGATTGAGTCCCCCGCCGCTTCTGCCTCACTTCCTCTTCCTCCAGACGTGACGGCACTATCCGGATTATAATCCCGGGCCCCCATGGTGTGCCACAGAAGCCAGCAGCAACCACTCACTGAGGGCAGGCCTCCCCGTCGGTAATGGGCAGCAGTGTGTCACAGCGCGGTGCCGCAAGAATTAATATGCAGCCCGGAGCCAGGTATGACAGGCTAGGCAGGTTAATTGTTACACTGTAGCACTCTCAGCCAGTCGGTGCTGAGAGCAGACAATATTTAACTATTTATGAATTTACTGAGCCCAGCAAGCAGCTGGTGGCAGCATGTCTCGGGTGACAAATGCAAAAATAACAGTTGATGGACAGAATGCAGAACAATGTCATACATTCACCCCAGTACTGAGATCTAGGCCTAAATCCATCTTTTTTTACACTCCACACCACCCCAGTTCAGATATGGCCAAATGCAAATCAGCCTTGACCCTGCGCCTCATGGAAACAGTCCAGCCCGAACTGCCAAGCCATGTCTTCCCTGGACTGGAATCAAGCTTCTTAGGACCGGTTTCTGGATATCAGCAGTCATCAGTCAGGATAGCTTGACTCCAGTGGTGTGGAGATGCTTGATTCCGGTCCAGAGAAGACATGGCTTCCCCAAATCTCTGTACTGGGGTGAATGTATGACATTGTTCGGCATTCTGTCCATCAACTATTGTTTTAGCATGTCTCGGAGCAGCAGAGCCGGCGCACAGGTGCCGCGGTAGCGCACGCTGGCGAGTGGCGTTAAATGAGTGCATTTCAGTGCGGTGATGCAGAACACCGCACTGAAATGTGTGAGGGTCACACCTGATGCGTGATACTTGGCATGCATGAAAAAAGAACAGGAAGAGGAGGGGCGAGAGGTGTTTTTATATTGGAGGCAAGGGAGCCTCATTGGTTAAGAAGGAGGGACGAATTAAAGCAATGTCAGCAGTGTAGAGATAAAAATCAACCAATCGGATCACAAGACAAACACAAGAATAAGGAGGAACGCCATCAAATCAAAAGTATACTAGTGAGATAGACAACAAGGCCATCCAATTATGAGAATGATGGTGTGATGCAAAGCCCAATCTATGTATATTGGAACAAATAGGTCTGCCTGAAGCCCAGACCTAGCTGAAGGAGTGAACGACCGACTGAGTCATCAATGATGGAGCAGCAGGGGAACAGAGGTATGAAAAAGACAAGTCACCAAGAAAGTCATGAAGAACTCAAATAGCCGATGAGTGCATGAAATAAACACCTAAGCAAATAATATATATACAGACACAGTATATAGTCTTTAAAAAACACATGACAAAGCAGTGCAAATGGGCCCCTTTCTTGCTACAGATTGTAATAATGTCCAGATGATCTCTCTGGATCGTAAAGGAAGATATTGACGTATGTTAAGAAAGTGGCTGCGGTTATGATGGCAGTGCCTCCCCATATTCTGCCAAC
Source organism: Lissotriton vulgaris (assembly GCF_964263255.1). NCBI lineage: Eukaryota > Metazoa > Chordata > Amphibia > Caudata > Salamandridae > Lissotriton > Lissotriton vulgaris. The sequence continues at coordinate 829,189,564 of NC_141697.1, read as the reverse complement.
ACCATGGTGTGCACTTTTGGTGAGCCGTCTTTACACGATTGGAGCATATTTCACAGCTTTTTTACGTCATTGCATGGTGAAGAGAGGCGGGTGATATAGCAGCTCCCCTACTGCCCTGCATGTATTGCGGATGCTCAGCCCCATCTCTTGAAAACCAATTCTGGCACCGAGCACTGGACAGCCAAGGCATAATCCGGAATACTTTTGTTTGTGTCTGCGTTGTCTATATTGGCTAATGGGGCTGTCCCTGGATTTTACTTATATAGAGGAAGAAAGTGCTGTGAAAAAACTGTGATCGTTGACAGAGACCTCCAAAAACCTTTATTTCAAAATGTATTACAAAAGCTTAATAACCAATACTCCTCAAACCTGAGTTCCAGAAGTCTGCTTCTATATCACTTACAAAATAACCCAGGTGTGATAACGGAGCCACCCGGCCCGTTCACACATGCCGTTCACGCATCCACGCATCCTGAGGACGGGCTTGCCCGAGGGCATAAATAAAGGGGCGGAAGACTGCTTTGGGTCTTTGGCCCAGAATAGTAGTAGCTGTCTGTGTGGGTGTCCATCATTACGGTGTACAGCCCAATCCTGCGGCCTAGCGTCCCCCCTTGCCCCCGAGGCCTTCAGCACTACACTGGCGACGAGGCACGTCTGTCCCACGTCTCGCCCCCGCAGTCACCAGTTAGGACTTGCATCCCCGTGTTCACGGAACTCGCGCAGTCCGCGCCGGTGTTGCTGTTTCAGCTCGGCAGCGGGTACCCACCCCGCGTATGGCTGTCGTCCGGTGCCTGCACCAGGCTCTGGGAGCGCCACCTCGGCAGGTGCGCCCCCGTCGAGAGCATCATCGGGGAGGAGCGGCCATTCTCGCAAGGAGCAGCACCCAAGGTGAAGCCTGCCTTGCGAAGAGTGGGGAGCGAGCGCCCTGCAAGCCCAGCGCTGCGCCGCCTACGCCCGCGGGGCCCACACTGCTGCTGCCCGGCCGCGCTCCCATTGGCACGTGGTTGAGCCGGCACGTCCTGACCAGTTTGCCGCATGCTCGCTCGGAGGGAAGGCTCGACCCTCGCGAGCAGGGGCCCGCTAGCACATGCGCTCTCACCCTTCTGCATGCCTGTGCCTCACGAAGTCTGCTCGAATCTGAGGACTACAGCTCAGAACTCCTGCCTGCTGCCCTGCTTCCAGGCCTGCTCAATAGCATGTGGGCCCACACATTAGGAAGGACATGCCCCTGCTCAAGGGAAGCAGCACAAGGAGGACATTGCTTCAGAGCCTGGCGACATGCCTTGTCTGCAAGCTGCGCAGCAAGGGTAGCCCAGAATAGCTTTTCTTTGGCCCTGCACCTGGACGCTGCAGTACCCACACGCGGCCGCCGTGCTCCGCCCAGGGGCGCCTGGGGGAAGGCCCTGCGCTTCTGTATCTGTGCTAGGGCTGTCTGCTCGTGCACCTGCTCTGCTGCTCAGGGGGGACTGCGCCTGTACTAGCCACACCTCTCTCAGTACCTGCTGTGAGAAATGAGCAACCTGGCCGCCTCCGGAGGGGTTGCCCCCTCAACAGCACCGCCCCCCTCAGCAGGCCGCACTACAAGCCCCTGCTCTGCAACAAGCTGCCCATCAGGCTCTGGCTCTGCCACAGGTTGCCCAACAAGCTCCCACTCCGCCCGGCCACGGCACAGTCGCTCCATTGCCGCCTTTCAGTGAACTCTCTGACCCAAGGTGGCACTGGACTAAAGATCCGAATAATCAAGGTGGCAACGCATAGCCAGGATTCGACTTTGGGATGGAGGGGAATGAAGTATTCTTTGGTCGTTCGTTGGCAGAGAAGGCTTCAGGCGAAGACCACCGCCCACATGCGATATCACCGTAGCGGGATCCCCAGTGAACGCCCTGATAGACAAAGGAGCGTCAGTCAACGTGATGGACAGTGACCAGTATGAGAAACTAGTGCAACGCCCCCCGTCCTACCGTCCAAAGCAAAGATATATACATACGACAGTGATGAGCCGCTCCCTCTACGAGGGGTCATGGAGGTCATAGTCACCAGTGATGGCCAGAGTTTGACCACGAGATTCCATGTCACCGAAGGAAAGAGGGGAACCCTACTCAGTTGCCACATGGCGTAAGACCTAGAACTTGTATTTTTTGCCAATCAAGTACACGAGTTACTTGCACGTGAGATGCTCAAAGACTTTCCCATATTGTTCGAGGGCTTAGGATGCCTCAAAGGGAAGACGTTCAAGTTGCACGTGGACTTGACAGTCTGGCCCATGGCGCTGTGACACCGGAGGGTGCCATTCCACCTGCGGCCGCAGGTGGAGGAAGAACTTTGAAAGCGTGAAGACCTGGGGGTGATAGAGAAAGTATCGGGTCCAACCCCGTGAGTGTCCCCCCTCGTCGTAGCCCCAAAACCGAAGCAGCTGGGGGCCATTTGATTATGCATCGATATGCGCCTACCGAACAAGGCTGTAAAAAGGGAGCATCATCATACGCCCACTATGGACGACATTGTTGCCAACTTGAATGGCACCAAATGGTTCACCAAGTTAGACCTCAATGCGGGGGATCACTAGCTGGAGCTCCACCCCGACAGCCGGAATATAACAATGTTTTCCACCCACGTTGGGCTACGTCGCTTCAAGAGGTTGAGCTTCGGAGCCTCGTCAGCTGTGGAAATGTTCCAAAACACAATAAGGGATAAGCTCTCCGGACTTCCTGGTGTAATCAATCTAAGTGACGACATCCTTGTGTTCTCCAAGACTCTCGAGGACCACCATGCACACCTGCGAGCCACCCTGCAATGCCTGGCAGACAACTGACTCACCCTGCACCAATCCAAATGTTCGTTCTATCAGGAATCAGTGGACTTTTTCGGATACATCTTCTCCCGAGACGGGCTGCGTGTAGACCCGAAGAAAGCGGGGGCCATTCGGTCGGCCCTAAGACCCACATCAGCCACTGAAGTCCGAAGTTTCCTGGAGATGGCCACGTACTGTGGCCGGTTTATCCCCAACCTTGCATCTCTCTCCAAGCCACTCCGTGTCCTCACGAAAGCCGGCCAACCATGAGCCTGGTCGGCCAAGGAAGACATGGTGTTTCCGGAAGTCAAGAACGCCCTCATCGACGACCGAGTCATGGCATACTTTCACCCAAATCGACGCACAGAGGTTGTGGTGGACGCCAGTCCCGTTGGGCTAGGCTCTGTCCTGATGCAGGAACTGAGTCGAGAGAATGGGTCCCCACCGCATATGTCAGTCGGGCGCTGACGGCCACAGAGATGCGGTACGCACAGATAGAGCGAGAAGCGTTGGCCATAAAATGGGAGTGGCAGTACCTTTATGGAAATGAGTTTAGGGGTGATCACGGACCACAAGCCGCTCATCCCACTCTTTGCCGGCACGGCTCGGCTCGCACCTCCACGGATCAAGATGGGCAGTGCAGCTACAAACATACAGTTTTTAGGTGAATTTCCGGCCAGGGGTCAACAACCTAGCTGATTTTCTCTCATGCCAACCCGACTCATCCCCATCGCTACACACACCGGCGGATGAGGAGTACACCGAGGAGTTTGTCCGGATCGTCTCCCTGGAAGCATGTCCGGTTGCGCTCACGCTCGAAGACGTAGGGGAAAACACAGAGTCCACTGAGTGCCTCGTCAAAGTCAAGAGCACACTGGTCAACCGGAACTGGGGTCACTTTCTGGACGGCGTCAGCTCCCTCACAACGGAGGAACACATCTTTCGACAGCAGGTGTGGAGGGTGCACAGCAAACTCAGTGAAGGCCCTCACTGAGTGGTCTTGAGGGAAACCTCCCTAGTGATTCTGAAGAGTCTGCAGAAAGAGGTGGCACATCTAGGACATCAGGGTGTCTCAAAGACCAAGGCCAGACTCAGGAGCAAGGTCTGGTTCCCAGGGATGGACCTCATGGTGGAGGAAGTGGTGCGCAACTGTAATACCTGTAGCATCACGAGTGGCGACCCTGCACAGCACCCGGTAATCACCGAAGACCCATGCCCTGAACCATGGTCCAAATTGAGCATAGCCTTTGGGTCATTTCCAAAAGGACGGAACACGCTGGTGTTGGTCGACTCACATTCCAAATTTCCGGTGGTGATGGTGGTGTCCTCGACGGCGTTCGAGGACTCTATCAGGTGGAGCGGTTCATGTGAACAATGAACCGGGCCCTCAGGATCGGGATGGACAAAGGAGATGATGCCGAACAGTGTCTCTCACAGTTTCTCAGTGCATATCGACAAACCCCACATTGCACCACCCGGTGCATCCCAGCCCATCGGCTGTTTCGTCGAGCCCAGAGGGACTGTGTGCCTGCAGATCCATCCTGAAGTCTCCCAGAAGTATATCAAAATGCTGCGCAAGGGAGAAGGAAGTCATCCAACGACAAAACAAGTCAAGCTCGAAGAGCTCAGTTTATGAACACTGAGGTTGGGGATCGAGTCATAGTAAAGGACCGCCACCCGAGCTGGAAGTATCGCACCTCATACGAGCCAGAAGTATGGCAGGTAGTCAACATCCAAGGGACCTGGTGTTGGCCATGCGGGGCACCCGTGTGGTCACAAGGAACACCTTCACTGTGAAAATAAAAAACAAATACATAAATATTTTTGATAAATAAACAAAACTAAAAAGAAAATCAATTTCTGTGTTGAGATTCTATGCTGTGAGGAAATGTTTTGATTAGAGTTACTACCATTTTTAGAAATAAGATAGGCCTGATAAGAGGTTGCTCTCTTTGTGTCTCCTCTGTTTCTTCATTTGAAAAAATATATCATTCTGGAACCTCAGTGTTGCTGAGAAGCAACAATCTCAAAAGGAGTGGCCAGAAATCGAATATGAAATGACGTCACTGCTTCAGAGGGACCCTAAGCACAAGCCAGCATTTGTCTGAGTGGACGTATAATTTAAATATGGAATACACTAAAGGGGCATACAGGTAAACCGATGCACATACCTAATAATTCAATACTTCTCATGCTAAACCACAGATCACCTACCTTGATGGCAATTCCTCAATTTGTAAATAGGAGACCCAATTATAATGTCTTTCATTACAGTAACATAGAAGACACTGTGCCGAACTATCATTGGTGCACACTCTTTGCCCATCTGACTGTGGTCTTAAATGGAGCATTTAAACATGAAAATGATATTGAGCACCTCTATCTGAAGTAAAGCCATGAGGTAGCCCATGGAAATGAGCAGTATCCCTCATATCATTTCCCCATTTCCTCTGCTGTGGGTTACTTGGCTAAAGGGGAATAATAAACCAGGTATCTACATCATCCATTATTGCTCAACATCCTTCAGAAAATGGCAGATCCCTTATAAAGTCTATAAAGATAAGAGGCCAAAGCTCAGATACCACATGTACCCATTGTAAATATCCAAAAGGCTTCGAATGTACTCACTCGTGTTGAGCACAAATGTAACAAACAAGAGCATATGCTTTTACATCAGAATGAACAGTAGGCCACAAAGAAGATGTAAAACTAAATCCAAGGAACTCTTAACTCCTTTATGACCAGAAATTGCAGACTCATGAAACGTTTTCATTACAATCAATTGTAGTTCTTTAGTCCGAACCAGCATGGCTTGTTGACTGAAAGACAAATTGTGTTGAACTTAAGGAGCCTTGAGATGGAGATGTTATTCCTTTAAATCCAATTCTTTTTGAGACAGTTTAAGTCTAAAAAGACTGAACAATTACAACCACTCAATAAGAAGAAACTACAGGTTGGTCACAGGTTAGAGATGTCTCAGGTTAATGACAGGACAAAGCACTAGGCAAAAAATAATTTGAGCCAACAATATACGTGATTGTAAAAGCACACTGTCAAAGAAGAATGCCCAATAGCTTATCAACTATTCAAGCTCAGAAGATTTTTAAAAACTCCAAATTATAATAATCTGTTCAAATTTTAAATGTTTCTATAGCGCCCATTAAAATGTGTCTCCATTTGGTGCCGGCAGGGTTTTAAATGGGTGGACTCTTGCTCGTGCTGAGCACCAGTAGTTCTAAAAAGCAGGTGCTGACATGGGTCCCTATCAGGTTCTCCATGTTTGCCCTCAACTTCAGGATGAAAAAATACATTTTAACTCTACAGCAGTACCTCCCTCACTGCCTTTGTTGCAATTTCAAAGAGACTTGTTATAGTTCTTTCAAAGACTCGCCATTTCAGAACATAAGCATTTTCAATAAGCTATACAACAAAGCCATAGTTGTTACTTATTTATCTAATGCAACTAACAATCATTGACCAAGCCAATAGTACTAGCTTGTTGTAGGTGTAATATTACTTTTGCTTTATATCTCTTAATGCCATGACAGAAGTATCAAAATACCAGTCGGGAGGTACACCAAGCCAAGCACAGATTTTCAGCTTAGGTGTTTTTAAGCCACGCCCTAAATTACATCGGCAACTTCCCTTTGAGAGACACCCCTTCCCCCAGTATTTTCATCCGACTTAAAGCCCCGGGTGCTGGCCAACTTCAGTGCTGAAAGTTCCCTTGCTGGAACTGAATAATTTCAGTCAGAATCTGGCAAAACATAGGAAAAGCAAACAACAGGATGTTCCACTGAATCTTTGTAACAAAAGTGCCCTAACAGGTCTTTCAGAGTCCTCTGTTTCCAAAGTTAACTCTTTAGAAGTATCAGGACGGTACAAGATTGATGCTTCATTAAACATCCTCAAAGGTGCCTTAAACAACCTTCAACTCTGGATTTTCAAACATAAGTTTGAAAACAAACAGAAAGGTATCATATGTTTCCAAACAAGCACCCCAATCTGTTATCCGATTGGAAGTCCAAGCCAAAGAAGCTCCACTTAAGGGAATACACCTTTATTTAATCTTGATTAATCTGTACAGGGCGAAAAGCAAAATAAACAGTCATAGCATTCTTTCAACTTCACAGGATCCCCAGAGAAAAGTGGAGCCCTGAAGAGGACCACTGAGCTGTCTGTAAATCCAGAAAGCAAGCCAAATTCTCAAGGTGTAAATACTGTGGCTCTTGCGCTTGGTCATCAGAAGAATCCACTGCTTGAGCAAACCTAAGGAGTCGTGGTATTGTGAAGTATCATGAAGTCAACTAAATAAGCCTATTCTGCTTCCTTCTTGGTTGCTCTATGGAAGGGTGACTCCTCCCAGTAGCTACAATGTCCCTCTGTACAATTTAATACACATGAAAAGTGTGAGGTGTCTGCTAAGAAGGTTCGGAATAACGAGGAAAAGATATAAAGTAAAAACCTTCTTGACGATCTGAATGTGCATGACTAAGACAGAGATTTTTGTTTCAGTAAATTGGCCAAACACCAAACTATTCCTGACATGAGAAAGAGAGCAGATGAATGCCAGGGCATCCATAAGATAGATTGAAATTGAAACTAGGTGCAATAGGCAAAAATAATGCACAGAAATAGAGAACAAGGAGGTGATGAGTGTGATGAAAAATACGGAACAAAGTGTATTATGATACATTTTCCTCTGGTGATTGCCTAAGGTATTTTCAAACAGAAACTGACTTCACAGGAAAGGCTCATCCTTCACCTTAAATTGGGAACCGTCCATAGACACCTCTGGACAATCCGTAATCATGAGAGAGTAGTTCATAGGCTTGAGCATGTCTCTTCCCTCAGAATCAAGACATTGGCTCCGCAGGATAATAAAAAGGCCAAGTTTGACATCTTTTGGCTTAATTTTTCAGCTCCACCACCAATGTGCTGACTAATGCCTCCAAATGATGGCTCTGTAATCACAGAACAAAATGTATGGTCAAAGCCTTGAAAATGCCCCGCTACGCACTGGTTATGACTTCCAGCAACATGCCATCTGAGTACACACGGTGTGCACAGTCTTTATCTAACCCAGGACAGCCTCCAGTTAGCCCTTGGTACATATGTGACAGACACTCACTGTCAGGTGGATTTTATTTTTGGGTTCTTCCTCATGCCCAAACTAAAAACCATCACCAAAACAAACAGAAGTGCCCAGCTCAAGTTGCAGCACTGATCTAATGGAGGTAACTGACAGTTGAGGTACACAATTTTTAATGACGTTCCAACCTTATTAAGGTGCCTTGACTTCTTCTGGTATGACAGTCGAATATGCAATAATAATTTGCATTGAGTTGCAGGCACTTCGGGGCAGATTTATGAAGGCCTTGCGCCGCCGGTGTGTCACTTTTTCCCATGTTAAAAATGACGCACCGGCGGCGCAGGGCCTTCATAAATCTGCCCCTTCATGTCTTTAAGGTAAAACTAGGGGATGCAATTGCAGTTTACGTGAGTGCTATAGTGACACATGCGCTTCAGATTATGGACATGGCACAGGAGCTTCAAGATATCATGGTCTCACCACATGGCTTGGCAGTGTAGATCCTTCATTTCATAGCAGGAGGCTGGGTTCCACAACTTCTTGCCTCAGCTCCTCCCAGTCCATAACTTTAAGGCAGCTACATGTTCGTACAAGGTGCCACCAGTAGAGAGGCAGTACTTCCTCAAGGCAGGCCCAAGACAACTCTTTATAGGTTTATTTCCTGAACATGATGAAGATGATTTGACAACCCAATAGCACAGAAGAGGTTCTCAGTTTTTACTGGTGTGGGACCTCATATTTTGATAAATATATTTTGGCACACTGGCAGGTGGCTTTTACCCCATTCCTATTCCTTTGTGTACTCCATAGGTTCAACTCAAACTGGTTCCTTGAAATTCCCCCTAGACTGCTCAAGCCATAGTCCTTGTATCACTGTATCAGCAAGAAGGTGGAGTGGAATTGTGAAGTCGTCCTGTCAGGGAAGACACAAAGTAAAGGCAATAAATAGGGAGAGGCTTCCGTAGTTAACCAGCTCTCAACTTGTTATGGATGACACATATGGAAGAATGGTCCATCTACAAAGGATCCTATTTCTCATATCCCTGAAACCGTAGAGCCACCTCCTCTACAAAGGACTACAGGACTGCATTAGAGAAGCTTTTTAATTCACAACACTGTCTTGAGCTGACTCAAGCCTACTTCAAGGTACCACTCTAGAGTGGGAAATCAAAATGGATTGTGGTTGTCCATGGACATATGTAGCACACACTCTATGCGCATTACAACAAATATATTAGCCACATGCACTTGTCATCTGTGTGAAGGATTAAGTTGCAGGGGAGTGGCAGGCAAACTTAGGGAGCACAGAAGAATCCACAAGACAACATTGAGAGATGATAGGTAAAACGTCCTGTCCTATCACTATAATCAGTTGTTGCCACCGCTGTCAGTCCTCTTTAGCCCAGTGAACTGATGCGAGTAACAATCAGCAAAGGATTCTATAGATGGTGTACCCCTCTGGACTAGAGACTAGATATGGGTCACGGTCTGTCAGACGAAGCACTCAGCACACACTCATGATTGTTGTATATTAAGGTAAAATTCCAAAACCAGCAAACTTGTTATGAAGACTTATGCAGGGGGCCTTTTCTTCCCAAACACAAGGGGGCGGTGTTATGTTGTGTAATACTGTCATATCACTTTATCTGTGTTCATTCCACATTCCATCTTATAGTGTTCTTACCCGATGTTCTCTACTCTGCATTAAACTAAATTCAACTTACTTGGAGTATTATCTTCAATTCAACAGGCGGGAGACAGCGAAGGGAGAGAGAAGGAAGAAAGTAATGTGTTAACATGGACTAGTAAAATGGAGCAGGATTATTCAGCTCAGCCAGTCTGACACAATGTAACGCAGAAATGCTAGAGGTTGAGACAAACATAAGAACACAGCAGAAAGCAACTGAAAAAGGAGCAGGGAATTTAGATAGACAAGAAAGCCATAGATTGATTCACAGGGCATGGGGATGACTCAAAGCCTATTGTATGTACTGTATTGTACACATCGTTCTTCAGTAGCAGAATAATGAAGGAGTCTGAAGGTGAGACTAAAGAGTACACGGTTCCCTCTTACGTTTCCTAGAACGGTTTTTCACATTGCACAATGGCAGAAGCTTCCTCCGTTCAATGATTGCAGTGGTCTGCAGGCATACTGGTTCTTTCCCCCATTTCAAGGATGAGAGATTGGACAGCACTGATGTCAAGGTGTGCATAAAGTTTTGTGAAGCTTATGCACCATCCCATACCTCTATAGGTTGCTCTTCAGTGTTTTCATTTTGTATTTTGTATTTAAAGAGGTTGCTCTGTCCCCACTGTAGCTGCTTCACCACGCCAGTTGCAGTATTGATGAGCGTGCTAACCTTCCCCAGGAACTTTGGCTTCTTCTGGGAAGACCGTTGAAATGCAATGATTCCTTAGTCTCTATACGATTACAAAAACGTTGTCTCTTTATGTCAACACTGAGCGCTGCGATTGCAGTGTCTGTGAGTGCTAAACCAACACCGTTTTTCAGCTTCTGGGAATACCACAGAGGCCTCAAGATGTTTTTGTTTCACCACATGCATGGCAGTGCTGATCCTTCCCTTGCTTGCAGAATGCTGGGTTCAGTCTTCTTGCCTCAGCCCCTCTAAGTCCTCCTCTTCTATGCAGCACTGTTGGAATTGGCCCTTTTTGGCTAAAGTTTCCTAAACTTTTTGCTTTCCCCCTAGACCTTTTTTCTGACATGATGTTGCCATCTTAGATGCTTTGGGCACTTTACCACTGCTGATCAGTGTCAAAGTGCAGGTGCTCCCTGTCTAAAGTGAAATGGTAATTGGTTGTCCATGATTGGTATGTTTGCCTTACTAGTAAAGTCCCTAGTAAAGTGCAGTATGTGTTCCTGGGCTGGTAATGCAAATGCTACTAGTGGGCCTGCAGCACTGATTGTGCCACCCACACAAGTTGCCTTAAAGAGAGAACTGAGGCCTGCCACTGCAGTGCCTGCGCGCAGTTTGTTAAACTGTTGTGTTGTTCTGACAAGGGCACCCACTTGCCAGGCCTTACCCTTTCTATGCACATCAGACCCCCCTATGGTAGGTCCAAGGTATCCCCTGGGCAGGGTGCAGTGTATCTAAAAGGTAGGACATGTACTGAGGTGTGCACCATGTCCTGATAGTGAAATACTATCCATTTCGTTTTTCACTGTTGAAAGGCCATCTTGCCCACAGGACAGAATGGGAAAACTGTGCAATATGTTTCCAGCCTATCTTCCCAAAGGCTTAAGATGGAGAGGTGAAGTTTAATGTGCCTGAACTCACAATTCAATCATCCATCTTTTTGTGAAGGTGGTTTTTGCATTGTGTGTTTAGAAAACAATCTTTTTGAAGTGGCTGAGTTTTTGTGCTCTAATATTTCTGTGTGTCTCTGCCTGGTTGTGGATTGATTGTCTGGATCTGAAAGTGATAGGATCTGGGGAATGTCTTGACCCAGGGGAGGAGGTGAGACAGCAACATGTTGACCTGCATCTGGAGTGTAAGGGGGAGGAGTAGCCCCTGGAGGTGAAGAGGCCTGGGTTGCTGCCATAAAACAATGGTTCCATGTCCTGCTGAGTGATTAAGGACCCAGAGCCCCACTATCAAAGGAAGAAGGTGTCACTGGCAGGGAGACACCCAGAACTGGTTTGGAGAGGGGTCAGTGCCCCCCTGAACACAAAGACTTTGAGCGGTATAACTATGAGAGCTGAAGGGGGGTGGCTTGACAAAATGGCCGGCTAGTCGCATATCTGCGCTGCTCCTGCCCCACTGACTGAAATCCTGCAGTATCCTGGCGGAATTTGAGACCCCAAATCTACGCATAATCAGCAGAAGACTCCTCCGATCCCGAGGGTCCCGCTTGGAGGGAGAGCAAACGGCCCCAGGCAGGGGAATGGACTTACGAACTCCGTAGCCCCGTCGGAATGCTGAGACCTAAGATGGCGACCCTGGCCTGTCCCGAGGTGTAGTGATCGTCGTAGGCTGGCCCCATCGGCCCGTGAGCTGTGACCCTGCCGTCGGAAGCTGGCGGGAACTCCGGCCGCTGCTGTGCCGCCTGGAGATTGCCTGAGGGGGTGCTGGAGAGAAGGGTCGGTCATGGATCGTTCGGCTAAAGCCCCTCCTGAGGTAGGGGGGCGCATGTCACGCGAGCCCGGTGCTTGGGGCCTGCTGTAATTGGCCCGGCCTGCCCCCCGCCGAGCGTGCCCACACTGGCGGCGGAGACGGCCGTGGGGCTTGCAGCCAACATAGATAGCGGAGGGCTCCTCCGACCGTGAGGGTCCTGCACAGAGTGAAAAGCAGATGGCCATTCACCAAAGGAATTGACCTAAGGCCCCCGGAGACCCGTCGGACTGCTGAGACTCGAGAGGGCGGCCCTGGCTCGTCCCGAGAGGTAAGGATTGCCGTGGGCTGCCCCGCCTAATATTAAGCTGACAGCCTGACGTCAGCACCGGGCTGGGACCCTACGGCCGCTGCTGCGCCACCTGGGGGATCGCTGAAGGGGGTGATGCAGAGGAGGGGCGGCCGTAGACCGGGAGCTTGGAGGCGCAAGTCACGCGAGCCCGGTGTTTGGGGGCCAGTGAAGATCGGCGTGCCCGAGCTGGCGGCGACGACGGTCGTGGAGCTGGCGGTGATCAGAGTGCCTGGAACAGGGGAGTGCAGTTCCCTTTTAGGGAAATAAGGATACCCCCGCTTGCGGTGGAAGACGACTCGGTGCGGCCCAGGACAGTGCCGGTGGCAATCGACCCGAACAGGCCGTGGGCCTGAGTCAACCTAGGACAGAGACTAAGGGCAAGCATAAGAGGCGCTGGGCCACAACGAAGGGGGCAAGTAGCGAACCCCGACCATCAACTAGGGCAGCGAGGCAACCACCCTGCGGAGGCCTGTGGCTCCGGACCAGGAGAATATGCAGAGCGCCTAGAAGATATCCTTGACTCCAGGTTGTCAGTGAGGCCTGTCCCTGCATCACTAGCATTTAGGGGTGGGGCCGCCGGGAGTTGCCCTGGGGCATGGGAGCCGGGCATGGGGAGAGATAGAACCCTGAGAAGCACCCAACCTAATAAAATAATGCAGTACACAGTGCCGGGCCCTACAGCTGCGGACCGCCTCAGGAAGGGACCAGAGCAGGGCACTCACCGGGATGCGGCTGTTAGAGACAAATCCAACATACTGGAAGCCATACGTGAATCTCGAGTGGCGCTGGAATCCAAGATGGAAGGTATGGCCGTGGATATTAATCACTTGCGCCTGGATCTCAGAAAGGTGGCGGACCAGGTCACCATGACTGAAGGAGACCTGCACGCATTGCAGACTGAGATCTGACAACTCTGGGAGACGGATTCTGCCCTACAAAAACACACAACCCGACTGGAAGATAGGGCAGACAACGCAGAGGGGCGGTCAAGGAGGAACAACCTCCGCTTTTTGGGATTTCCAGAAAAGGCAGAGGGGCCGGCAGCAGACTTATTGCTGGAAGATTAGATCGGCTCTGCACTCCCTACCCTCAGGCTCTCCAAGATGTTTGCAGTAGAAAGAGCCCATCGCTCCCTCAGCCCGCCAACGAAACCGGGGGCCCCGCCTAGAGCCATGATTGTTAGATGTTCAACTTTAGGGACCGGGACACGATACTGCAATATATTCGCACCAATGGTCCGCCTAGGATTGAGAACAACGATATTCATATTTACCCGGACTATACCAAAAAAGTACAGGACCTACGAAATGACTTCCTGGGGGTCAAGCGCCGACTGCGGAACCTCAACGTCAAATACAGTTTAATGATCCCGGCCAGACTCCGAGTGCAATATGGAGACAAGAAACACTTCTTTGGTAATCCTTCGGAGGTAACTGATTGGATAGACTCAATGGGACAGGATGGTCGGGAACAAAACCAGGGCTGGCAAGAACAGAAGAGGCGGAGTGCTTGGCAATGCAATCCTCAGCGCCACACAGGACAGCAGAGACTGGGGTACTAGATTTGTCAGACGGCGGGCGCATCAGGGTTGGTCCGGATGGCACCCTTCTCTCTAAAATAGAGACGATCCCGACACAGAACCAGTTTTTGCCATTACGCTTGGTACAGGAAACACAGTTAGACCTGGGGGACACCACCAGCCCGGTCAATGGGGGTTCCTGAAATACACTTGAGAGGCGGACAGCGGCTTATGACCCTGGGGTTCTGGGTCATTATAACTGTAAGTATAGGCTGGGCCCGACTGACACTTATTTGTGGGGCTATTACATGGAAGCCATGGGCCCAGAGGTACTGAGGGGAGGAGAGGAGGAAACATTTCTGAATGGGGGTCACTTTTCCGCCACTACACCCTTACGAAGCGCCAGCTGAGGCAGCCTGGCTAGACCCATGAGGGTGACCTGATCTGAGAAAGTTGTATAACTCATAGCCGTTACTTCAGTAGGGGAGGGTACTCTAGGGGGTGGGTGGAGCTCTTTGGCAGGGTCCTGAGTCCTCAGACCAGGGTTGGGTTATGAGAATGAAGCACTACTGCCTGGGGGAGGGGGAAGTTGGGGTTGGGGGTTCACAATGTTGTTGTTTCCTTTGGTTTACTGCCAGGTCTGGTCTATACTGCGTTACTAGAGTTCAGGAGAGATTGTTACAAAATGGGTCACATTATAACACATTTAGAGATCAGACGCTGGGGGCTACCAAGTCAACAGAGGATGACTCATGCCAGGTGACACACAGAAGTATACATTTATAACGTGGAATGTCCGGGGGCCTAATAATGTGATCAAAAGAATACGGGTGTCAACTTACCTCAGACGGTATGGGATAAGTATAGCTCTACTGCAGGAGATGCATTTGTGGGGAGACTGTCTTAAGTACGTCCAGCATCGTTGGAGGGGCCAGTTTTTCACGACCTCCTATTCAGGGTTTGCTAGAGGAACGCTCATTGGGGGGCCCGGGAATGCCCTTCAAATCCATAAATATAGACAAGATCCTGAGGAGAGATACATGATTGTGGTGGGGATGCTGGATGGCCGCTGCATAAGCGTGGTGAATGTATACACCCCGAATAGTGATGATGGTAAGTTTCTGAGTCAGGTCTTGGGCTAGTTGGATCTGGATCTAGATACAGAATTGATAGTCGCAGGGGATTTTAACTGGGCCCTTGATGGGGAGCTAGACAGGCACCCCCAAAACTGGATGCCAAACCTAAGGTAAGAAAGGCTATGGGTCGAATGCTTCAAAACTATCACCTACTGGATATTTGGAGACACCGCCACCCTGGCCATCGAGTGTATTCATGCCACACACCTTCTGCCAATACCTATAGTAGACTAGACTATTTCTTTGTCCAAAAGTCGTCGGCCCATCAAAAAGGAAAGACACTGTACCTGTCCCGATATTTGTCAGATCACTCCCCCCTATTAATAACATACTCTTTAGGGCGGCCGAGATCTAAGATACCGCTGTGGAGGCTAAAGGTTGAAGCCTTTGCAGACCCAACCTATAACAACGCGATAACAAATGGGCTAGAAGCCTATTTTGATGCAAACTGGGGCACGGCCAGCACTAGGGCATTTGAATGGGACGCGATGAAGGTGACCCTGCGGGGGGTTTGCATGTCTACGAAGGTGGGGTGAAAAAAAAAGCTCGAGCGAGATCTACGCCAACAGGAGGAGTGTTTGGCAGCACTGGAAAGAGAGCTCCCCACGGATAGGGAAGGGCCGACTAAGTAGGCGGAATTGAGACGCAGGATAGGGGACATCTGGGACTCGCTGGGCAAATTCAACAGAACTGCGAGTAGACACTGCTGGTATACTGAGGGGGACAAAGCCGGACGTCTACTGGCGTGCTTGATTCGACTGGAGACACAGCCCCACCCAATTTTAAAAATCAAATCTGAACTAGGACGTATGGTTTACACACAGCATGAGATTAACAAAGTGTTTGTGAACCATTTGCGCAGAATATAATCTGAGACCCAGTCCCCCTTCGCCACATCGATTATATCAGCCTTTCTGGCGGGAGTGGAACTGCCCTGCATAGACCCCGAGAGTCAGGAGTCCTTTGGGGTCCCCGCAGAGGGGAGGAGGTGTGGGCAACGATCGCCCATCTGCGGACTGCTAAATCCCCTGGGATGGATGGCCAAAACTGTTGGAAATCATGGCAGAAGCCTGCAAAAGCGGTATTCTCCCGGAATCCATGCGCGAGGCACTAATAGTTATGATTCCTAAACCGGGGAAGGACCCCCTGCTCCCCAGTTCTTATAAGCCAATTTCAGTGCTAAATGTGGATCTTAAAAATTATTAGCCAAGTGTTGGCGAACAGGCTCCTCCCATATCTCCGTCAACTGGTACATGATGATCAGTCCGGTTTTATACCGGGCAGGAATACACTACGGAATATTCGCTGACTCGCACATGTTATGCAATCCTTGGAGGGAAGCACCCAACAGTGCACCCTAGCTTTCCTTGATATCGAACAAGCATTCGACTCGATCCGGTTGGACTATTTGTGGCAGGTGCTCCTGAAACTGGGTCTGAGGGAGGGATTTGTTAATTGGGTTAAACTACTTCAGTTCAGTTCAGAAAAGCTTTATTTGATTTTTTAAAACAAAATCATAAAAGCATACATTATAAATTTCCATAAACATTGAATGGATTATACAAATCTTAAAAATTCACCAAGATAAAAACAATTTTTGTTGTGCTGGGTTAATCCTCTGCTCAGATAAAATAAAAAACGTAATGTTTCAATTTAAAACAGTCTAAAATAGAATTAATTACCATGGTTATTTCATTGAAGTTCGAAACCTAATGACAAGTTTTAAAAAGCTATATACTGCATAGATTACAGGATCACTTTCTAGCTGTTTCAATATAATAAATGCTAATTTACAAGTGCGGATACCCTACCCCTTTAAAATAGGTTTCAAGAAGGCCCTCCTTGGTTTCTGATAGAATTTACAAAAGAACACACAATGAATGTTTGATTGAATGGAGGTATCGTCACATGGACATATTAAGTTTTCCATTGACCAAGTATTACAGTGTGGGTAAGTAATCAGACGAAAAAAGGTGCCAAACCTAAAACGGGAAAGTAACATTCGGGCATAGCACCTTGGATTAGACGTAAGGTACAGTTGGAGCCCTTCACAAGTGGTGATTTGCTGATATCTGATGACTGTGGACTTGGTTTTTTCCAAGTCCCACCTCTTAATACTTAGGTGGTCCAAGACCATCTTTTTTATTGATTTTCTGGACACCAATTCCATACTCAGTGGACTTGTGTAAAATTCCAAGTGCCCGATCTCACTCATCATATTCTTCACGTAGGTTAACCATTTAATGTTACCTACCCCGTCAAGTTTAAGGCAATCAGTGATTAAATCTCTGTTTACTGAAGTCTCAGGGGTAACCCAAACTTTGTGCCATAATAGTATGGGCCCGGTTTTTATAATATCAGAAATGTAAGGTAGACCCAATTCAATGTGTGCAGCGTAAGTAGGTGTTGATTTGGGTACGGCCAGTAGGTGGCGAATGTACTGATTCTCACAATATTGAATCGATTGTGCGTTTTCCGTCCCCCAGAGACCTGAACCATATGCAGCTGTTGAAACGCATTTTGTATTGTAGATGTGAATCAGCTCTCTCACTGGTCTGCCCCCTATTTTGTTAATGTTAATGTTAAAATTATTTCTATAGCGCAACATACACCGGATAGGTTTCTTGGCGCTTAGGGACAGGGCGCTGCGCGGAGGCGATTTAGATGGAATAGGCTGACGTGAAAAGCCAGGTTTTAAGCTGCTTCCTAAATTGAAAGTGGTTATCAAGTAGACGTAGGGAAATGGGAAGAGAGTTCCAGAACTGGAGGACCAGCGTTGAGAAGCACAGCCCGCCGTGTTTGTTTCATTTGTATCTTGGGGTACTCAGAAGGCAGTGGCAGGACGATCGAAGGGTGCGGGAGGGACTGTATTTCTTAGTTTTGCTGGATATGAATGGCGGGCCGGTGTCCATCAAAGCTTTGTGGACAATACAGCCTAATTTGGATGCATAGCATTGGCTCACAGGGAGCCAATGAAGTTGTTGAAGCAGAGATTTAACATGGTGGCGAGAAGAGAGTTGGAAGATAAGCCTGGCTGCATGGTTCTGTATCAGTTGTAAGTGTTGTACTTGATAGGATGGGGGGCCAACATACAGAGAATTTGCATAATCCAGTCTGGAAATAATTAGCGCCTGGACTACCAAGGTGGCTGCTTCTTTCGAGAGGAATCTTTTTATCTTCTTTATTTTCCGCAGCATGAAGTAGCAAGCCAAAACCACTGAGTTGATTTGAGTGTTCATATATAGATCCTTGCCTATCAAGATCCCCAAACTCTTCGCCGTTGCTGCTGGAGCAGGGGGAGAGCCCAGGTGGATAGGCCAAAAGTTGGAGTTCCAGGGCCTGTTGTTGCCACCAGTCAAGATCAACTCTGTTTTGTTCGGGTTTAGCTTGAGTTGGTTCAGGTTCATTCAGTTGCTAATGTAAGTCATGGTATCCCGTAAGTGGGATTCAGAAGAACTGGAGGAGTGTAGATTAAAAATTAGTTGCAAATCATCTGCATGGTTGAAAACCCGCACGTTCTACTCCCTCAAGGCCGTGATCAAGGGTTGCATGTAGAGGTGAAACAAAAGGGGAGATAAGGAGGAGCCCTGCAGGACTCCGCATGGGAGTCTGCCTTTTGTGGAGCAGTAATGGCCCAAATGAACAGATTGAAACCTGTCTGACAGGAACGATTGTAGCCATTTCAGTGCTTGACCTCAGACCCCTGCACTTCGGAAACGGTCGACCAAGATGTTGTGGTCGACCGTGTCGAATGCTGCCGAGAGATCAAGAAGAATTAAGGCCTGTGAGATATTTTGATCTGCTCCTCTGCGAAGATCGTCCATGACCGACAGGATGACTGTTTCGGTCAAATGGGCGGGACGAAATCCGGCCTGGTTAGAATCTAAAAGTGAGGATTCTTCTACAAAGGAGCTCAGGCAACCTGCTACATGGGACTCCAAGATTTTGCCAAGATAGGGTAAGAGGGAGATCGGGCGGTAGTTACTCATGACCGGAGGGTTAGCACCAGGTTTCTTCAAGATAGCAATAATCTCTGCCACTTTAAAAGACTCCGGGACCTGTCCACTGCTAAGAGAAGAGTTAAGAAGAGAAATAGGGGGATCAGGACAGGCCGTGAAAGCGTCATGCAAAATATGGGGAGGGCCGCTGTCGAGAGGGGAGCCTGACTTAACTTTAGTCATGAGGTCAGAAAAAAAGTCAAAAGTGATAGGCGAAAATAGATTGAGAGCAACGGGGGTTTGACTACTGGGACTAGGAGTGAAAGAAATATTAGAATGGGGAATACTTGATTTTATTACAGTAATTTTATCCAAAAAATAGTGATTTAGTGAATCACAGACCTGCTGAGATTGCTCGGGCTGAGCCGTTACTCTGGCCGGGCTAGTTAATGCCTCGACAATAGCGAAGATTTCCTTTGCCTTATTAGCAGAATTCGCAATTTTTGCGGAGAAATGCTCCGTTTTGCAAACAAGTATGGAAGATTTATATGCTCTGAGGAGGAGTAAATAGGTTAGTTTAAGTTCGGGGTTGTAGTGACATCTCCACTTCCGTTCAGCTTGACGAAGTTTTAATTTTGCTTATTTGAGCTCAAAGTTATTCAGAGCGCCTATTGTCCTAGAAAAGGCTAACTGTCTAGCGGTCACTGCTGAGTGCCAACTACCTTTCCTATCAAAATTTATGCCTAGGTAAGAATCTTTCTGTAGACTCGATTCTCCTGGTATCAAGGAAGATGGGGCAAGGTGTCCTCTTAGTTCCAGGGCCACATGACATGGTATATTTTTTTGAGATGTTGACTTTTAATCCTTTGTTTCACATATAATTAGCAAATTTCAGGACAGCCCTCTGTAGGCCGACCCTGGTACGAGACATGATAGCGGCGTCATCAGCGTATAAGAGTATTGACACGGATGTTCCCATTATGGTTGGATGATCGTGCTGTGACTCCCTAATATGTTGACCGATGGAATTAATGTATAAGGTGAAGAGAAGGGGTGCTAAGATGCACCCCTGTCTCACAACTCTCTTAATAGGGAAGTTTTCTAAGCACTCACCCTGTCTACCATAACGAACCCTTGCGCCTGCTCCCCTGTAGAGTTCTTTAATGAACAGTAGAATTTGACTATCCAAGGGTTAAACTACTATATGCTCGGCCGATGGCGAGGGTTCGCACAGAACGTATCGGACACAATGTCTATAGAGAGAGGGACGAGGCAGGGGTGCCTGCTTTCCCCCTGCTATTCGCCTTGGCAATGGAGAAACTGGCATGTTATCTCCATAGTGTGCTCCAAAAACAGGGCATCCGGTGGGTGGTATAAAAAACATTGTGTCTCTGTACGCTGATGATGCCCTGATACATCTGCTGCGGCCGGCCCGGTCGTTGCCATCAATAATGGCTGCGCTGACTCAATTTGCTGAAGCTTCCGGACAATACATTAACAGAGCAAAATCGCAACTGTATGCGATTGGCTCGGTGAACGACTGGGACGGAGCTCAGTTCCCAGACTTGGGACTTCCAAGGGTGACGCATACGCTACGTTACCTGGGGATATGGATGCCTACCCTGTTATCGCGCACACCCGGAGTCCAAGTGAGTCTTAGCGATGCTGTTTGTGTGCGCTTTGTGCAGCCTGAGACCTTCCTGAGGATTATCCTGTGATCGTGAACACCCGGAACTCAAGTGAGACTCAGCGACGCTGTGTGCGTGTGCTTCTTGCAACCTGAGACCTACGTGAAGATAGCTCTGTGATCGTGTGCACCGGAACTCAAGTGAGTCTCAGCGACGCTGTGTGCGTGGGCTTCTAGTCTGAGACCTTCGTAAGGATTGCCCTGTGATCGTGCTCACCCGATGCTCAAGAAAGTCTCAGCGATGCTGTGTGCGTGTGCCCTGCTGCAGCCTGAGATCTTCGTTATTGCCACTGCCCGGAATCCTCGAAGTCGCATTGGAGGCCAAAGTCACGAGAGCAGGAGAGGAGAGCGAGGTCGCACCTCCCAGGTAACGTGTAACGCCGCCTAGGGTGGGGTGCAGGCTCGGAGAGAGGCGCTCTCAGCCTCTCCCATTCTTGAAGCGGGAGACTCTGCTCCAGCTCGTATCGCGGCCCGTACTTGACAAGGAGTGGCAGTATCGGGGCCGCAGTGCGGAGCTGCACTATAGTTTACACCATACCCGTGTTGGGGGCATATGTTGGCGGAAGCTGACCGTAAGTCAGTACGAGTGGGAGAGACCGTCTAAAGCACCGTGATGGGTGCTGGGGTGTATTACACATTGCATTATTTCTGCATTACGAACTACCTGATTATTGTATTATGCATTGCAATATTTCTGCATTATGAACTACCTGATTGTTGCATTACGCATTGCATTATTTCTGCATTACAAAGTACCTTATTGTTGCATTATGCATTTAATTATTTCTGCATTACAACTGCCTGATTGTTGCATTATGCATTGCATTATTTTTGCATAACGAACTACCTGATTGTTGCATTACGCATTGCATTAGTTTGCATAACGACCTGCCTGATTGTTGCGTTACGCAGTGCATTATTTTGGCATTACGAGCAGCTTGATTTTTGCATAACGAACTGCATTATTTTTACATTGCGAAGTGCCTGATTCTTGCATCATGAACTGCATAGCAGTGCGTTAAGACTGCATTGGATCATCTAGAATTGCTCATTAATATTGCCAGAACCTATAAGGGCTGGCTGGCCTAATAACCAGCCAGGAGCAATATATCAAATACGCATATGTTGGATTTAAATCCTGGGGTCTCATTGTATATCTTTTTATATAAAATATACTTGTTTTTATGGAACTCGTGTGGAGTCCATTTGTGGTGTCATCATTGGGTTACTGAGTGCGTGGTTGCAAATACTTTACAGACTTGCCTTGAAGATAAGCCTGTCTGATCGTGCCAAGCTATCAAGGGGGTGAGCAGGGGCTATCTGTGAAGGTGTCCTTCCTTTCATTGACATGGAAGCAAAGGTCCCTACTTGGCCTAAGGTACCTATCTCAGCCAACTAGAGACCCCCAGTTCTAACAAGCACCTTCTCCATGCAAGGTACCTTTAGCACCAGGATTACAAACCAGCCCCGGGAATAAAGTTCAAACAGCCGGTGGGAGGGGGATGGGGATCTGCCGGGTGCTGGTGGGACCACCGCTGAGGCTGCAATTTTGTTAGAAGGGGCTGATTTTGCAGCACTGATGGAAAACCAGTCCCTAGTAATGAAAAAACGCCCCCCACTCTTCCGGCCCACAGGGGAAACGCTTGGTGCTCGCTACAGCCAGTCTGGCCCTGTCTGCAGACAGTCAGCATCTTCCTTTTAGCCAGGTCCAAAGAAGCACTTCAGTGAAAAGAAATGGATAGAAAGAGAAGATACGTTGATTTGCCTGTTGGTTTTAGAGATGGGCTCTAACACATTTTCACTGCAAATGTACCAAACTAAATGGTTGATGCTTCAATGACACTTAAGAAATTGACGTAACTTTAGGCCCTTTGATGTATTATGTACTGCTCTAGCACATGAGTTGGAACCCATAATGCTACTGTCATGCAGAAATTCCAGTCGCTTCCTAAGATTATATGGGGCATATTTACCAATATGCCACACAGCACAGCAAATCACCTTGCTGCTCTGTGCTGCATGTCAGGAAGGGGCTGGAATGCACTGTATTTAAAATAATATGGCAAATTCCTGCCTTTTCTCAGTGCTGGCACACAATGTGCTGCCTAGTGCCAACACAGGCACTCTTGCACCATGGTGCAAGTGGGCCTGCGTTGTAAGCAGGATTGTTTTTGTGCAAGAAGGGGCACATTCCTGCACAAAATAAACCCCCAGAGGCATTTTCCTCTTTCTATGTGTGCTGCACAATGCAGCTAACATAGAAAGAGGAAAAAACAAGAAGAAATAAACATATTTCTCTTCATTACACCTCACCTGGGAGGCTTAGCGGTTTTGGTGCATTTTCAGGTCTATCACTTATGGTAAATCTGGGAATGTGCCAAAAGCCATGGATCTTGCACAGGAACACCGATGTATCACCCATGGAACGCCTCCCTGGGGCAGAGTAACACAAAGCAGCAATTTGCGCTGTGTTACTTGGATTTATCAAACCACTCATGGCCATGCAAGGTGGCCTTGTGAGGCTTGATAAATTGACCTTAAGGGCGGCATTGCATGTGCACCCAGTTGCCTGGTGTAAAAGCAACGCAACCTTTTAATAAATATGGCCCTAAGTCTTTGGAGTCTCTTTCAACTAATTTTCTACAAACCAGTTTTTGTTACGAGTCTTTAACTTGACAAGCTGAATTGCCTGATTTAATTCGTTTAGCTTATTTAGTATACACACTTATGCAAGGTTTATACACACTCATGACTACATTTATCTGTCTTTTGGGTTCAGCTTAAATCTCCTGTAACTATTATGGTCCTGAGGATGGTCCTATGTGCTGCTGAATAGTCATATAGCACAAATTGTGGGTTTGCTGTACATCCTAGGGCATTCTAAGTCTATAAATCAATGTAAGGTCCAATTGGTTGGAGGTGCTCAGAGAATGGTGTTTATTTACCCACCCACCAGGGTAACGATACTATTCGGGACCAAGACAAACCCAGAACATAAAATTCTTACAACTACACCAGAGCACACTCAATCACTATATCTGTAATCCTAAAACCAAATCAGGTCAGTCCAGAGAACAAAGATTACTGTGGGGCAATTTCCCATCAGTGTGCTTCCAACAGTTGAATGTTCCAGTATTCCAATTTCAAAGGCTCCAAGAAAGTAGTTTCAATCAAAGTTCCAACAATCAGGTCTTTTTATTCAACTTTCCACTTTATTTTTCAGAGTAAACAACAACTGCTGACTTTGGAGACCAAAACGTTGACGCCGGTTCCACTTCTTTAATATAAACCTTTAGATCTTCATCCTTAAATCAACTGATCTATGCAATGGACTGAATCCATGATTATAATGAGTGGACTTTGCATACATTGATCCATGATGTATCCATGAAGATTATGTGGATTATGTTCAACATATTCTTCATATTAAACAAAATAGATATTTTTCACATTTGTTTTTGTGTACACCTGTTCCCACTGCAATTGATTCATACGGTAATTCATTTATCATAGACTTTCACCTTAATATTGGTTCTACTCGTCACCAATCCCTGGACAAGCAATTAATTTGGACTTAGTGTTTAGACATTTAAATGATTACCTTTACTCTGACTGATAACCAACCTCACAAGGGGTTATCGGATTGCCCATTTTTTAGGTCTCGCCTATGCAGCGTGCAAGCGCTGCTTAGAAGGGGACCTTTTGGAATTGCTCTATCGCTCTATACTTTCTTGGAAACTCGTGCATGTTTTGCACTGTTTCCAATGAGTGCGAGCAGCGGCACCATCTGTTTGCAATTATCGCGCCTTGCTGCACTCTCCCTCAAGGCAAACGCTCTGCATGCAAGAGTACTCTTTAACTTTTGTGGCCGCAGTGCTGCTCTTGTCTCCCAGTTGCTTTTCTCCACCTGGATTTCGCAGTGTTTTCCACTCCAATGTGCATTCCTTGCTCAAAAGTCTGTGCATCAGGAAATCCCATATTCGGCTCGAGTCACCGGGTGATTGAATTAAACGAGTGTCACATACCCGTGGTGAGAGCGCGGCTACACGTTCACAGAGAACGACTTGGGCGTCAGCGGTTCTCCTCTGCGGCTGACTGCATCCCTGATGCTCATTGCCTGCTAAAGAGAGAGCCGCGAGGTCCCCACTCATCATCAGCACAAGGGCTGCAAGTTTGAAAGGAGGGACTGATTCACCGCCGCAGAAGCCTGTTCATTGGGGCAAACAGCACAAGAAACTTTCACACAGCCCAAGGTTTCATGAATTAATTTTTAATCACATGCATGCTTGGAGAGAGAAATCTCGACTTCGAATATCACTGCGAAAATATGAAAACCATTTTGTTGTAAAATAATATATAAAAGCCAAAAGGCAACCTTTGCATTTGGGACCTTGTGTTCTAAACCATGACTCGCCATTGATTCCAACACGCAAATGCTTCTTTGCGGTCGATGGTTGATCGTTAGCTGTGTGGCGTAGTTTTGGAAATGGGAGGTGTTTGAGAGGTGTTTGCCGGTCACGGGCACCGTTTGTTCTCCTGTTTGTGATTCATGAGCTGCACACTACAGAAGCGCACAGGAGAGAATGCAGAACAGGTTTCTCTGTAACAGTCAGGACTTGACAATCTTGTTTGTTTACTGGCGCCAAGAATAGCAACACTTATCTATACTGCGAATCATTCAGGCCAGCGGACGGTACGCGGCAGCCGTGTCCACGCGAGACTCAGGCGTGAAATAGTATCCAGGCACGCTAATAGGGCCGAGGGCGCTGTGATCAATGTTGCAGCAGGTGCAGTAGCACCGAGGCCCAGCGACTTGAGGGGCCCAATGAACCCTGATTATTGATAGATTTTACTACGTATATAGCAGTCAGGGGACTCATTTTCTTTGCTGTATTTGGGCCCATGGGACCCTTGCTAGGCCATTGGTATTGGCGAGATTTTTATTTTAAAAAACTGGTCACAACAGTGTATATTAATGCTTCTCTGCTCTGGGACTATGTGCCCATGGCAGTGTAATAAGTAATAAACTGTCACAGGCCCAAACAATGTTTAAGGCATCACCATGGCTGACAACTCCCACTTTCAGTTCAGGGCCTTTCACTGCCATTGCATACATCCAAAACAATCAACATGTTTTGAATTATTTTTTTCAGAGCAAAACGCAGGTTAATGCTAAAAAAGATAGCGTGTGGGGCTGCTTGTCTCCTACTGAGATGAGTCTGTAATTAGAAGCCCAAAGGCACCAATGTAAGTGAGACAGCTTTAAGGGTTTAATACACCCATTAAAGAGTAGGGGTGGGTGACAAATTCCGCTCTGCCAGTGAAGTTTTCGATCTCACGTGGCTAACCAACATTAAGTTGGCCAGCGCAAGTAAGAACAAGCATTTTCAATGCAATAGGTTGTACATTTTCGCTAGTTTGAGCTATTGGCATTGTAAATGACAATGCCTTTTATTTATGTTTTGGTTTGTAAAACATAAATAAAATGCATTGTCATTTACAATGCCAAAAGCTTAAACTCGCATTAATGCGAGACCAATTGCATTGCAAATGCTTGTTTACTGTAGCACACGATACATTGGGAGACACATTTATAAAATGTTCACCCATCATAGCATAGCAAGTGTTAAAGGGCAGGAGTGCACAGTATTTACCATTATACAGCACATCCCTCTCTTTTTCATGCACTGGCGCACAAACTGCTGCCTAGCGCCAACACAAGCACCCTTGCGCTGTGCTGCAATCCTCAGAGGCATTTTCCTCTTTCTATGTAGGCTGCAGAATGGCAAAAAACCTATCTTAAGCAATGGGCATAAAGTTCGCACATTTGCATCAGTTAGTTGTATTTTGCAGTCCGGCCAACTACGAAGGCACTAGATAGAATGTGCTTGGTGCGTAAGTAAATGGACAGCATTACACCCGTTGTAAAGTTAGATCGTTTTGTATTTTTTGTCGTTTGTGAATATTTGAGGGCCTGTTCGCTGAAGCCCTTTATGTACAAACTGTCACAGAGGGCACCCGTCCTTATGTAGGCTGGTACATCTATATGCGCGCATGCTGGTGAAGAGGAAGCACTCCATACATAATAACTGACAACTAAAACTCCTAAAGGCTGCACGGTGCACAAACCATACATGTGATGTGAATGACACAACATACAGTGGTTCAGTAGGGTGACCTAGGACTCTCACTCTCTGATACATCTTTCATTGTTGACAGAAGATCTGACAAACAAGTAAAGTGATGCCTTTCAGACACAAAAAGTGGAGCACAATGAATTCCATTTCAAGAGATTGGAGAGGCACCGAATTTGACAACGATGTGCATGTTAGGTGCATATATTTTGTTAATGGTATTTATATTGCTAGCCTGCCTCATTTTCATGACATATTTGAAATACATAAGTTACTATTATGGTGTTCTTCCTATGACCTACTTATTTCAGATTCTCATCCACCCCTTTATTCCTAAAGAAGGTTAATCTTATTTGGTCATCTCAAAACAGAACCCCTCTTTGCAACTTGGCCCAGAAATATCGAAAGCTTCTTTCACTACGGAGTTCTACATAGCCAGGATGCCATTCCAATTTATATTGTGGGAGATATTTTACTTGACATTTCTCCTTGAAAATGATTGCTCAGGGGGGAGGAGCCAAGCTAGCGACCGAGATGGCCGCATAGACGCTCGGCTCCGTGAGCCCTCTAACCCCGCGCATACATCCTGGCAACTATCCTGAGCCGTAACGGCATATTTAAGTAGGCGAAGGAAAACTTTCACTGACCGTTTGCTCCTGAGGCTTCTACGTGCGGCAGGCCCGAAGAAATGTCCCCACTGTTTTGCGGCCCTCACGGAGCTGGGACCGGGGTGTCGAGTGAGAAGAGCAGCTGGCCGCGACTGTGACAACAGCGTCCATTTGGTGGAGGTGAGGAGTCGGCCGGAGGACGCCGGAGATTTGATGGGCCGATGGCGACAGTGAAGACCCAGTCCATCTAGCGGAGTGCCTCGTGGGGATGCGTGGCAAAGCAGGGTCGAGGGGAGTGCACGATATTTGGCCCCCTTTCCAGTGTTGTGTCCGGGCATAACGAAGGACTTCCCCCGGAATCGACGGGCGGCTCCCGGGGAGTGGCAGAGATTTTGTTTAGCCCTTTGGTCGCTCTTCCCTGGGATGCCTGCCTTGACTTACTGGGTCCTCGCTGTGAATCCTGTTGTGCCCTGGTGTGGGGCCCGGTCCCGAGGTGAGGTGAAGAAGGACGAGGCCGGAGCAGCTAAGATGGCGGCTGGCACCCTCTTGCGCAGACCACACCTGGGTAGGAAAACTGCCGTGCGGGAGAGTTCGGGGGTCTGGCAGCACGAGAAAGAGCCCACGTCCAAAGATATATTGGCTGCTCTAACGGCCCTGCATGCGACCCTGATCGGTAACGCCCGGGACCTGGGAAGAAGGATGGCCGCCATTGTTGTCCCGCCGTTCCACACGGGCACAGTTCGATCCCAAGGAAGTGCCGACGTGCCCGCCTCTATGTCAGTGAAGAGTGCTCCAGCTACGCCTAGGTTTGTGGAGACGCTGGAAGAACCGGTTCATGAGATCGCCTTGGACAGATCTGTAGTACATGTGAGTGACTCGTCGGGGCACATCTAATCAGCGGCTGGGGAAACAACGCCAATCTATGTTTTGGGCTGCCCCGGCGACGTCTCAGCGCTTGCCGGATGGTGTGACTCTCTCTCCCTGGATGGTGAGACTGTGTTCGGACTTGCGGATGTTATCGGGTCGATACCGACACAGACGGATTTCCGCCACACATATTCGGCTGGGTTTTGGTTGCTGAAGTCCCATGGAGTAATAACACGGCTCGGACCGCCCGGATCACTTGGACCCTCCACGCCGCTCTGTATGCCGATTGATAAGTGGACGTATGTTGGTACTATTGATAGAAAAGGCCAGGGGTGATACCATCTAGGATCCAGTGGACTTATTGTTGGCTGACGGTGATTTGGGGGACACTCGGCGGGGATTTTATTGACGGTGCTATCGGTGATTAATGTTTTCCATGGCTATTCTGATCTTGCTTTTAGGATGTTTACTGGGCGCGGGGGTGGGGGTGGGGCCGGGTGGCAAGATCGAGGGCCCTTCTCCACTTTTTTATTCTTTTCTTTCTCCTCTTTTTCTATATTTCGGGTCTCTTATTTAGGGCGACAGGCACGCTGCTGGGGGGGGGGTAGGCCGTGGCCTTCTGCAGGGGTGCAGGGTGGGGGGTAGGGGGATGGGGTTTGTTAATTTGCTTTATACCACTAAATATATGGTCAGCCAGGAAACGATACATGAATAGTTTGCAGGGGTAGAACTCCTGAGGCTATCAAATGATTTGGTGGATCAGGTGCAATGTGATATATCATCAGCAGAGATTTTGGCAGTCATAAAGTCTATTGCTAGAGCGAAGGCTTGCTGTGAAGGACTGCCTATTGAATTTTACAAAGTATTTGCTAATGACTTGATCCCCTTTTTGAAGCTTCTTAATTATGTAAAAGCCGGAGGTGCAGTCCCCCCTGTGTTCAAAAGGGCGATTGTTGTTAGTTTTGTGAAGAAGTGTAGGAACCCCAAAGATGTTAATTCATACAGACCAATCAGTCTTTTAAATGCTGATTATAAGATTTTGATGAAGATATGGTTGCAGCGATTTACCCCACTAACCCATGAAGTGATTCATGGTGACCAGTTGGGGTTTGTTGCGGGGAGGGCGATGTCTTCCAACACCGGGTTTTTAATTCAAGCGCTTGAGTATTTCAGTATCAACAAGACGCCTGCTTGCATAATGATGATTAACGCTGAAAAAGCTTTCGACCTGGTTAATTGGGACGCCCTATTATACGGTCTGGGTAGGTTTGGTGTTCCATCTCAGGTCATAACTATGCTTCGGAACATCTATTAGGGGGCTCAGGGTCAGCTGGTGATTAACGAAAGCCAAGTAGGGTCTGTAGACATAAATTGAGGGACCAGACAAGGGTGCCCGCTATCGCCCTTATTATTTACGTTTTTTATAGAACCCTTGGCCACTAAAGTTAGGGGTAATACAGATATCCATGCCCCGATTCAGGGCATCTTATTGTCAAGAACAGGGGTCCTTAGAAGAAGAAACTATAAAGGAAAATAGATATAGAACAAATGGAACTATATTCTTTGGGGGGGAAAAAGTCCAGCCGGACAATTTATTACCCTGATACACCAGTAATCATGAAACAATAAAACACAGAGTGTGATAGAAGCGGGACACCAGCCGGTGTCCGACTAACACACTAAGAAAACATACAACATGAAAAAAATAGCAGGCAATAACAGGACATCTGATTGAAATAAATCATATACCAGACAATCTGTAACATACACATATGCAATAGAAAGTATAAATCAACGTATGCATTTAGTGTAATGGTGTCGACGACGTTTCGAACCAGAGACAGTAAAGGTTCATCCTCAGGACAGAGGGTAATTGCCTTAAAATTACACATTTGTAAGAGTGTTACGGTTATGTAGCACTCAATTTGAGAAAAACGGGTATTTTGCTCAAGGCAAAAACTCGTAAATGGTCTTTGTAGAATGTCCAAGGTAGGCAGGATCCGAAATAAGTTGATTTCGATATCTGGGTCTGGCAATGCAGCGTACAAGTCCACAATGGGGTTCTTGCTGGCACGGGGAATCAGCGCAATTCAGGGCATGGCAAAATTAAAGTTGTTCGCAGATGACGTTATTTTATATCTCAGCCCCGGAAGGCAAAATCTGGATCGTGCCCTAACTGAATTTAGCCAATTTGAATTAATCAGTGTTATACAATTGACCAAAATAAAACTGAGATTTTAACGTTGAACACCGGTATGGATTTTCTCCCGGCAAATTTGAAACAACAGGCCCTTAGATAGGATCCAATACGGTACCTTGGGATCTTTGTTACACGTCAATATGGGCAGTTATTTAAATTGAACTGCGTGGCAACAGGTTGAAAAATCAAGAAATTACTTTAAACTGGTCACGTTTACCTTTAACCTTGATAGGCCGGGTTGCACTCATAAAGATGTCTATACTTCCTCTTCTAATTTTCTTGTTTATTAACATACCAATTAAACTTAATAATAGCTATTTTAAAGAGCTCTAATCCATGTTCAGGAGGTTTGAATGGAATAAGAAGGCTCCCAGAGTCAAACTCCCAGTGTTACAACTCAACACAAATCTAAGTGGGTTGGCACAACCACATATTTGAGCATATTAGGAGTCGGCAATTTTGGATTTACCAGCGTGTTTATTGTCCTCTACAGGGCTATTAGATAACTACAAAAAGCTGGCTCACAGATCTCAACATTTCTTAAAACCTCAAAACTCCCCAAAAAGAAGAGATATAAAACGCTCCTGGAATTTTCTAGTAGATTACAGTTTTTCTTTAAACAAAGTGGCTTCTCTATGTTACAAGTGTTAAAATTAAGTGAGTGTAAAAGTTTGGGCCTTCATATTCATTCTAGTCATCTTAATATTTGGAAGATGTGTGGTTTTGAAGAATTGGGCGTTTTTTATTCAGGAAAGAGTGATTACCTGGCAAGAAGTACAGGATAGCTGTGGTGATCGTAATAAGCCTGCTTTTTTCGAATATTTACAAATTGTATATTTTGTCCTGCTGTGCTCCAGCCAAATTTTCCTGATGTGCTCCAACCAAATTGGCGACTGCATTATTCAGGGACAATGTTAGATCGGTGGGCAACTGGTATCAGCTGCTGCGTACCCTAAACGAGTCGCCGTTGGTTGAGAAGTTTCTGGAGAAAATAACCCTGGAGACCCAATGTTGTTTCTCTAGTCAGGAGTGGCAGGCTTCATCCCTGGTAGGTAGTAGGGCTGTAAGAGCCGCTAATTTTAAAAGAATTGCGTTCTTGTCCCATTGGATGGCCTACTTTACCCCTAAAGCACTGAACAAGAATTATCCTGAGGTGGAGATTAGATGTTTTCGCTGCCAGGCTGAAGGGAAAGTGGGATGGATGCATATATGCTTCACCTGTTCAAAGCTAGGGGTGTTTTGAGGCAAGATCTTTGGTCCAATTTGTCAAGCACTCCAGAAATCGTTAGACTCAACAGCGGAGGCTACCATCTTTAGTATAATGATCCGAGGGGACATTTTGAGCTATTTCGACTCTTGTTGCCCGCTCCTTAATTCGTCAAAATTGGAGATCGGCAGAAGCGCCTTCATATGAGAAATTGTTAAACAAGATGAAGCGTACTAGGACTTTTGAAGAAGCTTATGCAAGGCATGTGGGAGCAACTTAAAAGTTTACTGCGACTTGGAAACACTTAGTTACTCTTGAAAACGAAGACGGTATTGTTGCTAGATCTATTGTTGCACTTTAGCACTTCAGAAAGCCAGGGGATTTTATTTTAGATGGTTATTTGCAAGATGGGGAGATAACAATTTAAATGCATATAGGGAGAGTACTGCTGGCCAGCTTATGGTAGGAATTTGTTTTTAATCTTGTGTCTAGATCCTTTAGCTGCTGTAATACATCAATTGAACGATTGGCCTATGTCTATCTATGTATTGGTATCAAGTATTTTATGAGCTTTTCAGGTATGCTTTTATCGCAACTCGTATGTTTTGATCAAAGGTGATTACTTTATTAGTGTCCTTGTTGCTCTGCTAAAAAAAAATATATAAAAAAAAGAGCTTTGTCAGCTGTTAACACTACGCCAGTGAATTGGGTGAGGGCACAGCAATAGAGACTGATAAAACTTCAGTGAGGCAGGTGCACATGACATAATCTAACCTCCTCGCTATACATGATTAACCTACTGGTTGTCCCACCCAGTGACTTGATTATCCCCATCCCCCATAACTCCCCTAACTCGTACTGCCTATCACTGTATCCAAAACTGTACAACCTTAATTAAATTAACTTCCTGTGACTGACATCTGTGCTTTTCTGTCTTCTTCCTGGTGAAAACCTATTTTCCCTTCCCTTGAACTGATCCACCCACCGCTTCAACAATCAAAATGCTTCCAAACCTGGGAAACCTCTCTGGCAGGAGTCACAAAGCACCTGCTCATCAGCGACAAAATTACAAACATTCCCTAACACTGTGCACCTGACTCAACAAAACAGCATGGGGGCAAAAGAACACCACCCTCAGAGTTAGATCTATTGGAATTGTAAATGAAGATATCTTTTACCCGTGTGTTTTGGTTTGTAATGAGGTGGAATTGTGTGGTGTGTAGTGTATTTCTGAGGTGAAATTATGCGGCATGGTAAATAGATATGGGCGAGAAATGCACAGAATAGTTATAAAGGAAGGTATGGAGGGATAGGTCATTTGTGCACGAAGTGGTGAATGAACTCCAGATAGAGGAGTTGAGAGTGTGAGAGAAAGAATGGGAGAGCAGGCAGGGGCATAGGAGACACTAAATTTCAGGGGGGGACAGGGACAACGTTTTGGACTTTCCAGTGACCCGATACAAATCGCCCATTGTGTGAGACTGTACGCCCGTTAAATGTATACAATTGCATAGTTATGAAGAGAAATATAGAGAAAGGCAGGCATGTAGTCATGGTGTGTAAGAACTGGGGTCACCAGTTCCCCGGGGCTAGTCTAGCACGAGCAGGTAGGCACCCGAAAGCTCAGATGTTAAGTGCCTACACAGCACACACAACCACTGAGACAATAAATGCACACGCAATGACAGAGTCCGCACCGGGAAGTTTGAGTAAAAATCAAATCATTTTATCTAGAGCAGTGCATCAAAGATAAACATTCCCTTGGATCCCTTCATCCAGAGAGCAATTCAGTATTAAATATAACCTGTCGCGGTAACCCTTGCATTAATCAAAGGCAGAACATTTCATTAAAATATTTCACCAAGAATAACCATTTCATTGAAGGCTCAGCATTTTATTACCTCCCAATAATCGTTTCATTGCGTCAGAAATTTGCATGTCATTAAACCAGAGTAGTTTTACAAAACAACAACGGTCCCGTGCATAAATCAATTCACAACAAATAAATATAGATGAAATCAGCTCTATATTTCAGAATGACATGTCCAGCCGGACAGAGGTCCTTCAGGTTTACTGAATAAACAGAATTTCCAGGATAAAACAAGAATACCTTCCACAAAAGCCCCTGTGTGGTACACAAGCCTGTGCCCAACACTCGCGGGGTGATTACAGTTGAAGAGAACAGGAAAGGTTTGAAGGCAAAACAAGCGTTTTTCTGTTTACATATGCATTGTATAGAAAATATCAAACAGCACCGTTACAGCAGTTTAAACAATTAAGTATTTGTATAGGGTGCATGAGCAAGTCGACGGCGTTTCGGTTCCCCTAAAGGGTCATGGGAACCATCATCAGGACAAACAAATAATTCGCCTTTTTACACTAAAACCTCAAATTGCCTATAAGGGAAAAAATAAGAGAAAATACAGACTTTAAGAACAAGGTACATATAATAAAAGAAAAGTTAAGGTGACTCTTTGTGCAACGTGCACATGCTCATTGGTCAGGTGGTGGAACCGTACTTTTACCATGGGTGGAGAAACGGTGGCCAATTGGTGACGCTATTTGGTCTGTGTTTATGCTTTAAGGCATGTGTCAAGGTTGCTAATCAGTGCCTTAAGGACCACGGTGGATGCGCAGGCTAACATGGTGAAGCTATTCGGACTGTGTTATTATGCTTTAAGGCATGCGTCAAGATTGCTAAACCGTGCCTACAGGATCAGGGTGGTTGCTCAGGTTAACCAACGGAGTGCCCATGGAAACGAATAATCTCCTAATGGTGGCAGTGTCGCAGAGCTCGCCAAATTGCGTGAGGAAGGTCTCTGAGTGATGACGGGCGCGCTGTGCTTATCGAGGCAGTGCAGGTAAGGTCAATGGCACGAGTCGATGCTCAATTTAAGCCCGGACCAACAGCCCTGTATAAGGGAATAGTCTACATATTAGAAAGAGAAAATACAAGTGACTTAAACGGAACACGCCATGCATGAATTCTTACCCAGTTATGGCGGCAGTTGCCTAGTTACCGAATCGTAACCGGACGACGCCAGGGTAAGCCTGAATGAAATAAACAACCGTTTTACGCAAGGAATGCAAGACTTAAAAAACGGAATGTTAAACCAGAGTAGGGCATTTCATTATATACTGGTAGGCAAGGCATCAACATTTCCCTATGGAAGAATAACCATATCTGTAGGCATGAACCAACATCCCACCCTCCCAAGAATAAACAGGCTATTAACAATCAGGCAGGAATAAGCATTTCAATAGTCTCCCCCAAGCAGGGGTCAACCTTTCATTCAATATGAAAAATGTTGGGCCTGAGAAACAGTAAAGCAGTGGTAGTTGAACTGGAAGTCTCCAGGGCCCGCCTCGGGGCAAGTTGTATCAGACAGTTCATGCAGGGTTAACTTTACTGTCAGCCGGCCAGAATGATTCTGCCAAGGAACTGGGCCTGGCGGTCGGCTGTGGCAACTAACTCCCCCCCCAACCGGGGGTTACCGGTTTCGAATCGGGCCCTGAGGGTGTTTATGGGGCTCTAGCCCAGTTCTAGGGGGCCACAGGGTCAATGGGGGCCCCACAGTAATCTGTCCCCAGGGGAGGGGCGAACTCTGGTTTTCTCCGGCCTTCTGCCCACCTCCCCGGGGGGTTACCTGGATCTTTGGGTCTTCTCCGGCCTTTTTCGGCGGTTTTGGGAGGGGCTCAGGCTTTCCTCGGGCCTCCCCTCGCTGGGTTGCAGTGATGCTGCGCTCCTCCGGGCTGGTGGGGGTTCTCACGCCGGTTCCGGGCCTCTCTCGGCCTTGAAGAGCCCGGGGACCAATCAGGGGCAAGGGCGCGCCAGCAGGAAGCCAATGAGTGCACGGGGGTCGGGGATTCCGCTCACGCCCCCGACACGTGCTGCAGGTTGCCGGCTTCGCGGCCTACCCCGGCCTGAGGGAATACAGCGACAGCCCTCTCCTGGCTCTGAGGGACGCCGGGGGGGAATACTGATGTCAGCAGAGTCCCCACACGCGGCGGCGATTCACAGGCACTACAGCAGCGGCCACAATGGAGCAAAGCAGTTCGGGGCCGCGGCGGTGGATAAGGCGGAACAGCGCCTCCCGGGTTACAGCGCCTCACCACAGGTACCGGCAGTGGCGGTGATGGCCCGCTAGCGCCTCTAGGGCCTCGGCGCGATCACGAGGGGCCAGTCTTTGCACTCCAGTGCCTAGTTGGCACAGCACTCGTCAGTGGGGCAGTTTCTCACAGTCCCGCGCTTAGGAGGGGGGGGGTTACAGCGCTTTTAAGGACATCGCAGCTCTGGGGATAGTGGCGCTTCTCCGATGGCCCAGCAGGAGAGCGCTTGAGGAGCAATTAGGTAGGTTTCACAAGTCGGAAAGCTAGGCGGTTCAATCTGGGGTATGAGGCAGGACAGCACAGGCAGGATAGGCCACACAACAGTGGCAGCTCAGCAACGGTGGCCCAGGTGGAGTCAGGGAGCGCAGGGGTGACACAGCACCAATACCTGGTTGATCCCCAGAAGTCCTGTGGGTAGTAAGGTTTCTTTCTTGGCGCTTGGTGGTTCCTGCGCCCTTAGGAGGGGGTTTCTCGAAGAGGGGGGGGGGCTGAGTTGAAGGCTTGGCAAGTTTCCTCAGAAGGTCACTGAAGATGATCCCTGGGTTCCCCTCCCGCCGGGCCAGATCAGTGGGCTAGCTCAGGGTTCCTCACTCTACTTGGCAGGCAGCACCTAAGCCCTGTCACTCCCAGTGGGTAAGTATAGGGGGGTTTACCAAATACGTCACTGGGGACCAAGTAGTATACAAAAAGAGGGTCCCAGTGAACCGTTATATATTAATCACATTTATTCACAATACCATTAAATACATACACTCACCAGAGCGCATTGCTAATTAATCACAA
Organism: Lissotriton vulgaris; assembly: GCF_964263255.1. Lineage (NCBI taxonomy): Eukaryota > Metazoa > Chordata > Amphibia > Caudata > Salamandridae > Lissotriton > Lissotriton vulgaris. The sequence goes on along the minus strand of NC_141697.1, from coordinate 829,153,070 downwards.
TGAGCTGAATCCACAATACATTAGGAGACAATAATAGCGACATATTCATCATAGTGCCCCAGGGAGAGGAAAGAAAGGGTAGCGTGATGTTGTGAAAAAGGGAAAAGGGTTGTGCAAGAAAAAATAATTAATGTGACCACAGGTTATTTCAAATTTAACATACAAAAATTAATTGGCTTCAGAGCCCTGAGCCAAGAATTGGGACAACTAATTTCCAAATGTTCATCAGTAATCATGTATATGACGCTGGAACTCAAATATCCGAAATAGGGGTGGCGTCAGCTGATGTATGAGAGAGTAGCCGTCAACGTTTCGACCCCAAAACTACAACTGTAGGCGTAGTTGGTACCTTACAGCGGGGTCTTCATCAGGACAAAAACATGGAAGGGTACATTAAGTCTTCTATAAAGGTAAATGGAATCATATATTAGTACTCTCACAGTCAAATTTAGAGAGGATATACAAACATAACGTTAAATCATCATGAACACAAGAGGATTTTACCATGGTGGGTGGAATATATAATTGCCACAGGATAATAGACCAAAGCATCAGTTCAATCAATCAGGCAGTTTCTTTGTCATATAGACGCTTCAAAGGTTGTCAAATCTCTGAAAAAATGAAGTCCTAATCAGGATAATAAGTTACCACTTTTTCACTATCAAGAATAAGAAAAACTACATGAATGTACCTTCTAATATATTCGTAAAAATATTTCTAAAAGCAACACAGGACAATCGGTAGACCAAAACTCTATCAACACAGTAAGGTGTATAGCAAAATCCACATATCACTCCCGACGTGATGGTATATTTTTCAAAGGATAAAATGCATGTAACATTCCGTAGTTATACATGACATTTATAGCATTCGGCTGTCAGTGGAAAGCATCATTCACGAATCAATTAGGGTCCTGAACAAGAGTCACAACAGGATCTAGTACAGCCAGTAAAAGACATGATCAACAGGATATATAGTCCCTAAAGGCACTATCACACACTAAGTCGTGTGTATGTCAAAACATGAGCTCTCAAAGAAGTGTCCCATTTCACAAACAAATAACCGTAACATGTTCTCATGATACAGTGATGTTCATACCTTCAGATTGGCAAACTGTTCTTGAGATCAGTAGAGACCATTCAATCGGGATTAAAAACCACCTCGGGACCTTGGGGGTAAAATAGTGCAAGGGAATGAGAAAGTAATTAAACGGCTTGTGATGGTACACACCCAGTGTTTAAACGCATGCCATTAAAACACATACCTAATCTTGAGGGGGTCTCTCATTAAATGGTGTAAAGATATGGGCAGCTGTCAAAGGAGTCCAAACGAAACAGTCTTCTACAGGGAAAAGGTCGTGTTAGCCAGGTGATTGCTAAATGGCCTCCGAACACGATAACAATATTCTATGGGCTATCCTACCTTTGGTTTAGGGCTACTAATATAGAAGAAGGACTAGTACCCGACTCAGGCGCTAATCACTTCCGGGGCAACCACCGGAAAAACTTTATGGTGGTTCAAGACTGTTGCTATAGAGAGAGGACTAAACCCCGACTATGGATATGGATAAAAGACTACGCAAAAGGCCAGAGGACGAAATAAGTTACATCTCTCTAGATGAAAAATATTTTTAAATTATCTAAATAGATGGGAAATATTTTAAATTAATCGAAATAAAATTCAAAAAAATATTTTTTAGAAAGATGAGACAGGAAAGTAGAAAAGGTGTCAACATAATGAATTAATGGCGATATACCAATAGCTATGATATAGCAAATTATGATACATCTTCTGAGCACAATCTGTATACTCATTGTTATAATTTTGATGTTAGTAAGTTGGAAGCAGACAGGGGTCATTTAGAAATTGCACCATTCAATACCTCAAGTTTCCATGTCAGCCACACACCTCTCACACAGGAGGGTGAAGCAGCGTTCCTCACTACGTACAACAGGGTATCCTACAGATCATATCTAATACCAAGTGAGACGCACCTCTCACACAGGAGGGTGAAGGTCATTCATTTTAAGATCAGCGCCCAAACCTAGCCAATTGTGCATAGCTGCTATCAGCTTCATTCAACCCATTGTGGATAGTATCCAGAATCACATATGCTAGATTCCACGGACATTTGATCACATAAATTACGTTTGACGTGTTGCAGTTGGTGTGTGATCTTAGTGTAAAGGAGCGGCCTCTGTATGAAAAATATTTCGTCTGGATCGTTGTTGGACATGCAGCACATGTCCCACATCTGGTGTGGCCCTTAATCGGTGGGAGATTCCACAAGGAATGAATTGTTTAGCCTCCGGTGGTACAATCATATTGCTACCACCGGAGGCTAAACAAGACGCAGCCCTTGAACGTTTAATCTGTGTGACTACATTTTCAACCCGGAGTAACGATATCAAAAAAATCATAAATAAGCATTGGGGTTTAGTGGCGGATGACATTGAACAGAAGGCCCTCCCTCTACACTCCTTCAAGAGGGCGCGCAATATCAAGGATGAAGTAGTTCAATCATTTTTAAACATACCTTCAAATCCAACAATTCATCAAATGTCCGTGTGATCTAGCATATGTGGGACAGACCCAACAAAAAATAAAGGCTCGGATCCTGCAACATGGCAGCATAATCAGGTGTAACGTACGTGGGGCCCCTCTGGTAGACCACTGTACCAGACATGGCCATACCCCTGATGCCCTAGAATGGCTTGTCTTAGAGAAGATTGTTCTAGGCCCAAGGAGTGGTTACATTGCACACATTCTCACACTCAGGGAATCTAAATGGATGATGATTCTGGATACTATCCACAATGGGTTGAATGAAGCTGATAGCAGCTATGCACAATTGTCTAGGTTTGGGCGCTGATCTTAAAATGAATGACCTTCACCCTCCTGTGTGAGAGGTGCGTCTTACTTGGTATTAGATATGATCTGTAGGATACCCTGTTGTACGTAGTGAGGAACGCTGCTTCACCCTCCTGTGTGAAAGGTGTGTGGCTGACCTAGAAACGAGGCATTGAATGGTGCAATTTCTAAATGACCCCTGTCTGCTTCCAACTTACTAACATCGGAATTATAACAATGAGTATACAGATTGAGCTCAGAAGATGTATCATAATTTTCTATATCATAGCTTTTGGTATACCGCTATTAATTAATTATGTTGACACCTTTTCTACGTTCCTGTCGCATCTTTCTAAAAAAAATTTTTTCAATTAATTTAAAATATTTCCCATCTATTTAAATAATTTAAAAATATTTTCCATCTAGAGAGATGTAACTTATTTTATCCTTTGGCCTTTTGCGTAGTCTTTTATCCATATCCATAGTCGGGGCTTAGTCCTCTCTCTATAGCAACAGTCTTGAACCACCATAAAGTTTTTCCGGTGGTTGCCCCGGAAGTGATTAGCGCCTGAGTCGGGTACTAGTCCTTCTATATTAGTAGCGCTAAACCATTATCGCGCTACTCCGGTGATTGACCCCGAGAGGATTGGTGTGCTACTGGACGTCTTGGTTATACTCCTCGTGTAAGGTAGGATAGCCCATAGAATATTGTTTTCGTGTTCGGAGGCCATTTAGCAATCACCTGGCTAACACGACCTTTTCCCTGTAGGAGACGGTTTCGTTTGGACTCCTTTGACAGCCCCTCAAGATTAGGTATGTGTTTTAATGGCATGCGTTTAAACACAGGGTGTGTACCATCACAAGCCGTTTAATTACTCACTCGCTTTCCCTTGCACTATTTTACCCCCAAGGTGCCGAGATGGGTTTTAATCCCGATTCAATGGTCTCTACTGATCTCAAGAACAGTTTGCCAATCTGAAGGTACGAACATCACTGTATCATGAGAACATGTTATGGTTATTTGTTTGTGAAATGGGACACTTCTTTGAGAGCTCATGTTTTGACATACACACGACGTAGTGTGTGATAGTGCCTTTAGGGACTATATACCCTGTTGATCATGTTTTTTACTGGCTGTACTAGATCCTGTTGTGACGCGTGTTCAGGACCGTAATTGATTCGTGAATAATGCTTTCCACTGACAACCGAATGCTATAAATGTCATGTATAACTACGGAATGTTACATGCATTTTAGCCTTTAAAAAATATACCATCACGTCGGGAGTGATATGTGGATTTTGCTTTACACCTTACTGTGTTGGTAGAGTTTTGGTCTACCGATTGTCCTGTGTTGCTTTTAGAAATATTTTTACGAATATTTTAGAAGGTACATTCATGTAGTTTTTCTTATTCTTGATAGTGAAAAGTGGTAACTTATTGTCCTGATTGGGACTTCATTTTTTCAGAGATTTGACGATCTTTGAAGCGTCATTATGCCAAAGAAACTGCCTGATTGATTGAACTGATGCTTTGGTCTATTATCCTGTGGCAATTATATATTCCTCCCACCATGGTAAAATCCTCTTGTGTTCATGATGATTTAACGTTATGTTTTCATATCCTCTCTAAATATGACTGTGAGAGTACTAATATATGATTCCATTTACCTTTATAGTAGACTTAGTGCACTCTTGGGTTTCACGTTTTTGTCCTGATGAAAACCCCGGTGTAAGGTGCCAACTATGCCTACAGTTGTAGTTTTGGGGTCGAAACGTCGACGGCTACTCTCTCATACATCAGTTGACGCCACCCCTATTTCGGATATTGAGTACCAGGTCATATACATGATTACTGATGAACTTTTGGAAATTAGTTATCCCAATTCTTGGCTCAGGGCTCTGAAGCCAATTTATTTTTGTATGTTAAATTTGAAATAACCTGTGGTCACATTAATTATTTTTTCTTGCACATTCCTTTTCCCTATTTCACTACATCACACTAACCTTTCTTTCCTCTCCCTGGGACACTATGATGAATATGTCGCTATTATTGTCTCCTAATGTATTGTGGATTCAGCTCATTGTGATTAATTAGCAATGCGCTCTGATGAGTGTATGGATTTAATGGTATTGTGAATAAATGGGATTAATATATAACGGTTCACTGGGACCCTCTTTTTGTATACTACTGTCACTCCCAGTGGCATAGGTCCCTGACTAGGCCCTACCGCCTAAATCTCCTGCGTGGGTTCCCCAGGTCAGTGATGCCCCAACTGACTAAAAAATTTCCCTCCCTTCCTTATATATGCCCAGGTCAGGTGACCACTCTCTAAGGCGGCAAAAATAGGCTCCGCCTCTAATCTGGAAGGTTCCAGGAGCTTCCCCACTCTATCTATGGGCAGGCGATAGAAGGCTGGCATTGCAACAATGTTTGGGGTGCCAGCCAGCTCCTGGCAACTAGGGTGCTACTAGAAAAAGACCACGCTCCAGTAGCAGGGGCAGCCATGTTTGCAGTAGAGAGCACCTGCACCTTAGCATTGATTGGCAATGGGAAGGTGCCCAGAGACCTAAGGCCAACAAAAAGAAGGTGGGAAAAATAAGGCAAAGGTGAAAAAATTGGGAAAGACCACTCTAGGGCTGACGGGTCTAACAGTCTGCAAGTATGCTTTTTTGGTATTTGCATTCACAAAGTAATTAGACCAAATGGGAAAAAATATGTCTATCAATCTTGCATTTTCATGCACCAGGTAAACAAAGGGTATTTCTGGGGGGTCCATAGGACCCCCTTTACCCCCCTCCGGAGGGCTGCTCTCTGGAGGTGCACAGATAGTGTGCCACATTTTAGGTGCGCCTCCTGAGAGCTTCTTTGCCTCTGCGCCCACGTCTGTAATACAGCGCAGGCACAGAGGCAAAGGAATCCCCTCATTTGAATGGGACAGCACCCCCGTGCAAATGAGGGAATGCTCTCTGGAGGTAGCACTGGTGCTTTAACTGCTCCAGTGCTATTGGTACTACAGACGGGGCTGCAGACAAGTGTCTGTGGCCCCTTCTGTAATACCAAAGTGCCCCATGGTCATGCAAAGTGGGCACAAATGCCTGTTGCGCCCCTGGGGCACTTTATGTAATACGGCCATTGGGCTTTGAAGGTCTATTGGGGCCTTCTAAGGTGCAGCATGGGAATGTGCTCCCTCAGGAGAGTGGACTGGTCATAAAGGCTGCGCCTGGTTCCCCAGTTCCAAATTCGACAGCTCTGGCCAGAGTGCCACAGCCTCTCCCCACTGAACACCATTCTGTCCCACTGAGAGAGAAACTCGAACTGACTTCAGCTACAACCCAATTTTGCCCGCTATAAACACCTGGTTGTGGCTCATTTCAAAATATGCACTAGACAAGAGCAATATGCTGCCTGAAAAAACAAAGTAACAGCATCCTGGAAAAAGCAAACACTCATAGGAATGCACGTTTAAGTAAAGCATGTGAATGCAAGCAGGAACATGGTAACCTTAACGCTTTCTGTCTTATTATTCAGAAATCAGTGAGTAATTTTTCCTGAAAAGTTAAGGACATGACTACAGGGCCTAGAAGGGACCCGTTTCAATGTGCGTTGCTTATATCCTTACAAAACCTAAGCAGTTTGGTTTAAAAAGACCGGGGGGCATATTAGCAAGGAATCTCGTTAAAATTATCGCAGTTTTATCGGCAGGAAACTGTCGATAAAACGGCGATAATGGGCTTGCAAATATGCGTTATAGAATTCCTATAGATTCCTAGGTTAGATGTCCTGCACATCTAACCTGGGATTCTATAGGAATTCTATAACGCATATTAGCAAGCCCATTATCGCCGTTTTATCGGCAGTTTCCTGCCGATAAAACTGCGATAATTTTAACGAGATTCCTTGCTAATATGCCCCCACATTCCTAAACACAAAGCTGCGGTACTAATTTTATAAGCTAAAATAAGGAAAACCCACTTAAAGGGATCACCTTGAACGTTCTCCACTTCACCCATCAACCAGGTATTGCAGTCCCTCCAGGAATGGTGCAATTCCCCACCCTGGGAAAACAATGTTGTGTCCATGTTAATCTCCCTTCTGTCCTTAGGAACAGCCCTTCATTTGCATTAAGTCACAAACAGCGCCGCCGTGATTTTGGGCTCAATGGTGTCCGTCAGAGTTACTTAGTCCCGCCATTCCCTCCTCCACGTAGGGCAAAGTTCTGTTGTTACACACTCCTGCCTTCTGCCTGTACATGCCCTCTTGTTTATTTATCGTGCTGTAGGGTCAACATCACCTTTTACATCACCCTCAATAAAGGTAGAAATAGGGCGCTGTGAGGTCACGGTTTAATCTAAAGCACTAAATTGGGTAGAAGGCAGAGCGCAAGTTGTGGCATTTATTGTTGGCTGTAGCTTTCTTTCCTTCTAAGCTGCACAGTAAGCCATTTAAAATTTGAATTTTTTGTTTTTATAATTCTTTTTGAAAGAACATTGCTGTAAGTTATATAAGCAAACTCTCCGACATTTCTGCATTGTTGCTGGTACAATTCTTTAAACAGCACATCATAATCAAATATATATGAAAACCCCGCTCCAAACAGGCCAACCACCATTCACGAATAGACCTCTCCTACCAAGAGCATAGTGCCAATATCGGCCCACTCACCAGCCCTCCCGCAGCAACATACATGTAGCATAAATAAGCAGATAAGACAACTTTTGTTGGGAGAAAATTGCTGCAGGTTTATTAGCATACACATATGCCAACATGGTGTGTTATCTTACAGGCGATCCAAAGGCAAGCCGCCATTCGTTGCCTACCACCTGATGGGCCAACTTGCATCGTGGCCTTAGCCAATCGTTGCTTAGCAGTTGTGGTGAGGGGCTACCCATTCCCACTTCCGGTGAACCATCGGTCTACCCTCTTGCTCATTCCCCCCCCTACGAGGGGCCGAGCGTTCAAGTGACCCCCAGTTGTACAGGTTTCCAACCGCCCGTAGGATAGACGGGGCGCCGTCGCACCCCAGGGTCCACCGCACAGACTTCCTGGGGATATTAGGCCTCAGCACCCTTTGTGCTCCTGAAGAGGGTACCCCTGAGTACCTTTCCACCTCTGGATCGCCCTGCAACTCCGCCACAGCCCTGGGTGTGGCGTCCGTCGAAGCCAGGGCCCCCCACCAAGGCCGGCATTCCTACTTACATCCTGCTATTCCAAGGGCCTCTCCCCAACCAGCAGGAACAGGTACATGCTTATACTGGGCAGAAGTACCACATTGTCCTCCAAACACCCCTAGCGTTTGGCGTGTAGCCCCCCAAGTCTAATGACACCCAGTCTCCTCTGCCCATTGAATTTACGCATAGCCCAGAAGAACTTCCTGCGCGCTGGCTCCATCGCCTCCCCTGCCGAGCGCCTTGCCTACAGAGCCGGGAGGGATTTCTGACCACTGAATTTCACCTGTCCCTCACTGTTAGCTAATTCCCACCGTATGTTCTTTGTGGTCTTCTTTTTTGGTGCAATACTACGCCACAATGACCAGACAATTTTATAGTTATCAAATTATCCCTGGTGCACACAGCAAGGTGTCACAACGGGTTTGAGGGAATAAGTGTATTGTGCCCGTCATTAGACACTGCACCATTTCGTGAAGTGTCAACCTACTCTGCTTGCTAAACCTTCGACTGGTCACAGATGCCCGGACCCTGCTATCCGCGTGTGCCCCTAGATACTTACACCAGTAATGGTGTCCGACTACAAAACTGTGAGTCACAAGTTTCCCTTATTGGTCTTTATGGTGGATCCGCTGGTACCCTTCTGGGATAGACTAAATTCTGTGACACGCACTTCAGTCCTATAAATCACTTGCCTGTCCCTCAAAGACACTTACAGCCAGTTGGCCCCCGCAGCTCAGGCAAGGAGTTTTTGGCCCAGCACACCCCAGTCTGTGTTTGTAACATTATCAACTCTACAGGTTCCAGCTATTGTGATTGCCTACCCCTGTCCTGGCAAGGCCTGTCAGAGGCCAAATCCCCCCCTTAGGTGACTATCTTGCCATGGGGTATGTGCCCTAAGCACGGGTGTCCATGCATACTTGCCGTGAAACAAGAGGGGAAACCCACAAATGAATACTTGCCCGTTTAGAGCAGTGGGAACGCCCAACAATCCTTCTTCAATAATTTTTGCCAGATTAAGCTCTGCCCCCATGCTCCCCTCAGCACGTTGCACCCTGTAGTAAATTACTTCTCTACTGTTCTCCACTGGATAGAATGTACCATGACATCATAGAATGCCTGGGTGTCTCTCTGGCTCACAGTGTCAGTTGGTCAACTCAAGCTAAGCTGCTTGGAGCTTGCTCCTGGTGGGGCTATACCTGTACTTCCTATCTTCTCCTACTCATCTATCCTAGAAGGAATCTAACCCTGTGGTGTACCCATGTTTGGGGAGGTTGTGGGTGTGACCACCCTTCTTTGTTGCATTGGTTTTTATTCATCTAAGTCATGCTTTGTTTTCCCTAAGGGAGGGGGATGGGGCATGTTGTAGTAATGCTTAGCATCTTATTGTATTTCTGCTCATGCTAATGATATTTCAGATACCTCATGTAGTACATTATTAGATTTGTGTATCTCATTATTGTACTTTCATGTAAATGTTATATTTGAGGTATCTTATTTATCTTTCTCTCTATTTCTACTGTCTTTCCCTAAGGAAGGAGGATGTGTAGTAAATTACTTCTCTACTGTTCTCCACTGGATAGAATGTACCATGACATTGTAGAATGCCTGGGTGTCTCTCTGGCTCACAGTGTCAGTTGGTCAACTCAGGCTGAGCTGCTTGGAGCTTGCTCCTGGTGGGGCTATACCTGTACTTCCTATCTTCTCCTACTCGTCTATCCTAGAAGGAATCTACAATACAGGATTTACCTACTTACACAGTTGGACTCTGCATCTTCTTTTACCACACACACCAACCCACAAAATAGCTGGCCGCTTCCGCCAAAGCCTGGCTATAGTACGGGACTTATTGTCTGTCTTGGTTAATCTTGAGGATCCGTCTCTCGGTGCATGCTTGCAACCTAAACATATTACATTAGTTGGACCGCCCACTGTCTGGCCGCCAACTTCTCCGTCATGAGTATAAGGCCAGTTTGAGTTTAGCTAGGGCACGTCCCTTCTAATACTATGTACAGAATCTCCTCGTGTTTATCACTTGTACTATTCGTCCCCCTTTGCCTGGCACTCGATGGACCCTATGAAGCTTTTAAGAAGCACCCTACACAACTGTATATACATGTTGTGCAACTAGGGGAACTGTTACTTCATCAATCGTACTTCCTGGCGTGTGAAAACTGTAGGATGAAACCTTACTTTAGTACATGAATGACCATCAACTAAATTACTGTCTAGGGGCCATATGTATCATCAAACTATTTTGCATTTCCGAAATAGCGAATTTTAAGGAATCGCTATTTAGGAAATGCAAAATGGTATGTATGAACAAAATAGCATTTATTTTGCGATTCCTTAAGCTTCCTTAATTGCGAATTCGCATTTTGCGAATTCGCAATTAAGGAATATTTTCCAACGCATTCCAATGGGCCAGGAGGCCCATAGGAATGATTTCCAAATAATTCTCAAATTGCGAATTCGCAAATTGCTAATCGCAATTTGAGAATTTTTGCAAGGGTGCAGGGGTGTCTCAAGGACACCCTGCTGCACCCCTGTAAATTACATGTTCCCATGTTTCCATGGTTCCCATGACCCTAAAGGGTCATGGGAACCATCATCAGGACAAACAAATAATTCGCCTTTTTACACTAAAACCTCAAATTGCCTATAAGGGAAAAAATAAGAGAAAATACAGACTTTAAGAACAAGGTACATATAATAAAAGAAAAGTTAAGGTGACTCTTTGTGCAACGTGCACATGCTCATTGGTCAGGTGGTGGAACCGTACTTTTACCATGGGTGGAGAAACGGTGGCCAATTGGTGACGCTATTTGGTCTGTGTTTATGCTTTAAGGCATGTGTCAAGGTTGCTAATCAGTGCCTTAAGGACCACGGTGGATGCGCAGGCTAACATGGTGAAGCTATTCGGACTGTGTTATTATGCTTTAAGGCATGCGTCAAGATTGCTAAACCGTGCCTACAGGATCAGGGTGGTTGCTCAGGTTAACCAACGGAGTGCCCATGGAAACGAATAATCTCCTAATGGTGGCAGTGTCGCAGAGCTCGCCAAATTGCGTGAGGAAGGTCTCTGAGTGATGACGGGCGCGCTGTGCTTATCGAGGCAGTGCAGGTAAGGTCAATGGCACGAGTCGATGCTCAATTTAAGCCCGGACCAACAGCCCTGTATAAGGGAATAGTCTACATATTAGAAAGAGAAAATACAAGTGACTTAAACGGAACACGCCATGCATGAATTCTTACCCAGTTATGGCGGCAGTTGCCTAGTTACCGAATCGTAACCGGACGACGCCAGGGTAAGCCTGAATGAAATAAACAACCGTTTTACGCAAGGAATGCAAGACTTAAAAAACGGAATGTTAAACCAGAGTAGGGCATTTCATTATATACTGGTAGGCAAGGCATCAACATTTCCCTATGGAAGAATAACCATATCTGTAGGCATGAACCAACATCCCACCCTCCCAAGAATAAACAGGCTATTAACAATCAGGCAGGAATAAGCATTTCAATAGTCTCCCCCAAGCAGGGGTCAACCTTTCATTCAATATGAAAAATGTTGGGCCTGAGAAACAGTAAAGCAGTGGTAGTTGAACTGGAAGTCTCCAGGGCCCGCCTCGGGGCAAGTTGTATCAGACAGTTCATGCAGGGTTAACTTTACTGTCAGCCGGCCAGAATGATTCTGCCAAGGAACTGGGCCTGGCGGTCGGCTGTGGCAACTAACTCCCCCCCAACCGGGGGTTACCGGTTTCGAATCGGGCCCTGAGGGTGTTTATGGGGCTCTAGCCCAGTTCTAGGGGGCCACAGGGTCAATGGGGGCCCCACAGTAATCTGTCCCCAGGGGAGGGGCGAACTCTGGTTTTCTCCTGCCTTCTGCCCACCTCCCCGGGGGGTTACCTGGATCTTTGGGTCTTCTCCGGCCTTTTTCGGCGGTTTTGGGAGGGGCTCAGGCTTTCCTCGGGCCTCCCCTCGCTGGGTTGCAGTGATGCTGCGCTCCTCCGGGCTGGTGGGGGTTCTCACGCCGGTTCCGGGCCTCTCTCGGCCTTGAAGAGTCCGGGGACCAATCAGGGGCAAGGGCGCGCCAGCAGGAAGCCAATGAGTGCACGGGGGTCGGGGATTCCGCTCACGCCCCCGACACGTGCTGCAGGTTGCCGGCTTCGCGGCCTACCCCGGCCTGAGGGAATACAGCGACAGCCCTCTCCTGGCTCTGAGGGACGCCGGGGGGGAATACTGATGTCAGCAGAGTCCCCACACGCGGCGGCGATTCACAGGCACTACAGCAGCGGCCACAATGGAGCAAAGCAGTTCGGGGCCGCGGCGGTGGATAAGGCGGAACAGCGCCTCCCGGGTTACAGCGCCTCACCACAGGTACCGGCAGTGGCGGTGATGGCCCGCTAGCGCCTCTAGGGCCTCGGCGCGATCACGAGGGGCCAGTCTTTGCACTCCAGTGCCTAGTTGGCACAGCACTCGTCAGTGGGGCAGTTTCTCACAGTCCCGCGCTTAGGAGGGGGGGGGGTTACAGCGCTTTTAAGGACATCGCAGCTCTGGGGATAGTGGCGCTTCTCCGATGGCCCAGCAGGAGAGCGCTTGAGGAGCAATTAGGTAGGTTTCACAAGTCGGAAAGCTAGGCGGTTCAATCTGGGGTATGAGGCAGGACAGCACAGGCAGGATAGGCCACACAACAGTGGCAGCTCAGCAACGGGGGCCCAGGTGGAGTCAGGGAGCGCAGGGGTGACACAGCACCAATACCTGGTTGATCCCCAGAAGTCCTGTGGGTAGTAAGGTTTCTTTCTTGGCGCTTGGTGGTTCCTGCGCCCTTAGGAGGTGGTTTCTCGAAGAGGGGGGGGGGGGGCTGAGTTGAAGGCTTGGCAAGTTTCCTCAGAAGGTCACTGAAGATGATCCCTGGGTTCCCCTCCCGCCGGGCCAGATCAGTGGGCTAGCTCAGGGTTCCTCACTCTACTTGGCAGGCAGCACCTAAGCCCTGTCACTCCCAGTGGGTAAGTATAGGGGGGTTTACCAAATACGTCACTGGGGACCAAGTAGTATACAAAAAGAGGGTCCCAGTGAACCGTTATATATTAATCACATTTATTCACAATACCATTAAATACATACACTCACCAGAGCGCATTGCTAATTAATCACAATGAGCTGAATCCACAATACATTAGGAGACAATAATAGCGACATATTCATCATAGTGCCCCAGGGAGAGGAAAGAAAGGGTAGCGTGATGTTGTGAAAAAGGGAAAAGGGTTGTGCAAGAAAAAATAATTAATGTGACCACAGGTTATTTCAAATTTAACATACAAAAATTAATTGGCTTCAGAGCCCTGAGCCAAGAATTGGGATAACTAATTTCCAAATGTTCATCAGTAATCATGTATATGACGCTGGAACTCAAATATCCGAAATAGGGGTGGCGTCAGCTGATGTATGAGAGAGTAGCCGTCAACGTTTCGACCCCAAAACTACAACTGTAGGCGTAGTTGGTACCTTACAGCGGGGTCTTCATCAGGACAAAAACATGGAAGGGTACATTAAGTCTTCTATAAAGGTAAATGGAATCATATATTAGTACTCTCACAGTCAAATTTAGAGAGGATATACAAACATAACGTTAAATCATCATGAACACAAGAGGATTTTACCATGGTGGGTGGAATATATAATTGCCACAGGATAATAGACCAAAGCATCAGTTCAATCAATCAGGCAGTTTCTTTGTCATATAGACGCTTCAAAGGTTGTCAAATCTCTGAAAAAATGAAGTCCTAATCAGGATAATAAGTTACCACTTTTTCACTATCAAGAATAAGAAAAACTACATGAATGTACCTTCTAATATATTCGTAAAAATATTTCTAAAAGCAACACAGGACAATCGGTAGACCAAAACTCTATCAACACAGTAAGGTGTATAGCAAAATCCACATATCACTCCCGACGTGATGGTATATTTTTCAAAGGATAAAATGCATGTAACATTCCGTAGTTATACATGACATTTATAGCATTCGGCTGTCAGTGGAAAGCATCATTCACGAATCAATTAGGGTCCTGAACAAGAGTCACAACAGGATCTAGTACAGCCAGTAAAAGACATGATCAACAGGATATATAGTCCCTAAAGGCACTATCACACACTAAGTCGTGTGTATGTCAAAACATGAGCTCTCAAAGAAGTGTCTCATTTCACAAACAAATAACCGTAACATGTTCTCATGATACAGTGATGTTCATACCTTCAGATTGGCAAACTGTTCTTGAGATCAGTAGAGACCATTCAATCGGGATTAAAAACCACCTCGGGACCTTGGGGGTAAAATAGTGCAAGGGAATGAGAAAGTAATTAAACGGCTTGTGATGGTACACACCCAGTGTTTAAACGCATGCCATTAAAACACATACCTAATCTTGAGGGGGTCTCTCATTAAATGGTGTAAAGATATGGGCAGCTGTCAAAGGAGTCCAAACGAAACAGTCTTCTACAGGGAAAAGGTCGTGTTAGCCAGGTGATTGCTAAATGGCCTCCGAACACGATAACAATATTCTATGGGCTATCCTACCTTTGGTTTAGGGCTACTAATATAGAAGAAGGACTAGTACCCGACTCAGGCGCTAATCACTTCCGGGGCAACCACCGGAAAAACTTTATGGTGGTTCAAGACTGTTGCTATAGAGAGAGGACTAAGCCCCGACTATGGATATGGATAAAAGACTACGCAAAAGGCCAGAGGACGAAATAAGTTACATCTCTCTAGATGAAAAATATTTTTAAATTATCTAAATAGATGGGAAATATTTTAAATTAATTGAAAAACAGCGATAATTTTAACGAGGTTCCTTGCTAATATGCCCCCACATTCCTAAACACAAAGCTGCGGTACTAATTTTATAAGCTAAAATAAGGAAAACCCACTTAAAGGGATCACCTTGAACGTTCTCCACTTCACCCATCAACCAGGTATTGCAGTCCCTCCAGGAATGGTGCAATTCCCCACCCTGGGAAAACAATGTTGTGTCCATGTTAATCTCCCTTCTGTCCTTAGGAACAGCCCTTCATTTGCATTAAGTCACAAACAGCGCCGCCGTGATTTTGGGCTCAATGGTGTCCGTCAGCGTTACTTAGTCCCGCCATTCCCTCCTCCACGTAGGGCAAAGTTCTGTTGTTACACACTCCTGCCTTCTGCCTGTACATGCCCTCTTGTTTATTTATCGTGCTGTAGGGTCAACATCACCTTTTACATCACCCTCAATAAAGGTAGAAATAGGGCGCTGTGAGGTCACGGTTTAATCTAAAGCACTAAATTGGGTAGAAGGCAGAGCGCAAGTTGTGGCATTTATTGTTGGCTGTAGCTTTCTTTCCTTCTAAGCTGCACAGTAAGCCATTTAAAATTTGAATTTTTTGTTTTTATAATTCTTTTTGAAAGAACATTGCTGTAAGTTATATAAGCAAACTCTCCGACATTTCTGCATTGTTGCTGGTACAATTCTTTAAACAGCACATCATAATCAAATATATATGAAAACCCCGCTCCAAACAGGCCAACCACCATTCACGAATAGACCTCTCCTACCAAGAGCATAGTGCCAATATCGGCCCACTCACCAGCCCTCCCGCAGCAACATACATGTAGCATAAATAAGCAGATAAGACAACTTTTGTTGGGAGAAAATTGCTGCAGGTTTATTAGCATACACATATGCCAACATGGTGTGTTATCTTACAGGCGATCCAAAGGCAAGCCGCCATTCGTTGCCTACCACCTGATGGGCCAACTTGCATCGTGGCCTTAGCCAATCGTTGCTTAGCAGTTGTGGTGAGGGGCTACCCATTCCCACTTCCGGTGAACCATCGGTCTACCCTCTTGCTCATTCCCCCCCTACGAGGGGCCGAGCGTTCAAGTGACCCCCAGTTGTACAGGTTTCCAACCGCCCGTAGGATAGACGGGGCGCCGTCGCACCCCAGGGTCCACCGCACAGACTTCCTGGGGATATTAGGCCTCAGCACCCTTTGTGCTCCTGAAGAGGGTACCCCTGAGTACCTTTCCACCTCTGGATCGCCCTGCAACTCCGCCACAGCCCTGGGTGTGGCGTCCGTCGAAGCCAGGGCCCCCCACCAAGGCCGGCATTCCTACTTACATCCTGCTATTCCAAGGGCCTCTCCCCAACCAGCAGGAACAGGTACATGCTTATACTGGGCAGAAGTACCACATTGTCCTCCAAACACCCCTAGCGTTTGGCGTGTAGCCCCCCCAAGTCTAATGACACCCAGTCTCCTCTGCCCATTGAATTTACGCATAGCCCAGAAGAACTTCCTGCGCGCTGGCTCCATCGCCTCCCCTGCCGAGCGCCTTGCCTACAGAGCCGGGAGGGATTTCTGACCACTGAATTTCACCTGTCCCCCACTGTTAGCTAATTCCCACCGTATGTTCTTTGTGGTCTTCTTTTTTGGTGCAATACTACGCCACAATGACCAGACAATTTTATAGTTATCAAATTATCCCTGGTGCACACAGCAAGGTGTCACAACGGGTTTGAGGGAATAAGTGTATTGTGCCCGTCATTAGACACTGCACCATTTCGTGAAGTGTCAACCTACTCTGCTTGCTAAACCTTCGACTGGTCACAGATGCCCGGACCCTGCTATCCGCGTGTGCCCCTAGATACTTACACCAGTAATGGTGTCCGACTACAAAACTGTGAGTCACAAGTTTCCCTTATTGGTCTTTATGGTGGATCCGCTGGTACCCTTCTGGGATAGACTAAATTCTGTGACACGCACTTCAGTCCTATAAATCACTTGCCTGTCCCTCAAAGACACTTACAGCCAGTTGGCCCCCGCAGCTCAGGCAAGGAGTTTTTGGCCCAGCACACCCCAGTCTGTGTTTGTAACATTATCAACTCTACAGGTTCCAGCTATTGTGATTGCCTACCCCTGTCCTGGCAAGGCCTGTCAGAGGCCAAATCCCCCCCTTAGGTGACTATCTTGCCATGGGGTATGTGCCCTAAGCACGGGTGTCCATGCATACTTGCCGTGAAACAAGAGGGGAAACCCACAAATGAATACTTGCCCGTTTAGAGCAGTGGGAACGCCCAACAATCCTTCTTCAATAATTTTTGCCAGATTAAGCTCTGCCCCCATGCTCCCCTCAGCACGTTGCACCCTGTAGTAAATTCTCCACTGGATAGAATGTACCATGACATCATAGAATGCCTGGGTGTCTCTCTGGCTCACAGTGTCAGTTGGTCAACTCAAGCTAAGCTGCTTGGAGCTTGCTCCTGGTGGGGCTATACCTGTACTTCCTATCTTCTCCTACTCATCTATCCTAGAAGGAATCTAACCCTGTGGTGTACCCATGTTTGGGGAGGTTGTGGGTGTGACCACCCTTCTTTGTTGCATTGGTTTTTATTCATCTAAGCCATGCTTTGTTTTCCCTAAGGGAGGGGGATGGGGCATATTGTAGTAATGCTTAGCATCTTATTGTATTTCTGCTCATGCTAATGATATTTCAGATACCTCATGTAGTACATTATTAGATTTGTGTATCTCATTATTGTACTTTCATGTAAATGTTATATTTGAGGTATCTTATTTATCTTTCTCTCTATTTCTACTGTCTTTCCCTAAGGAAGGAGGATGTGTAGTAAATTACTTCTCTACTGTTCTCCACTGGATAGAATGTACCATGACATTGTAGAATGCCTGGGTGTCTCTCTGGCTCACAGTGTCAGTTGGTCAACTCAGGCTGAGCTGCTTGGAGCTTGCTCCTGGTGGGGCTATACCTGTACTTCCTATCTTCTCCTACTCATCTATCCTAGAAGGAATCTACAATACAGGATTTACCTACTTACACAGTTGGACTCTGCATCTTCTTTTACCACACACACCAACCCACAAAATAGCTGGCCGCTTCCGCCAAAGCCTGGCTATAGTACGGGACTTATTGTCTGTCTTGGTTAATCTTGAGGATCCGTCTCTCGGTGCATGCTTGCAACCTAAACATATTACATTAGTTGGACCGCCCACTGTCTGGCCGCCAACTTCTCCGTCATGAGTATAAGGCCAGTTTGAGTTTAGCTAGGGCACGTCCCTTCTAATACTATGTACAGAATCTCCTCGTGTTTATCACTTGTACTATTCGTCCCCCTTTGCCTGGCACTCGATGGACCCTATGAAGCTTTTAAGAAGCACCCTACACAACTGTATATACATGTTGTGCAACTAGGGGAACTGTTACTTCATCAATCGTACTTCCTGGCGTGTGAAAACTGTAGGATGAAACCTTACTTTAGTACATGAATGACCATCAACTAAATTACTGTCTAGGGGCCATATGTATCATCAAACTATTTTGCATTTCCGAAATAGCGAATTTTAAGGAATCGCTATTTAGGAAATGCAAAATGGTATGTATGAACAAAATAGCATTTATTTTGCGATTCCTTAAGCTTCCTTAATTGCGAATTCGCATTTTGCGAATTCGCAATTAAGGAATATTTTCCAACGCATTCCAATGGGCCAGGAGGCCCATAGGAATGATTTCCAAATAATTCTCAAATTGCGAATTCGCAAATTGCTAATCGCAATTTGAGAATTTTTGCAAGGGTGCAGGGGTGTCTCAAGGACACCCTGCTGCACCCCTGTAAATTACATGTGTGTGCATATGGCGCACATACATGCCCAATGGGCATGTATGTGCGTCATATGCCACCCTCACAAATGCACAATTGTGCATATTTACAAGAAATCGCAATTTACCACCAACTACAAGTTGGTGGTAATTTGCGATTCCTTAACCAAAATTTGCTAGCCAAAAATGCTACATACATAGCATTTAAGGAATCACAAAATTGCGATTCCCTAAATGCTATGGCAAAATAAGTAATCGCACAAGTTTGCAATTCCTTATTTTGGGAATGTTTCATACATCCCAAAACATGCAAAAAGGCCGTTTGCGATTCGCAAAGGCCGAAATTCTGCGAATTTCGGCCTTTGCGAATCACAAAAGGCTTCATACATATGGCCCTAGGTGAAAGCTTACCAGTGGACTTAACCAAGGGCCCTCCACTGCGTGTCAACCAAAGTTGTTGAATTTTTGACTGTTCGAATTTGCCTGCCCACATCCGGAACCTACAAGTAAAATAAGTAAAACAATTACCTACATGGCCAACGCACCAACCAGTGTCCAGAGAAATAGACAAGTTAGAGTCTTATTGTATCAGCCAGACCCGGAGCGGAGCCAGACTAGAAGGTCCTAGTGGGGTCAGACCGGAGGATGTATGTGTGGCTAAATCAGGCACAAAACTCTGTGCAAATTGATCCCGCATCACCATAGTGCCAATGGGCCTGAGTATAAGAAACTGGTGATGCTGTGATGCAACTTATGTGAATGTCACAGCGTGGGCCAAAAAGTCGCACTTACGAAAGTCTAAACTTGACAATACCGTTGCTCCTGACCACCTGGACAGGCCCTCACACCTGCTGTGAGCCAACCCTATAGTGTGTCAGAAGTACTGACCTTCAGATAACTTCTGGAAAAGACCCCTGGGCACCTCCCTAATGATTACCATACCAGTCTTCTGCCAATCTACACGTGTGGTTATCCCTCCTGTCATCTATGAGTTGAGGCCAGTAGTTGAATAAGGTAAATGAGCACAACTGAGCTGAAGTGTAAGGATGTCATGGAAATTGCACAACCGCTACACTTAACACTGCTTCTACTTCTCCCGTACAAGAAGTCTGAACCGAGTTGCCACCTTCCCCCCAAGAGTACTTAACCAGGAACAGCATTCAGGCTCCTGGCCCGGAGCACGCCCTGGCAATTCCTGCTTCCGTTCCTACCAGTCCTTCTCAGAGTGGTGCCTGTGTACTTGATCCGATTGTCCTGAAATTAGAAAAAGGTTACACTCCAATCCTGGTCGTGCTGACCCAGGACCCCACACACTGGCCCCAGTGTGTTCTTCCCGTGTACCTGTTCCAAGCCGTGGCAGGCCGGTCTGCTAGGCGTGGTTTGGCCATTATAGAATGAAACCCCTGCGTTTCTGGAAGAGAGAACAAATCCATGAAAACAACCCCTAACCAGCACTGACCGGTGAGCCTATTGCTACTTGATCGCCAGGATCAGAGCCCCTTACTGGCGCACCAGTTGCTGTACAAAAGAACACATTCCATTCTTGCACACGGGATGCATGATATGCCCAGTCCCACCATTTGTTCAAAAGAAAATGCATTTCAATTTTGTCACAGGGGATGCAAGATTTACCCACACTCTGACGTAAATAAATAATTTACTCTCTTAATTTCTATACGGGTAAGTACTTAATCAATAATAACTCAATCGGAAAGAAAAAACCAGAGTCTGTGGTGTTCTTAGGGGTTTTATTCCTCAAAAAGGAATGGTCAAAACCATAATATCTTGTTCTGACCACCACAGAGGTGTCAGAAGGGATAGAGTGAGCGCGCTGCAGTTTATTGACAATACATAGCTTATATACTTAATTTAGATCATACGAAACAGTCATAGTAGGCGTAACAGCTGAGAGAAGACAAGATAACAGTGTGCACGTGTTGCTAGTACGTAATCAAAAGGCGTGAACTAGGCGTAAACTGGAGGTGTGTGCTAGAAACGTCACAGGTAGGTGTCACAAAAGGGTGGCACTAACAGAAATGTTGCAATGTCAGCAGAAATTGGAAACTTGGATGCGCGCGCAGCTGCATGACGTGTGAATGACATGGAGTCGGAGGGTGCAGGGGACTTGACATTTACACTGACGGAAAGAGACAGAAGTCTGGCATGTCAGATCAACTTGTGCTTCTATCATATCTGATATCTGGTGTTTAGGAACTGAGTTATCTGGGCAGAAAGGTCTCTAGGGCAGAAGCTATTCTATACTAACTGTGAGTGCGTGTATAAGCGCCTAAGTGTCTGTATGAGAAGCGTGGGGGCACGGGGCCTTCCATGGAAGCATGGCAACAGAAGCTATGAATTACTTGCACAGAGACAGGTCGGCCCTTTGGCCCTGCAGCTGAAGAGGGATGTTTACTGAAGCTAGCAGGCAGGAATGTATTTTCCGGGGAGCGGAACAGATAACTCGAAGGTTATAGTCAATCTTGGCAGGCAGCAGGCTGAGCTGAGCGCGAGTGGCCGCGCTGGAAGTAAGTCAGAGTTCGTGGGTACAGAGGCAGCCTGGGCAGAGGCCCTTGGAGTCAGAAGCCAGAAAAGAGGCTCGGTGGCAGAAATTCAGGGGCCTATTCAGCTAGAGCTGAAAAACAGAGAAGCACACCACAAAAAGACGTTGGCATGGCATACTTAGGAACGGACCATTCAACCCATTCAGGGTGGGTCTGAAAGAGGACATGTTAACGTTGGACGCAAATGTATTTGCGTCTTCATAGCTGGCACAGGAGGGAAGTTACATGCACTTTAACTCGTACATGGAGACGTTGGGGTCTACGATAGGGAACATAACTTGACCATAAAATTTATATTTCCTCAACTCTGCCATTGCTTACCCGGCGAACACCCCAATTAATTTCCTAGTAAATCAACAAATTGCCCAGACTCATCAGTTGTTTTAAAAGAGAAAACATCCCGTTATTGCACAGGGACCACTTGCTCTGCTCAGATTCACAAGTTGACTACCAATGATTATTT
The DNA here is from genome assembly GCF_964263255.1 of Lissotriton vulgaris. Taxonomy (NCBI): domain Eukaryota; kingdom Metazoa; phylum Chordata; class Amphibia; order Caudata; family Salamandridae; genus Lissotriton; species Lissotriton vulgaris. Next base: position 829,131,381 of record NC_141697.1, on the reverse strand, counting down.
CCATGGGGCGTACTTGCCCGCCCCACAACAGGGACAATAATGACTCCTGGGGAGAACCTGGGGTCCCAGACCCTAGCTCACTGCTCCCCCCCCCAGTGTGCATTACCCTTATACCTGTTGATAGTCCAGGTGGCCCCCCATGTGGGTCGGGCAGTTCTCCAGCGCGGTTCCTGAATGGGAGACATAAAACATCCATTAGAAGCCCTGCCCCCCCTCAAATACCAATATATATTCTCTGCAATGAGGCAGGGGATATCAATGCCCCCCACGCTCCCAAGGCCAAGCCTGTTTGTCAGCTACGAGGACTAGTTTGTCAATAATACATTCTCGGAAGGAGTTTGGTGGGGCAAACACTTGCGTAGGGCAGTAGTGGCAGTAGTGTAGTGTTGTGTCTTGAAACTAAGTCCATTATTCAAATGCTAAGTCTGATGATGATCATTGCACTTTGATGTGTGTGATTTAGAATCACATTTTAACTCATCCCCTTACCATTCTAACTAGGAACACCTCCTCATCCCAGGCCTTCAAGCTGACCTCAAAGTTCTCCTCCTTTAAAGACACTTCCAAATGCCATACATGCCCTCGCTAATATCTAAAGGAAGACCTTTTATTATAGCAATTTCTATTCTCCTTGACAATGGAAGTGTCTTCCCAGAGTGTTCTTGTGGTTAGAGAGTGCCAATTATTGCAGTATTATCCTTCTACCTGTTTTAGGTACTCTTTTGAAACATGCACACGTCACTTATATCTTGTAACACACTGTTTGCTACCTCTTAAATTGTGTTTGTTTTCGATACTTGCACAAGAGCCACCATTGCTTACGTAACGTTTGTTCTTGTGTTTGACTGTCTGCCATGTATTGCAGTCTTGTACCTCTACTTGTACTTTGTACGCTTTGTAACTTGCACTAATGTCACTTTCTCCTCCTGTAAAGCACTGTTACCTCCTTCCTGTATTATTTTCCCGTGTTTGTCACTATGCTTCATGTAACTTAGCGTTTGCTTTTGTAAGGTGTTCACTTATAGTGCTCCCATGTATCCGTTCTGTTCCTATTGTGAAGCGCCTGACACCTTTGGGTAAAGTCCGCGCTATATAAAGGCATAATTTAGAGTGGGATCTCCCCCAAGATGATAGCTGCCAATGAGGTGTGTTGCCAGAAGTGATCTTTCTATGGGCCCGCAGATATCAAGAATATAAGATGCCTTCAGGGTGGAAGGGCGAGATTTTGATCAATACCTTATCACTATCGATCTAAAACCCCGGTCTGGTCGACTGAACCTTTATTGCCTGTCATTGAGGGAAGAAAGTGCATCTCTTACCAGGTTAGTTCATCCAATAAAGGACTCTGCTTCAAAGGATCACAAACAACTTCTAGCTTTCAAAGGTTTATTATAAAGTCAGGATAAGTTGCAGGTACAAGCATCTCAAAATGAGATTCACCAGATACACGGGCCCAACTACATACATGTGCTCTCTGAAAGCCCTCAGACGAACAACGGAAACTACCAATACCAGTTCTAAAAACAATAGTGCTATTAGCATAGACACATATTGAAATCTATCAGTCATTTACAGCCGGAGAGAAAATACAGGTTAGGCTGACCCTACCCTGCTCTAGATGGTATCCCTACTTAACCAGGTCTCAACCTATCAAAAGGTGTCAGCAGTGAATGACTCCCAAGGGAAGCCACCCACTCTCAAACTCTTGGTGAAAACCTATAGTTCTCCAATCATGACCCCTCTCTGCCTACCCATCCGCTCTCTAAAGGGTCCTCAGGCTTCTGCTCTAACTCCACCCAGGGGTGCTGTCCCTAATACAAAAATCCAACAACATTTAGGACGCCCCTCGTGAGACGCCCCTCACGTGGTGTAGCTTCTGGCTTTTTCCATGATGAGGCCTTGTGGTTAGAGTCGACCTTGCTTCTCAGACTCTTCTCCGGCCCGCTGATACCCCTTAAACATTCCGGAACCCTCCTCCATGTCTGGTCCGTTTCTAGAACAAACTCCTATTCATTTTATTAATAATTGAATACCCCCTTTCTTCTTCCAGACAGACATTCTGCAGCCAAATCCCAAATCTCATGGTTTTCTAACCGCGTTGCAACATTCCCCGGCCCAGACTAATATGTGTAAATCAACGTTAAAGCTTTCCAGCTCTACAACATTTTTATAGTATTCAACTTCTTCTTTAATTATTAGCATGTTAATACTCTTATTCTACTGATTCGGTAAACACATCTATAAATCAAGGCCTACTCATTATTACTAAACATTAGTGCAATCCATATTGTGAAATTTAATCACCTTCCCCCTCCCTCCTAGCTCTGGCCCTGAGGCCTACCACGTTCAACGTTTCCGTATGCCATCTTACATTTTAGCAGCTACACAACATGGATTCAGGAACAATCACGTCTAATAAAATCATATTACTTCACACATTTCTGTATTAGTTCCACTTCTACTTAAATCTCTATATTAACTACACATTTCAGAATATAACTATGGATACTATCAGCACTCATGGCATTTCTCTTCATGACTTGTGCTTACCACGTGTAAGTGTGATGTATTTCTACATTTTGGTCAGTTTGCGCTCTCTCAGTTCCCCCCTTTGATGACCTCTCGGGGTCATCATTAACATTTAAACTGCAGTGATTGCTAGCATAACTCGTTTCTGTGTTTCCAGAGCCCTCAGACTCCGGTACTGACTATCTTGTATGGCAGCCAATCTCTGCAGCTGTTTTCTCTGAGCCCTCGCTGACCTTCTTGCTCTGTACCATTTGAATACCCTCACCAAACCCTATAACACGATCCCACAAATCAATATTATGATGATAGGTTTTAGTATTTTCCACACAAAGCTTTTGCCTAAGGTGGTGAGCCAACCTCCAGCTTCACTTATTCCTTGGCCCACCTTTTCCCAGACATTTTCTCTGCTCAGGTCTTCGATCTCTTTGTGAATATCAGTTATGTTCCTAATAACTTTTTCAAGGGGCTTCGAATTGTCTGGAATGTAAGTGCAACATTCCTGGACCTTCAAAGCCTTACAGACTCCGCCCTCTTTTGCTAACAGGACATCTAATGCAAGACGGTTCTGGAGAACCATAGCCCTTATCGATTGCATCTCTCCTTCTACCAGCATTAAGGACTGAGCAGTGCTGGCAGACAACCTGTCTACGACTGTTGCCAGTCGTCTAATTTTAACATCATTAAGGATTAATCCCAGAAGAGGGAACACAGCTCCAAAGACATCTCCAACCATTTCTACACCTCCTACATCTCTCCTTCCCCTCGATGATGTCTTGCCCTCGATGATCTCTAAGTCTTGGGCATGATATATTTTAGGGAAGATAATTGCCAAGTAACATGAGCCATACCAATTATCAGGTAGCCTCACGTAGGCATTTCTTCCACATACAAAATATACATTTGGAATCACTTGCATTCCCTTCAGGAAGTCCTTGGTGTAGTACTCTAAATTGAAAGCATGTTCACAGCTAACTTCTCCCACGTATACATTTTCATAATACGTTTTGGCTCTATGAAGACATAACTTTCCTCTCTGCGTTCTATCTAAAGCTATTGGACCACTACTACCCTTTCTCTTGTGTGCCTTTTCTTCCTCGGTCCAATCTGTTTTCCATTGTCCTGATTTTTTCAAAATCTTTTGTCTCCTATTCCGATCATCCACCTGCCCTATGAACTTTTTCTCGACTTCTGACACCTTGCATGTCAGGTTATTTCTGCGGGCATGTGAAGTATCTAAAGTAATCCAAGGAATGAAAAACTTTGCCAACCTGTCTTCACTCTTCCAGTAGTCCCATTTATTCATTTGTTTATAATTTGGGACTTCTGGTAACACTGCATCGTAATTGGAGAAATAGTATTCAAAACTATCTCTCCCATAAAATATACTAAGCAACAAGCTACATGTAATGCCATATGTCAACGGGAGGTGATGATATCGAATGCCTTCATCTACAGACGCCGGCAACTGCATGCAGACGTAACAGTCCTTAACCTCCATGGCATCCACGTATTCGTATAATAATTTAGCATAAGCATTTGACCTAAAGTCACCTTGGGACTCATCCACGTGTAACCTGCGGGCTTCTGCAGCTAATAACGCTTTTTCTTGTGTGTTTTCCCTTTTCTCCCCAGCAACGGTGGGGGTAAGCGCCTCTACAGATTTCACATCAGTTACCTTTGCCTCTTCCTCATGTCCCTTTACATAAGAGACCGTTACTACTAAAGCTATTAATATTATCACTCCTACTATTAGTGTGCCTATTATACATTTAGCCCTGCGGTTCTGGGTGCCGGCCTCCATTTCGTCAGATAGTGTGGCTCTCTCGTAACTCAGCACAAAGTTCTTTTCTTCTCGTTCCTTTACAGTCTCTTTTACTCCTTTGTCCTTAGAACCACACAACTGGAAGCTGACAACCTTCTTCGCAAAAAGTCCTTTAATAGTTCAATATAGACAACCCTAGCCCTTCTCCACCAACTCAGGGAAAGTCCCTAAGATTCTCTGCTTCCTGGGCGCTAGGTAATCTTCTTTTCTTCACGCTTATTTACAAAGTCTTTTAAGCATCCACTATCAGGCGCTCGCCTGCAGCTTCGATAGCAAAATTCAATATTTCCATACGAAGGTTATGCTCTTCTGGGGCTGATATCTTTGTACCAAAATCGGGGAATTGCAATTCTGTGAGAAACATGTGCTTTAACTTGCTGAGGCGGGGAGGACGGGGGAGCATGAATGTCAGTGACCCTTCTTGTTCGACTCCGGGTACTAACAGTCGTATCTCCACTGTTACGATGGGCTCAGAACTGGACACTACCACCGCTCGGATCCTCCCTGTCACTGGTTTCGAAGCCATCTGTCGCCAGATATGCCCACTCAGGGGTGGAGTATCTTCTGTTAGGCACACGCACTCTTCTTGACCTCCTCAACTCCGGTGCCTCAGCGCCCTGAGCACCTTCTTCTGGGTCTGAGTCTTCTGATATCGGAGGAAGGGTTCTCTCCGGAGTTGACCTCAGGCTAGAGCTCCTTCTTTGCGGCCAATCAGCTTCTCCACGTACCCTTCTACTCCGTCTTCTTCTTGTTTTTTCACGCTCTCTGTCAGACCTGTCAGCGTCTGACTCGTACTCCCAGCTACCTTCTCCTTCAGTAGCGTCGTCTGTCTCGCTGCTGTACTGACCGTCTTCAGCTTGGTCAGACTCGTTCCTCGCTTCCGCTGGCACCTCTACAGCTTGGCTAGCCCCCTCTATGGCTTCTCGGTCCGCTGCTGGACGTCTATCCGAGAGAGGAGCTGTTTCTTCCAGAGGTGCTGGAACCCTCCGCGTGTGCGACGCGTGGATCCAGTTGGGCAGGCCTCCCACCTTCACTGCCGTGTTTGTGGTCAGGATGATCTGGAAGGGCCCACGCCAACGAACGTCCAAGCAGCTGCTTCTCACGTGTTTTTTCACCAGGACCCAGTCCCCAGGAAGCAAGTCATGACACGGGTCCTGGCACGTTGGTACCTCGGCAGCCTGCACCTGAAGGGACACAGAATGAATGGCGTCAGACAGCCCCTTACAATAGTCCAGGATCATATCATCTGTGATGCTAATCAGTGCAGCAGTTGGGACAGAAGGTAACCTCATTGCTCTTCCCATCAACACTTCATGAGGAGATAAACCCGTTCTCCTATCCGGGGTACTACGGAGGCTCATAAGGACCAATGGCAACGCATCAGGCCAACTCAAGGATGTTGATGAACACACCTTTGCAATTCTGGCCTTGATGGTGCCATTTATTTGCTCCACAATTCCTGAAGCTTCTGGTCGATAACTGCAATGTAGTTTCTGATCTATGTTCAAAGCTGCACAAATCATTTTCACAAGCGAGCTGTTGAAATGCGTTCCCCTATCTGATTCCAAAGAGGCCGGCACCCCGAAGCGCGGGATAAGCTCCCTAAGCAGTAACTTTGCTACTGTGAGGGTGTCGCACCTACGTGTAGGATATGCCTCAACCCATCTGGAGAAAACGCAAACAACCACCAGGATATAACGGAGGCGGCTGCACCTTGGCATTTCGATAAAATCTATCTGCATTCGATTGAATGGACCTCCTGACCTCCCAATGTGGCTCAGTGCAACTGGTGTCTTTTTCCCTACATTCAACTGCTGGCACGTCACACAACGCTGGCACACTGCTTCGGCTGCTACTCTGAACTTAGGGTTGTACCAGGTCTGTCTAAACACTCTCAGCATAGCATCTCTTCCTAAGTGGACGGGACCGTGTATGTGTCTGGCCATTGGGCTTACCATCTCATTGGGCAACACTGCTCTGCCATCTGCTGAGACCCAGAAATGGGCCTCACCCATCACACATCCTGCCTTTTGCCATGTTTCTCTTTCACAGTCAGGAGCATTCTCCTGCATCTCTTTCAGTTCGTCCCAAGTATCAACAGTTTCCAATATCATAGCTAATTCAGTCCTTACATTTATTCCACCCACTTCCACCTCTGTAAAAGAGTACCCTGTTTCCGCGCAATACCGCGCGACTTCGTCGGCATATCTATTGCCTTGTGACACGAAGTCCATATTTCTGGTATGTGCGGTGCACTTCACAACTGCAATACCTGCTGGACATTGCAACGCCTCTAACAACAGGCGCACAAACTCTCCATTGCGAATGGGAGAGCCTGAAGAGGTCATGAAACCTCTTTGAGACCACAACTGCCCGTAATCATGAACTACCCCGTAACCATATTGACTATCAGTGTATATGGTGACTCGGATTTGATTGCTTGCCAGGCAGGCACGTGTCAGGGCAATAATCTCGGCTACCTGAGCGGAGTGTACTCCTTCCAGGCATCCAGCTTCCACTACTCCAGTAATTGTACAAACAGCGTAAGCTGCTCTCAACTGCCCAACTTCGTCTCTTACACATGAGCCATCGACAAAGAAAATTTCATCTGGGTCGGTCAGTGGCTCATCTACGATGTCGGGTCTTGGTTTGGTGCATAGTTCAGTCACATCGAGGCAGTCCTGGTCTGTACATTCATCATCATCTATGTCATTTGGGAGTGGCATCAAGGTGGCAGGGTTCAAAACAGAGCATCTCCTGAGGGTCACGTTCTCTGCAGCAAGTATAACTTGCTCATAGCGCGTGAGCCTACTGTTGGTCAGATGCTGTGTTTTGGTCCTGGTCATTAACAGTTCAACGGAATGGGGCACGTATACCTCTAACGGGTGCCCCATAACAATGTTCTCACATCTCTCAATGCTGACACCTGTTGCGGCAACGGATTTGAGACATCCGGGCAACGCTGCGGCTACTGGGTCTAAAGTAGCCGAGAAATAAGCGACTGGTCTACGGGCATTCCCATGGATTTGGACTAACACAGACAGCGCGCATCCCTCTCTCTCACAACAGTAGAGCAAGAATGGTTTATCGTAATCTGGCATTCCCAGAGCCGGAGCACGACACAAGTCCTCTCTCAGCTGCAGGAACGCCATCAAACAGTCTTTGTCCCATGGTACCGGATCACTCACCTCCTTGTGCGTCAGTTTTTGCAAGGGCTTTGCTTTCAGTGAAAAGTTTGCAATCCACTGTCGGCAATATCCCACCATTCCTAGAAACATCCTGACTTCTCTCTGCGTTTTAGGCGCATTCATCTTCATGATGGCCTCTATCCTGTCTGGTGACACTTTTCGTTTACCTTTCTCAATTCTGTGTCCCAAGTACTGTACCTCTGTCAGGCAGTACTGCAATTTTCCCGGGGACACCTTATGCCCATTTTCAGCTAGGTGATTTAACAATGCAATAGAGTCTTCCCTGCAAGCTTCTTCTGTTTCTGACGCCACAAGAAGGTCGTCTATGTACTGGACCAGAACTGACCTCTGGGGCAGCACTAGACTTTCAAGATTTCTCTTCAGGAGCTGGTTGAAGATCGATGGGCTCTCTGTATACCCCTGAGGAATACGACACCATGTTAGGACGCGACCTTCCAGCTTAAATGCGAAAAGAAAATGGCTTTCCTCGTCCAGAGGGATCGAGAAGAAAGCCTGACAAAGATCAATTACAGTGAACCATTCTGCTTGGAACGGTATCTGAAACAGTATCACTGATGGATTCGGTACCACTGGACAACATGAAACGACTGTTATTAATCTTTCTGAGGTCCTGCACTATCCGGAATTTCCCATTTGGTTTCTGCAAACCCATAATCGGGGAGTTACATGGACTACCCACGATTTCTTTCAGTATTCCCTGCTTAATCATGGACTCAATCACGGGTTTTATGCCTGCAATCGTTTCTGGAGTCAATTTATACTGAGGTGTTCTTGGAAACTCAGCATGAGGTTTCACTACAATTTTCACTGGGTCCACCCCTTTCACCAACCCAATCTCTTCCCCAGTGAAATCCCATACTTCTGGAGCAACTGTCTCTCTCAGATCCCAGGGGAGCTCGTCTACTGTCAGAGTGGGATACAGTTCCACACATATTCTGGAATTGGCGACTTTAAAGTCAGCATCATCATCATTTGTCAGTACCTCCACTCCTTGCGGTGTGCAGTATATGGTGCAATTCAATTTGCATAAAAGGTCTCTTCCTAGCAGACATACAGGACTAGAATCGCAAACCACAAACTGGTGCTCATCACTGTACTTCCCTATTTTCACCTGCACGGGCTCAGTCAGAGGACTGGTCATTCTCCTGTTAGCGACCCCCACCACTTGTATGGTCTCTCCCGACATGGGCAGGCCTGGAACTGCGGCTGATCTGATCGTGGATCGAGTGGCTCCTGTGTCCACTAGAAATGTTGTGGGGAACCCTGCCACTTCGGCCTCAACATAGGGTCCCCTCTGGTCTACCTCCAAAGCTGCCCCGAGGGTGCAGTCGTCCCTTTCCACTCTCTGTCCAGTTAGTGGGTCCACATAATAGCATTCCTCTCCTCCTACAAACAGGGGCATCTGTCTATATGTCTTCCCCATAGTCGCTACTCTGGGTGGCTGCGGGAACTGAGCTCGGGGAGGTGGCCCCCCTTTGAGCACCTTTCCCTGGTATTGCGTTATCCCTCTTGTAGGCGCACTCTGGGTCTCTTCCTCTTCTGCCTCTTGGTCTCCTATCTCAACATTATAGGGACACTCGCGTTTCCAATGCCCCACCTCGTTACACTGGTGGCACCTAGTTGTTTTCTTTAAGGCAGCTATATCTATCCTGGGTCTAAAGGTGGAGTTCTCCTCATTGCCCTTGTTCTGACTGTACTGTTTCTTTCCTCCAGTACCTGTTCCTGGTTGCTGTTGCTGCTGTCCCCCCTTCCCTGCTGCCTGCATCTGTACCACCATCAGTTTCTCCTTTAATTTCTTAGCCTTGGAGTCTATCTCATCACAGCAGTACCTGGCATACCTCAGTATTTCGTCTAGGGGTTTATTTTGCCAACAGATCAAGTGTTGCTGTATCATTAAACTAATATCCGGTCTCAGCCCCAAAACGAATTTGGACACAAATTGCCCTATGTCCTTCGGATCCATGACATCCAGACCGCTATACTGTTTAAACGCCTTCAGCAGTCTCTCATAGTATTCGTGAACTGTCTCTTTGGGTTCCTGTCTTGTTCGGTCAATTTTTACCCAATCTATGTCCTGCATTGGCACTTTATCTTTCAGCCAAGTCAATACTCTCTCGAACTTTGCCATCACACTCTCGGACGGCCCATTAGTCTTAGCATCTCTCTCTGGCTCTATGGTGGGCCACTCAGCGCTAACCTTGCATGCGGTCCACAAATCCCCTGGCACTACTATGTCAAACAGTGTGTTTAAATCTATCCATAGGACCTTTGAGATTTTTACAAATCTCTCAACTTGCTTATACCACTCCACTGGGTTTTCCCGCAATTTGGGGAAAGAGGTGGTAAAAGCAGCTAAATCCCCCCTACTCCAAGGGACGTGGACATAGGTCCCATTTGCGACTTCCCTCAAAGGGTATGTCTCTACTCCCTGCTGTCCTCCTGGTGTCATCCCAAGTGTGGTTCTCCTGACGGTCCCTCTCTTGGACCACCTCTCTTCCCACTTATCTAGGGCCCTCCATGTCCTTATTCCAGTGATCAGTTCCCTTATGTGTGTTTTCAATCCGATGGTTCTCCTCTCATCCAGATCTCGGTCTGTGTAATGTAGCCTGTGGTTGCCCTGTAATGCTTTGGTTCTTGACAGGTCTACCATATATTTGCCTGCTAGTTCGACTAATTTCTCATGGATTGCTCTCGCCTTTCGAGTTACGTCCTTTGCCATGAACAGAATTTCATCCTGCTCATACATGTCCATTCTTTCTAAGGGCAGGGTACCGTCTACCATGTCATCCAGATCTGATTTTAAGCTGGAGACATCAAGTCTTTTGGCTTTTATTTCTGCTCGCAATAACTCCTTCGAGGGAGGTTCACAGGTTTCTCTCCCATCCCAACTCCGGGCCCTACGTTTGGGTTCGGGAGAGTTGGGGAGTGCTCTCTCTTGTTCCCATCTCTCCAGATCCCATGCTCGGCCATCCGATCTTGGAAGGTGATGGAACACGGGCCTGTTACCCCCTGTCTTACTTTGTCCATTCTCTCCTCTCTTTTCCCAGTAGGCCTCTCTGCTAATCTCCCTTCGGTCCCCATTCCCTCTTGGCCTCGTATCACTCAGTATCTGATACGATCCTTCCTGGTTTCCCATATTCCCTGGGCTGCGCTCATGTCCGTCATCACAGGGACTATGGTGCGGCCTCTCGCAACTCCCACTCTGTTCTCTCTTGCCGGGCACACAGTGGATACACTTAAAGCTGTCCCTGTACTCCCGAGCCCTCCTGTCTTCTTCATTCTGTATTGGGCGAGACACCCCCCCGTTCTCTGGGCCCCCGTTTTCCAGGTCTGATCTACCTCCCCTCCGGGCCCAATGGGTGCCTCTCCTACTGTCCTTCTCCCTCCCGTCCCACTCCGGACTGCTCTCGTCAGCCCCGCAGTGAGTCCGGGCTCTGCTGTCCTGACTTTCCCTTTCAGCTTCCGCCGCTATGATGCTCTTGTGAGCCTCAACTGCCTCATCCCATTTCTTCATGTACTCGTTTAATTCTTGAAAGGATTTCCGTCCTGGTCCCCTCATATCTCTGGCCATCTAATGTCCCCCAAATCTCCTGTTGTGTGCACTGGGGTGCTCCAATCCCTCGGTATCGGCAACTGACTTGGGGAGTTGATCGTATAATTTCTTCTTGCCATCTCTGCTCTTTCTCTGCCCCTCCGTACCCGTTCTTCCCCTCTAGCCCTATCTGGGTCATATATTGATACTATAGGACCTATGGTAACAGGTACCTGTAGTGCATCGGGTAATGCGTAGGAAGTGGCACACTCCGTTTCTGGCGCCTTCTGCACCACAAACCTCCCGACCACCTGTTGCACTTGGCTAGGCTGGGACAGTTCTTTCTTTGCAGCGGGATCCCAATTGAGACTGGGAAGCGGCCCATGCTCTCCTGCATTGCCCCCCCCCCTTCTCTCCATTCTCGACATCTCCCCCTCCTCTGTTATACGGAGGTGGCCTGTCTGTCAATAATCTGTTTATCAGGCTGTCCTCTGTCTCGCTCTCGTCATCCTCTTCTAGGGGGCTTTTGTTCCCGGGCATCTCTAACACTGGATATAATTTATTTACTTCCATGTTATGCACCCTCCATCTTTTAGCATCCTCATCCCACTTGGCATCCTGTACTGCCCTTACCGAACGTTTCACTCTTTCTTGCCGTCTGTTCATGTTTTTCTCATGCGCTGCCCTAATCCATGCATTAAGGGCTTCAAACTGAGTTGGTCTAGGCAAGGGTCTCGTAGAGGTCATAATTGCTTTTAATCTGTGTAGCACCTCTAATCTGAACGTCCCGTACTTCGGGAACGTGAGTTCCTCATTTCCATCTGTACTCCACTCTGAGATCCACAGAATCGTGTGCAGCCCAACATTTGTCCCCATGTAACGAGCTGGCGTACCCTCCGGCGGGGCTTCTTCCCCTTCATACGATCCCCTGCGTTCTCTTTTAAACAGCGCTCTTAACCATTTAAAACACTTCATAATTATGCGCAAGATTTCCAGCTTGAATACTTTGTTTACTTCCTGATGACAATCCACCAATCCTAGCGCGGCTTTGCTAGCTGACCTATCGCAGCGCGGTCTTTCACCGGCCGGCCAATCCCAGCGCGGCACTTTCTGACGTCACTAGTCTCCGCTTCGCAGCAGCACCCCTCCTTTCTCAGCTCTCCTCGCGATCATGCATGCGTCCCATTCATACACCGAAAAATGACTACTTCCGACCAAGCGGTCACTTCCCTCGACTGTACGTCCACAGTCTATTTGTAATTGTCAACACAACTGACGAGATGTCTATCGTCTCTCTGATAGGTTCTCTACACACCCAGTAACTTCCGGCCAGCGTCCGTTACTCACGCACTCACTCTTACGTTCCCCCTATCTGGTCCTTCGGGTGATCACTGGTACCTCATGACCCCCTTTACACTGGTTAACAATTACTCTGAGTGTCCGATACACCCGAACCACTTAAGCTCTCCTTGAGCTTAAGATTTCCACCGGTTGCGCGCGCTCACAACCTGTTCCACAGTCACTCTACAGGCATTCGACTCCGCCAGACATTACAACATAAATGCAATACAAAACACCGCAATCTTAACACGCATGACCCTTTATACTCACTCTCGACCGATACTGCTGCTTTTCTGTCTCACGTCATCCGGTCCTTCTTCGGCGGGCGGTTCTTCCGATCATCGATCTCTAGGGGCCTTGGGGTAATCTAACCTGGCCTAGATCACCTTCCTCAAGAAGGCAACCATCCTCTATAGCTACCAACTGGAAGGGCGAGATTTTGATCAATACCTTATCACTATCGATCTAAAACCCCGGTCTGGTCGACTGAACCTTTATTGCCTGTCATTGAGGGAAGAAAGTGCATCTCTTACCAGGTTAGTTCATCCAATAAAGGACTCTGCTTCAAAGGATCACAAACAACTTCTAGCTTTCAAAGGTTTATTATAAAGTCAGGATAAGTTGCAGGTACAAGCATCTCAAAATGAGATTCACCAGATACACGGGCCCAACTACATACATGTGCTCTCTGAAAGCCCTCAGACGAACAACGGAAACTACCAATACCAGTTCTAAAAACAATAGTGCTATTAGCATAGACACATATTGAAATCTATCAGTCATTTACAGCCGGAGAGAAAATACAGGTTAGGCTGACCCTACCCTGCTCTAGATGGTATCCCTACTTAACCAGGTCTCAACCTATCAAAAGGTGTCAGCAGTGAATGACTCCCAAGGGAAGCCACCCACTCTCAAACTCTTGGTGAAAACCTATAGTTCTCCAATCATGACCCCTCTCTGCCTACCCATCCGCTCTCTAAAGGGTCCTCAGGCTTCTGCTCTAACTCCACCCAGGGGTGCTGTCCCTAATACAAAAATCCAACAACATTTAGGACGCCCCTCGTGAGACGCCCCTCACGTGGTGTAGCTTCTGGCTTTTTCCATGATGAGGCCTTGTGGTTAGAGTCGACCTTGCTTCTCAGACTCTTCTCCGGCCCGCTGATACCCCTTAAACATTCCGGAACCCTCCTCCATGTCTGGTCCGTTTCTAGAACAAACTCCTATTCATTTTATTAATAATTGAATACCCCCTTTCTTCTTCCAGACAGACATTCTGCAGCCAAATCCCAAATCTCATGGTTTTCTAACCGCGTTGCAACATTCCCCGGCCCAGACTAATATGTGTAAATCAACGTTAAAGCTTTCCAGCTCTACAACATTTTTATAGTATTCAACTTCTTCTTTAATTATTAGCATGTTAATACTCTTATTCTACTGATTCGGTAAACACATCTATAAATCAAGGCCTACTCATTATTACTAAACATTAGTGCAATCCATATTGTGAAATTTAATCACCTTCCCCCTCCCTCCTAGCTCTGGCCCTGAGGCCTACCACGTTCAACGTTTCCGTATGCCATCTTACATTTTAGCAGCTACACAACATGGATTCAGGAACAATCACGTCTAATAAAATCATATTACTTCACACATTTCTGTATTAGTTCCACTTCTACTTAAATCTCTATATTAACTACACATTTCAGAATATAACTATGGATACTATCAGCACTCATGGCATTTCTCTTCATGACTTGTGCTTACCACGTGTAAGTGTGATGTATTTCTACATTTTGGTCAGTTTGCGCTCTCTCAAGGGCATAAGGTTAATTTGTTCCTTTTTACTTCCACTATTCCTTGGGTGGGCGCAGTGCTTAATTTGTGAAAGATTAAGTCCCAGTGCTCAAATACGGCATTTGAGGTGCCCTGGAATTTTGCATGTTATGTGTACTGGGTGGAATCATGACTTTACACAGCACAGTGGAGGAGGGGGAATAAGGTGTCTCACATCTCCTCAGGCAGGGTGAACTGGGCCTTGTGCAAACTGCCCAGCGTAGGGAGTAGTGTCACGAACCAGACGGGCAGCTGACCAGCGTGGGGTCTGGTGCTAGGCCGGAGGGGCTGGGAGGGAAAGGGGAACATCTGGGACGCATGAGGGGGCCAGGCGCTAGACCTTACTAAGCCAGGCTTTTTTCTGTACCAGCAGGCAGTCGAGGCGCAGGTACCAGTACAGGTATGGCAGGAATCTCCCACCTGCTCCTCGTCACTGCCGGCCGACAGAGAGCCAGTACTGAGGCACAGGCAGCAGCTGGCACCGGAGAGAATGATGGACCCGCTGGAGTGCCAGTACTGGGGCACAGGCAGCCCGTGTCACCGGGCTGATTATGAGCTCGCCGGAGTGTGGAGAGAAAATGTATACCCCGCCCCTGTGAATTAAGTGCTGGTGCTGAGCACCGTAAACCACCGGCACACATTTAGCACTGGGTGGGCAGTATTTTAGTGGCCACTGTGTAGCCCACTTCCAGGTTTGGCAAGGACAAAAAAGGGCGATATGAGAGTAGCTTGGACTAATAAATAAATGGCCACCCCACTAATAGCCTGCACTTTCTAGCAAAGGTGGAAAACAGGAAGAGGAGAGATGAGACAGTAGGGGCTCTCTGCACAGGCATTAGGGAGGGGAAAACATGAGAAGTAATGAGACTAAAGCACCAAGTGAGAGAAGTGAAAGATATCCTTAGAGTCAGGGCTTTAAGTGGGCCGGGTCTCACCGGTCCTGAGCACCAGCAGTTTTTTAAAGGAGGCCTCGAAACAGGTCTCAATCAGGTTCTGTTTTGTGCCCTGGCACAGGCAGCCCGTTTTTTGCAGACTGCAGTTACAGCAGGCACATCGATGTGCGCTGCACACCCTGCTCACCTCTCCACTAGAGGAGAAGCTACGGCATTAGGTCACGCCAGGTGAGCATTGTTCAGGAAGGGAAATCCTTTAAAGAGTAATTTTATCTCTGGATTTCCCTTCTCTTTTTGAAACTCGGGAGCAGCAACATTTTCGTGGTGTCACTAGAACTTTAAGTGAAAACGTTTTCAATATTATATGCACACCATTGTTTTTTGGGTTTTTTTTGCATATTTTATTTAGCGCAAACTCGACCCGAAGGTATTGGAGCACTTTACATGAGCGCCGTATTTATTTTACATTACACATTCAGGCACGGGGAGATTAAGTGATTTGCCCAGAATCACAGGATGTAGACGCAACCTTGAGGCTCGAACCCTGGTTTTCAGCACCAGCGTCGGGCGTTTATGCCGACAGACCACATAGTTGCTGAATTCTTCTGCCGAGCACACGTTAAAGTTATGAAACGTTTTCCCTGTTATTAGCGAGCATGTACAGAAATTTCAAAACAGAATATACACAATTTCTTTTGGTTGTCTCTTTTCATGCTTTATTCTGTTGATTTCAGCCACAGCCAACACTTGTTTCGTCACTATTGGGGCGTGATCCCGCGACTTCATCAAGGCTGTACAGACATAAACATACAGAATTCTACTGTATTTAATAATGCCACATCATTAAATGTCAACATTGCTAATCTTACACAAATGTTAGCAAATCATAGTCAACACAAAGTGAAGTCCAGCATTCTCAAGTTCTTTGAAAAATGTGTACAGGTGCCGCAGAGTAAAAAAACATATCAAAAATAACGTATACGATGGAGAGAGCGAAGAACCATTTAAAATAACCAAACGCCACTGAACGTGCCACCTTATTGCCCAAACATATTGATGAAAAAGAGCCATGAGATAAAAGAACGTGAGCACATCCAACGGTGCAAGTAAGACTGCCTGGGCTTGTGTAGCCAGTTCATTAAATCAAATTTCAGGTCAGTACGTCACACACGTGGTGTTCACCAATCCCACTATTTCCCCGTGCTGCAATCGTGTTACGAATTACTAAATAAATACCTATACTTTCCAAGTGTTTGAATCTGTAATCAAAATAAAGCAGAGCACGAGTGAGTCAATATCTTGCTATTCAGCTCTAATGGCCTTCTGAGGACAACTCATGTTAACACGCCAATTAAACTTCACGAAAATTGACCTACTGTCAATGTGGTGATAATTCAAACCCACAAAGGGGTTCTAAGGGATATCGTGATCGTCCAGATATACGGTTCCTTTCAATATCCAATCCGAGTTTTCACAGTAAAGTTATCGTCGTCTGAAACCCAATATAAAACATCAGGTCCAAGTTCTATATATCAGTAATATGCACAAATCGTAAGCACAAGTCAGGTATCCCCTTTTTCTTAAAGTAAATAATCCTGAAATGGAAAATCTATCATTATAGTTTTAACTATTTGAGGTTCTTATAGTTTCCTTAAGCGGTACCAAGAAACGTATTAATCAAACCTTTAGTGTCAATATTAATTTGACACGTTCTTTAAAGTACGACTCCAACTGTTTCATAGACAACAATTCCTTTACTTCACTAAATTTATTAAAAAATAGTCGAAACGAAAGGATCCTCAATCCAGTTTGAAGATGCACACATGTAATGCTCAATAAAGTAATTAAAAATTTGCAATCATTCGTGACAAGAATTTTCAATTCTATTAAGGACACGGAGGCGAGGATTATGCTTTCTCGATTTCTTTACTGCCAACAGCAGCCAATAGGAACATAGTAAAGAAAAAAGCAGACTACAAATCCCATGAGCTCTTAGGCAACCATACAGACTACATACTATATAAGCAACCATAGAGGACAACACTTCCTCTTTCTTTGCTGCTTCGCAGCCAGTTAAGTCCTTTTCTACATTACTTGTTACTACTTGCATGTTTTTTGACTATTGCATTGTTGTTTTGATAACGTTCTTATGCTCCGCTTTTTAGCTGCATGCCTTACTTGTTGCCGCTTTGCCGTGTGCTTGTAGCGCTGCCTCTGGCGTTTTCGGGTTGAAAAGACCTTGGTTTTCTTGTTTCCCTGAGAGCGCGTGTCGCCTCTCTTGACATACGGGTGCTTCGTGCCCGTGTTTCTTTATTTGTGGAGCGGGACCGGGGCTCGGAGACTCGCGCGCGTGTGTCGCGCGTTGCTCCTCTTCCGGGGTTTCAGGCGAGCCACCGCGCATGCGCGCTGGCATTGTTGACGCTCCGTGTGTGACAGGGAGCCCGGACACGCTGAGAGGCGGCGTTGGTTGTTGTGCCTCAGCCCACTGCCTGCTGGAGAGCCCCTCCAGACGCCCTCTGCCTCATGAAAGAGTTTTGGGCTGGATAATTTATAGAGGCGTTGCCTAGGGTGACCTTTTATGCAAGCCTGTCCCTCCACTCTCAAATTTGTTGTTTTCTTTGGTCGAGTTTTTTGCTCTGCCTCTTTGGCTTGCGTGGGGCTGTCACCCCCCCTGACAGGGTCGCATGGTTTTCACTTAGACCTTTGCTTATTATTTCAGTGGGCATATATATATATATATATATATATATATATATATATATATATATATATATATATATATATATATATATTTGTATATATATTTTTCCTAAAGTGGTGTGCAAGGTCCTTTCTTACGCCATGGCTGATTATGTCGACACTGAGGAGTATTATTACGATGAGGAGCCTGAAGAGTCGTTTGAATACGATTTGGTTGATGCCCTTGACCAGGGGGTTCAGCATTCAGTCAATACCGCGCTAGTCCGCGCTATTGGACCATTGAAGCGCCATTTGACCGACTATGCCATAGAACTTGAAATCAAGGTCCTTGCACCTAGTCTTTATTCTGTGTAAACCACTCTATATCTATTCAAAGGTTATCACCAAACTGTCCCAATCGTTTCTTCGCTTTTTACAGCCGCAGAGTACAGCAACCACATCCGGAGTATACTGCATCCACCGTGTACGGTAGGCAAGCTGCTCCCGACTATCGGAGCCAGTACCATTTAAAAAGCCCTCTCACCAAACACTGCTTCCTCATTGTGACTGCTTCCGGTTTCGAAGTAGTAAATATAAACGATGGGCTATCGTGGAATTAATAAAACGGCTGACATTTTGGAACAAGTCTCGAGGTTTCCAATAAGCTTCCTAAATGTATACTAGTCTTCAAAAATCGTAAATAATCGGAATAGTATCAGAAAAGAGTTCTACAATAATAGGTGAAATAATGAATACACTAAAATTAATTCATTGTAGTAACCGAGTATTGATCACTAATGTCCGAGTATACATAGTATTTGTCACTCTGTATGTCTAAGAGCGATGTCAGTTCTCATCACCTCCTAATAGTGCGGATTATGTAGTGATCGTGATGACTTAAGGTGCTAGTGTATCGCTCCTTTATGACGTGACATATGTGGAGCAGTGTTCAGATTTTGAGCATGTGATTGTGGTATGGTGTGTTTAGACATCAACTACTGTCTCTCCATCAATTAGTTTAAATAGGAAGTTAAACCAAATACAGTGCATTTGTAAATCATTCTAATGATATCCACTCAGCATGTATATTCAGTGGAAATCATATGGAAGTAAAAGTCGCTTGACTGCAGAAATACATAATACTCAATTCGCCAATTCAATAACAGAATGCACAACTTGAGTGGTCATAGACTATAAGAATCTTATTACATTTAACAGTCTATGTCCATTGTATATTAATACATTCAGGCACACATACCTCGTTCTATAATGCAGATTACTTATCTCCCAAAAAGTAATGTAACTCCTGGTCAATGTTAAGACCGCACTCACACATTTTTAGTATCCATAAAGCTTCCTTCCTGCATAGCATTAATTCCCTATTTCCCCATCTAGGGTGTCAGGGTGTATAATCAATGCCATAGAACTCAAAACGTCTGTTTGTTGTCTGTAGCGGGCATATTGACATGTGCGCTGCTAGGGGATATCTCATATCACCCTGCTTTACCGCCCGTATATGTTCACTAATCCTTTCTCTTAAAGGTTTAATAGTGCTGCCTATGTATATTTTTTTACATTTACATTCTATCGCTTAGACACCATATTTAGTCAAGCAGTTAATATTAATCCTAATCTCGTATCTCTTTCCATTGGGACCATTGAAATGTGTCTTCGTAGGCGTTGCCCATTTGCATGCCAAGCATTGGTTACAACTATGAAATCCTTTACTGTGTTGTGTTAGCCAATTCTCATTGCGTGGAGATGTAGGATAACTGGGGCTCAGCATGTTCCTTAAGGTAAGGCCTCTTCTGTATGTGATAGCTGGTTTCTTTGTGACGTACTTATCTAAAAGTTTATCTGCGCGTAATAGGTGCCAATGTTTTCCCATACTTCGCCTCAAAACTTCTGACCAATTAGTGTATCCAGTAATCAACCGGATTGTGTTAGCCTCCTTAGTAGTTTTCTTCTGGTCCCTCAACGTGTCCTCACGTTTTATCTTGTTTATTCTAGATTCTGCCTTTTCAGAGTAATTCCATCATAGACTCTTTTGCGGATTCTATTAAAAGTCCCTTTTTTCAGTTCCTCAAAATCTGTGTCTACGCTGCAATTGCGTCCCACTCTCATTAGTTCACCATATGGGATTGCATGTATTTGGTGAGGTGGATGCGCACTAGATGCATGCAATAGTGAGTTACACGCGTTTTATTTTTCCCGAAAAATCCTACTCTCAATTTTTCCTTCTTTTACAAAGAATTCAACATCCAAGAAGGAAATTGTGGATTTATTTAATTCAGAAGTGAAGTGAATGTTGCAGTCATTGTCGTTCATGTAGTCTATGAAGCCTGCCAATTTGGTCTGTGTGCCTGTCCATATCATTAGGCAGTCGTCTATGTACCGTCCCCAATAAAAAATAGTCATTTCACTGTTTGCCTTCTGGACCCCAGATTCTCCTTTCCTCCAGCCATCCCATAAAGAGATTAGCATACGAGGGAGAGAACCTGGAGCCCATAGCAACTCCTTGTTCTTGTCTGAACCACTTATCTTGGAACAAAAATATATTGTAATCCAAGATAAGTTCCACCATTTCAATAAGCATTTCGGTATGGTCCATGTACTTGCTGCCCTTTTTTTTAACATCTTTCTTATTGCCAATAAACCAGATTCCCTCTTAATGCTGGTATGCAGCGCCATAACGTCAAGGGTAACCATGTACATACTGTCATCCCAGTTAAAGTCAGACAGAATACCTAATATATGTTTGGTATCTCTGATAAACAAAGGTAAATTCCTCACTAAGGGATTCAGAAAGACCTCCACATACTCAGAGATTCTTTCCGTTGGTCCCCCAATGCCCGAGATAATCGGTCTCCCAGGTGGAAAAGGTAGTGCCTTGTGCACCTTTGGCATTGTGTAAATGCATGGATATCTAGGTTTGTTTGGTTTCAGATACGTCAGTTCGTCGTCGTCTATCAGCCCCAAACCATGCCATCTCCTAAGTTGGGTAATGATATACTCAGTGAGTACCCACATAGGGTTAGTATTAAGGGGTTCGTAACATTCCAGGTCACTAAGTTGCATCAAGATTTCATTGTTGTAATCTACACTTTTCATCAGGACCATGTTACCCCCTTTGTCCGCCTCTTATTGTGATTTCTTTGTTCTCACACAATTCTCTTAGTGCTTGTCTTTCTCCAAATGTCAGGTTATCGTTTCTATGTATTAGCATGTTATTCTTATCCTCGTGTTTATCCAGATCAGCTAATACCAGTTTGTGAAATAACTCTGTTATTCCCCGATATAAGTCCGGAGGTCCATTTTGATTTCTCTCTCATGTTAGTAGATATGCTGTACTTATTGGTTATATCCAGATCCCTCATAATCATTTCGGACATAATCAATTCATCCTCACATTCACTCAGAGACATCAACAAACGTGTGTCCAAAATGTTTTGAAAACTTATTTAATCAGATAATATAATATCATACCCAAATTCGTATGCAATTCTTTATTTGCAGTGTTTATAGATTCAAAATGTTTCTTCAATTTTAAGCGTTGCACGAATTTAAACAGATCAATTTTCAAATTACAAACATCTTCAACTGAATTAGGGTAGAAACTCATTCCTTTTGTAAGCACTGTACTCGCATCGTTGGATAAACAAACACCAGTCAAATTCACAATATTTACACCAGTTATTTCTTTTGGGTCCATGATCTGGTCCTGAGACCTGGTCTCTCTTCCCCTTGAGCCACCTCTTTTTCCCCTCCTTGTTTTCCTGCCTGGGCGGGGCGTTTGAAATCCTGGTTCCCCCTCTTTATTCTCTAATAAACAACTATTGTTCCTATTGGAAGCGTTATTGTTATCAGATTCACTGTCACCGGTATGGGCAGTGTCAAGAGAAGTAGAGCTAGAGCTCATGGACTTAGTCTCAGTGGTACCAGGTTGGTTCACCTTTGGAACCATGTGGTCATACTTTCGAGCGAAAGTAAAAATTCTCCCGTTAGTGTAAAATTTAATGTAAATGTAAATTGACACTTGTATAGCGCACTACTCACCCGCAAGGGTCTCAAGGCGCTTGTACGAATACCACTGTGGAACCTGTCCTGGCTTTCCCTGTGAGGCGTCCACTCCTGGGCACCCCCAGGGTGGAGGCCAGGCATCCTTAGCGTTGTGGGGGCCGTTGTGGAGATTAAGCAAGCTATTGCACAGAGTTGCAGAGTGGGACTCTATGATTAGAATAGGCCCCGAGGCGAGAATTATCAGATGTGTTGAATTTTGAGCCCAAGACCCGCCGAGGCGGGGAATTGAACCCTGGTCCTGGGCTAGACCTCTGCATCAGGGCCTGCCGCTCTAACCATTGAGCCACACTTCTCCAGAGTGTAATCTCGTTCATCCCTCCTTAATTTTCTGGCTTTGCAAATTTTGATATCCGCAATGTGATTCAAAATAATGTCATTTAGGGTGGCATAATTTTTAGCTGAGACATCTGGTAAATTGAGATCACTAATCTCAGTTTCTAGTGTTTCAATATCCTTCTGCAACTGCGCGACCTTTCTTTCGCAATTCTCTATGAGAATCCCCATTAACCTGTTAGAGTTTTTAGTCAACTCTTTCTCCCAATCAGCAAGTAGGTCCTCTTCCAGGTCCTCATAAGTGGGGATAATCTGTGACCTTAATCCTCTAGGGATTCTTTCAACCCTTATGTATTGCTTTAATGTAGCAGCATCCCACCATCGAGATTGTTCATTCTTTCTCAGTTGCTGCCTATTTATATTATGCAACTAACAACCGCTGACAAAGCCAATATGTCCTGACTTGTTGTAGGTATGATGTTACTTGTTGTATCATATATCTGGATGCAATGACAGAAACAGCAAAACACATGACAGGTGGCACACTATGCTAAGCACAGACTTTTAGCTTTCGTGTTTTTAAGCCATGTTCTCAATTACATTAGCCACACCCCTTTGAGAGACCCCCCAGTTTTCTCATCCCACTTAAAGCCCTGTTTAGAGTGCTGGGTGACGAAGGAACATCTTTTTGTAAAACAGAAAATTGTGTACTTTATACTTTATATAGCACAATATTTTATAGATTTTTCCCACAGCAAAATGCTATTTCTTATTTTCCTCACCTGCATTTTCATCCTGCTGCCCTTATGGTTCCGTCTTCAAGCTGGTAGCAGCCACGCGGCGGGGTCAGACAGCAATCAGTGCAAACTGCAGGCAGCTTTGGTTGGAGGTGAGAAAGAATTCCCAGAGCCTCAGGGGTGCAACAATTAAAAAAGGCAGAGGGCGGGTGGTCTCTGTGAGGTCACCTTTATGCTGTGACTTTTGGATTGTGCACAGATAATCGGAGAGGCAGGTCACAGCCAGGTCACATGCAGGGCCATTAGGTCACGCTTTCGCGCTCTAATGGTCTTCCAAATGCCATTTTAGAAGGGAGAGGGGAAATTCTTTTGTCCCCTCATCCCTCCCACCCTTGTCCCCTGTGTCCCCCCTGACTCCAAAATCTGGGGGGGATATGTCCCCCGCGTCCCGCACAGTTCCTACACCCATGAGAGCAGGCCAGAAACAGATAGAGAGGGAGCACCTGTGTATATAGCAGATACCCCAAGAAGAGGAGGAGGAGTGGGTGGGTTTGAGGGAGGGAAACTTTGAAAAGGCAGTGGAAAGAAACTGTGCTGGAAGCCCTTACCTCCGCATGACGGCTGGGAGCCGTCGTGTGCCACAGTGCTCATGGGCGCAGGAGGGCTCCCGGCCGACCTGGCACATGGTACCGGAAATCCCTCTTTTTCTCCCCGAAAGCCTCGGGAGCTGGGAAAGAGCTTCCCAAGCTCCCCCCCCCCCCCCCCCCCCCCCGGTTCCTGTAAAATGACGAGCAGCGCGCAAGTTGCGCTGTTGTTATTTCATAGAAACTTTCGATGTGCTCAGGGGGCTACCTCAGCCCCCTGAGCATGTAGAAAGACGGGAGGGTGATCCCAAGAAGGGATCGACCCACTAGACACAGGGGAGTTGGCCCTTGGGCAAGAGCCTTTTCTCCCCCCAAAGAAGTTGGCTAAATTCAGTCTTTCAGGGGGCAGTAGCTCCCAATCTGCTCCCCCGGGGGGGGCAGAAAGCCCAGTAGGTGCCAGGGATTTCTTTTGCCAATTTGAATTAGGGTGGGGCCTGCCCAAAACGGGCATGCCAATGCCCCCTGCCCGCAAAAAATGACAGCCTTTCTGCCTCCCTCGGGGGACAGATGGGGGCTGTAGCCCCCAATCTGCCACGTGGGAGGCCAAAAATTCCACAAGACACCAAGGATTGTTTTTGGGCAATTTGAATTAGGGTGGGGGCTGCCCAAAATAGGCATGCCAATCCCCCCGCAAAAATGACAGTCTTTATGGCCCTCTGGGGAGCAGAATGCCCACTAGAAACCAGGGATTTTATTGGGAAAGTACAATTAGAGGTGGGGGCTGCCCAAAATGGGCATGCCAATGCCCCCACCCTGCAAAAATTACAGCCTTTCTGGCCCCCCTAGGTGGGCAAAAAGCCCACTAGAAACCATGGATTTTTTTGGGCAAGTACAATTAGGGTGGGGGCTGCCCAAAATGGGGCTGCCCAAAATGGGCATGCCAATGCCCCCACCCCCGCAAAAAATGACAACCTTTCTGCCTCCCCTAGGGGACAGATGTGGGCTGTAGCCCCCAATCTTCCCCCTGGGAGGGCAAAAATTCCACAAGACTCCAGGGTTTTTTTTGGGGGCAATTTGAATTAGGGTGGGGCTGCCCAAAATGGGCATGCCAATCCTCCCGCAAAAATAACAGTCTTTCCCTCCACTCTGGGGGGCAGAAAGCCCACTAGAAGCCAGGATTTCTTTGGGAAAATACAATTAGGTGTGGGGGCTGCTCAAAAGGGCATGGCAATGCCCCCACCCCCTGCAAAAAAAGCACATTTTCCTCATATTTTTGAGTGGAATCACTGTGCCGGTACAAATGTCGTATCCCACAATGTTCTCCTTAGTCTCCCGAGAATTTTTTTTTTCAGCTAAATTTGAGGGGATTCTGGGAAGGAAAACTCTGGGGGATGCATGCTAGCCATACCTCACTGGACTCCCCTGGGTGTCTGGTTCTCAGAAATGTGTGGGTTTGGTAGTTTCCCAAAGTGGCCGCCGAGCCCGGGGCCAAAAACCCAGGTGACCCCCTTGCAAAACCAGGTTGTTTTGTTAAAGGTAATTTTGATGTCTCCTCAATGTTTTGGCCCCTTGCCTGTCGCGGGTACTTGACCCACCCATGCGAGTTAGGTATAATTTTTTTGGTAGACCTGGGGGAACGCTGGGTGGACCGAAATTTGTGGATACACAGAGATTCCAGAACTTTCCCACACAGAACTTTGAGAAAAAGGTGACTTTTTCAGCAAAATGTGAGGTTTGCAGGGGATTCTGGGTAGGAAAACATAGGGGGGTCCACGCAAGCCATACCTCACTGGACTCCCTCGGGTGTCTAGTTTTCAGAAATATGTACGTTCGGTAGGTTTCCTAAGATGGCCGCAGAGGCCGGGGCCAAACACCCTGGTGACCCCCCTTGGAAAATCAGGTGATTTGTGATAGGTCATTTTGAAGTCTCCTCAATAACTTGTGGATCTACACAGATTCCAAAACGTTCCACCACAGAAATGTGGGGGTAATGTGTTATTTTTTTTTACAGATTTTGAGGTTTGGGAGGAATTCTGGGTAACAGAACCTGGTGAGAGCCAGACAAGTCACCCCATGCTGGATTCCCCTGGGTGCCTAGTTTTAAACAATTTATAGGTTTGCTAGGTTTCCCTAGGTGCTGGTAGAGCTAGGGTTCAAAATCCGCAGCTAGGCTCTTTGCAAAAAAAGGGTCAATTTTCACTGTGAAAATGTGGTGTGTCCACGTTGCGTTTTGGGCCGTTTCCTGTCGCTGGCACCAGGTCTACCCACACAAGTGCGGTACCATTTTTCTCTGAAGACTTTGAGGAATGCAGGTGGGTGAAATTGTGTGGGTCTACGCAGATTCCAGAACTTTCAGCAACAGAAATGTAAGGAAAATATATTTTTGGGACATATTTAAGGTTTGCAAGGGATTCTGGGTAACAAACCTGGTGAGAACCAGACAAGTCACCCTATCCTGGATTTCCGTGGGTGTCTAGTTTTAAAAAATTTACAGGTTTGCTAGGTTTCCCTAGGTTCCAGCAGAACTAGGGTTCAAAATCGACAGTTTGGCATTTTGCAAAAAAAAGGTCAGTTTTCACTGGGAAAATGTGGTGTTTCCATGTTGCGCTTTGGGCAGTTTCCTGTTGCTGGCACTATGCCTACCCACACAAGTGAGGTATCATTGTTCTCGGAAGGCGGGGCAGGTGGAATTTTGTGGATCCACGCAGATTCCAGAACTTTCCACCACAGTAATGTGAGGAAAATGTGTTTTTTTCAACAACTTTTGATGTCTGTAAGGGATTCTGATTAACAGAACCCGGTGAAAGCAAGACAAATCACCCCATGCTGGATTTCCCTGTGTGTCTAATTTTAAAAAATGTACAGGTTTGCTAGGTTTCCCTAGGTGCCGGCAGAGCTAGGGTTCAAAATCAACAGTTTGGCATTTTGCAAAAAAAGGGTCAGTTTTCACTGGGAAAATGTGGTATGTCCACGTTGCTTTTTGGGCCATTTTCTGTTGCGGGCACAAGGCCTACCGTCACAATTGAGGTACCATTGTTCTCGGAAGACTTTGAGAAATGCGGGGTGGGTGGAACTTTGTGGACCCACACAGATTTCATAACATTCCACAGCAGAAATGTGAGGAAAATTAGTTTTTTTATTTTACAAATGATGAGGTTTGCAAGGGATTCTGGGTAACAGAAACTGGTGAGAACCAGACAAGTCACCACATCCTGGATTCCCCTGGGTTCCTAGCTTTCAGAAATGTATAGGTTTGCTTGCTTTCCCTAGGTGCAGGCAGAGCTAGGATTCAAAATCTACATCTAGGCACTTTGCAAAAAAAGGGTTTGTTTTTACTGTGAAAATGTGGTGTGTCCATTGTGCATTTTGGGCTGTTTTTCCTGTTGCGTGCACTAGGACTACCCACATAAGTGAGGTACTACTTTTCTCAAAAGACTTTGGGGAATGCTGGGTGCGTGGAATATTATGGATCCAAGCAGATTCCAGAACTTTCCAACACAAAAATGTGAGGAAAATGTGTGTTTTTTTCAAGTTTTGAGGTTTGCAAAGGATTCTGGGTAACATAACCTGGTGAGAGTCAGACAAGTCACCCCATCCAAGATTCCCCTAGCTGCCTAGTTTTAAAAAATGTATAGGTTTACTAGTGTTCCCAAGCGACTGGCAGAGCTAGGGTTCAAAACCTACAGCTATGCACTTTGCCAAAAAAAGGTCAGTTTTTACGGTAAAAATGTGATGTGTCCACGTTGCGTTTTGGGCCGTTTCCTGCCCCGGGCCCTAACCCTACCCACACAAGTGAGGTACCATTTTTCTCGGAAAACTATGGGGAATGCGGGCTGGGTGGAATGTTGAGGATCCACACAGATTCCAGAACATCCACCATAGAAATGTGAAAAAAATGTGTATTTTTTTTACAAAGTTTGAGGTTTGCAAGGGATTCTGGGTAACAGAATCTGGTGAGAGCCAGACAAGTCACCCCATTCTGGAGTCCTATGGGTGTCTATAAATAGCAAAAAATAGGCTATGTCCCAGTAAATGCCAAAACTGTGTAAATAATTTTGTTTTTCTGACAAAAGTCTATCAATTCCTGAAAGCTGAGAAAATTGTGATTTCAGCCCCACAAACCCTTTGTTGATACCATTTGCAGGGGGGGAAAAACAGACGCTTTCATTTGCAGCACTTTTTTCCCATTTTTCAAAAAAGAAACAGACCTAGTTGTATTTTGGCTAATTTCTGGGTCCCCTCCAGGGAAATCCACAAACCCTGGTTACCTTTGAAATCCCCATGATGTTGGCAGAAAAGGACGCAATTTTGGCATGGATACCCTATGTGGTCAAAAGGTTACAGGAGCCTAAGCGTGATCTATCCCAAATAGCCAAAAAAGACTTAGCACAGGGAGGAAGGCCTAGCAGCGAAGGGATTAAGTGGACTACATGAGAGAGGCAGGAAGAGCGAGAGAAAGAGTGGGGTAGGAGATGGTATGAGAGAGAGAGGGGCGAGTGGGAGGGGCACCTATAGGGGAGGGGAGGGGGAGACGTGAACTAGTATATAGTTCTAGGAGGTATAGAAAGGTAGCATGTGTGAGAAGGTAGTATAGAGAGTAGATGGGCAGTGTGAGGGAGGGATGAGAGGGGGTAGTGGGATTGAGAGATGAGAGGGGTAATGGGAGTGTGTTGGAGAGAGATGGCATGGTTGGTGGAAGTGTACCAGAGATTGGTTGTATTTGAATTTTCCTGATAACAGAGTGCTGCTCAATGCAGGACTTGGAGGTGAAGGAAAGATCAGGCCCTATAATTAATGTATATGTGTGCTCTTAGAAGGATTAACACAATCCTGGTGATATTGCACCAATGATGATTTTTTGCAACTAGATGTAATTTTGCACCTAGATCAGATTTTTCACATAAATGTGATTTGGGTTTCTAAATGTTTTTCACACTAATGATATTGTTGAACTAAAGAGAATTTTGTAAATTAAGGTTGCCTCAACATAACGTGGTGTCATACCAATGCACAACTTTTTAACATAGTTCAGAATCTTAGTCAAGTCAAACAAACTTTATTTTGACAATTGCTGCCATAAAAGCACAAATAATATAACATTTATAAGTTCGACATCATAAAATGGCACAGTGATAAAAAAAAGATATAAATACAATTTGACATTTGAACCTCGGATGATAAAGAAGGTGGCAGTATGTAGAGGGTCCTGCCCCCTCATATAAGTGTCACGTGAGGGCCATTAAACATGGAGAGGTATCTCTATTAAGGGCCCCATTATCAACATATTAAACAATACCATCATCATATGGCACAAACTCTTTAAAAATATAAATTAGACAAAGAAAGTGTTAAAAAAAGTTAAAACCTTAATAAATACCATTTAAAGTCACAAAAATGGATCTTGAATAAGACAAGACCACCTTAATTCTCAACTCTATCTTTTCAATAAACATCTGCGTTTGCACCACATTGCAAATAAAAATTTGGAGATTACAACAACAAAAACCGGATGAGTGTCATATTTTAATATCCTATTGACCTCGCTATAGTTTCTTATACTCAGGTTTCTCCAAAGTTGAAGGACCCATTTAGATCTACCCAAACTATATGTGGGGCAGAAAAACATCACATGAATCTCGGTTTCTTCCGTTACAGTACACCCGGGACAAGTTTGTTTAATAGCACCCGCCCAATTATTAGTAAATGCATAGAGCGGGAGCGTCCCGTGCCTAAATTGTAGGAACAGTTTCTTAGCTGTAAGGGATTGGATAAGATCCAAAACTGGCTCCAAACTATAGTGCTGCTTTACATCCTGAAACCTGGAAGTCAGACTGGATGAGTCTACTGTCTGAATAGAACTTGCCAGTCTATGTTCTTTCAAAACAGATGTTAATGATTTTTTTGATGTAATAAGACATGTCTCCTCTGGTGCGAGCCACAGGTCATTCCTCCCTATAGTACGAAATGCATCCCTAATAAAGGACAACCAAGGTATGTTCCCCGCCCCAGAATAGACATATCTGATTTTAGTTCCTCTCTATAGTTTTCTAGCTCTGGAGTGCTCCATAGCCGTCGCCAGTAGAAAAGTAGGTGGAAAGCAGTCAGATCTGCAATAGGGACAATACCCAGGTCCATCCTCAAAGGGATTAAGGAGGTGCTTTTTGGGAGGCCCAGGAGTTGCCTTAAAAAGTTTTTTTCGGTCCTGTCAGAGTGTTGATTGAACAGTGGGCCAAAAGTTCAGCACCATACATAGAGGCCGCCCTTGCTTGGACCGTATAGATTTCTGCAGGGGGACCAACAACCATTATGGCACAGCTCCTATGAACTTTTAAAATCCCCCCAGTAGCCTGGATTAATTTTAAATTTGCCTTAGTGATTTGCGGCCCCCTTTCCATTTTATCATTTAGGGTGAGGCCGAGATAATCAAAAATATGCCCCCTCTCTAAGGCCCTGAGATCCATTTTAGAGTGTGGGCAGTTGATAGAATCAGCATGGAAGACCATATACTTTGTCTTCTTTATATTTACGTCCAAATTCCTTTTCTTGCAAAACAAGCTAAATTCCTCTAGGACACGCTGCATCCCCATAGGTGTTTTAGATAGGAGCAACGTGTCATCCGTGTTTACCCGAACTTGCACTTTCTGACATGCATCCGCAGCAGTGAGCTGTAGACTTCTTTTGTCAACCTATTTAAAACTGACTCTGAAGGAGAGGAGGGTTTAGGGAGCACTCTCTGAGAGGCAACACTGTCACTGCTAGCTGTTGGCTAATTTTTAATAAGCGCTGAGATTGAAATACTTTTAATAGCACTCACCTACTGTTAATCCACGCAGCATCCCTGATCTCCCGCTAAAGCCGCCTAATTCCCTGGCCACCACGTAGTGTTCCGCTTGTGTGGAGGTAAAACGGCACTAGGAGGTGGGGCACTGGGCAAAGGTCAGGAGGCGGAGCCACTAAATACATTAGTCGCATGGCAGCGCGGTCGCGCAGGGACTAGCAATCACGAGACAAACCTTCCCTTCTGCAACAAGACAGGATCGCGCATGTTTTTACCCGCACTTGCACTTTCTGACAGGCATCCGCACCAGTGAGTTGTAGACTTCCGTTGTCAACCTTTTTAAAACTGACTCTGAAGGAGAGAAGGCTTTAGGGAGCGCTCTCTGAGAGGCAACACTGTCACCGCGAGCTGTTGGCTAGTTTTTAATAAGCGCTGAGATTGAAATACTTTTAGTAACACTCACCTACTGTTAATCCACGCCGCATTCCCGATCTCCCGCTAAAGCCGCCTAATTCCCCGGTCCACCATGGAGTGTTGCGCTTGTGTGGAGGGAAAACAGCACAAGGAGGCGGGGCACTGGGCAAAGGTCAGGAGGCAGAGCCACTGACAACATTAGTCGCATGGCAGCGCGGACGTGCCGCTGGAGCGCCTAAGGCAAGCCCATCTGCGCCCGTCCTCACCCTGCCGGGACCAGGGGCCAGAACCCCCGGACCAAGTGCAAGGCATCTGACATACTCCGATTGTCTCCGGGTGCGAATCCCTTATGCGAAATCCCTTATGGAACCAGCATCAAAATTTGTGGACTACTTCCTTAAACCCTTTATGGCGAATGTCAAATCCTTTCTTAAGGACACCACAGATTTTATAAACAAAATCAATGAGATCGAATTCGGGGCAAACAGTCACTTTCTAGTGACAATGGACGTGGTGTCATTATACATCCAAATACCCCAAGAGGAAGTCCGTCATGTTCTGCAACACTTTCTAGATACAAGAACAAGACCGCAGAAAGTTCCAACGGAGTTCATTCTGAAACTAGAAAGCTTTGCGCTTAAGAAAAACTATTTTAAATTTGATGGCGAGTTTTACTGTCAAATAAGCGGAGTGGCGATGGGGTGCCCATTTGCTCCGGAGCTGGCCGTACTTTTTATGGCGATTTATGAGGAAACTTTCATCTATAAAAATAACCTGTTCGCCCAATACATTGGATATTGGAGTAGATATATAGATGATGTCTTTTTTGTGTGGACAGGACAGGAGGAAGAACTCAAGGAATTTCATCTATGGCTTAATAAACATACAGAGGTGATTCAATTCAGTCTGAATTATTCTAAAGAAAAAATACCCTTTCTGGATGTGGAAGTTTACCAGGCTAATGGAGGACTTGTGACCACTTTATATAAAAAAGAGACCGATCGGAACAAATCACTCCATTTCAAAAGTAATCATCCGAGGAGTATGAAGGACAACCTACCCTATGGACAATACTTACGAATCCGGCGTAATTGCTACTTTAAAGATGAGTTCATGGACAATGCTGCAAAGCTGACTGATAATCTCCTGGCAAGGGGTTATCCAAAAAAACTCCTTAAGAGATCACTCAAACGCGCATGGTGGACACCACGCGAGAGTCTATTGGAGAGGAAAACAAAAAAGGAAACATACAGAATAGTCTTTGTCTCCACCTTTTGCCCCAATTCGAATCTACTCAAAAAGGCGGTCGCCAAAAATTGGCATCTAATTAAAAACCTACATATTGCGTTCAATGTCAAGCCGTTATTCGCCATCAAGAAAAATCGGACTATTGGAAATCATATAGTCAGAGCAGCCATGCCACAAAAAGTGGCTGTATCAGTCAGAAGTTACAACATGTGTTTGTTGTTCGTCAACAGAAGAAGGTTCAGTTTTCCAATACAAAAACCTCTTCTGGAAACACAATTCCTTTACAAATTGTAAGTCACGCAATGTGATATACGGGATTAAGTGTCCAAGTGACTTGTTATATATCGGAAAAACCAACCAGGAAGTAAGGACGCGCATAACGCAGCATAAGTCACGGATAAGAATGAAGGTCGTGACAGCGCCATTGGTCAACCATTGGTTATTAATGGACCACAAAGATGCTGATCTTAAATGGACAGTGATCCTGAAGGTCGACAAAGATCAAAGAGGCGGAGATTTGGATAAAAACCTGCTGCAAAGGGAAGCAATGCTGATGTTGAAATTTAACACAGTTGTCAAAGGACTTAATGAAATGTCTGAATTGTACAAACTCAACTGAACCCTGTGGGCAATCATATGCCAACAAGAGTTCACACCAGACACCGAGTGTGCCGACCTCCATCCAGCCACTGCGAACATCATAAGACAGGTCGCGCGATCTGCGACCAATTTGACGCAAGTCAGCAAGGACACCCCTTTCCTTTGAAGTATGTCTTATCCACACTACAAACACATCGACCAGAATGCTCTGACAAACTGTAATTTATAATGAGGAACAAACATTTGGAAAACTGACTACGATCAAGAGCCATGGAAATCGCTGCATTATGCGCTATTTTTTCAGAGGAATAGACCATTCAAGCAAAATGGGCGAAATATGTAAGACACTTGAATAGATAAGGGGCCAGTGCTGCTAATCGTCTGAATACACACGGAAATAAGCACTGAAGCAAACACGCAAAGTAGTGCAACTACAGTTCCCAGAAGCCCGGGAATCCCGGAAGAAGACTTTAAACAACTAACAAGGCCGGCGGGAGAGCACACGGATCGTGTCTCGCTGAGCTCAATACAGAGGACCAGACTGCCGTCTCAACCGAAGGTATGCGCAGCCTGCCCCAAGTGTTTGATGTTTGTCCAGTTTTAATTACTGCTGGTTACACCGAAGCCCAAACGCGACTAACGCGTTCATTTTTCACCAGGCTCGTGATTCACTCGCAGAAATTCTAACAGCGTAGCAACCGACAACAGCTCCATATTGGAACTCGATTGAACATATCCTCCAAGTAAGCCACGCACCGCACGCCGCATTCATAAACAGTTGCTCTGTTTCCAAATCTGTTCTTAGTGCTTACAAAGCCACTTTTGTTCCTCTACAGATAACTTTTGCACACCCTTTCTGGCGAGCATGTAAGTAGCATGTGAGCTCGCTGAGCATTTGTTTAGTAGTTTGAATACATGGTGGTAGGCTGACGTGTTGTTTCTACTGATTTGTCTTTCAGTTGGCCAACGTTAAGCATGGGCGAATTTTGCGGATTTGCGAACTCGCAATCCGCAAAATCCGCGAATTCCCGCGAATTTGCGGATTTTTTTTTTTTGTGTTCGCGCGTGTTTCTGCCAGTTCGCGAGGGTTTTTACAATTTCGCAATTTGCGAACTTACCTGTCGGGTCGCAAGTTTTGCAAACTTGTTGTTTCTACGTGTCCAGCCTGTTTGGGACACTCTTCTTCATCACTGCCACTCTCTGTTACCACTGCCACTCTCTGACTACTCATGCCACCCTCTGGCCCACCCATGCCACCCTCTGTTTCATCACCACACCCTCTGGTTGTCCAGTGTACATTATTTTCGGCAAAGCAAAGCACACCTTCCCTGCCTCAAGTGACCTGAATTAATTTGGGGCTGATTAATGTGTCACAGAATATTTTTTTAGCTGGCACCTGCTTCCTTAGTGCTTCCTGATTAGTGATCTTTTGCACTTGCTAAGTGCTTTCATTGTTGCAAAATTAGTTACAACACCTGCCCTGCCCCAACTGACAATAATGAATTAGGGGCTGATTAATGGATTTTAACTTCCAGCCTGGCTCCTGCTTGTCTCCCTTAGCTGTAATTCAGGACCTTTGTGGCATATGTGTAACTATTCTGAGGTTCAGAGCAGGGTCACATAATAGTTGCAACTGGCAACTGAACTCTGGAGGGGCCCCTCAGGAAGCACTACAGGAAATGGCTACTAATGATGAGCCTGAACTTTTGAACCTGGTAAGTAGTTTCAGTTTTGCTAAAATCGTATTTCTGCAATTTAGCACTTACTCGCGGGGTGCGAAGTTGTACTGGCAAGCCGCGAACTCACGCGAACAGTGCGAGCAAAATCCGCTGCTCGCGGATTTGCGGATTTTGCGGGAGATTCGCGGATCTCGCGGATTGCGAATTTACCGAAAATCCGCAAAATCCGCGAGCGAAACGGATTTTCCGCCCATGCTTAGCCAACGTCCGGTTTTTCATTCACAGTTTGCACTCTCATGCAAGGTAGGAGGCGAGGGTTAGTCTTGGTAGCTAGAAATCCCCTCACATAACCCTTCACAATTCTGATTTAGATCTCATTTTCTCTTTTCTTGCAATGAGGTCCTGATGAGCACCCCACGAATTTGTTAGGGGCTCGAAACGCGTAGACCATTCTACAACACCATAAGATTTTTAAATTCAAATAGTGTCTTTGTGAATGTCTAAAAATAGGTTGATTTGGTTTTCCCAAAGTTTTTCTCTATGGTGCCCCTTTTTCTTTGAAAAAATCATTTTGTGACATTCCAAACTGTATATATAGTCCTGAGTATGTATGATGTGTATGAGAGAGTGAGTTTTGAATGTAAGTGTTGATCAACTTTGTATGATTGTATGTTTTTCTACTAACCGTTTTTTCATCATTGTTTGTTTTAGGAAAATGTCATTTGTATGAATATTGTACCCTGTATTGTTTGTTTTCTAAATTGTGCTGAATTTTTGGTAAACTTTAAACCAACAAATTCTTTTCAAAAAACTTTCTTATAAATAAAAGTGATTCAAACTGTGAACTGTGTCACTACCCTGCACTTAGTTTAATTCTTTGCGCGCAGGAAACTGAAGTCAAATAGAGGTCTCAGTACTGGCTCTTGTGTTGTTTTGTAATCCAAGGTGATGCAGCAGAGGATGGGCTGCAAAAAGCAGGTTAAGTGACGGAAGTGTGGATACTGCAATCAAGCTCGGTGGAGGCATCGCCACTTGTGTCAGTTTCTCTAGAGGACAAATATGTTGTATAAAGCCCCCAGTAGTTCTCTGTGTTGACTCCAGGGGGGAGTAATTTGCTGACATTCTCGATTTGTGAGTTACAATAAAGCATGTTGTGCCACCACTGTGCCACTGTGGGTGTAGGGCCCTCAGACCAGCTGAAAGCTATCCATGAGACCCATGTCTACTAATCTGCGTATTTCCTTAGGCAGCTGTTTGGAATATCCCAAAAGGGCCAGAGCCGGGTCTGGAGTAAGTCTTGAGTCAGTTATTTTCCCCAATTCTAGGAAGACCGATTCCCAGAATGTATACACCCCAGACAAGACCACGCCAGGTGAATGAAATCTGCAGTCTGTGCATGACATCTGTCGCAAGCTGGGCTATCCCTCAAACCATACTTGTGCAATCTCTCTGGGGTGTAGTACACTCTGTTCACATACTTGAAGTGTATCAGCCTATGTCTGCCATGCGAAGAAATATGTTGTGTGCTAGTACAACATTCGATCCACATAGAGTCATCTATATTTTGTTGTAAATCACGCTGCTAGGCCAGCCTGGCCTTGGTATATTGATTCGCTCTATGGGACATTGCTAACTGATATATGCTAGAGACTATCTTGCGGGCGACTTATCTTTAATGATGTAGGGCAGTTCCAACAACTCAGGGGGTTCCTGAAGATCCTCTCCTAATATATCATACAGTGCACTCCTCACTCTGTGAAACTGAAACCACTGCAGGAGGGTGATAGTGGCAGCCAAGCCGTCCAACTCTTCCCAATTTTTAACTGCGGGATAGATCCCCTGCAGTCAGAATGTTCAATGACTGCAACGCACGAATAACCCCTCTATCTCTGCATGGGGCCAACCAGAGAGTCCATTCAATTGACTTAACCGGGGAGTACAATAATGCCCCCGCTTGTAATTGCAGTAAATTATCCCAAGTTGACTGGTCGAGTTAATGGAGTCTAATATCCCCGTCCTACGGTCTGTAGGTTCGAATATTGTGGCTGGAAGGGATAGGGGAAGCAAAAAGTTTTTCCATAGGGAGAAACTGTATATCCGGCGAGCCGTGCATCCAATAATAAGCTTGGGCACCTTGCGCCACTCTATAATACAAATTTAAATCTGGCGCGCCTAACCCCCCCCATGTGATATGGTAAAGTGAGTATCTGCCATTTCACCCTTGCATGTTTGCCCGCCCAGGTCAATTTTATCAACAATGTGTTGACTTTGTGAACAAAGAAACAAGGTAAAACTATGGGGGTGTTTGTGAAGAGGAACAGGAACCGGGGCAGAACCACCATCTTCATAACAGAGATTCTGCCAAGCAGAGACAACGGTAACCTAATCCAGGTTTCTACATCATCCTCCAACCTGTTGACTGCAGTGCCGTAATTTTCTCTAAATCCGATTTCTGAATCTGTGTGAAGCTGGATACCGTATCGTGTCGGTGAACCATTCTAATGGAAAGTCGGGCTCAAAAGGTGTCGTGACTGGAGTGAGTGGGAAAATTATGGACTTAGACCAATTGACCCGCAATCCAGACAGCGCCCCAAAATGTACTACCTCCCTTAGGATGGAGGAGAGGTTGCCTTCCGGGTAGCGAACATATAATAACGTGTCGTCCGCATAGTTAGACAATATGATCTCATAAATTGGGAAGCGGATACCTTTATGGCTATGGTACTCCCTCAATGCGCACGCTAGAGGTTCAGCCACCAGGGCATATAAAATGGGGGACAGCGGACAACCTTGTCTCGTCCCTCTAGTTGCGACAATGGGATCCGTCACCAAAATTTCCAATTTTTATTCTAACGGAGGGGGAGTTGTACAATATCCCTATCATTTGGAGAAAGACTGGACCCAGCTCCATCCTAGACAATACCTGTTGCATGAAGAGCCACTCGACCGAGTCGAAGGCCTTCTCCATGTCCAGGAAGACCGTGACTGCTTTAGAGTGCTGTTTAACATGTTGAATGGTCCCAAACACAGTACGAAGATTGTAGGTAAGGTTCCTGTCTGGGATAAACCCTGCCTGCTCAGGAGCAACCAATACCGGCGCCAAGGGGACTAAACGATTAGCAAGAATCTTAGCAAACAATTTGGTGACGACATTGAGCAGAGAGAGCGGGCAATAAGACCCACAATCTTCCAATGGCTTGCCCGGTTTGGGAATGGCGTGAATTATTGCCTCCATCATTGAAGGTGGCATTGTGCCCGACACGCACATGTCGTCAAAAAGCACTGAGAGATATGGGAGTAATAAATCAAGAAAACTTTATAAAAGCCCACAGTTAGGCCATCTACCCCCGGTGCACTAGTAGCTTTCATACTCGACAAAGCCAATAGAATATCTAATTTTTCTATGGGTCGCATAAGAAACTCCCGGCGAGTATTGGTGAGGAATAGTAATTTAATGTGCGCAATATAGTCTAAAATTTCATCCTCCGTGCCGGCCGACTGAGATGTGTATAACTCTGCGTAAAATTGTTTAAACCTATCCGCTATGTCCGCATCCTCAGATAGCAGTTCACCCTCTGCAGATTTAAATTTGTGACCAGCGTTTTACTGCGTTTTGCCTTTAATATTTGCACCAGTACAGATCCAGTCCCGTCCCCCTCCCCGTAGACTCACACCGTGACGTATTTACCTAGGTGTTTGACTTCGCTGTCGGTGGCTTTATGATATTCTCCCAACAGATCTTTAATTTCACGCAATATTGCCTCATCATCGCCCGCTAATTACTGTCTTTCCAAGACTCCCAGTTTCCTTTCCAAATCAGCTAGACTCTGTCGGATAGAGCGGAGGACCCCCCCCCCCCGAGTGCTTGGCCATAGAAATGCCACAAATGTAGACCTTGAAGGTCTCCCATACTACCTGAAAACTATCCACTGATCCCACATTAATGGTAAACAATGTTTCTATAGCTTCAGCCAGGTCTTCTCTGGATCCAGCAATGAGTAAGGGGGAAACCGCCAAGTAAATGGCGGTATAGACTTTCTTGGGGTGGTAAGAACTAGCAGAAGAGGAGAGTGATCTGATAGAGTACGAGGAAGTACCAAGCACTCCAGAGTGTGCGCTATGAGTGGCGAGGAAGCCATCCAGTAGTCGATACGAGTGTGCAGATTATGATAAGTGAAGTAGTGTGTGTAACCTTCCCTATCCGGGTATCGGGTTTGCCAAACATCACAAAGATCCATGCCCACCGTGGCGCTCTCAAGTGCTCTAGCTGCTGCTGAGGGTCGCCTCATCGGACCCCTGATCTGTCCTTGCTTGGGTTTCTGACCAGGTTAAAGTCTGCACCCCCAAGGAACTGTGCTTCCGAGTACCTGCTGGCAGCGTCTGCAAGGGCTGTGTAAAACTCTGGACAATCATAGTTGGGGCCGTAGACATTCACTATGACTAAGTCAACGCCCTTCCTGTGACATCTGGAGATCACGTATCGACCGTCCCTGTCCGTGACCAATTGAACCAGTGTGTATGATGATTTAGGATTGACCCTGGTCAGCACCCCTCGGGCATGTGTGGTGAAACCTGAGACATTTATATTATCTAACAATCCTCTGCTGCGGAGTACTGTGCTATTAATTGGGAGGTGTGTCTCCTGTATAAGGGCTATATCAATGTTCTGCCTGTATAAATAATTCAACACCTTTCGCAGTTACCGATGATCGTTAAGCCTCCTAACATTCCACGTAAGCGCGCGGAGGGTATCTAGCATCGTAAACACATTAACATCACTGGGTCACACCATCTTGTGTATTAAAGCCTATTATGCAACCTGACCTGTGCAGCAAATTATTGTCCTACACCATGCCAAACTGACAAAAAACATCAATCAACAAAAACAACAATAATGTTCTCTCAGCCCATCCTCATCCCACCCACGACAGGCCACCCCCAACTCAGCCGCGGTACATCCCTTAGTGCCCCCAATAAACCCCCTCTGCCCACCCCAATCAAAATGTCCTCCCTTGTGTGATTCACTCGCGGGTGGATGTTGCTCGTCTTAACAAGGAATACTATTTAGACATGAAAGAGCCCACCCCAGGCACATCGTCAATGTATAAGTGTGCAGCCACGTAATCCAAATAGTCTCAGGCCTCGACAATCGTATGTATCATAGTCCAGCGGCTCCCCCTCCATTTCGGGGATATAGTGCCCGAGGACCAAATGCAGCCTCTTACAATAGTTCTGGAGTAGTCTCTTTGGTCCCCAAATACAGCTGCTTCACTGAACTGAAGGACTGGGCTATTCTTAAGGCCCAGCGGTGCCAGGGGACAACACCTGAAACCTTTGTGGGTTACCTGTTCTGGCGTACAAATGACAGAGACACAGGACACTTCCTTCGGCGTCAAAGATCGAGGTTTATTTACTGCAGGGAACACAGAAGTCACAAGAAGTACAACGAGTGTAGGTTCTAGGAGACTGCTTCAAATTGCAACAGTGGATTGCTCCTTTTATACATATTTCCGTCATAGCACAACATGGCGAACAAAAGGTTACAACTCAGTTCCCACAGTAAACTTCAAAAGGGCTGCTTTCATGTATTCAGGATCCCGGAACATAATTACAGTAGCATCGCCGGTTCCCAACTGTAAAAGTACATGATCCCACCATTAAGTACATTCCATTCCGGCTGTAAATGAGTTTAAGGAAGAGTCAGAAACAGGTGCAAGGGAAGACAAAGATAGACAACAGATTGAAAAGAGTGTAGGGGGGCGATATCGGAAACACGATTGCAGGATCAAAGGAGTCGTGCCTAATGAATGCACGGCTGAAACAATAGACCGGCACGGCAAGATGAGCCTCGAGCGGGGCCATCTGCCTTTACAGTATCATCCCCCTCGTCATAAAGACACCCTCAAAGGAACACGTGTCTTCCGCAAGGGTTTGGGAATCTCAGGGTCACGAAGCGGACAGTGTCCGTTCGCTGGCTACTTGAGGAAAAGAGACAAAATGGATGCCGTATCTAAAATGGAACCCGTGGGTTCAGATGAAGAAACCCACGAATAAGACGAACGGTTCAGGCCAGCATAGCAAAAACGCGTACACCCACTAAACTCGTCATTTGCCGTTCATAGATACCAAACTCGTCCATATTCGAACGAGTCGAAAACACCACTATAATTGTCACGGAACCTCAGACGCTCCTTTTGCCCTCATGTAGGCAAGCACTAATCGATATCAGAATCGATCTCGATATTCATCAGATCATTCAGATGTTGCTGCAACATCATTCTGTCCATCAATGCTTCCTTGGTAACAGATGGCCGTCTTATACACGTCGTAGCACAGAGGCCACATAAGGCAGGACCACACTGTACGCAAAGACAACACGTGAACAGAAATGCTACAACAACCCCAATAATCATCAAACTTCCAACCCCACGTCGACATCAGGCCCCAAAACCATCCGAGTAGCGTCCAATCACCTACGTCCACGTGTATGGACTCGGAGATCTTGTGCAACTTCGATATGGCTTGATAGACAGTTGGAGCGTTATCAGGGATGAAAATGCAGCAACTCGAATGAATCACCTTACATACACCACCTCTATCTGCAAGAACAACGTCTAAAACCATATGGTTTTGCAACGTCATAAGCCTATCCGCCTGAAGCTCTGCTGTCAGATTACCAAGAGCACTTGCAGTTACATTAGCAGTCGATTCCACCACACGAGTCAACTGTCTCAGGTTCCTACTATTGATCATAGGTCCCCAAAACGGCAGGAAACCCTTAAAGAAGTCTCCTGCTTCTTGACCGGCAGTGTCTTCTTCGCTAATAACGCCTCTCACAACTCTAGTCTTGTGATAGTCCGACCCAACTGTGAAGGTCGGTGGCAACAGATTCGCAATATAACAGGTGCCCGAGAAGTCACGAGGCAACCATGTATATGCGCAGTCGTAACATACGAAGTATGTACCCTTGGCAGTCAGAAGAACAGGGGAAGAGAGCGTTGGTAAAACATACGTTTCAGTGCAAGCACTCCTCCCGAGCTGAGCTCGCGGGCTTCGGCCAAGACCTTTCAAGCAGAAATTACCGAGATGGGGTACGATCCAGATTGGAGACGAGCTTTTAAGCTGTCTATCACCCACTGACATGCTATACTCAGCCTCACTCAGATCCCTGTATGCTCGCACCTCTTCCTCTGGGATAAGCGATGCGTCAAAAATATCTCTATCTAAATTAGCAATCGCTCTTGCCAAAGGCTTGTGGTACAGGCCAGGACCATGATCTGCAGTGCGTGGCTCTCGATGGGGGTAGGAATCTAGTGCGCTACGAAACATAGTTTGGAATGCTCGAGCTGACCCCTGGGAACTATAAGGAAGGACCAAATACGGAATTCCCCTATCCATGGTATGTGGCATTAAACCACACACCCAACAGTTAGTAGTGTTCATCACCAACTGATGTTGATGAAGAAGCTGGACAAAGGAGTTATTCATGAATTCCGCACGTCTAATCTGTTTGTGTTGGGGTAGAGGATGAAAGGAATGTGGAGAAACAGTGGGAGTAGATTTTGGTTCAGAAGAAGAAGTAGGTAAAGCAGAAGGCAATAACGACTGTAGTCCAAAATACACTCCACCCACCAGTAGCATGGAATTAGTTAAGAACAGCAGGAACACCTGAAACAGAAAGCATTTTGTTCGTACAACCCTATGTAATGTTGATCTTTGAGCTAGCATCTTCTCCACTTCCGACAACTTTGAGAATTCCATCCTCTAAAAACCGTCCGCAACGTTCTTGACGCACTTCGTTCTGAGTAGCGATTATCAATTCCCAGGAGTTCCCAGGAATCGACAAAAGTACCGACCTAGTGTCAGGAACCTGCTAAACAGAAGGAAGTACCCGCACGGCCCTACGGTCAACCCGGATGTAAGGTTTTCTTTTAATCAAACATTCAATTTTAATGCGAATCTCCTAGCTGTGGAAAAAAACATACGTGGAAAAGAACTCAAGAATTAATGGAAGATGCAATTGTTCATAATGTTCAAAATGACAGTAAGGGGGATAATATGGATTCCAAAAAAGGGAAAAAACAAAAAGCGTTTAATTAGTCTTTGTTGTGAGAACGAAGAAAATATCTGCTTCTTCCAGGACGAGTCTGCTCTTCAAATAATTGTTCAGGTTGCGGAACAGAGTCCTGTCGATCAGATGATAGTTCAAATCTCGAATTCTCCAATGGCAAAGGTTCAACAAATGTATCTGACTGCAATGAAGTGTCTCCTACAGGTTGAGCATCACTGAACGGTACAAATTTTGTTGGGGTCTCTGTTTCAGTTGCGGCAATTCCGGTCCTCACCCAAGAATCTGCTGGTAAAGGAATAGGCACTTTTTTGGTGTGGGTGGCATGCACCCAGTTTTTCCGGCCTTCCAGACGAACTGCAGTCCTTGTGGCTAAGAGACTTGGAACGGACCAACGAATCTCGGCTCCAAATTGCGCTTCCTGCCGAAGTTGCGGGTGACCACCCAGTCACCCGGTTGGAGCCGATGTCCAGGACCCTCAGTCTGTGCCGGTAGAGCTTCAAAGACCTGTTGATGAATTAACCTCAGTTTAGCAGTCAGATCATGAAGATAATCAATTAACATTGGGTATTCAAGACTATCAAAGGCCCTAGGCCTCGGGACCCCCCAAATGTTCGCAGGACGGCCGAACACAATCTCATATGGGCTAAGCCCTACTCGAGAGTGTACAGTCGCCCTGGTCGACAAGAGAGCCAGAGGCAAGGCTTCAGGCCATGACAGACCAGTCGTAGCTTGGATCTTAGCAAGTTTCAGTTTCAGAGTACCATTGTACCCTTCAACTAAACCTGCTGATTGAGGATGATTGGCGCTATGGAATTTTTGTCGAATTCCAAGGCCCTTACACACACTCTGCATCACACTCCCCACAAACTCACTTCCGTTATCTGACCATACAATCCGTGGCATTCCATACCGAGGAAAGTATTCCTTCAGTAGGACCTTCGCTGTGGACAAGGCAGTATTATCTTTAAGAGGATAAGCCTCGATCCATCTGGAGAATGCGCAAACCACAACTAAAACGTACTTCAGATTATTGCATCTCTCCATATGGATAAAGTCCAGTTGGATAACCTCAAAGGGACATGTAGGAGGAGCAAAATGGCCAGGTGGAGTGGGAGTGCCCTTGCCAGGATTGTACATCATGCATACCATACAATTCTTAACCACTCTCTCAGCACACTTAACGATACCATCATTCTTCCATACAGGGGAAAGCAACTTGCAGATACCTTTCGCGCTAATATGTGACAAGCC
Organism: Lissotriton vulgaris; assembly: GCF_964263255.1. NCBI lineage: Eukaryota > Metazoa > Chordata > Amphibia > Caudata > Salamandridae > Lissotriton > Lissotriton vulgaris. The sequence goes on along the minus strand of NC_141697.1, from coordinate 829,087,828 downwards.
GTGAGCCATAGTCACAACGGCTAGCACATATGCATCCGGCAACATCCATCTCTGACCTTCCGACAAATCAATCCAACATCCGTGCGCATCTAACTTTCCCGTGCTTTCTTTCCACTTAGTCTTTTCAGTTTCGGTGGCCTCATTTTGAATCGCTTTCACGCTCTCAACAGTGTCCTCACACATACCAGTCTCTGCCGGCCACCTTACTGAACTCGTAACGTACATTCGGGTTGCAAGGTTCTTAGCTGTCTCTTTAGCAATCTCATCCGCAAACGCGTTACCACGACCAACATCATCCGTCACCTTTCGGTGCGCGCTGCATTTAATAATCGCCACCTGCTTAGGCAATGTAAGTGTGTCCAAAAGATCGTTCACGAGCTGTCCGTGTTGGATCTTAGTGCCGTGCGATGTCATAAATCCTCTTTCTCTCCACAGACGACCAAAACTATGTGCAACGCCAAATGCATATTGACTATCAGTAAACACATTCACTCGCTTTCCCTTCGACAAAACACACGCTCTCGTCAACGCAATCAACTCTGCTGCCTGCGCGGAATTCTGACTCAATTTCGCAGTTTCCACAACCGTACTCAAAGTCACTACAGCATACGCAGTCGTCACATCACCATTCGGCAACTTAAAACACGAACCATCAACATACAAAGTACCATCGGGATCTGCCAATGGAGTGTTTTTTAGGTCAACACGACCCTTCGTTTCTTCCTCAGTTCGCAAATAACAATCATGTGGTGGTACATCATCTGATTCCATATGAGTTGGCAACAACGTCGCCGGGTTTAGTACATTACAGCGCTTTATTTGTATATGACTTGCCAAAAGCGGCAACTCATAACCGGACAACCTTGCGCTCGTCAAGTGTTGGGTTTTTGTACGATTTAAGAAAGTGTCAACTGCATGCGGAACCATCACCGTAAGCATATTATCCATGACCAATCCTGCAGATTGTCGGATGGACACCGCAGCCGCCGCTGTCGCTCTTAGACAACTCAGCAACGCTCTAGCTACTGGGTCCAAGGTCGAGGAAAAATATGCACATGGACGCTGCTTACCACCAAATTGCTGCGTCAAGACGCTCAACGCACAACCCTCTCTCTCGTGAACGTATAGTGTAAACGGCTTGCTGTAGTCAGGAGTACCTATCACAGGGGCCGAACACAACGCATCACGCAATTCAGAAAAACTTTTCTGACACTCTTCAGTCCATGGCAAAGGAGTTGGAACATCCTTGCAAGTGAGGGCTACCAATGGCTTCGCTAGCAATGAAAAATTTGGCATCCATTGCCTGCAGTATGACATGATACCTAGAAAGGCACGCACATCTCTTTGAGTTATTGGCACAGTCATTCGAGCGATCGCTGCAATTCTCTCTGGGGTCAACCTTCTTCCCTCCTTTGACAATAGGTGACCTAGATAAGTTACTTCTTGACAACAATATTGCAGTTTAGAAGGTGACACCTTATGATGTAAGTCACAGAGATGCTGTAACAGCGATACTGTAGCAGTTTTGCAAATCTCTTTGGTGTCAGCAGCCACTAACAGGTCATCAACATACTGGATCAAAGCCGCACCAGCCGGTAACACAAACGCATCAAGTTGACTCTTCAGGGCTTGGCTGTATATCGATGGACTCTCACAATAAACCTGAAGCTGCGACCTCCTAATGAGAAGCCGAATAGATCTCTGCTTTCCTCAGCAATCGGAATGCTAAAGAAAGCATTCTTCAGATCGATCACTGAGAACCAAGAAGCAGAGGCTGGAATAAGAGTCAGTAAAGTCGTAATGTCAGGTACCACAGGAAATTGTGGAATCACAATTTTGTTCACCTCCCGTAAATCAATGACAAAACTATACACAGAAGGCTTAGATAGATCAGTTCGTTTCAAAATAGGTAACACAGGACTATTACACACATTTCCCCGAGTTTCCTTGATAACATCTTTCTTGATCAAGTCATAGATGATCGCTAACAACGCTCGTTCACCATCGAGAGAGATACGATACTGGGGAATACGTGGCAATCGTACATTCGATTTCAATTGAACAACATAAGGTGATATGTCCAGCAGGCCCACATCATTGGGACCTGTAGCCCTCAAAGACTTAGGAAGGGAACTCAATTCCGGTGGGAGCTTATCAGTTGACAAATACATAGGAGAGATCACTCTCTGACCCAAAGTAAGCTCCACTCCCGCAGGAGAACAGTACAGGGTCGCATATAACCGTTACAGCAAATCCAGGCCCAAAAGATTCTCACCACAACCAGTAGTCAAAATCAAAGGAGCTTGTAGCTTACGAGGCCCAATTGTGAGGGGCAAAGGGCTAGAAACCGGATTGCTAACGGGGGCGCCGGAGAATCCAACGGAAACATTCGTTAAGCCAGACAAAGGTGCGCCAGGGAGTTTCGAATTCATGATGGAACTTTTCGCTGCACCAGTGTCCAACAGAAAAGGCTCAACTACGCCCGATGTGGCAACTGCGACGTAAGGCCCTCTCTGATCAACCGGAACTGATACTACTCCCTCTCTTTGTCTGTGGCTGTCCTAGTAATTACCGTCATCAATATCATACTCGACGTAACAGTCATCCACATGATACTGTGCAGATCTACCTGACGAAGAACCACGCTGATCAAAGCAATTGTTTGAATCTGATGAAGTATTAGAACGCTCATTCTGATTTTGAGTAACACCACGACCTCTACCACGTGAAGCCTGCTGAGGGCCACTACGACCTCCTCGAGCCGAGCCACCATTATTCCGGTCGCGCAAAACCGGATAATCAAACTTCAAATGGCCCTCATCTCTACAGTATGCACATTGATTATATCCGAGCATGGATCTCGGCGTGGAAGAGTCATTATACGACTGCAACCTAGAAGACTGTGATTGCGATCTATTTTGCTGCCGAGAGTCATTCTGATTCAAGCGCGGAGGATACGCTTGCTGTAACAAAACTTTCGTTTTGAGATCCTTTGTTTTCTTATCCACACGATCATTTTCCTCCTTTTCTCTATTTTCGTAATATTGAGCCGTAGCTAATATCTGAGCAGAAGTAGAAACAGCCCACGAACTTTCGGAATTTTTCAATTTGTTGCTAAGGTCAGGCAACAAATTTGATACAAATTTATCAACGAACAATCGCTGGCCTCCCTCAGTACTCATATCCTGACCACTATGATCGATGAATGCCTCCTTAAATCTCGTAAAGAAATCGGAGACACTCTCGTCCTTCTTTTGCTTGCATGCAGACAGTTTATCCCAATTAACTCTCATTGCTGGCATAAGTGTCTTTATAAGCGTAATAATCCTCTGGGGCAAATTCTCAATAAGCTGTTCAGGCTTAGCCCCACCAACTTGTCGTCCGTCGGCCGCCGCAAGAGCAGCCCAATCACCGCCCAACTCGGCTACGTGATTCTCCTGACAGATTTTTGCCCAAATTGGTTGAGGTACTACGTTACCGAACAACATGTCGATATCGGCGAGGTTCATAATAGTAGCATCCACTAATTGGGATAACTCCTTATAATAACCAGCCGGATTTTTACGGGGTCAGGTAGAGTTTGTTTCACCTGTAAAACTTCCGATCGCTTCCATGGGAGGTGTATCCAAACTCTCTGGAAGTGTGGCGGAATAGCAGGATTGGCAGCAGCATCACCTGGCATCCACACTGGGGGGACTTCTCGCATGGGATACTGCCCAGGTCTTGTCATCCACTCCTCAGTTTCGTCCTTAAACAGTGCCCGAGGTAGTACAGTAGGCCGAAAAGATAGAAGATGTTCTACGGCACGTCGAACATTACTACCCACAATCATACCACTCGAAAACTGATGCTGCAGTTCAGTCACTTCGGGTGGCACATTATCTACCTCATCATTATCCATCACTTCTCGTAAACATTTACACATCTCCTCAAACACAAATCTCTGTGTGGGCTCATTAAATCGAGAGAAGGTCTCAAAAATTATGCGCGGAGTGTTTTTAACGGGATACCTAATCCAATTATGCGCCATTTTTATTAACGTATCACTCTCCCTACCTCCAGGGATTTGACTTCGATGTTGAGGGACATCGGAAACATCGGACCCAAGGATAGGTCCAAATGGAGAGTAAAGATTAGCGACAGCATTAGGTATGCGACTACGAACAGACGGAGAAGAGGAGAGAAGTACAGGAGCAACAACATGGGGGCTAAACACAGGAGCAGTAGGAGCAGTAGTAGTAGCCAAAAGAGCAGAAGTAGCGGGAATAGTAGACTGAGAAGGTATAGGCAGTGGAGCAGTGGGAAAAGGAGCAGGTAAGGGAATAGGAGCGACTTGGGGAACAAGAGGATTCGGAAGAACAGGACCAGCGACAGGCTGACCAGCAACTGCCAGAACGACAGGTTGAGGAACAGGAGGAACCACAGGGGCTGTAGTATCCTGTGCGTATGGAGGTGGTGATTTCAGTAGATAGGACAACAAAGGGTCCTCTACCGCTTCCTCTCCCTTCTTATCGGAACTCGACGGTAAGACAGGATAACACTTATCCATCGCCATATGTTGCAGTCTAGCAAAAACTTCCTTTTCCTTCTCTTCTTTGTCTCGCTGAAACTGCTCTGCATTTCTCATCACCGTAACGATACCTTCCCTCTTATTTTTCTTAAGTTGTTTGACTTCTTTCTGCATGGCCTCCTTACGCCATAACCGAAAGGAATCAAACATGGCCGGCCTAGACTTCTTTTTGAACAATTTTGCCTCTAGATTATCCAAAATTGCTGTTTCGAAACTACCATGAGGTGGCCAACTAAGGACACCATCATCTTTAGTGTAGCGGATCCGATAATCATTATATGCGATAGGACCCACTCCATGGCGACTATATAGCTCATAGACCGGAGTTCCAACTGGAGGTATCGGACATGAGTCCTCCAATCGGGAATCCGCACCACAACTTTTAAAGCAACTAAACAAAGTACTACGGCCAGGCATCGTGCACACTAACCGAGTTTAGAAACTTCAAGGGTTATCGAATTACGATGTCCACGCAAAAATGCAAAACCCTGGGTTTTTGGCAATTGCAATCGTCAAATAAAACCCAACAACTAAGAACCAACAACTAAGAACCACAAATGCAATGGAACCATGCAAACAACCAAGCACCAACAACAACCAAGGACTCTGGGAGCGACCCACAAATACTTAACTGAAAGAGCAATGGCGTCACCAGGAAGGCCCATCTATCGTCTCGCTGTACAAAGGACTACGCCAGACGCCAAAACAGGTCGACAGTCAGGGCATCAGTCCGTCGCAGCCGTCAGGAGGCGGGGATCTTCGCGGGAAAAGTCTTCGGACCACTTGTTTCGACAACAGGATCGATGAAGCGGGGTGCACCTTCCCTCGGAGATTTCACACGAAGTTCCTCACGATCGTCGGGATTTGGACCGGTACCGCTGATGTCGCCCTACGTTGGGCGCCAACTGAAGGACTGGGCTATTCTTAAGGCCCAGCGGTGCCAGGGGACAACACCTGAAACCTTCGTGGGTTACTTGTTCCGGCGTACAAATGACAGAGACACGGGACACTTCCTTCGGCGTCAAAGATCGAGGTTTATTTACTGCAGGGAACACAGAAGAGTCACAAGAAGTACAACAAGTGTAGGTTCTAGGAGACTGCTTCAAATTGCAACAGTGGATCGCTCCTTTTATACATATTTCCGTCATAGCACAACATGGCGAACAAAAGGTTACAACTCAGTTCCCACAGTAAACTTCAAAAGGGCTGCTTTCATGTATTCAGGATCCCGGAACATAATTACAGTAGCATCGCCGGTTCCCAACTGTAAAAGTACATTATCCCACCATTAAGTACATTCCATTCCGGCTGTAAATGAGTTTAAGGAAGAGTCAGAAACAGGTGCAAGGGAAGACAAAGATAGACAACAGATTGAAAAGAGTGTAGGGGGGCGATATCGGAAACACGATTGCAGGATCAAAGGAGTCGTGCCTAATGAATGCACGGCTGAAACAATAGACCGGCACGGCAAGATGAGCCTCGAGCGGGGCCATCTGCCTTTACAGTATCATCCCCCTCGTCATAAAGACACCCTCAAAGGAACACGTGTCTTCCGCAAGGGTTTGGGAATACCAGGGTCACGAAGCGGACAGTGTCCGTTCGCTGGCTACTTGAGGGCAAGAGACAAAATGGATGCCGTATCTAAAATGGAACCCGTGGGTTCAGATGAAGAAACCCACGAATAAGACGAACGGTTCAGGCCAGCATAGCGAAAACGCGTACACCCACTAAACTCGTCATTTGCCGTTCATAGATACCAAACTCGTCCATATTCGAACGAGTCGAAAACACCACTATAATTGTCACGGAACCTCAGGACGTCCGTCTCAGCTGACCATCAGCTCCATTTCCGGTGTCCCCCAATCTGCCATCTATGATGATTCTTTTTTTTTTAAACATTTTTATTTGCATTTTTTCATATAGCAACAAAACAGACATGTCATCACTGGTCACCATTTCCTGACCCCCAGCCCTCCACCCCCCCGGCCACACCATTAAGAACAATATTTATCTATTCTTCCCACACTCTGCCTTTAACCTTATCTGTAGTCCAGGCTGACTTTTTTCGTCCGCACGCCTGTGACATCCTTTTGCCTTCGGGTGCCTCTTCCTCTCTCCTCCCTTCTTACAGACCCCCATCAAGCCCACGATATTTCCTCCATTTGCTCCACACTCTGCCAAATTTTTTAGGACAACCCCATGCTTTGTATGTGAACCTCTCGGCTGCCATATATAGGTCTAGGCCCCTTCGCCATTCCTCTACTTGTGGAATCGTAGCCGCTCCCTAGAACTTCGCCACGTCTCTTTTAGCCACTACCAGGGCCAACACCAGGAAGAGCACTAACGGGCGATTGAGATCTATGTCATTAGTCATGCCTAGCAAGACTAATTATGGGTCAGTTGGCAGGGGTGCTTCCAAGACTTCACCCAGAGTTTTCAAAATCTCCTCCCAGTAAGTCTGTATCCTCGGACACAACCAGAGTATATGATAAAAGTCTCCCCCTTCTTGTCCACACCTCAAGCAATTTGCGTCCCCTATCCTTCCCATTCTATGGAGGCGCACACTATCATAGTAGGTCCTGTGGAGGACATTAAACTGTATTAGCCTCAATCGGGATTTAATTGCTACCTCTCTTGGGTGCATGAGGACAGTGTCCCAATCTACATCATCCATTTCTCCCACCTCACTTTCCCTTTTGCCGCGGAGAGTTCCCATGCCAGCAGGCATGTTATTCATAAGGGTCCTGTATGTCAGTGACACTGCTCTCTCCGGTATCTGCTCCTGTAGGAGGCGGCCCTCTAGGGGTGGTTATTCAGGGAGTGTGTCCTCTGGGATCCCTTCAGTGTCCCTTTTGCTATTACATCTCCTAGGGTCGAGATTCCGATGTCATCCCACCTTTTGAACCCCTTCAAATTATTCAGCTCTCGCAGCCACCACAGTGCCATATGGGTGTCTGCCTGGTGTGTTTCTCCTCCCAACCTATGGTCTTACTAGCTCTGTTCCACAGCACTAGTGTGGCCGGCAGCAGCTTCCCCTTCCCTTTCCCTCCATATAAATATTGGTTATATGGGTGGGCACCCATGACATGCCTCTCCAATGCATATGTGGGGTGAGCAGCCGAGACATGGAACCAGTCATTGATAACTACCAGGTGTTCTGCCCAGTAATAGGTCTCCGCGTTAGGAAGCTAGACCCCCCACTGTATTGGGGTCTCTGTAGAGTTGCAAGTGCTACCCTAGGTTGTTTACCAAGCCAGAAGTACGTGCAGACCTCTGAGTTGATGTCCTTGAACACCTGTCGAGGGAGAGGGTAATATTTGTTTTGAAACGCGTAGAGGAGCTTGGGTAGCGTCAGCATTTTGAACATGGCCGCCCGGCCCAGAAGTGTGAGAGGTTACAGCCGTCATCTATTTGTGTCCGCCACGAAATTCCGCAGGATTCGTCCGACATTTTTATCGTAGGAGGCTTTCCTATCCAGCGTCATGTACACTCCAAGGTAGGTAAAGCCTTCCGTCGTTGTTAGCAACCTGTCCGGAAGGTTCGTCCATTGTTCTCGGCCTCTCGGGTCATATAGTACTGATTTGTGCCAGTTTATCCTATAGCCTGCGTGCGCACCGTATCTTTCTAACTCAGAGAAGAGCACTGGTAGTGTCGTATTAGGGTGTGTAATATATAGGAGGACATCTTCGGGGTATAGGGAGATCTTTTCTTCTGTGGTATCTAGCCGCCCTAGCCCGAAACCTCTAATGTCCGGATGTTGCCGGAGAGCTGCCGCAAGCACCTCAATCGTCAGCGTGAAGAGCAGGGGGGACAAGGGGCATCCCTGCCTAGTTCCCCTCCTAACCGGGAAATCCCAGGAGAGGATCCAGTTCACTTTGACCCTAGCTCTAGGGTCTGTGTAGAGCAGCTGCACCCATTGTCTGAACTTTGGGCCGAAGCCCAGTCTTACCATAACTCCCTCTAAGAAGGGCCAGTGAACTGCATCGAACGCTTTTTCTGCGTCTAGCGACAGGAACCAGTGGGGGTCCTGTCTCCTGCTCACCTCCTGCAGCCATTTCTGAGAGCATCTTAGATTGAATCTAGTGGCCCTTCCAGGGAGAAACCCCGTTTGGTCCAAGTGGATCAGCTCTGGGATCACCTTCCGTAATCTAAGTGCCAGTACCGTCGCCAGGAGTTTTACTTCAATATTAAGTAAAGAGATCGGGCGGTAAGACGAGCATTCCTCTGGCGGCCTACCTTCCTTAAATACTGGGATGATCGTGGCCATACGCAGGTCTGGGTGGAGTACCCCAACTTGTAGCGCCCCTTCAAAGAGCCCCAGCAGGTGTTGCGTTACCAGGTCAGCCGTTTTTTTGAGGAATTCTGCTGGGAATCCATTCGGGCCTGGGGATTTCCCAGATCGCAATTTAGCCAGTGCCTGTGCGACTTCGTCTAGTGTGATAGGTGCTTCCAGGTCTTTGAGGGCAGTGTCTGTCAGTGTCGGGAGTTCAAGATGCTCCATATAATTCAGGGCATCCTCTTGCGTGCCTAGCTCTCGTGCCTCATAAAATGATTGGTAGTGTTTGGCGAAGGCATCTGCGATCTGGACGTCCGATCCCATCCGATTCCCCTGGGTGTCGCGCACTTGTTCGATCCACCTGGAGTCCCTCTCTCTCCTACTCAACCATGGAAGCAGTTTGCCCGATTTGTCTCCTAAGTCATACAGACGATGTAGAGTTGCCAGCGCTTTCGTTTTGACATGTCTCTGTCTACCTTTCGCCTCCCGTGTAGGATATGGCGTTGTTTGCAGGTGCCTTCCGTTTCTCAGGCCTCTCCACCTCTGGGTCTTCGGCAGTCCCCATTGTAGTCTATCCGCGGGTGGTGTAGACGTCGTCCTGCGCCTTTCGCCTTCCTTCCTCTGGGGTGTAGGGCGTTCCTCCAGCCATTGCCATGCATCGTCCGGGTGTGTGAAAAAGTGTGCCTTCTCTTTATATATCACCTTTAGTTTCGCCGAAAAGAGCAACATATATTGAATATGCAATTCTCTCAGCTTGCCCTTCACTGGATCAAATGTGGGTCTCTGTTGTTGTACCTCTTGGCTATAGTCTGGGAGTATCATTATTTGTGCATTCTCGAATCGGATCTCCCCTAGTTTCCTGGCTTCCCTCAGTATCAGGTCTCGGTCAGCAAAGTTCAGAAATCTTGCAATGACTGGCCGCGGCCTAGCCCCTACCGGTGGTTTCGTCAACAGCGCGCGGTGGGCTCGTTCAATCAGGAAGCAATTAGAGAACTGCGTCGTCGAGAAGGTTTTCCGTATCCAGGAGTGTAGGAACGCCGCCATGTTAGACCCTTCAAGTCCTTCTCTAAGGCCCACAAAGCGAAGGTTGTTGCGGCGAGCCCTGTTTTCCGCGTCATCCACCTTCCATTGTAGTTGATAGTGTGAGGCCTGCAGTTCCGCCATGTCCTTCTTGAGGGTAGAGATGGAATCCTCTGCTTCACCTACTCTCGTCTCCGCCATGGTCACCCTCTTCGTTAGATTGCGAAAGTCTTGACTTAGCAGTGTGACTTCTGAGTCCACTTCACCAATCTTAACTTCTAATGCCGCTCGGGACGCTTGTATATCGTCTATGGAGGCTTGTATGGCCTCCATCAGGCGCTCAGTATCTGAGCGTGGTCTCGGGGGGGGGGGGGGGGCAGGGGCAATCTCCGCATGGGTTTGGGTCTCTGCGTATCGGTCCATCGTCTCTTGGCGTGGCGCCCTGGTGACATTGTTTTTTTTCCCCATTTTTCGCGCCCCAGCAGCTTGCCCGTAGTGTGTCTTCCGTCTCCGCTTCCACAGGGGTCCACACTCTATCTGTAGGTCTCACACTGTTACTTCTAGCCCCCTGCGGTGCCGTGATGTAGATTGCCTTTCTGGCTAGCGGTTTGATGGTCTCCGGCTGCTGTCTCCCTGCGTGGGCACCACCCAGCCGGGGGGTGTCTTCACCTCGTTTCTTTACCAGCTGCGGGTTCTAGGTCCTCTCTATGAGTCCGGATCACGCCTCCGCTTTTAGTGGGTGAGGGGGACGGAGAGTATGGGGGATCGCTGGAACTCTGTTAAGACCCCTCGGGATCCGCAAGCAGGTTCCCCTGATGTTCCGTCCGGTGCGATTGTCGCCCGTTATCTTTTAAGGGGGCCCCCCAATTCTGAGCGGCCGCTCCGTTTACCTCGCACCTGCCGCACTCCCCCAGGTGCGACCCTACCGCCTCCCGTGGTCTTGCAGTGTGGCCTCCCTCTGCTGTTCCCTCAGGGTGTGTGCCAGGGCCCGAGGCGCTCACCTTCTCCTTTGCTCCTCATCGCCCCAGGGGCTCTATGCCTGTCTGCCGGGTCTGGGTGGTCTCAGCTCTGTGGTGGGCTGGGTGCGTGCTGCCGGGCCCCGCCATTTGGGCTGCCTGATCCCGTCGAGGAGCCTCCCCACAGCTGTGTCTGGCATGCCCACAGTGTGATTGCCAAGGCCGGGGTGCCTTCCTTCGCCCCTTCAGTAGACTGCCTCCGGGCTTCTGTGCCCGGTTTCGGGGTCCGGCTGGTTCTGGCCTTGTGGTGCCTCCGGGGCACCCCACCGGAGCTGGCCTCCTTTTCCCCTTCCCCCTTCCTGGTGCCCTCGTGCAGCAGTCGCCAGTGCTGGGGTGAGTCGGGGCCGTGTAGTTCACCCGCTCATTCGCAGCACGGTGTTTCAGGGCTCGCCGCTCCCAGCCGGTCTGGGCTGTGCGGTGCCCCAGGGGCACAGCTCCGGGCTGCTGGGTTTTGCCTTCTTCCCCTGCTCCCTTCGCCGGAGCACCGCCGTGTTGCCGATGCCTGTTGGTGCGGTCAGGCTCCCATGCGGTGCGGTCAGGCTTCACGTTGTCAGCCGCTCAGCTGATTGTCCCGTCCCGTGCCCTCCCTTTTCTTACTTGTGGCACGCCGCCATCATGGGTCTGTCAGCAGCGATGGTCCCTGCCTTTGGGCGGCCGTATTGCTGAGTCCGGCTGTCAGGGAGCTCCGATGTCGGTCCTTGAGTCTTGGGTGGACCTTCTGCTGCCTTTTTTCGGCCAGAACGGGACTTGTCAGGCAGTTTAGGACGACGGATTCAGTTCAGCTCTCCGGAGCTGCGAAGGAAAGCGTCCTAACCGGCCATGCTGTTGGCCACGACCCCCATCTATGATGATTCTTTAACTAAACCAGGGATACCACCCCCTTTATATCAGTTGTAAAGAGATAACTCCAGGCCGTATTTGTCAGTACCCAGATAACCAACGAGGCCCCCCTCCCGCTATCCAACCCCGAGACTATACTTATCGTCCAAAGGCGACCAGCCACTTTTAATCTTGTTCCTCCAGTGACCCCCCAGCTGCCTCATCAAGCAGGTGCTGTTCCGAGCTGTGGCGATGCTTGTTTGACCAGTCCTTTAAGGCCCTCTGCAAGTCCTTTGGATCAGTGAAGATGTGGGAACAGCCCTGTCCGTTAACCCGGAGTCTACAAGGATACAACATGGCGTGGTCAATACCTAGATCTCGTAGCTGTTTTTTCATGGGCACGAACTGCTGGCTCGCCTCCAGCAAGCGGATGGTAAAGCCCGGAAATAGTGAGATTGTGGAGCCTTCGTAAGCCATTGGTTGCTTTTCCCTCGCCAGTCTCAAGGCAGCGTCCCTGTCTCGATAGTTGAGCAGTTTTGCGAAGATCGGTCGAGGTGGTGCCCCTGGGGGCGGGTGAGGCTCCAAGGAGCGATGCGCTCTCTCTACCACAAACATGGCGGAAAAGGCTCCCTCTCCCAGCAAAGTGATCAACAGATTCTCGATAAAATGTTCCATGTTGCCAATTGGGGTGGACTCCGGCAGGCCAGTAATTCAAAGATTGCAGCGACGAGACGTGCCTCAGTTTTATCTTGAAGGACCCGCAGGACTCTCCCAAGTTGCTTGTGCTCAGTGTCGAGCGTGGTGTGCGCTTCTGCCACCTCAGTAATCCTACGCTCCGACATGTCTAGTCGTTCAGCATGTTTGTCTAAGCGCTCAACCATTCTGTCCATCCTGTATGATAGAGCGTCCATCTTCGTACCCAGTGAGGTAATACCACTTTGTAAGCTTTTCTCCAAGGCCATCAGCAAGCATCGGATATCAGGGCTAGGGTCTTCAGCCATCAGCCTTGGGGGCTTGCATTCTGGCAGCCTCATCAGTAGTTGCGTCGTGGGACTTCGACCGTTTCTGCTCTAATAAAAGCTTTGGCTGCGCTCTGTCCACTCTGCTCACTCTGCCCATCTTTGCAATAAAAATGACCCACCAGGCACAGCACCTTTACTCTCCCTCACTGGAGCTCAGTATGCAAAATGGCAAGAATATTCGCAAGGTAGTCAAGGCAACTGCAATCCCCACCGCTAGCAAGCAGTTCGAAGGGGTAACACCTTGTGTAGAGCGACGCAAGGCCTTTGCTCCCTAAAGCATACACCTGCCGGTGATCGCAAACTCTAGTGTGTAGGCCAGCGTGCTAGTGTGGCGATTTTGATAGTATGCGCCCAGGCAGTGTCCCTGATGGTGGCGAAACGCACAACCTCTGCTGTCAAAGTTCCTCCCGGCACCTCCACCCAGCTCTTCAGGTCATAACAATGTCTCTGTGCTCTGCCCCACTCGATTCCCAATATAAAGCAAGGGAACCGTTGTAAGGTATTTAGCCACAGGGCTGCAAGTAGATCAGACACAGCCTGGGAGCACCTCACTACTCCAACATCACCGCTTGGGCATGGTCCGTGGATAGGGGTGCAACAGCCCAGGAATCTCGCACAATTCCAGTCCGTCGGCGGCAGGTACACCACACAGCAAGTCAAGTCAAGTCAAGAAATTTATATAGCGCGCTACATACCCAGAGGGTCTCAAGGCGCTTGAGGAAGGGTGGGTAATTAATTGTCGAATATCCAGGTTTTAAGTTGTTTTCTGAATGTAAGGTGGTTCAGAGTGAGGCGAAGGTGAGTGGGAAGTGAGTTCCAGGTTTTAGCTGCCAGGTAGGAGAATGGCCTTCTCAGTCACGCGGAGCCAAGATGGCGGACCTGAGGGGTAGCACGCGTCCCGATCTTGCAGGCCCTCAGAGCGCATCAGCAAAGGGCGCAATCAGTGAGGGAGACACCCCATAGATCCGGCTCACGCGGCAGGGGTTGGAAGGGCAGTAGCTGCATCCGTATTAAGAGCGCACAGGCCTGTTCCGCCGTGCGCCGCAGATCCTCCAGGCTACCCCAAACAGCGGCGACTCAAGTTTCCACTAGCCACATATAGCCAGGGCACAAGCCTGCACCTCGGGCTTGCCATGATAAGTTGGAGCTCGCAATGGCAGTGAGCGCTGCAGGTTTCCCAGGGCCCCAATGTGTCACTCATGCTCCAGGCGCCCTGGCGGCAAACCGCTGGTCCAAATCCGCTACGCTGCCCAACTCCACGCTGTCGGAGGCTCCACAACTCCATCGATCCCGGTCATAGCAGAGCCGGAATTCGAACCTTATCTTCTGGGCGATTTCCGATGAACGGGCCTTGTTTTATTTATATTTTAAGCTGCGCAGCTGTCGGATAATTGCAGGATATTTAGACGATATCATGGAGCTCAAGACTCAAGCGGCCATCTTGGTCGCGAGCAAGCTCCACCCCAGTTACACACACATTTTTATGTGGTCTTTTATTGCTGTGAAACATGGAGGAAAGACACCTTCATATCAAATAAGATTCGAAGATGCATGCAACAATATCTCAAAGATCATTTTACACTCTGTCGTACCTAAAACTACCCTCCAGTATCATAAACACTGTACCATGACAGCCGTCAAGGAAACAAAATAACAACCGCCAGCAGGGCTCCCTTCATATTGGCCTACCCTTTTTTGTACCAAGGACATACACTTCTGGACAAATACACCATGATTTTTCATTTTAGTTTCAAGGAGTACAGATATTTCTAATAGAGAAAACATACTTTCTCAGGTTCTCATAACCAGAAATGTGGGCTGCGCCCTATATAACAAGGAACACAGATAGCATGCTTACTGCTTACTTTGTGCAGGAAACATATATGGAGCTAGGTTCTCACACCAGAACTTACCTTTGTGTGAAGCGGTGTATATGTGGCAATTGTTCTTAAACCTGTTTTTAGGTAATCACATGCTGACAACGTCAACTAATGACTATGAATTAATGAGTTATGATATGAAAAATAAAAAAAGTTATTGAAAGTTCCTTAAACCTGTAGTCACTGTAGGGCCGGTCTAGAGTCTAAACAATTAAACGTGGGCAGCACAACTTCTAGGTGCTAGTGCAGTGAGTAGGTTCCCAGTGTGATAAAAACAGAAACCACTCACTGCCAATTTCAGCCACAGGCATCTGAATGGTTCAAGAATGAAAAGGGAACATGCAGCCATAGGAAGATTGAACAAACTTCAGCCCACTATCCAAGGGACAGTTCTTACTCCATTCTGCACCACCCTGACACTGTTCTATGGTGATGATTTTATACTTGAATACTCATGGGTCAGCTATCTTCTCTCCTAAAAGAACTGTGCTCACTTGTGAGATGCTTAGTACAGCAGCTTGGCAAATCCTCTGGGATGGGAAGGAGGACTTTAACGTCCCATGTCTCGGTCCATGTAATATTAAGTGCAAGAGAAAGTTAAGCTATATGTTCTCTATGGATAAAAGTTCACATGTGCACCACAGAGTCACAACAGCTTTTATTAAACACAGTCATAACTGTGAATATGGTACTTGTCACATTTATAATGGAAATGAATGCTGGTTGCATGGCACAAATATAATATCTCAGGCGTTATAAAAGGCAGCTGTTCTTCGGCCTAGGGACTTGGGGTTGCTGTCACCAGGTGTCTCATGATGCATCAAGGCCCAAAGGGTTTGTACAACTTCCAGGGGGAGAAAAGAGTGACCAAAACCCCTAGATGGGGAGAGGATAAGGCAGTGATCAGTGACTGGGGAACTCAGTGCAAATTAGGCAAGCCTTGTGACATGTATTGTTTGTGTTCCTTGGACACTTAGGACCAAGATACTCACAGAAGCTCACCTAATACCAAGAAGCTCCTCTATGGGCTTTGACTCTCAGGGTTCCACAGTGGTGCTGCCAGTGCATTCTCTAGGTCTACTGAGGCAGGGAAATGCTTGGGGAGAACCGAGCAGACAGAATTAGAAGGGACAACATGAAGACAAAGGAGAGGGATAAGCAAAAAACGCTTCTAAACCCTGTGCTGCTCACCTGACTAAGCCCGTAGCTGTTGGGGGCATTTCTGTGGGACAGCTATCTTTGCCTGTTGCTCCCGGTGCCTGCATCACTCCAGCCGGTCTTCCCCTGCCGCCCAGCTCCTCTAGACCAGAGCGCGGCCGCAGTCAGGGAGGGGAGCACAAGTTTTGGGAGTCTTTTGCGGCCGGAAGCCGCATACCAGGGTTCAGCGCCAGGAGGCGCATACATTACCGGACATTCTCCGCATCGCGGGACCGCGCGCCAGACCAGCCGGGCTAAGCCCGGGCCAAGGGCGGGCCCGTCTAAGCCCATCAAGGACCGGTCAAGGCCGGGCTGGGCCACCCCCCTTGGTCTCACCTCCCAAAGATCTAAGGACAGTAAGCGCATTGTTTATGTGAATACTTAATGTAAATATAGTATTTTGGGGCCCCTGCGCTAAACTAACACTACTCAACACTGTTATTCTGTGCACTAGTCTTTGAACGGAATTAATTGGTACATCCTACGAACACTCTACAGGAAATGACCACTAAAGCGAAATCCCAGGTGGGGGGAAGTGTCAGAGGGACCTTGGATGCATTCCTGACAAAGGCGGTCTCGACACTGGAGCATGAAATTTCTGTTGCCAAAAACCATCTGTCCCTAGAATTCCAACAAAACAAACGATCCTCCATGGATTCAATAAGACTGACAATGACCCACACACATAGTATGCAAAGTACAGAGAACACTCCCACTACAGACATTAGTATTCCCATTTTACTCCAAGATCAATCGCCATTACAGGAGTCAAACAGGAGGACATCTGATGAAGTTGTTAACTTGGACCCCTCCCTAGACTTTTCCTCGCAGGAGCCCTCATTGTTACAGCTGCCTAAACCCACTCCAAAGATTAATAAGAGCAAAGACTCAGTTACAATACCGGCTCAAGGAGCACCATTAAAGAGGAAGAGAGGGGGACTTTTTCAGCGGGGGAGGAAAACCAAAGTACCTAGAATTTCTTCAAATCCATATGTTGATCAGAATACAGTAGATAAAATAGGTCAATTATGGAGGGAGTTAAAACTGCAGGGAAATAAAAACCTGCTCAAACCTTACCCCCCTGAGACTGCCCAAAAGCAGTGTACTCTGGAAAACATGGAACACCTAGTTAGGTCCCTACTCCTCCCGTTAACAGAAAGGGTAAAAAGGATGGGTAGTGAACTGAGCAACTTAGCGGAAGCAACATCCTTAAACACTAAACTTCTAAAAGATTTAGTAGCACATAAAACGGACAATATGAATAACGGGCAAAATCCCAGTATTAATAACACTCCTCCTACCGGGGACATGTCATCCTGCCCCAAGCTGTTCAGTAAGGTAGTTGAGAAAGTGACAGCTGGGGGCACGAGAGTTGCCACAGCGGCCAAGAAAGCAATTACAGGGAGTGTGAAAGCACCGCCGGCAGTAGAGAAAGTAAGAACTGAAGCATCAGGAGGCAAGGAGATAAAGGGCAGAGGGATAGCAGACCATGCTTCCAAACCACATCCACCCCCTAAAGACATAAACATAGAAAAGGCCCATTTGTCAGAGAAAGCCACAAAAAGAATAAACTGTCACATAGATTTACCACCAGAGGCAGCCCCATACATCATCATGCTCACAGGGGTTCCTGAACTTATAGAAGGGAAGAGGGAAGGCTACCTCGAATTAAAGAACAAAGTTGTCCATTGGCTGAGGAACAACAGGCCATTGCCCCCTAACACAGATGGAGAGATAGCGTATGTGAGAAGATTAGCCTCGGTTGGACAGAGACCCAAAGATATATCTGGGGTCGTAATTACTATTAACTTTAGAGACCGGAGGGTGGTAACTCATATCACTGACTGGTATCTGGAGCGTGGAGGTAGTGGTATATCGACCAGGAATTTGAGTTACTTTTACCCACAGCCATTGATGACACCCCGGGGTCCCTGTGAATTTTGTAACAATCTTAAACATATTGCTCATGCCCCTTTTTCGACGAACATAAATATAAATCAACGGAGACCTACACACCACAATCTTAGGTTCGCAGAAAGACCAGATAGTCACTGGGGTGGAAGATCACAATTCGCCACACATACCCCATATTGGTCAATCCCGTTAATTAATCACTACAATGTTTTTTCTGGATTAAAAGATCTAGATTGACAGGTGAGGAACACCCTGGCGGAACATTTAGTGATACCAATAACCCCGCCAACCACAATGTCAAATCAGAAAACGAGGGAATCTCCCCATGGCCCGGTAGGGGAATCACATGATTAAAATATTTTAAGTAGTGACACGGGGTGGAAGAAGTAGAAGAAGTAGTAGACACACACCAACTTAGAGTGCCCCCAGGGGTTGATAGCCATCTTTTTGCTGTCTCCCAGACACATACGGACCTCCTTCCATTAAGGGAAATCAGAGAAAGTTCGATCACAGAGCACACATTCGCCAAGCGGAGTGATCCTTTCTATAGTCTCCTTTCTTGGAACGTAGCTGGTTTGTTAAGTAAGGTATCCCAGCAACCATGGCTAGATGTTGTTATGGAGCACAGCATAATTTGTCTACAAGAAACATGGACAATTGAGGAACTTCATATTATAGGTTTCCAAACTTTCCATACACCAGTTTTGGCTACTACACAGGGGCGAAACAAAGGAGGCCTCTGCACTTATGTCTCCACGACAGGGGACATTAAAGTTCATAAGTTCCTGACCACTGAGTTCTATCAGTTATTGGTGTTTAGATGGGGCCAATTACATTATATAATTTTAGTAAATTTCTACAACAATGTGCCACCTAAATGTATGTAAATGTATGTATGTATAGGCATTTATATAGCGCACTACTTACCCGGAGGGTCCCAAGGCGCTTCGACCGCTGCGAAACCCTTCCTGGCTTCCCTGAGAGATGGTCCCTTAATGGGTATCTCCAGGGTGAGACCAGGCATCCCCGGCGGTCTGGTGGGGCCGTTAGTGAAGATGAGGCAAGCTAATGCCCAGAGTTGCCGAGTGTGATCGCTGATCAGAGTGGGCACCGAGGCGAGAGAATTATCGAGTCCGCTGACCCTGGTCCAGAAACCTGCCGCGCCGGGAATCGAACCCTGGTCCCGGGCCGTCCTCTGCTCTCGGGTCTGCTGCCTCTAACCAGTGAGCCACACTACCTCACCATGATGATAGAGACTACAATTCATAACTTTATGCTTAGTTTAACAGCCTTAAGAGACCGGACAACAGGAGAGAAGGTTATAATTTGGATTGGCGATTTTATTTGCACCGTCTGCCCCTATCGTTCAACGGGCATTTGCGGCCTTGCTGACCACAGGGAAGACAGCTCCACTCACTTCGTCCATACAAAACTTGGCAATATTTTTAATGATATCATCTTCCACTTTAATCTGTCCTTCGTGAATGAGCGATGCAGACCGAATGTCCCTTTCCAACCGACCTTTAATGGGCGAGGGAGCAATTCTGTAATTGATTTCACATTAATGTCCTCAGCCCATGCGGGTTTCGTGGGAACTTGGGAAACAGGACCGGCTCTATTTAGCGATCAGTACCCCATATTTTTTACTGTAAACATTGTGGGGGAAGCAGGAACAACAAAGGGTAGTCTTCTTTATACTCAAAAGATTAAACTGGCCACTAAAAATGGCTATGTTATTAAATGGGATAAGGTTGAGCCTATTGGGTTTTTGAAACAATTAATATCGTCTTCTTTTAAAGACATATTGGTATGCCTGGCACATGATGAAGAACCTGATAAAGTAATGGCCTCTTTTTCAAAAATACAATTAGCTGCAAAGAATCTATTGTTTAGAGAACACAGGCATGATGTAAATAAAGTACATGGGTGGTTCGATAGCAAGTGCACCAAAGCATTAACATTCTTAAAAAAGGCTCTGCAGAGTATACCTAAAAATTCTGACTTAATCCGGCAAGCCAGAAAGACATATAAAAATACTATCAAGAGTAAAAAAGCTACTTTAAACACGGAGGCTTATGTGGCCTTATGTGAGGCCTCAGACAGAAGAGATAACATGGCTTTTTAGAAAGCGGTAAACGCTCCATATCTGCAAAGTAATGATGTTGACTTTATTGATATAGCGATAACAGGGGATACCTGGGTGACCCATTTTAAACATCTTTATGACAGAGCCACCCTTGGTAACAGTACGAACGCCCCTAATGATAGTATGCTCAGTTCTAACGATCTTATCCACTCTAACCCATTTCCTCTAGATATAACTTTTAGCTGTCACGAGGTCATCAAAGCCATTAAAGATAGCTCATCTGGTAAGGCACCTGGCCCCGATGGCGTCCCGATCGACGTCTATAAAACAGAGATAGATCTTTGGGCACCCTTGCTTACGAACGGGTTAAATAAAGCCAATCGACATGGGTTCATATCCTCCTGGCCTGATGCCATTGTTGTGCCAATTATTAAAAAAGGCAATAGAAATGACCCTACCTGTTATAGGCCAATCTTGCTCTTAGACATGTTGATGAAGGTGGCCGGCAGAATAATTTTAAATAGGATTCAAATTGGGGGGGAGGAAAATCAGGTTATTTCCAACCTGCAGTATGGTTTTAGATCAGGCAAAGGGACTGTGGAACAGTGCTTGAATTTGGCCCTACTCATTTCCAAATATACTCAGGCCAAGAGCGGGAAAACGTTATATCACTTTTGTTGATTTAAGCTCCGCCTTTGACTGTGTAGATCATGAGTTATTATGGGAAACACTCTTTGATATGGGCATCGACGGTCAAATTTTAACCTTCATTAAAGAATTATATAGGAATGCAGGAGCTAGGGTGAGGTTTGGTCGGCGGGGGAGTGTTCGGACAAATTCTTCATTCTGAGGGGGGTCAGACAGTGGTGCATATTAGCACCCCTGTTATTTACCCTATATGTCAATTCCATTGGACAAAACCTCAGAGATTCACAACACGACTACCCCTCCATAAATGGGACACCTGTACCAATATTATTATACGCGGCGATAATCTCACGGACTAGGCTAGGATTACAGAGGGCTGTGGTTAAATTTACCAGCTTCATGCGGGACAGAGGCCTAAAAGTGAATATTTCCAAAACCTACTCAATGTCCTGTGGGTCAGGGACTAAGAGGGTGCCTTGCCCAATTTTCTTAGAAGGCAAGAAAATTGAAACAACAGATAGGTTTTGCTATGTAGGCGTAACCTTCGACAGGAGGGGAAGTTGGTATCCAGCAGTGATTTCCAGGAAACTAGCCTTCACACGGACCATCGGTGCCCTGAGTAGTTTCTCCGCAAAATTAGGTGGGAAACCGGTAAAGGAATTGATACACATTTATAAAGCTAAATGTGTATCTACAGCTACATATGGTGCCTGGTTATGGGGGGTAGAGAATGGTCATATGATTCAATGTTGTGACAATCAGTTTATTTGCCATCTATTGGGTGTCTCTAAATCTGCATCAACTTACATGACACACATTGAAGCAGGCATCCCATATATCTCTGACACCATAAGGATCTTCCCCACATTGCTGTGGCACAAAGTCTGGGTCACCAAGGAGACTACATTAAATAGAGACCTAATAATTGACTGCCTTGCACTCAATGGTGTAGCCAACATTAGATGCTTATCCTATGTTAGAAACATGTTCATCGAGATAGGCCATCCAGAATTCTTCGACAAGCCAACTAGCATTGAAGGGATATCGAGGGGCTCACTGAAAAAGATGGTTTCTGACCATTTAGCAAGCATTAGATGGAATCTCGAAAATAAGAAAAACACAGTCCTCAGATACCAGGAAATCACTCATCATGAGGGTTTACAATATTATCTTACCTTGCCCTTAAGTCCCTATGCTGTTGACTCGCCTTAGATTAGGCACCTTTTTCCGCCTGGTCACCTTCCCTCTTTGCAATAATTGGTCTATGGAAAACCTAATATGCCCCTGTGACGACACCTCATCACAATCAAATATACACTGTGTGTTGTTCTGTAAATTCTATCAGGGACCACGAAGGGCTTTCTTGTTATCTGTCCTTAAGGCATGGGGGATTCGCAGTTGTAGATCAGCTTACGTGAAACTACAACAGTTAGAAGACGATGACGTTATTTATGTAGTTTCCAGTTTTTTAAAACTTGTTATTAAATTCAGGAATACCATGTAATGTCTTTGCAATACACCCATGCTCGATGAAGTATTCATGATTTTTTATCTTATAAGATTTTATGCGTAAAATGAGGACGCTTTTTGTAATAATTGTCTGATTAATCTTATTTTGAATACTATGGAACATATTTTTTAAATGTATTGGATGATTATATTATGCTTTTATGATTTTAACTTGAAAATCGAATAAAGCTTGTTTTTGATTTGATTTGAAAAGCTAGTAAAATGTGCATTTGTTTTGTAAACCCATGGGTCTCTATCGGAAAAGTAAAAAAATATAATTTCTGACATGTAATATCATAACTACAGATTTTTGCCTCTTCTACCTAAACACTTACTTATGGTAATGTAGAGACCACACAGCTACAACATGAGCACTATGTTTACTTTGTTCAACACAGTATTTGCCATGGTGTGCTTATTGCCAGCTGAAGCTGTACCAGGCATTGTGAGCTGACACAGGAAGTTGGAAGGGTTGGGGCCACTTTTGCTAAGAGGCGGGTTTTAAGAACAACATCATTTTAACTAGTTTTACAGGAAAGCTGCAAAGTGGGGCCGCTTTTAGCGTGAAAGAACAGCTTTGTACAAGTGCATAATATTAATGCAAGGCAAAGAAAGAACAATAAATCTAAACAAACACATATGCTACAATAAATTAAAGTATCATTAAATAAAGCGCATTTGTTTTTAAAAAAAGTGTGAATACCTCCAGATTATGCGCATCGGATGAAGTGTGCGCATTAGGTTCAAAACCCACAAACACAAGGCAAGGCAATCTATATAAAAAATCCAATGAAACAAACCTAAATCTGCATAAGAGAAAGAATACATGTAACAGGGGCAGTGTCCATCGGCGTGACCAACACACCAAAATGAGGGACATAAATAACTAATTGACCACTCAGAACCAAGAGATTTTCAAATACACGCAAGAGAGAAAAAGCAAACAATTGGAAACCGATGGCCGTGCCAAAAGCCTATAGAGCAGATACAGCATGTCTTGATCAAGCCGGCGCATGCACTGACTAGGCATTACCTTAAAAGGCAGCAATTAACTTTTAAGAACTTATCAATGACAACATTATTTCTTTATTTATTTACATGTTTATTCATTTAGTTTACAGCACCACAAGCTAATTAAATAAGAAAGTTTGCATTTCTGAGATGTCCCTGCAGCACGTCCCTGTAGGAGTCAGTGGCACAATTGCATCACAATCACACTAAAAATTAATCAAGGTGTGCATTGGTGTTGAGGGGATCACCCCAAAGTGTTTGATATCAAGGGAGATGCGCAAAGAGTGTGCAAAAGGCAGGAGGTAAAGCTAGGTGTAGAGGGAGGTATCCGGTTCTGCAAGACCTAAGATTGGTAGACCGAAGTCCCAAAAGGTAATAAACAAATTGGGGGGGAAGTGAATCATTCTCTAGGGCAAGGGTAAAAGGGCCAAACTGTACACCCTACGTATCCTCCTTGGCTGCCTCTATAAAAAAGTTTTTAGGGAAGCATTTTAAAGTAGAAGCACAGGACGTTATGGGCCTCTCCATATCCACGCTAGAAGGAGCTCCACTGTTCCAAGAGAAATTGCAGTTCAGTGCATCATTTGATATTCAAGGGATCGAATTTGCTGGCCCCAAGGCTTTCATCTTCACAATCTTGTAATTGGAGTTCAACAGGGAAGAGCAATCAGAAATGGGGGAGGCACAAGCAAGGTAGCTTTACAGACTGCTTTGGGAGGAAAAGGTTAACCTCCAGAAAATGGGATAGTAGACTGAAGCTCTCTTGACGTACATCCTGATCAGAATGGAAGTGCTTCCTTTCAGTCACTTCCAGACACCTCAGCGTGCCAATTCTCGACCACGTTGACCATACTTTTGTTGATGCAGTGAACATTACATGGGATCAATCAATCATATCATTTGTAAAGTGCACCACTCAACCGTGAGGGTCTCAAGGTGATGGTGTGGGGAAAGCTGCTACTGCTCAAAAAGTCAGGTCTCGAGGAGTTTTCTGAAGGTCAGCAGGTCTTGGGTCTGACGTAGGTGGATGGGGAGGGTGTTCCAGGTCTGGGCGGTGAGGTGGGAGAACGATATGCTGCCAGAAGTCGCTCTTCGGAAGCGGGGGACTGTGACGAGGGCGAGGTCGGCAGAGCGGAGCTGGCTGGTGGGGGTGTAGAAGCTGAGTCGTCTGTTGAGGTACGTTGGTCCGGGGTTTTGAAGTGCCTTGTGTTCGTGGGTGAGGAGCTTGAAGGTTATCCTCTTGTTGACCGGGAGCCAGTGCAGGTCTCTCAGGTGGGGTGTGATGTGGCTGCGGCGAGGGATGTCGAGGATCAGGCATGCAGAGGCATTCTGGATGCATTGGAGCCGTCTCAGGAGTTTGGCCGAGGCTCCTGCGTAGAGGGCATTTCCGTAGTCCAACCAGCTGCTGACGAGGGCCTGGGTGACCGTTCTTCTCATTTCAGTGGGGATCCACTTGTAGATCCTGCGGAGCATGTGGAGGGTGTTGAAGCAGGAGGAGGAGACCGCGTTGACCTGTTTAGTCATTGAGAGGGTGGGGGCGAGGATGACCCCTAGGTTGTGTGCGTGGTCGGTGGGTGTTGGAGCGGTTCCCAGTGCAGTCGACCACCAGGAGTGGTCCCAGGCCGTAGGGGTGGATCCCAGGATGAGGACCTCCATCTTGTCCGAGTTCAGCTTCAGTCGCCTGTTCCTCATCCATTCAGCAACCGCCTTCATTCCTTCGTGAAGGTTGGTTTTGGCAGTGTAGGGGTCCTTGGTGAGGGAGAGGATCAGCTGGGTGTCATCGGCATAGGAGAAGATGTCGAGGTTGTGCCAATAGGCGACGTGGGCGAGCGGTGCCATGTAGATGTTAAACAGAGTTGGGCTGAGGGATGAGCCCTTGGGGACGCCGCAGATGATCTTGGTGGCTTCGGAGAGGAAGGGGGGAAGGCGAACGCTCTGTGTTCTGCCGGAGAGGAAGGATGTGGTCCAGTCCAGGGCCTTCTCTTGGATCCCAGCATTGTGGAGGCGTGTTCGTAGGGTGTGGTGGCAGACCGTGTCAAAGGCGGCTAACAGGTACAGGAGGATGAGGGCCGCCGTTTCTCCGTAGTCCAGCAAGGACTTGATGTCATTGGTGGCGGCGATGAGGGCAGTCTTGGTGCTGTGGTTGCTGCGGAACCCGTACTGGGAAGGGTCCTGGATGTTGTTCTCCTTGAGGTAGCGGGTCAATTGTTTGTTGACTGTCTTCTCGGTGAACTTTGCCGGGAACGGGAGCAGGGAGATGGGCCGGTAGTTCTTGAGGTCCTTGGGGTCCGCCTTGGGTTTCTTGAGTAAGGCGTTGATCTCGGTGTGCTTCCAGCTCTTCGGGAAGGTTGCTTTCTCGAAGGAGGTGTTGATGACTTTCCGGAGATGCAGTGCGATGGATGTGCTGGCTTTGTTGAAGATGTGGTGTGGGCATGGGTCTGACGGAGATCCGGAGTGGATGGTGTTCATGATCTTGATGGTGTCGTAGTTGTTGATGTTGGTCCAGGAGAGCAGGCGGTTGGTGTGGATGGTGGCCTTGGGGGCAGAGGTCTCAGTGGTTGTCAGGCGGTCGTGGCGTTGAAGCTGTCATGTATGTCTGCGATCTTGCAGTGGAAGAAGGTGGCCAGCGAGTCGCACAGGTCTTGCGAGGGTGGGACGTCGTTGGTGTTGGAGCTGCTGTTGGAGAGTTCCTTCACGATGTTGAAGAGCTCTTTGCTGTTGTGCGCATTGTTGTCTAGGTAGTCTTTGAAGGGGGCCCTTTTGATGGATCTGATGGCGATGGAGTCGCTGAACTGTGGTCAGGGTCTGGGGGTCTGTAGATGAGGGTTCCTCTGAGGGTCGTGTTGGTGCTGGTGTGGGTCTGGAAGTGCAGGTGTTCGGCGGTGCTAAGGGTGTCGTCGGTGTTGGTCGAGACTCTGAGAGTGTTCCTGTGGACGATGGCGATTCCTCCTCCTGCTCCATTGGTGCGGTCCCTACGGGTGATCTTGTAGCCTTCCGGGACGGCTATGACTATGTCAGGTGCCGAGGCGGGGTTCAGCTAGGTCTCCATCAGGAAGGCGACATCTGGGAAGGTTGAGTCCAGTAGGTCCCAGAGTTCAACAGTGTGTTTGTGGGCAGAGCGGGTGTTGAGAAGTATGCATCTGAGGTGGTTGGGTACTTTCCTGGTCGGCAGCATGGTGGGGCGGACGCTTGTGAAGCTGCAGTTCTGGCAGGTGAAAGCTCTGTGGGTGCGCTTCGGGGTGGCCAGGAAGGCAGGTGTGTGATCGTCTGGTGTTGAGTGTGTGGAGGGTTCCGGCATCTAAGCGGTGTTGGGTGTCGTGTCGTTCGCAGGGTCCAGGGGTCCTAGCGCTAGGCGCGGTCCGGGCGCGGATGGGCACGCCTTTGGCACGCCAGCGGCACGTCCGCTGCACGCCCACTGCGCTGCCTAGCGGGAGAGGGGCAGCGAGTAGAATTGCAGGGGGCGGGGACGCAGCAGCGGGAAAAACGAGCGGGGGCCGCAGGAGGACTGAGCACAGGAAGGAAAAACAAGTTTAGGCAAGAAAACAAGTACAGGCACAGAGGAAAAAAAACAAGTCTGGACAAGAAAGCAAGTACAGGCTTAGGGGAATAAAAACAAGTCTGGGCAAGAAAGCAAGTTAGGCACAGGGGAAAAAATACAAGATTAAGCAAACACAATGCAGGCAG
Organism: Lissotriton vulgaris; assembly: GCF_964263255.1. NCBI lineage: Eukaryota > Metazoa > Chordata > Amphibia > Caudata > Salamandridae > Lissotriton > Lissotriton vulgaris. Next base: position 829,061,176 of record NC_141697.1, on the reverse strand, counting down.
AGCCGTGCAGCAGCGTGGGGAGCGACCTGCGTGCGAGCAGGGTCAGAGGTCGCTCAGTGTTCAGGGGATCAGTGTTGTTGAACAAGGATGAAATGAAAAATCAAGCAAATCTGTTAAAATCAATGGATGCTGAGATAAAAAGCATAAACTCTTAAATACCAGCACTTGTGAGGCCAGTGGGAGGTCTCGAGAAGGACTCTCATGTTACTACAAATGAGGCAGGCTCTGTATTTGTATTTTATAAGCCTATGATGATTAATACAAGAGGTGATACTATATTTTATAATAGAGGACAGACCTCAAAATACTGAAAATTTAGGGTGGGGGGCTAGTCGAGAAAACAAAGATTGAGTACCTCATAAAAGAAGAAAATGCACAAGTACAACATATTTGCCAGGCAGAAAACATAGCCTACCTGTTGTGGTCCAAAAAGGAAGTAAAGATTATTAGTTATGTCAAGTAAGGGAGGGTAGTCAAAGCAGGGTGATCCCAAAAGAGTATAAATATTGGGATAAAAATAGCTCACAGGTATATGTGGAGAGAGGGGGACAAGCTAAATGCAAAAGTAAGGAAGATAAGGCACATTTTTTATTCCAATACTATGAGAAAGCAAGTCCTTAGCCCCTTGAAATTTTGGAGTTGAAGAGAAGATAAGGATGGTGAAATTAGGGCAATTGACAGTAGAAGATGAAAGTAATATGTGGTTATATGTGGATATTCCGAAGAAAGAGCAAAAAAGTGCAAACCTGAGACCACTAAAAAGGAAAATTCAGGAACCGTAAAACATTAGGCTTAATCTCTTCTAATATTATTACCTAGGTGGGCTTGCTTTAAATGAATGAAGGTAGGGAAGTGACAAAGTTGGAGTTTCATTCCAGTTTAATAAAAGATCCGATAGCTAAGCAAGAAAATGGTAACTACATGAAAATAGTACCTAAGAATGAAGGGGAAAGGCCTCTTACCTTACCCTTATTCTGTATTCATGTAGCCCTAACTAATTAACAGATTAGAAATGTATGAAAAGAGTAGCAAGGGTTAAGAGTGAGTCAAAACAGAAATGACAAGCAAGGGCTAAGGGTCAGATTATTCAATAGTAGAAGGAATGATAGAGCACTAAAAACATGCTAGTGGATTATAACACAGGTAGAGTTCAAGATAAGTATAAAATGATGGAATTAGATTACATCAATTTAGGGGGATCCCCTCACCACACAGCCTCAATGGGCTACACATGATATAGGGATTTAATAAGTGCTATGATGATGGTGTATTAATTGAGATTGGTGTTGGGTTAATCCTTCTGCGCAGAGGAGCCAACCACACTAGTCAGGGTTATTTTATTTCCTGATTGTCGTGATTTCACTTTGTGTGTGTGTGGTAGCACCAGAAGGGTGTTAGTCCCAGCTTCCCGTAGAGTGATTCTGTACTTGAAATTGTCTTTTAATGGAACAGACAAGAATTTTCGCTGGCTCAATAATTGTTTGGGCTAGGTTTATCGCTGAGGAGTGGGAGCCACTGTGGTTGCTACGAGTTGTGTCATAAGGTGTCATGCTGGTGTTGGTCGGTAAGTGTGTGTGCCGTGCTGGAATTGGTTGTTCCTTCCACGGGGGCCACGCTATGAGTAGACTGTTCATGGTGTGGCCCTGAGATTTGGGGTTAGTGTTGTATTTAGCTTTTTGATTTGTTGAGTACTTCTGGTTATTTTGATTCATGTTTATTGAATTGTGTTGAGTTACTTACCGAGTGAAGATTACTTTAAAAAAATAATAAAGGGCTTTATTTAGTGATGATGTACGAATACCTGTACGTGAAGGCCCGAGGGTATCTCTGCTCACTACATACCAACCAATGTTGGTTTATACACATATATTTGGCTTAAACTATGGTATAAGATCACTGGAAGCAAAGAATCCCTCTAGTGTCCTCCCTATGGTAATTTCAACCTGAGAATGACTGAGAATTTGAGGCTCCCACCAAAATCAGCCCAATATGAAGACTTGAATGCATAGATTGGGCAGCAAATGTAAAAGAGAGAAAAATATCAGAATAAAGCCAAAAAGGCAGTTAGGTTTTGGCTGTGAAGTGGGATTGCAGAACAGCAGGCATGGAGGAAAGATATGTTTTAGGGAGTTAAAATGTATCCCATCTTGACCAGTGGAAGAAAAGGGAGAAGAAAAGCATGAGGGTGTTGAGGCTGAAATGATAAAGGATGAAGGGAGCGGTGTAACTCTTGTGATGAATTTTTGGATGATTTGTTGGCTTCTCGAAATCCTCCGTATAACATTGTCCAGGTGGGAGGAGTAAATCCGCCTGTTGTAGGGAATGACTGTAGGAGGGCCCCCACCCATTGTCGACTCAGCTGCAAGTGCACTAGCAGAGCAAGGTATCCCTGTACAATAGCTGCCCATTGCTCTTGTTACAATAGTATAGTTCTAGCTCCTCTTATAAAGCCTCTGAGCACAGTTGCTGTCCCCCCAGCCCCATTTGTTCCTTCAATTGAAAGTGTCACCCTTGTCCTTAGAACAAGTACCACTGTAGATCCAGGAGTGAGACCCCTGAACCACTATGAACCCTGTAGCGAGTGTGCCTGTTGTGGAGGTAGGCAAGGACCAGATGGTCTGAGTGCTTCAGAGGAGAACACCCCAGTAAGGGTGTTAATGTAGTAAAAACAAAAAGTGAGTTTGAGGAAATTTTAATGGGGACACTGAAACTAGAAATTATAAATAGATATAACCAAGAAGAACTCCTTTGTAGAGAGGTGGATAGAGGTGCATGTGAGGCACATGAAGTCTTAGAAGGAATGGCAACCAAGTAAAGAGTTGATTTATTCTAATTTCAAACCCTGCAGAAAAACTTTAGGATGTTCGCAACTGATGACACCCATGCAAATAAGAGAATGACTGGGCTAAATCTGCATTCGAGGGAATTGATAGGAAGCATTCAGAAATGGAGAAACACCCAAAAGATCAATGTGCAGTGGGATAACAAGGTATAGAAGAAGAAGAAAGACACTGATATTGGAGGGCCAGAATGTGAGGCTATCTGAGGTTAGTGTCTACCCTTTGAGGGAACTACATGGGGGTACATGTCTGCTTGGAGTTGTATTGATCTTTTCACATTTACTAATCAATTTACCAATACTTAATTGACATTGTCCTTCTTTATGACTTAGTGTAAGGTTTCTATTTAGTGACCAAATGCTGAGCCGCAGAATGATGTGCAAACTCATGCTTCCTCTTCAGTGGTTATGTTATTTGCTTGCTTTTCAAGCCTTTAGATAAAGTCCTGCGAAACTCAAAGAATTGCAGTGTTGATTTGAAAGGCACACAAAATAAAATTAAAGAGAAATTTATGCTGGCTCAGGCGAAGTTAGCTTTGAAGGGATTTCAGAGTGATCCACACTCAAATTCTGACTGTAGTTCTATTGTTAGTATTCAAATGCAGCTAGTTGGATTACATCAAGAAATGGGAGATTCTGTGAATCCCTCAAGGTGCCTGACACATGGTGCAGGGATTAACAGGAGACACCATAGTTGCCGCTCGGCACCCAGCCAGAAGCTGTGGAGGAATAGGGGCCTTGCTAGGGGCCCCCAAATTCGCTTTCAGACAGGCTTTCCATGTCAGAAATCTCCAAGGGCCCAAAACCTATTGAGGCAATATCAAAATTACCTCACAAACCAACCAGGTTTTGCAAGGGGGGTCCCATGAGTTTTTGGTCCCGCGCTTGGCGGCCATCTAGGGAAACCTACCAAACTCACACATTTCTGGAAACTAGACACCCGGGGGGAGTCTAACGAGATATGGTTTGAGTGGGTCCCCCAACATTCTCCTACCCAGAATCCCCTGCAAGCTGCAAATTTCGCTGAACAAAATCACTTTTTTTCTCAAATTTCTGTGTGGCAAAGTTCTGGAATCTGGGTGGATACTCAAATTCCCTCCCACACATGAGATCCCATGAGTCAAAAACTCATGGGACCCCCTTGCAAAACCAGGTTGATTTGTGATTGGTCACTTTTATGTCTCATAAATACGTTTTGGGCCCTTGCCTGTCGCGGGTACTACACCCACCCACGTGAGTGAGGTACCATTTTTATCGGGAGACCTGGCGGAAGGCTGGGTGGTAGGATATTTGTTGATCCACATAGATTGCAGAACTTTCCCAGACGGAAATATGAGAAAAAAGTGATTTTTTCAGCGAAATTTGAGGTTTTCAGGGGATTCTGGGTAGGAAATTGTTGGGGGACCCATGCAAGCCAAACCTCGCTGGACTCCCCCGGGTGTCTAGTTTTCAGAAAAGTGTGGGTTAGGTAGTTTCCCAAGATAGCCGCCGGGCCTGGGGCCAAAAACCCAGGTGAACCCCCTTGCAAAACCAGGGTGTTTTGTTATAGGTAATTTTGATGTTTCCTCAATATGTTTTGGGCTCTTACCTGTCGCAGTTACTTGACCCACCAACACGAGTGAGGTATAATTTTTATCTGCAGACCTGAGGGAACACTGGGTGGTAAGAAATTTGTGGATCCACGTAGATTCCAGAACCTTCCCACACAGAAATTTGAGAAAAAGTGATTTTTCATCTAAATTTGAGGTTTGCAGGGCATTCTTGGTAGGAAAACGCAAGCCATACTTCGCTGGACTCCCCTGGGGGCCTAGTTTTCAGAAATGTGTGGGTTTGGTAGTTTTCCAAGATGGCATCTGTGCCCGGGGCAAAAAACCCAGGTGACCCCACTTGTAAAACCAGAAAGTTTTTTGTTAGGTCATTTTGATGTCTCCTCAATAAATGTTGGGCCCTTGCCTGTCAAGGGTACTTGACCCACCCACGTGAGTGAGGTATCATTTTTATCAGGAGACCTTTGGGAACACTGGGTTGTAGGAAATTTGTGGATTCACGTAGATTCCAGAACTTTCCCAGAAGGAAATTTGAGAAAAAAGTGATTTATTTTCTGCCAAATAAGAGGTATACGGGGGATTCTGGGTAGGAAAACGTTGGGGGACCCACGCAAGTTAAACCTCGCTGGACTCCCCCGGGTGTATAGTTTTCAGAAAAGTGTGGATTTTGTAGATTCCCAAGATAGCCACCGAGCCTGGGGCCAAAAACCCAGGTGAGCCCCCTTGCTAAACCAGGTTGTTTTCTGATAGGTAATTTTGATGTCTCCTCAATACGTTTTGGGCCCTTGCCTGTCGCGGGTACTTGACCCACCCACACAAGTGAGGGATCATTTTTATCGGAAGACCTGGAGGAACACTGGGTGGTAGGAAATTTGTGGATCCACATAGATTTCAGAACTTTCCCACACAGAAATTTGAGAAAAAAGTGATTTTTTCAGCTCTTCCCCAGTTCAAGAGGCTTTGGGGAAGTAAAAGAAATCCCTCTGGTGCCTGCACCTGAGGGATTTCTTACGCAATGGGCACGGACATGCAGGAGCTGTCCGACGCCTAGGAGAACTTATGCGTCGGACGGTCCCGCACGTCTGAAGCATGGAAGGGGTTAAATGCTTTACCTTCTGCCAGGAACGGTTACTGATCATTTACCTTGTCTAGAACTTGACTTCCCCTTGTCCTTTCATACCAGTAATTAACGGCTAGGAAATATTTGCTGCTTTGAGTTATATTATTATTATTATGAATTATGCCATCACTCTGTATTGATCATTATTATGAGCAAATCACACTACTTGCTTAAATTATAGCCTTACAGCATGGTGCCGAGGGTTATACTAGTTGTTATAGGCCCTGAACCTGAGTTATAAACCCTAGCCACACTTAATGGTCCACAACTAGGAAGAGGGGTTTTAACAACTAGTATAGCTTAAAGCAGAAGGGCTATAAGGCTATTAGAACATTCCTCCTGTAGAGGGTAAAACATTTCTAACTGAAAAAGGGAGAAACTGAAAAACATTGGAATGATTGAGCAGAAGGCTTATTATGTTCATTATTGGCCCTATCTACTCCATTGTCTTCAATAGAGCTCTCAGCATTCTAATCTTCTAATATCTGTTATTCAGGGGAAATGTGTAGGCCATGTATGAATTTACATCATGCTTTTAAAAGTCCTGTTAGATCTTACTATACTGTATTTTTGACTTGTTTGGAATAAAAAAGTGTATGACTGGGGAGTATGGGAATGCTAGTTGTATATGTATTTCGTATATGCCACATTCTAATGATTTGCTCTATTTTTTCTACATGTTCCTTTAACTTATGAGGAAGTACATGGTTTATGATATTGACAATTCAACAGTGCAGTTGAGGTTCTATTTTTATGATTTATTGCATCATTCTGCACATTAGTGGTCAGTTGGTAGTAGAGGAATATTTTATTCTAAAGGCCGATGGTAATGTTTTTTCTGTTGCTTAGTTCTGTACATTGAGTTCAAATTGCTATGGCGCTCTTTCTTTTCTACTTTTCGATTTTTTACCATTAGTTTGGGGATTTATTTTAGTGGAGTCTCGTAGTCCAGTAGTTTTACATTTGCTCTGCTATCTATATGTTCCATTTGGGTCTTAAACAGTGGTGGCTGCTTCACTAAAGTGAAGGAAGGTCGCCCACTACTTTTAAGCAGTGCCAAATAGAAACAAAACTATATTAAGTAAAAGTTATTATAATTTTATGGTTCGTGTCCTGCTGCTTTGCGGTTGGGTGGGCCTCCTCTGCTCTTGGAATAGGGGAGGAGTGGCTTGCCCACTCCTAAGTGCGCAGTGACTGTTTGGTCAAGCCCTCTCCGGCCTCCCAAACCAGTCATGCACACTCTCCCCTTTCTCCATGCAGGCTGCATTACAGTCTGCATAGAGAACATGCCCACCCCTCCAGCACCAGGCTGAGCACTGTGTCATGGTGTTCAGACCAATCACAATGCTGCATTGCAGCATTGTGATTGGCTTAGGGGAGGAAGCCTGGCTGCCTGCTTCCTGTTCCTGAAGTCGGAGGCCGGAGAGGAGAAGCAGTGAAGTGGGACCCGGCCTCAAGGACATTTTTTTTTTGTTTATCCCCTGCGCGACCCCCCTTTGACACCATCCCACTGTGACCCGCCCCCCATGACCACCTGCAAGCCATGCCGGGTGCCACTGGTCCTAAACCTTATTCAGCAATAATTTTAGGTTGTGCTATCAGTAACACAAGCTATACCTGGCTTATGAGCCCTTATTAGGGCAAAGCCAGTTCTCAGTTGCTTTTTATTTTTTTAATTTTAAGAATGTTTTACTGATTTTTGAATAAAGAAAAATAAGACAATCATGAAACAGCGGCCCAAACCGAGTATTGCTATAAAGAAGTTGGACGAAAATATAATAAATCATTCCAATGTTCAACAAAGGCATAACAAATTATAAAACAAATCATGGAACATAAAAGTAAAATGAAATGAATGGAAGTACAGCAGTTAACACAACATATCTGTAATCAATCTTGTTCGTATTCATATCCTTGGATAACCGACCGCATGATTTACAAAACATCTGAGAGTAGAAAGGATAATCATTATTGTGCAATCTGTGATAAGAAGTTTTAAAATTATAGGGAAACAGATAATATTCAAACATAGACAGGGTATCAAGGTAAGGTATAAGTATCTAAACTTGTATCTAATGCCCGTTTCTTTATTGTAGATGTAGAAGTAAGTAGAAATGTGACACCTATCTAACAAGTGGTGTGCCAATGAGTGGTAGATAGTGGGGGTTGATCTGAACTGCGATCTCCAAGGAAAGTGTGGAAAAGCAATATTGTCGGTGCCTCTTAAGTGAGAGATCCAGTTCAGCCAAGTTCAGTAAAGGAGGTGGCAGCCGTGTTTTTCCACTTATTGAGCACCGACTTACAGGTCGCAGTCAGTAAGATGTCTATTGATAGACTATCGTTAGCCAACAGGTCCATGGGTCTAGAAAACCATGAATGAAGGAGACAAAGACACACTTCAGCCAAACTCCAGATAGGGGCCAAAAAAAGTCGTAAACCCGGTCACAGAAACAGAAGACAGCACAGCAATAGAAGAACATGTGGGGTAAGTCTCCGGTGTCCTTATTGCAATTCTTGCACATTGGGTCATCCCTAAGTGACAACTTTTTGAGGAGTGAGAGTGTCCAAAACATCCTATGTAGGAGGCAATGCTTAGTTTAGAATAGGAAAGGGTCAATTTTATGGGAAACAACCGATTTCCAAATCAGTACCCAGTCATCTGGAGATATGCTAGCAGATGTGTTCTACTTCTTTAATAAGGTGGAGTTTAGGCTCATGGTTCTTGGTTTTAAAAGGCGGTAACATTTGGACATTGTGTGGCCATATTTGTTGAAGGAGGAGATATGTGTAGGTAAAGAGGGGTCCTCATGGGAGAACTTAGACTTGGTTATGGAAGCTTTAAGTTTAAGGTAATCTTAGAAGTCCAATGCCAACAGATTATACTTTCTCTGGATTGCCTTAAAAGAGAGAGGTGATTGTTGTGTACCTAGCTTTTCAAGAGTGGATGCCCTTTGTGGACCTGCAAAGCCAATACACAAGTCTGCCCTTTATTCTAAATTTATGGTTATTGCAAAGCGAAGTCAAGTTAGAGTCATTAATTGAGATATCTAGAAGTGTGTCTATTTTCATAGCAGCACTTTTCATGTTGTTAAAAATATATTTGGCCAGAGGAGAGGATTTGATCTTGGTAGACAAGCGCATAACCGGATGAAAATCTTCAAGGATCTCAATTTCAACTAAGAGGCATGCGAGGGTATGAATCTCAATTTCAACTAAGAGCCATGAGAGGGTATGGATTTCAATTTCACAAGAGGGTATAGTCTGGCAAGAGCCATAAAGTGCCTCTAACTGTTTCCTTACACACGTCTCAGTAAATGGTGGGGAGACATCTACATCTGAATTGTTCTTAATGTAGTGTAGAATGGTGTTTTCGATGCTGTCCCTAGATGCAACATCTTTAATGGATTTGTCATTGAAACCCAGACCTTACAAGATGGCTTTGTGTTAGCCCCTGTGAGAGATAAGGAGATACAAGAGTGATCAGAGACCAGTCTAGGGATAATATTTGTTTGATTGATGAGGTGAATGTGTGTGTTAGAGACGAGGAGGTAATCAATTCTTGAGTAGGATTTGTGTGGGTTGGAAAAACGGTGTAGTCCCTGGTGTCAAGGTGTTGAAGTCTCCAGCAATCACACAAGTTGAATCTTGAACATAATTTGAAGGGAAAATTGTGGGACCTTGGAGCCTGAAATGAGAATACTGACTGATTATCTAAAGTAGCATTTAGGGGGAGATTAAAGTCACCACCCATGATGGTCAGTCCATCATCTGGTATATGGCTTAGTGGGGCAGATAAGAAATCCCAGAAGTCTGGATCATCAAAGTTCAGTCCATAAACATTGAGAACATGGAAAGAGTTTGCATTTTTGGAAAGTTTTGTGAGGATCCATCTTCCCTGATAGTCCAACACATTTGACTCTATAGATGAATGGTTTTCTGTTAATCAAGGTCGCCACCACTTTTTTCCTATTTGGTGCGAGTGAACATGGGGCTCTATGAGCCAATTGTTCCCAAAGGAAGCCACCTCTTTAGGAGCAATCTTGGTATCTTGTAATAAGATTATATTGGATTTGAGTTTATATAGATAGTTTTCAATTTTATTGCACTTAATTGAGAGATTGAGCCCCTTAACATTTAGTGAGATTACCTTCAGATTCTCAGCGAGGGAAGATGTAGCCATATTGTAGGGATGTGTGAATGATTTGGAGATAAATAAACAAAGGGATGAACTTGGCCCCATATTCCCCCCAGACGAACGAAGGTTGGGATGTATCTAATAGTACTAGTGCCAATTAAATTGTCCTCCTTGCAAATAAATGTACCTCTATGACCCATATGGAGATCTGTGTGAATGCATATTGTTGCCAGTGAGTGAACAAAGAGAGATCAAAAGGTTGGTTTGTCATGCCAGAAGGCTTAAATAATATGAAAAAAATAAAACACTAAAATATATTACAATGAAGACACTTAAAAAAGCCCATCTGAAAAGCCCTCCTCCTTACCCCCTCTTCACCCACCACCCCACCGCAATACTGAACGTGGACAAGACAACAGTGGGGTAATATCTCAGCCATCATAGAAGTGATGTATCAAGTCTGATCAGCTGCAAGTGTGGTCCTGTGATAACGGAACAGATAGCTAATTACTATATTATACCAGGAAAATAAACAACCATTGGCTCATATGCGAAGTCCGAGGATATACATCTAATTCTACAGAAGAATGGACAACATTTAGGGTATTTGCTAGGGCTCTTATTCTAGCCACACTATTGGAATGTGGTCTGAATGATCACTAGTGGCTGAGATTAATTAAAAAATTCCGTCTCTCACCTTCTTGTTGTTGTGACAGTTTAATCTGGAAACAGTTGTAAGAGAGATCCAAAAGCTATATAAAATTTAGGACAGGAAGATATCCTGGCTTTAACAGGCTGACCGCAAGGGACCCCTAGGTTGTTTTTATTCCTGTTCTGGGAGGGCCTGGCTTCGCAGTTCAGGGTTGACTGGTCCCATTGAGCTGGATCAAGACTGATATGTACATGGCTGGGTTGGAAATGGTGGGCGGAAAGCAATCGATTGGGATGTGGCCCAAGTGATCACCAGTGGCTGAGATTAATTCAAACATTCCATCTCTCAACTTCTTGTTGTTGCAACAGTTTGATCTGCAGTCAGGGCAGTTCCTGTCAATGGATATCAGTATTTGGTGCAGGGGTGCTTCAGCATGATGCAGACCTGGAGCACACCAAAAATATATTTTTATTTTAAAAAAGAAAATCCTGAAATTAGATTTTTTTTTTTTTAATAAAAAATGGAATGTTCCTCTCGCCATAGGGGTCATCTTCCATGGCGATATCTCACTCTCCCATACAATTACCCACCGTCCCGTTGTGCCACAAAGTCATCTTCCAGGCAGTTAAAAAACTGGCACTATTTAAACTTTTTTACTCTGATCTTCAATGTAATAAATTACACCTCAAAATCCTTTCATAAATCATTTCATATGTGTGTCATCAAAAACACTACAACCTTCCGCATTCAGTCAGCACATAATTCCCAAACTACCAAACAGGTCCTAGGATGCTTGTTTCCAGTTCAGGAAGGACCTGGCCAGGCAATTCAGGCTGGACTGTTCCCATTGGGTACAGGGTCAAGAATGATTTGCATATGGATGGGTTCAAACTGGAATGGCATGGTGAGCAAAAGAACAATGGATTTAGGCCCAGATCTCTGTACTGGGGTGACTGTATGACATTGTTCTGCATTCTGTCCATCAAATGTTTTTGTATTTGTCACCCAGAGTGGGTTGGGTATGCCCAGACGTGGGTCCTGTCCTCTTCATGCCACTGGAGTCAAGCTATCCTGGCTGATGAGGTGTGAAACCTCGAAACCGGTTCTAGAATGCTTGTTTCCAGTCCAGGGAGGACCTGGCCAGGCAGTTCGGGCGGGACTGTTCCCATTGGGCACAGGGTCAAGACTGATTTGCATATGGCTGGGTTCAAACTGGAATGGCATGGTGAGCAAAAAAACTATGGATTTAGGCCCTGATCTCTGTACTGGGGTGAATGTATGACATTGTTCTGCATTCTATCCATCAATTGTTGTTTTTGTATTTGTCACCCCGAGTGTGACCGGTATGCCCAGATGTGCGACCCGTGCTCTCCATGCCACTGGAGTCAAGCTATCCTGGCTGATGAGGGGTGAAAATCCGAAATCGGTCCTAGGGTGCTTGTTTCCAGTCCAGGGAGGACCTGGCCGGGCAATTCTGCTGGACTGTTCCCATTGGGTACAGGGTCAAGACTGATTTGCATATGGCTGGGTTCAAACTGGAATGGCATGGTGAGCAAAAAAACAATTGATTTAGGCCCAGATCTCTGTACTGGGGTGAATGTATGACATTGTCCTGCATTCTGTCCATCAATTTTGTTTTTGCATTTGTCAACCGAAGTGGGACTGGTATGCCCAGATGTGGGTCCCATGCTCTCCATGCCACTGGAGTCAAGCTATCCTGGCTGATTAGGGGTTAAACCCCAAAACCGGTCCTAGGATGCATGTTTCCAGTTCAGAGAGGACCTGGCCAGGCAGTTCGGGCTGGGCTGTTCCCATTGGGCTCAGGGTCAAGACTAATTTGCATATGGCTGGGTTCAAACTGGATTGGCATGGTGAGCAAAAAAACAATGGTTTTAGGCCCAGATTTGTGTACTGGAATGAATGTATGACATTGTTCTGCATTCTGTCCATCAATTGTTTTTGCATTTATCTTGAAGTATGCCAGCTGCGCCTTTCTTTTGGCGACCACACCACTTACAACTTCAGTAGCTCCACAAGTTGCTCCACGGATTAGTTTTCCCCACTGCTGGTATTATTCTATAAATGCCTTTTGTGTCGCTGAGCATAATCCCTCACAGGTTGCAGTACCATATGTGGACAAAAGAAGTCCCAAGGGACACCTAGGGATAACCTGTGGTACTGCACTCTTTCACTGCTTCATTCACAGTAAAAAAGTAAATGTTGCTGTATACATAATAATGTGCTGCATGGCTAAATACTATAAGGCCCCAAACACAAGACCTATTGCATTGCAAATGCTTCTTTAAATGAGGAACTTACAATAGCACTTTGAATGAACTGTCACTGTTTATGCCCCTTCAACTACTGAACAGCTTTATTACCTTTGTATGTAACATTTTTTAGGACTCGCTGAGTCAGCGTGCAACGCTGCTCAGAGAGACATTTAGTAGCTGCTTTGGGAAGTGCTACCAAAGCGGTGACCAGCTTGCTAGAACGCACAACAAGCATGCGCTCTTGCGCGTGCAACCCTTGCGTGTTTTAGCACGTCATCGCGATCACTTTTGCTTTCACAGCAATCGTGAACGCGATCACTTTCGTGGCCAGTGCTTGTTTGGATTTCAGCTCTCATTAGTGATCTTCATTTTGCCTTATCCGTGAGGCGCTATCCATTTTTGTTTGTTTGTTTTTATATTTTTTCCATCAGCTGACTCGCGGCCGCGTCTTTGTTTATTAATTCGCTGCCGCGTCTGAGTTATACTCGCGGCCGCGTTAGATGTTTATTTGCGGCTGCGTTTAATGTTCTGTCTCGCAGCTTCATTCATTGTTTATTTACTCGCGGCTGAATTTATTCCGCACGTTGACGGCCTCTGATTTATTTTCTCGCTGACACTGTACATTGATCTCTTTATTCACAAACTCGGCTGCTGCTAATTTCCTGCACTCTGAGTCTTTCAAAAGGACTGTGCTTGTTGACTTTATTTAAGAGAATTTCTGGCAGATGCATCAAAGTTATGCTTTGCGAGTCCTTAATAGCGAATTTTAAGGAATCGCTATTAAAGACTCCCAAAACGGGATGCATGTAGGAATCGCAATGTTATTAGCGATTCCTACAGATTCCTTATTAGCGATTCATTAATAGCTAATCGCTAATAAGGAATGGCTTTCCTATTCATTCCTATGGGCCTAAAGGCCCATAGGAATGAATGGGAAAGCCATTTCTTATTAGCGATTAGCTATTACCGAATCGCTAATGTTCCGCTATTTCAAGGGTACCAGGGTTTCCAAAGGACACCCTGTTGCACCCCTGAAATGGACCTGTGCACAAATGTTACACACACACATGCCCTAAGAACATGTGTGTGCGCAACATGTAACTTTGAAAAATGCACAAAAGTGCATTTTTCAAAGTTTTAGCAAATTACCACGAAGTTCAACTTCATGGTAATTTGCACCCCCTATCAGCGAAATCGCTATTTTTTTGGGTTTCATGCATTGCATTTAAGGAATCTCATTTTGGGATTCCTTAAATGCAAGAGCAATTTAAGGAATCACTATTTAGAGATTCCTTAAATTGCAATTTCTGCATTTGGGATGATGCATCCCAAATGCAAAAATACCGGGAGCAAACGGCCAGATTCTGAGAATCTGCCCGTTTGCTCCCGGTATTTTCTTTGATGCATCTGCCTGTTTGTTTGTTTGGACTTGGTATTTACAATTGCTTCCTTTTTTGTGCCAAGAAATGATCAATTCAGAGGATTACTGTGAAGCCCTGGAAGTACCGACCACTTTTGACTGCCTGTGGAAGAACGAAGAAGCTTTTTGCCAGTTTCGTCTAACATATGCAGTCTGTCTCTCATTTTAGGTCTTCTTGGCTTTTCCAGTCTTGTTGTTTACTGCAGCCATCCAGTGATGGAAGGATGGGTATTTCTTAACCAAGTGCTGAGCCAGACACAATCACTAATAAAGATTGGAAAGATCTTTATGTTTGAGAGGTATCACACCTAGCTGTGACATCGCCAACTAGATGGCCCCTTGAATATGCCAAGCGTTTTGGAAAAGGAGAACCACTCTATGAAATAGGGAACCATTTCAGATAGCTCGAAATCGAAAAACGTGCTTGGTTTGAATTTTGTACCCATCGCATCTTTCTGGACAAAGAGAAACGCCGTACAAGTTTGAGATTGCGATAGGAACATTGGCGTCAATGAGCACCCGTTTACAAGACTTTGAAGAGAAACTGCCACGTCGGTTGAGACTGAAAGTTTGACATAAGATGCATGCGGTCTGTCCTTCCCTGAAGTTTATATTTTCCGAGATTATAAATTAACCTATTCCAGCTACTGCGCACTATTTAATCAGAGAAAAAAATCCAGCGCCATGTCAACTTGGTTTTCAAGCTCATGTCTAGCCCCCCCCTAAAGGGAGCTGACCTGTCAGGTATGCCAGAGAAGGCAACGTCGTACCAACAGCTGAGAAAAGGTTGCCTCTTTGACATATCACGATACACACTGTCTGGTCACCCGGGGTTTGGCACAAAAGCAAATTCAGTCTAAGAGCCATGGTCTCAGCTGCAGTTGCTGAATGAAATGCTGAAGTATTTGTTCTTTTATTTATTGAGGTTCCACTTGTCCTAGATATTAACTAGTAGCGTTTTAAGAGGCATGTTCAGTTTTGAGCAGTAAAGTAGTATGAACACATTCTGCATCGTGCATGCAATTTTCCTTGTTACATAAAGTGGTCCACGTGACAACATCGCCAACTTACGGCTAGACCAAATAATTAGAAATGACACCGACATTTCTAGAAGAAAAAAACAAAGTTCTCACTAAACAAAGAGGAAATCTTTCTTGTGTGAGAAACTCTGTTCCAGAAAACCGGAAAACTGACGCCCAGCAGACATTCAGCAGCAAAATAAACACAAATGTGACACGGTTTTCCAGATCCTGAGGATGGGGTGGGGTGGGGTGTATTCGACTCTCCGCGACACCAAGAAAACTGCATTCAAGGACCGGCTGGACAACAACGCACACAACAGCAAGGAGCTCTTCAACATCGTGAAAGAGCTCTCCAACCCCAACGCCGGAAACAACGACATCACCCCATCGCAAGAACTCTGCAACTCCCTCGCCTCCTACTTCCACAACAAGATCGCGGACATACACAACAGCTTCAACACCCAACCGACGAACGCCACGTCCGACACGACCGAACCACCGCCCCCCACCACCACCCTCCGCGCCTGGACTCCGATCAGCACCGAAGACACCGTCCGCATGATGAACTCCATCCACTCCGGATCTCCGACCGACCCCTGCCCTCATCACGTCTTCAACAAGGCCGACACTGTCATCGCACCCCACCTGCGGGACATCATCAACACCTCCTTCACCACCGCCACCTTCCCTAAGAGCTGGAAGCACGCCGAACTCAGCGCTCTACTCAAGAAACCAACAGCGGACCCCACCGAACTCAAGAATTACCGCCCCATCTCGCTGCTCCCGTTTCCGGCCAAAGTCATCGAGAAGACCGTCAACAAGCAACTGGCCGCCTTCCTCGAGACGAACGGATCCCTCGACCCCTCACAGTCTGGCTTCCGAGCCAACCACAGCACTGAGACCACCCTCATCGCTGCCACCGATGACATCCGAACCCTGATGGACAACGGAGAAACAGCGGCCCTCATCCTCCTAGACCTCTCCGCGGCCTTCGACACCGTCTGCCACCGCACCCTAGTGCAGCGCCTCTACAACGTCGGAATCCAGGAGAAGGCACTGGAATGGATCATCTCCTTCCTCGACGGAAGGACCCAGAGAGTCCGCCTACCACCGTACAAATCAAAGGCCACCGAAGTCATCTGCGGCGTACCCCAAGGATCCTCGCTGAGCCCAACCCTCTTCAACGTCTACATGAGCCCCCTCGCGGCCATCGCACGCCAACACAACCTGAACATCATCTCCTACGCCGACGATACCCAGCTGATCCTCTCCCTTACCAACAACTCTGCCGCCGCCAGAGCCAACCTTCACGAAGGAATGAAAGAGGTAGCCGAGTGGATGTCGACCAGCCGCCTGAAGCTGAACTCGGACAAGACGGAAGTCCTCATCCTGGGATCCTCGCCCTCCGCCTGGGATGACTCCTGGTGGCCCCCCGCCCTGGGAACCGCACCCAAACCGACAGACCACGCACGCAACCTGGGCTTCATCCTGGACTCCTCCCTCTCCATGACCAAGCAAGTCAACGCCGTCTCCTCGTCGTGCTTCAACATCCTGCGCATGCTACGGAAGATCTTCCGGTGGATCCCCACCGAGACCAGGAAGACGGTCACCCAGGCACTCGTCACCAGCCGACTGGACTACGGCAACGCCCTCTACGCCGGAACCACCGCCAAGCTCCAGAAGAGACTCCAACGGATCCAGAACGCCTCAGCCAGACTCATCCTCGACATCCCACGACACAGCCACATCTCCGGACACCTAAGAGACCTGCACTGGCTCCCGGTCAACAAGAGAATCACCTTCCGTCTCCTTACCCACGCACACAAAGCTCTTCACGATCAAGGCCCGAGCTACCTCAACAACCGCATCAACTTCTACTCTCCCAAACGACACCTCCGATCAGCCAGTCACGCCCTCGCCGCCGTCCCCCGCATCCGAAGAACGACAACAGGAGGAAGGTCCTTCTCCCACCTGGCGCCAAGACCTGGAACTCCCTCCCTCCCGACCTGCGCCTGACCCAAGACCACCTCGCCTTCAGGAAGAAGCTCAAGACCTGGCTGTTCGGGTAGTAGCTGTACCCCCCCCCCCCCCCCCCCACACCTAGCGCCTTGAGACCCTCCGGGTAAGTAGAGCGCTCTATAAATGTCTATGATTGATTGATTGATTGATCTATTATTATTATGGACGCGGAATCAAACAAAAGTCAGAACTCCTACAAGTGATATCTCCGAGCAGACCGGCTGTGATCAACTGTTTCCTTTTGAAGGACTGGAGTAAGGAAGCACCAGCAAACTTTCTGGGGCAAAACACAAGTCGTGTTTATAACACATGCACTTTCAAAATGCACGTATCTGCCCAAAAGCTGCCCAAAAGGTAATTTTGTTCCATTAAAAGCCTTTTAGGGCCTGATGAGCCACCATTAGCAAGAAACAGTATACTAAGTGCTGACATGCTGGATTCACCCAACAGAGGGTTCGATTTCCCAGATACTCCCACTTCAGTGCACTTTGACACAGGGTGCAATACATTAGGAAATACTCAGAAGGATTAAGTTTTCTTCCTTTCCCAATCCGTTCATAAAACCTGTAACTACTGCCTTGGACTGTGTAAATGCATCCGCCTGCAACTTCCCAGATGAGTGAAGAACATGGAAGATGCATTTTTAGGTCTCGGACATTTAGTAGCTGGGTTTTAAAAGTGCTACCCACAGCTTTTGCCGGCCACCAGCTTGCTGTTATGTGCACAAGCGCGCACGACGTGCACAGCTATGCCTTTTGTTCTTTCACGCGCACCACTCGCGTTTCTTTTAGAAACACAACTCCCGGGCTCTGTTCCTCGCATGGGTTTTAAAAGTGCTACCCACAGCCGGCCACCAGCTTGCTGTCACGTGCACACGCGCGCACGACATGCACAGCTAGCATTTAAGCTGATCCCATGTGCCTCTCTGTCCTGTTCTCCTTCTTTGTGCCCCTTCCTCTCCCCACCCACAACCCACCCCTAGCATTCTGCTGATCCCATGTGCCTCTTCATCCTGTTCTCCTTCTTTACGCATCTCCCTCTCCCCACCCACAACCTACGCTTTACTTTCTTTACTCCTCCCCCCTGTCTCTGTTCCCTCCCCTTTCTCTTCTTCGCTTTCGTCCATCTGTCTCCTCGTTCCCCTCCCACAGTTTCTCTGAAACACTCGCGCTCTCCTTTCTCCTGCTCCTTGGCTCCTCCCCTCTATGCCTCCCCTTCGGCTTCTCCCGTCTTTCCCTCCTATGCCCTCCTTGCTCCCAGTTCCAGCACCATCGGACCTTGCCCTCGCGCCCCCGTGTTTAACTCGCAACGTTTCCTGTTAGTTATTCTCATGCTCCCTGTCTGCCACAGTCCAGCTTTCTTACTTCCAGTCTCTCATGTCTCACAGCATAATTCTTGGACGTGCACGTCGCCACTGTGCTGCATCTGTCCCTGATGTGCGAGGGTAGCACAAGGTATATTATGGGCGACTGTTTCTGGCCCACCCTCCTTGCCACTCCCTTCAATAGAGATGACAGGAGCTGTTCTAAACCCTAATTGTGCATAATGTCTCCATTAAGGAGCCGATTCACCACAAAAATAAAAATTATTTAAGTGATGGAACAAATATACACAATCAGGGTCGGACTTGCCTAGCGCCAGGCTACTGCAATTATGCGATTCTGTTGTGCTGTGTTTTTCGCAGAAGTATGGATTTGCCGCATTTGCCACACAAGCCTTCATTTGCTGCATAATCTGTAGATGTTAACAACATAGGATTTTGTTTCTAGCTCAAATATATCAGAAGTTACTCAAAATATTGTGTTTTGTGTTCCCATGCAGTGAAAAGTCAGTCGCAAAATTATACCAATTATTTTTCAGTTGGTTATGGCCATATTTGATTGTGAAACTGGTACTAATGAGATGAAACCATGACAGTGTTACCATGAGTAACAAGCATTGGCATAGCCAATAGGTCTCGTCTTTGGGACCTTATAAGTGTTAAGCCATGCAACAGTTGTTATTGTGAGGAAATATAAATTTTTGGTCAAGTTATGTTCCCTATCGTGTACCCCACTGTCTCCATGTACGAGTTTAAAGTGCATGTAACTTCCCTCCTGTGCCAGCTATGAAGACGCAGATACATTTGCGTCCAACGGTAACATGTCCTCTTTCAGACCCACCCTGAATGGGTTGAATAGTCCGTTCCTAAGTATGCCATGCCAACGTCTTTTTGTAGTGTACTTTACACGTTTTTCAGCTCTGGCCAAGTAGGCCCGGAATTCTGCCATCAAGCCTTTTGTCTGCCTTCTGACTCTGAAAGCCTCAGCCCAGGCTGCCCAGGCTGCCCCCGTACCGGTGAACTCTGCCTTACTTCCAGCGCGGCCCACTGCGCTTACCTCAGCCTGCTGCTTGCCAAGAATGAATTCAACCTTCGAGTTATCTGTTTCCCTCTCCGAAGATGCATTCCTGCCTACTAGTTTAAGTAAACATTCCCCCAGCTGCGGAGCAAAAGGGCCTGGCCTTACTGTCTCTGTGCAAGTAATTCATAGCCTCTGTTACCACGCTACCATGGAAGGCCCATGCCCCCACGCTTCTCATGCAGACACTCAGGCGCTTATACACGCGCTCACAGTCAGTATAGAATAGCTTCTGCCCCCGAGACCTTTCCGCCCAGATAGTTCAGTTCCTAAACATCAGATATCAGATATGATAGAAGCACAAGTTGATCTGACATGCCAGACTTCTGTCTCTTTCCGTCAGTTTAAATGTCAAGTCCCCTGCACCCTCCAGCTTCACGTCAGTCACACGTCATGCAGCTGCGCGCGCATCCAGGCCTCAGATTTCTGCTGACATTGCAAGATTCTACTCTTGTTGCCACCCACTTATGACCCCTACCTGTGACGTTTCTCGCACACACTTCTATGTTCACGCCTAGTTCACGCCTCCTAATTACGTATTATGGCCACGTGTGTGTTTTATCTTGTTTCTCTCAGCTGTTACGCCTTCTACATTGACTCCTATTGTGTATATTAAGTATAAAAGTAATGTAATGTCAATAAAGTATGCTCTATCCCTTCCTGGACCCTTTGTGGTTGCAGGAACCTGATATCCAGTTCCGGAACGATTCCTTTTTAAGGAATAAAACCCCTAAGAACTCTAACACCACGGACTCTGTTTCTTTCTTTTCCGATTGAGTTATTATTGATTAAGTACTTACCTGCATAGAAATTAAGATGGTAAATTAAATATTTACGACATTTTGGCGCCCGAACAGGGACCCCTCCCCCACCTCACGCGCCGGTTGGTGCGTTGCAAACTCTGTCCCCTGCCATCAGTTAGACGGAACCTACGCGTACCGGCAGGATTTCCTGTATCTCCCTCTGGCCCACGGAGGTGACGAAGACTGCAATCAGCACCCAGACGAGGCGGTGAGGAGCGCGGAGGATCCCGACCAGAGCCTAGCCGAAAGAAGCAAGGTCCGAGGTGTCAAGAGGCCCACCAGTTTTCCGAAGTATCCACGTGCCGAGTCGAGTCGAGTCCGGTCCAGTCCAGTCGAGTTTTCCGAGGCCTTCTGTTTTCCGTGCTTCCCGGTGAGTACCATTGCTGGGACGTATCTAGACGGGTTTGGGTACACAAGTCCGGTCTGCACTGTTTTAGACAGTGTATCTGTACTGTTTAGCAGTATATCCGGTATAAGGGGTAGTAATAAGTGTTTTTCCATGTCATCAATGTCGTTGTATGAGTGACTGTTTTTATGTACGTTATTGTGTTCTTGTATAACTAGCTGTATTCAGTATTAAATAGCAAGGATTGAGCATTCAGTATTAAGTGAACAAGATGCCGTTTTTTAACAAGCTAAAGCAAATAGGAACTAGGAAAGGGATGCTAGAGGAAGAAATTCCTATCCCCCCTAGGGACACGCCTGGAAATTTCATGTATCAGAAACATGGCATAGACGCCATATTGTATCTAGATTTATGGGCCGATTATACTAAGCATCTAGACGAAAGACACAGATGGCCCGTCAACGGAACATGGGATGCAGAGTGCATCATGAAGGTAGAAGAAGCATTATGGAAAAAGAAAGCCAGACAATCTCAGAAAGACGCCATAGAATTTTGGCGTAAGGAATCACATAAACGAACAGAAAAAGCACTCCGTAGAGAAGACAGGCTTAAAGAATCAGAAAAAGCCCAAGAAAACGAATTAGTTACTGAAGGGATTCGAGTAAAAACAGAGCAAATAGACCGCGCACGAAACAATCTCATAAATGGTATGTATCTTGTGGCCGAAGGTTCGCCTGAAGCCATTTCAGAAATACCGAAAAATCTGCCGCCACCATTAGTTCCAACTAAAGTAACTCACAGGACCACTAAAGACATATTCCTGAATTCCTATCTAGAGGATGTAGCTCCCGCTTACACCAATCTGCCTGTCCGCGCCCTGCCTAACGACGGGGACGGGGGTGGTAACCCGCCCCAAGATCATATTCCGCCAGTACCACAACAAGGCTCCCCCGCCCGACAGATTCCCCCTGTTCCACCACCTCCGCCACTTCCCGCACCTAAAATTAATTTACCGAAACAGCTTCTACCTGATCCTAGTAAAAGACAAATTCAAGTACCGACACAGACTCCACAAAGAGATAACGCTCAAGCTTCAGCCTCAGGAGGCGCGTCCGGGGGTCCCCAGACCCCGCCGCCAACACGTAGATTACACCTTAAGGACATAAAGAGTCCTTTTATACTCCAATCACCCCGTCTCGACATACTCAAAGAACCGCTTCTAGTTTGCAGATACGACCCAGTACCTGGTAAAGATAATAGGATGTTTTTAGCATCACTACGCTTACGACAAGCTACCGATTACCTACTGTACTTCCCAGGAATGAAAGAGTACCTAGATAGAATATACAATTTTGTCCGGACTGGGGAAGACCCTGACAGTATTAAGGAAGCCATGGCATATCAGAAAGTTGACACCCAAGCGTCTCTACTACGTTTTTTCATAAATTGCTTAATAAGAGAACGAGACAGGCCTGAGACAGACCAGGATGAATTAGATGGACTCAACAGGTGGGGTCAAAATATATCTGAAGGAAAACATGATAAAGGGGGTTGCATAGCCAGTATGTACAAGAAAATAAGAAAAGAAGTAATAGAGATACACAAAAAGGAAAAAGAAAAAGAGAATGCCTCCTCCGGGGAGGAGGAAGAACATGAAGAACCAGAAAAGACTACAGATACGATAGCATATGTAGGTAAGGAAGCTTACCTTAGGAAAGGCATTCGTCCAGAAAGCAAGAGAGTTTTTCTCTCTGGCTTAACCAATCCGAATTCTACTGAACATCAGTTCCAGGAGACCGATAAAAGGCTTCGAGACCGAATGGGGTACCATGTACTCAATTCTATGGATGAGCAAGAACTAGCTCGGTCAGCAGTATTATGGGCTGATAACCCGGATATATATAATGATGACACAGTAGCGCAGACATTCCTGAACCTTTCCCCAGACGAACAGAAATTAGCAGGTGTTTACATGATTCAGCACCTCCTCACGTTATACAGAAACCAACATTCTGATCCAGGTCCCTTACACGATACATTAGAAGAATTACTCATGGATAGATGGAGAGGTTTAAGCACCAAATTAATTCAAATAATTCTAGAACAACGCCACAGATATAACACTTTCATAAGCTCCAAATATGTTCCCGCTCCGCCCCCAGAAAGAAAAATGTATCATATGGAACGTCTGCATGGCATTGAAAGTCAGAACCCCTTACGAGAAGTGCATCCAGTTATGGGTGAGGATCATAACTTGAAACGTGTGTATGTACACACGCCTCTGACTAAGTTAGAACTGTTAGAAATGAAGAAACTAGTACCGTGTCATGATAAAGACCCTGCAGGTTTTCACAGAGAACTTAAAGACATGTTACTGATGGGGGATTACACATATGAAGATATCATGAAAATGTTAAAGGTACTACTGCCCACGGGCATCTACGAGAAACTCAAGGAGAAAGAATGGGAGGTGGGAGAGAAAAAGATTATATGGGCAGAAATAGAAGACGAAGAGAACAAACGAGTCCCAGGGGTAGGCCTTGGGGAGAAAACTAAAGCATTACCAGGTTTGATAGTACAGGTTCTGTCAAGATTATTGACAACAAGAAAGGAAGATTGGGACGCCATCTCGTCCTGTAAACAGAAACACGATGAAGATACTAGTGACTTCTATTCAAGATTCGAGAAATGTTTCATCATTAATAGTGGCCTTAAACCAAGCAGCGAGTCATATCCGCATCTTTTTGTATCTAAATTAGTCGAGAATTCCCTGCCATTAGTTAAGAACCGCGTGTACAAAGTTGAAAGTACTTGGCAGGCAAATACGCCATCCCAGATGTTACAGATGTTACAATACCATCAGAACAGAATTAGAGAAGAAGAAGATCAGGAACAGAAACGCATGAAAGACACGAAAATGAAAATGTTAGTAGCCCAGTCGGTTCCAGCCGATGGTCAGAGAAAGGGTGCGACCCAGACAGGTCATTCCGCAGCTCCCGTTAAAGGGACATGCAATTATTGCAAGCAGCCAGGTCACTACGTACACGAATGCCCAGTTCTGAAGCATAACATAGCGACAGGTAAAACTAAAGAAAGACCGCATCCGCCTAGACAAGACCATAACCAGCATCAGTCTTCACAGAATATACAGCCCATGCAGAATACACAGCCTACGCATGCTCCATCACATACAGCGCAGACAGTAGCGGTATCACAGCCACAGCCCATTGCCGCAACTCAGCAAGTTTCACAACAGATGTACCAGTATGCCCAGTCCGCTTATCCCGATTATCAACGATATACATGAAACAGCCTAGAGAGGGAGGGTGGCTTGCCTCTTATTGAAATTCCTGTAGATCAAGAGGGTCCTTATGTACATAGTCAAGTATTGGGAAAAGACAGAAAGTTTTTAATTGACACAGGGGCAAGTCGTACCACAATCAGTCATGATGAAGTTCCAGGGGCACCCCTCTCAGGCTCACAGAATGTTTCCCTTGGTTTTTCAGGACAGCCTATTGTAAATGAGGTATCGAAACCAGTTCCCCTGGCTGTGGGTCCATTATCACGTGTTACAGACCTGTTACTCACGAAATCATGTCCAGAAAATCTGTTAGGAATAAAAACATTGAAGGCTCTAGGAGCCGTGATCTGCTGTTCCCCGGAGGGAGTTAGACTCTTTCTGCGGGATTTCAAGGGTCATTATGTGTTACGTGAGTTCGATGTCAGATTGAAAAATGTACCAGATCACCTGTGGGCAAAAGGCCCAACTGATGTAGGTTGTATGCACATTACACCATACCGTGTTACACTCAAACAAGGTGTAGTTTTACCCAGAATTAGGCAATACAAGTTACCACCCGATGCTGTAGTGGCTTTACTGGAAATCATTGAAGAGCTCATTGCCCAAGGAGTGGTTGTAGAAACCGACTCCAATATCTGTAATTCACCCATCATTCCGATCCTTAAACGTACTGATCCCAATGCACCGCCAGTATATCGGCTGGTGATTGATTTAAGAGAACTGAATAAATGCATTATTCCACAGTACCCTGTGGTTCCCGACATCTCATCCTTATTAACTGCTATTGATTCAGAAGCAACGTTCTTTACTGTAATTGATCTCAAGAACGCCTTCTTCAGTGTACCTATTGATCCAGAGAGCCAATATCTCTTCGGATTCAGTTTAAATGGACGAAGTTTCAAATTTTCACGCGCCCCTCAAGGATTCACAGAAAGCCCCAGCATCTATAGCCAAGCACTGAAAAGACAACTTGATTGTATCACAATGCCAGTTAACACCGCTTTACTGCAATACGTCGATGATCTGCTGATCACCGCACAAAGTGAGCCCGAATGTGAACAAGCATCACTGACAGTTTTACATTTTCTGGCTGACAAGGGACACAAGGTGTCTCCTTCGAAGCTACAATTCTGTGTTCAGCAAGTTGTGTACTTGGGTCACTTGCTGTCCAAAGTGGGGAGACAGCTCACTCCCGATCGCATTCAGTTAATCGTAAATATGCCACAACCCCAGACACAAAAGGAAGTGCGGGCCTTTATAGGCCTCACCTCGTACTGCAGACAATGGATTCCCCAGTATGCATTTCTAGCCAAACCACTCATTCAGTTAACAACACAGGAGGCAGCGACTTCGACTGTCCTCCCTTGGAATCAGGAACATACACAGGCTTTTGAAGAATTAAAGAAAGCTTTATGCCAAGCACCAGTTCTAGCGACACCATGTTACAGCAAACCTTTTACACTTTTTGTTACAGAACGTGATGGCACAGCATTGTCTGTCCTCACTCAAGATCAAGCAGGTTCACATAAGCCTTGCGCTTATTTTTCAAGTACATTGGATTCAGTAGCTCAGGCACTCCCTGCGTGCTTGAAGTCAGTAGCAGCAACAGCATTAGCAATCAGACAGAGTGACTCAATTGTTTTAGGACATCCATTAACAGTTCAAGTTCCACATTCTGTAGAGGTTCTTTTAAACAGAACCCAGACTCAGCACTTGACTATAGCACGACTGACAGGTTATGAATTGACACTATTCCAGCCACACATAGAAATCAGACGCTGTAGCATTCTGAACCCCGCAACATTGTTACCTACAATTATGACAGATCCAACCCCGCATGATTGCATAGAGATCATTAATACAGTAACAAAACCTCGACGAGACCTAACAGATGTTCCACTGACAAATCCAGACCTGACACTTTATGTGGACGGTTCATGCATGAGAACAAGTACAGGAGAATTAGTGGCCGCCTATGCCGTGACCACTGAAACTGAAGTTAAAGAAACACACCGTATTGACACACTGTCTGCTCAAGCGGCGGAGCTCATCGCTCTGACCGAGCTTGTATTCTAGCCAAGAACAGAAATGTTAACATATACACTGATTCCCGCTATGCGTTCGGAGTCGTACACGACTTCGGCATGTTATGGCAAGAAAGAGGTTTCTTGACCTCTCATGGTGCCAAGATCCAACACGGTCCCCTCATTCAAGCACTGTTAGCAGCAATACATTTGCCTTCGGGCATATCAGTCATGAAGTGTAAAGCACATACTAAAGTTACAGATTCTGTTTCCCAGGGTAACGACCTGGCAGACCAGACAGCAAAACATACAGCATTAACTCACACCCAGATTACTGATATGACAAAGACAATAGTACCAACTCAGTGTATGTCAGTCAGGGATCCCACCCTAGATGTAATCGATATTCAGACACATGCCACTGCAGATGAAATAAAGAAATGGACTGAACTAGGAGGGATTCAGACAGATCAAGGATGGGTCACAAAGGGAAAAACTACATGGTTCCTCCCCGACTCAATGGTCCAAATCATGATAAATACAGCACATAGTCCTGCACATCTAGGAGAAAAAGCTATGTTAGACAGTTTACAGAATCTCTGGTACAACAAACACTTACGAGCAGCAGCAAAACAGAAAGTGCGTACTTGCATGATCTGTTGTCAGTTCAATCCAGGTAAAAGCGTCCCTGTAGAGCAAGGTGGATTTCATCCTCCCGATCACCCTTTTGAAGTCCTCCAGATGGATTATATCCAGATGGACCGTTGTCGAGGATTCAAATATGTCCTCGTAGTTGTTTGTGCACTTTCTCGTTGGACCGAAGCATACCCAGTCTCAGATTACACTGCCCCGACCACTGCCAAGCAGCTGGTTCGAGAATTCTTCCCACGATACGGCCTGCCTCGTGTCGTGTACTCAGATAACGGACAGCCGTTCTCATCCGAACTCATGAAGCATGTTTCCCTTTTACTAGGATATCAGTGGAGATTCCATTGTGTCCGACATCCCGAAGCTGCAGGCCTTGTAGAAAGGCATAACCAGACACTAAAGACCCGCCTTGCCAAAATATGCCAGGAGAAAGGGGTCGACTGGATAGTCGCCCTGCCAGTTGCACTGTTCTATATGAGAATGGTTGCACATTCGAGATCAGGACTATCCCCGTACGAAGTGGTCTTTGGCAGACCACCGAATATGTGGGGGACGCCCATTCCTAAGAAAATTACTGATGTTGATTGTAACATGTTGACAGATTACCTTGCCTCCTTGATGTCTGCACTCCAATCATGTCGTTCACAGGTTGCCGCAGCCTTTCCTGACAACACTGATGTAAAGCCGCATGATGTCCGTCCTGGCGATCTGGTCTTAATTAGGAACTTCGACAGGAAAAGCCCGTTGGAGCCCCGCTGGAAAGCGCCGAAGACCGTCCTTCTTACCACGAGGACCGCAGTGAAGGTGGAGGGCAGAAAGGGGTGGGTCCACACGAGTCATAATAAACAATGCAACAAACTGAAACCAGACCCTGACTCGTCCACCCCCACCAAAGACTGTATTAAACCTAGTGACTTTAAAGTACCCGAACGAGAGAAAACTCCGCAAGAGGAGTATAAACAAAAACTCCGATCTAGCAAGTCAGACAGTTTAATTGTTTAAGTCCTCCCCTAGGTGAATCGGTTAAATAGTTTCTGACATGTATCCCCTAGATCGAGATAGAGAGAGAGAGAGAGACAATTCAAGAAACGTACCTATTGCAAATCGCTGCGTAGTCACTGTATAGTGACATTATTAATTATGTTTTTTCTAAGTCTTCTGATTATTGTTGCAAGTATACTGCTTCCCATCTATTACCCTATTTTCAAGCGTGAACAATCTGCTTACAATGTTTCTGCTGAACATTCTTTTAGTACACTACCCCTTCACGAACTGTCTTACAGACTTGCGCTGCGCAACAACACATTCATTAGTATGTTACATCACTCCCATCAGACGAGCAATGCTACAAACTCCTGGATATGTGGCCGACTCCCTCCCCACCAGAAATACAAGGGAGTTCTGCCCCTCTTTCCGTATCCCTTCACTCACAATGGCTCCTGTGGTGCATGGAGTAGATTGATTAATTCTTTAGATTCTGATATTGCTGTTACCCGCGAAGGGGGCTGAGTTTGGGGAAACCTGAATTCAGTTCTGTTCGACGTCTGTTACCCTGATAAAAGTGGACGATCCGTTAGAATAGGAACTGATCTAGAAAACGAAGTATATGGATTAGGAAATTACACAGTTAACCTTATGATTCTTACTATTGAGTCCGAAGCTGCACCCATTCTTCCCGCTATGTCAGTATTACCAGTCAAAGGTTATCTTTGTGTTAGAAAGAAAGGTTCAGTACACTTAGGTCATAGTAAATGTACTACTGTGGTCGAATTCACTGATGAGGGTAGGTCCTCATTTCGAGCTACACGTCATTCCTACTTTGTTTGTGGCCATACCGCATACATACGTTTACCTCCAGATTGGGATGGTACCTGTTACATTGCTTTCCTTCTGCCCCCTGTTTTTCTAGCTCCTCCTGATTATCATAGAAATACAAATCTAGTAAAAGATAGATTCCGAAGAGACCTCCCGATTGTCGACTATACTGAAACGGCATGGGAGCAATACACAGATTTTAATAAAGGATTCTTTTTCTTCACAGGTCCCGTCCAAAACAGTAAATTAATACGTAGACTAACTAGAACCCTTGAAGCAGTAGTACATGAAACTGCCTCCGCCCTAGGTAACTTAACAGAGGAGCAGTCTGCTATGCGGATTGTTGTCCTTCAAAATCGTCTCGTTATTGACGTCATCTTGGCAGATAGAGGTGGAGCTTGTAAGGTCATCGGGTCAAGTTGCTGTGTTTTCATTCCAGAAAACGCGCCATCTGTATACAAAGCTATTACACGTCTTCACAAAATTGCAAGTTTAATACATCAGAATCCAGGCACCTGGACTTGGTCCGGATGGTTCTGGACAACGTTGTCCGCTTGGGGATGGAAGATCCTATCCTTCCTAGGCATTGGCCTTGTCATAGTATTCAGTTGCTGCCTGTGCCTACAGTGTGGGCCGGCGATATGTGGACTGTGCGCCACATCGTGCATTGAACATTCCAGTTTTCTCTCAAACCGACAACGGAAGAGAGACGAGCAAATTATGTTACAAGAACAGACTGATCAATTTATGATGATCGAGATATCATGAAGGGTCCGTAGGGAACAAGGAGGGAATGAGGAAATATAAATTTTTGGTCAAGTTATGTTCCCTATCGTGTACCCCACCGTCTCCATGTACGAGTTTAAAGTGCATGTAACTTCCCTCCTGTGCCAGCTATGAAGACGCAGATACATTTGCGTCCAACGTTAACATGTCCTCTTTCAGACCCACCCTGAATGGGTTGAATAGTCCGTTCCTAAGTATGCCATGCCAACGTCTTTTTGTAGTGTACTTTACACGTTTTTCAGCTCTGGCCAAGTAGGCCCGGAATTCTGCCATCAAGCCTTTTGTCTGCCTTCTGACTCTGAAAGCCTCAGCCCAGGCTGCCCAGGCTGCCCCCGTACCGGTGAACTCTGCCTTACTTCCAGCGCGGCCCACCGCGCTTAGCTCAGCCTGCTGCCTGCCAAGAATGAATTCAACCTTCGAGTTATCTGTTTCCCTCTCCGAAGATGCATTCCTGCCTACTAGTTTAAGTAAACATTCCCCCAGCTGCGGAGCAAAAGGGCCTGGCCTTACTGTCTCTGTGAAAGTAATTCATAGCCTCTGTTACCACGCTACCATGGAAGGCCCATGCCCCCACGCTTCTCATGCAGACACTCAGGCGCTTATACACGCACTCACAGTCAGTATAGAATAGCTTCTGCCCCAGAGACCTTTCCGCCCAGATAGTTCAGTTCCTAAACATCAGATATCAGATATGATAGAAGCACAAGTTGATCTGACATGCCAGACTTCTGTCTCTTTCCGTCAGTTTAAATGTCAAGTCCCCTGCACCCTCCAGCTTCACGTCAGTCACACGTCATGCAGCTGCGCGCGCATCCAGGCCTCAGATTTCTGCTGACATTGCAAGATTCTACTCTTGTTGCCACCCACTTATGACCCCTACCTGTGACGTTTCTCGCACACACTTCTATGTTCACGCCTAGTTCACGCCTCCTAATTACGTATTATGGCCACGTGTGTGTTTTATCTTGTTTCTCTCAGCTGTTACGCCTTCTACATTGACTCCTATTGTGTATATTAAGTATAAAAGTAATGTAATGTCAATAAAGTATGCTCTATCCCTTCCTGGACCCTTTGTGGTTGCAGGAACCTGATATCCAGTTCCGGAACGATTCCTTTTTAAGGAATAAAACCCCTAAGAACTCTAACACCACGGACTCTGTTTCTTTCTTTTCCGATTGAGTTATTATTGATTAAGTACTTACCTGCATAGAAATTAAGATGGTAAATTAAATATTTACGCCAATTGCACCAAGGATATTGTGCTGCATTACTAAATACTTATAAGGTCCCTAAAGCGAGACCTCTTGGCCATGCCAATGCTTGTTTAACCATTGTCCTTAAAGCATTTGTGTACGGAAACCTGCATGCCATTTGAATAGAAATACATCAAAAAATAGTATGGTGGCTTTAACTCTATTGGAAGTATCATGTTGTGCCCCTTTATGTCAGGGGTAATAGGCAGCTATATTATGTGTGCTCAAGTTTTGTTTCCTTTTTTCAGGATTCTGTGTCAGGATATTCTTCATCAGTCCACTAAAGTACCGTGGCGAGATTAAGAAAGGAGACAAAATCGGAACTCTGTTGCCAATGCAACAGGTATATCCAGGAGCGACATCCTATATTCATATCCAGAGCTGTGACACATCTGTAGATCCTACGCCCAATTTATAAATTGGATTACAATACGGTGGACCATCTTTTTTTTTTTTTTTAACAATGTCTAGCCTGATGTTGGTACTGTTAATAAAGAAAATCCCTTCCACACAGAATGAATAAATCTTTATTGTTTAAGTTCATTAAAACCATAACAATATTTCAATAAAACCGAACAAGTTATAAAAAGTGTAATATACATGTTAAAATCATTATTTGGCGGAAGCACATTTAGGGTTGTGAAAGTCATGTCAGGACAATTTCATCACCTGTATAATATACATGTTAAAAACTAATGATCAGCAAAACTACGTTTACTGGTAGATGAGACATTATTTGGACATGTTTCTCAAGAATATTTCCTTTTTTTTAATATAAAGTGCTAGTGAACTAGTTAGAATACTGGTTCAAATTAATTTCTCGTATAAGAATAAAAAATGTACGAGATTACAGGTAAGTTGCGGTTCGTTTGGGTCAAGACAGTTTAGTATGGCGGATCTGCAGGTGCGAATGCCCCTAAGGTTAAAAGGACATTTTAAGGATAAAAGACAATTTGATTTTAAAACGGGACATATGCAGATTAACCCGTTAAGCGCTGCGAACGTTCAGCGGACGTCGCGTGCACTACCTCGCCAGTGCTGCGCACATCCGCTGAACGTTCCGATTCCGTTAGCGCAATGGAACGTCCGCACTGGGGCGGAATTTGCAGCGCGCTTAACGGGTTAAATTAACAAAGTCCTGCTTCGGTGCACCGCATAGAGTGCAAGACATGCAAGACGATGGGCCATTATATTTCCAGGTTGGTTGATCGGCATTAGTTGGTAGTGACTCAAAGCGTATTGCTAGCAGTTTCCTTTTTAGGTGTATGGAGTATGTTATACTCACGTATGCAGCCAGTTGTAAAATCAAATATGATCGAAGTACCATCCATGCACGAGAGCGCTTACTGAATATAGTTTTATCTTCCATTAACTAATGCCTTTTTCCTGCTTTATTCAGTGTTTGTCGAAATTTTATATACAGTAAGTTCAGTTGCCAAAGGTCCATCACCTTCGTTGTCTTTATTGATAGCTGCAGGTACTGCTTATAAGCTGACGAGGATCAAAATGACTATTGTGAAGTTATTATTACATGGCCTTACTGAGAAGGACCAAACAAGGTTAGAAAACTGAGCACAATTAGCAAGAGGGTAAAAGGTAATGTGAGACGGACCTGCCTGTCCTTGTCAGAGGCATCTGAAAATTCCAGTTGCAAATCCTTTTGGTATATTTTCACTATGCAAAAATTGTTTTGCCATTAGCCAGCTATTATTTTGAAAGTTTTATAGAGCGCGAACAAGATCCTAACAGATATCAGAGCGCTTTACACAAATATGGGATATAAAGACAAAAGAATACTTAACAAGGCGTTTTGTGCAAAGAAGAGCAGAAGGTTATCAATAGAGCACAATGCAAGGTAGCAAAGCTGCATAGGTGGTCAGGCCAGTCATTGTAGTATAAGGAAAAATAACGAGTCTCAAGATTTCCTCAGTCTATATTCATGTGCATTTAGCCAAGAGGATTGATTTTACTTCTTTTTTGAAGGAAGCCATGTAGGAGATAAGTCTGGTTTCTGGAGGGAGGCCATTCCATATCCTGGGTGCCATCCCTGAGAAGGAGCGTTTATATGTTTTTTTCTTGTGGAATTTTTGTGGTTTCAAAAGAAGATTTTCGGCGCTTCTTGTGGCTCTTGAGCCACCCGAAATTGTCAATTTCTGAGCGAGGTAACTGTGGGAGTTGTGGTGTATGGCCTTGTGTGTTATGCACTCAATTTTCAGGTGTATTCTAGCTTCATATGGCAGCCAATTCAAGGATTTTAAGTCAGGAGAGATGTGTGAGCGTTTTTGTGATCCAGTGAGGAGTCTCGCTGCAGCATTATTAGAGGCTCTTAGGGGTGCGGTTGTCAATATGGGGAGGTCACAGAGGGCGACACTTCCATAATTTACCCGAGGGATAACTAGGGCTTGGACTGCGGTCCTGAAGTCATTGGCTGGGAGGAAGGGTTTCACCTTCCTCAAAGTACTGATTTGGAAATTAGCTCCCTTCGTTGCATTGCTGACATGATGTTGCATATTGAGACTGCAGTCGAGGGTTATGCCTAAAGATTTTGCTGAATCCACGATGACAGGTTGAACGTTGAGTACAGTGAGATGTTTAAGCCAAACATGAGCGATGGGGACTTTGGCGGGAGGTGCTATTAGGAGGAATTCCGTTTTTAGAGTGTTAAATTTTAGATGATTCTCGGCCAGCCATGTCTGTGTGTTTCTAAGCGTTGTGTTGAGTAGTTTGATGTCTTCAGGGGTTCGTATTCTAAGGGAGAGTTAGGTATCGTCTGCGTACATGTGAAAATGCTCATTAGATGCTTGAAGCAGTGCGGTGAGTGGTTCCATGACTAGATTGAACAATGTTGGGGATAGGGAGGATCCTTGTGGAACACCTAGTGTTACTGGACCGGGTGTGGACATAGTGTTGTTAATCTTGAATTTCTGAGTCCGGTTATGAAGAAAGGAGGTAAACCACTTGAGTACTGTCCCTGATAGACCCATTCTGATATTCAACTGATCGAGTAAGTTCTTGTGTTTGACCGTGTCCAGAGGCAACATCACCAGCTGCTCAAGTGCAAGGTACTCAGAATAGTTCAAGAGAAATCAAATTCAGACATAAAGCATGGAACACCCAGAGTTACAAGGATAAAAGCCAGTCAGAGTAGCATAGAGAGAACAGCAGCAAAAGGCTCTCTTCTCATAGAAACAGCTACTGCCAAATTATTTTTCAACTGAAATCATTATACCCCAAGTTCTTCATTACCCAGTCTCTTAATGTTTCAATTTTACAGTTCTATACAATTCCATTGGGTAAGTTCGTGAGGTGATCATCTCCAGGCTATGTTCATCCGGAACTTCAATAAGACAGTCCATTGTTAATAAGAAATATGTCATCACTCCACGGAAACAGGAAAAGAACTTGAAACCACTTAATATCCTCACACTCGCTTCTACATCAGCTTGCAACATAGTCAACACAATTATTCATAGAAATAAATACTCTAACCATAGAAAGGACACTCTAGTGATATCCTATGCACAGTTAAACAAACAAATCAGAAATTTAGGAAACACGAAGGACAAAATACATTCTTTTGAGTCCTAGTTAACAAAAGAAAAACAAATCTAGCAGGTTTTGAGGCCTATATAGGAAAAGTATAAATAATTGTTTTTCTGAAGAATTAAAGAGACGCATAACTATTTGAAAAATTAAAGAGAAAATACATAAGGAAACAGAAATTAAAGATTCATTATTCTAATTAAATTCAAAGCGTAACCGTTTTAAAACATGAATCATTACTTAATCAATTACCCTCTTCTCATAAAGAAGAAAACATATTCATGAAAGGTTTTACTCTAAGCATTTTCATTTGTTTTTTCTTTTTTTAAACTTTCTTTTTTGGTTATACAACATGTATAAACGCCCCCCCTCAAATTGGCATCGTTACAATACATGTAGACAGTTCGATAACCTCATCAAGGCACTTGAGGACACAGGTATTACCGGAACAGGTAAGACACATGAGGACTAACAGAATGGCAAAGAAGAAAATAATTGCATGAGGAAGCAGCCGAGCACCACCCAATCCCTTGTAATATATAAGCCCTAACAGTCCCCCCCTCCCTCCCCGTCAGACCCCGACCTCAATGGCGAGAACAATTTGTCGCTTGCCCCATCAGAGTCACTCTGGGATGACCGCCCCCTTTCTGCCAGCCCCGAGGCACACATAGTTTGCCAAGTGAGTAAATCATCCTGCAGCTTCTCATCCCTCCGCGTAAGCTGCATATGCGTTTCCTCAGCCAGGGACCATTCCCTCACATCCTTAAGCCAGGTGGGTACCTCTGGGGCCCTCTGTCCCATCCAGGTAGTCGCCACCCTATGCCTAGCAAGTACCAACATTAATTGTAATAGTTTGTAGGAAAGGTTCCTTCTCTTAGACTTGGGAACCAGCGCCAGCAAACAAGGAAAGGGATTCATTGCTATCTGAAGGCCTGTGGTGATGACTATGCTCTCTACTACCCCCATCCAGAAGCTCTTGACTAATGGGTAGTCCTAGGCTAAATGTAGGAAGCCCGCTCCCCCCAAGCCACATCTGGGGCAGCTGTCCCCCCTGTCTCTAGAGATAGGTTTCAATGATATCGGAGTCAAATAGGTACGGTGCATGAAATTGAAGTGTATTCGTTTGAACCGTCCATTGCACGATACCTTGCGCGTGAGGCTCCCTATACTCTTCCGCTGCCCCTGTTCCAGGGTGGAGCCAAGATCTGCCTCCCATGCCACCCAGGAGGGCGGGACCAATGGAGTGGAATCCTGTTTCATAGCCGAATATAGCAGAGAGAAGAATCTATGCCCTTTACCGCAGGAAAGAAGGATGTTTAGAGTGTGGGACATCGGGGCGCATCCGGGAACTGAGGCAAGGCAACCTTCACCACATCTTGGAGTCCGCGGTAGTGCAGGAACTGTACCCCTCCAAGACCAAAGGTCTCCTCCGCCTGCTCAAAAGACAGGAAGGACTCGTTGGGGTAGAGGTCAGCTAGAGTCTCACATCCTCCCGCTCGCCAGTTGTGAAAGGACATGTGCTCCTCCATGGCAACTAAAGGGGCCAGGATCCAGATCGGCAGCTCCCTATGGAAGGGGGCCCGCCGTAAATCCTTCTCCACAAACCGCTGCCAGATGGCTGCCGTGTGGCGTACTACATATGGCAGAGTGTCGTCCTCTCCCCTTTCCAGCATCAGTGCGAGCTGTAACGTCCGCACGTTCGCTCTGCCCGCCAAGAGTCGCGTCTCCCAGCTGTCTGCGTCCGCAAACCACCGGGCTGCAGGCTGTAATTGTGCAGCATAATAGTATAAGTCAAATCGCGGTGCCTCCAGGCCTCCCTCCTCATAGCTCCGAACAACAGTATGGAGGGTGACCCTGCTGCGCCGTCCCACCCAAAGCAGAGACGTAATCAACGTGTTACGGGTGCGAAAAACTCACGAGGGAGAGGACACCGTGAATTCTGGAGGATGTATAGCGTCCTGGGAAGCATTACCATCTTAGCGACGGCTAGCCGTCCCATTAAAGAAAGCGGCAAGGAGTTCCAAAAGGACACCGATTGCTGTAGGGACTTAAGAGTCCGATCAATATTCTGGACCAGCAGCTGCGAGTCCGTCAGGGCCACCTGAATTCCGAGGTAACGGAATGCCTCCTGTTCCCAGCGCAGCCCGAGGTCTGGCAAATCTGTCAGTGGCACCGAACTATACCCCGCAAGCGGGAATATCAAAGACTTGCCGCGGTTAAGTTTCAGACCCGATGCCTCGAACCGGTCCAGGTGGTGTAGCAAGATCGGCAGTGCCTCCCGCGGAGCCGTCAAATAAAATAAGGCGTCATCCGCATACAAGGAGACAACACTGCACGTGTCCCCCACCGTTATGCCCCACTGCGCCATTTCCGTACGGATTCGAACAGCAAAGGGTTCTATGGCCAGGGCGAACAGGAGCGGAAAGAGGGGACACCCCTGCTGTGTACCCTGTCCCAGTTGCCACTCCTCAGATCGTGCCGCTCCCAGTCTCACCCTGGCACGAGGGGCCCTGTATAGGATGCGAATCCAGCGACAAATGTTGGGCCCAGCCCTCCTGCCCGGAGGACTTCCAGCAGATACCCCCAATCGACCGTATCAAATGCTTTAGCGAGGTCGACTGACACCAGTACCATCTGTTCCTCCGTGTCGCGAACCTCGTGCATAATATGATTCAACCGCCGAAGGTTCATGGCTGTGTTGGGTCCTGGGATAAACCCGCACTG
The DNA here is from genome assembly GCF_964263255.1 of Lissotriton vulgaris. Classification (NCBI taxonomy): domain Eukaryota; kingdom Metazoa; phylum Chordata; class Amphibia; order Caudata; family Salamandridae; genus Lissotriton; species Lissotriton vulgaris. Next base: position 829,024,507 of record NC_141697.1, on the reverse strand, counting down.
GTCCGCATGGCGCCAGACGGATGGCCAAGATTTTGGTCAAGATCGTCACGTCCGTGTTGATCACTGTGATGGGACGATATGCCGAAGGGTCATACTTATCTCCCCCCGGCTTCAGGATCATACAGATTTCGCCCTGATTCATACTGGGTGGGAGAGCCTCGCATTCGAACGCCTCCAGAAATACTTGCAAGAGGAGACGGGTAAGTGTATCCTTGAATGCCTGATAAAATTCAGGAGGGAAACCATCACTCCCTGGGGACTTAGCCCGCGGCAGGCAGGTCATCACCGCACGCACCTCACTCAGTGTCAGGGTTTCATCTAGCTCGTCCTGCGCCACCTTGGGGAGGGACTGCAGGGTCAACCCTTGAAGGTAAGGAAGATAAGAGGTCTTGGTGATAGCGGGGTCCGCGGCATATATCAATTGTAAGTGAGACTTGAGAACTCGGAGGATGCCCACTTCTGAGTGGACCATACCACCTGCAGGTCCCCGCAGGGCCACAATCCGCTCCGTGGTCTGCTCCCGCCTAAGGATCCAGTCAAACAGGCGGCCCGATTTATCGCCCTCTCTGTGAAGGCGCTGCCTATATTGTCCGAGGGTATACCTGTCAAGTCGGTCTAGTATGTCATGAACGCGAGATCAAGCAGTCTATTCCACCTCTTGCTGCAAGGCATCAGGGTCCGTCGATGTTTGCAAGTTTAAGAGATTATCCTCTGCCTCCTGTGAGTCCTGGTGGAGCTGTCTCCGGACCCTATAAGTGAGGCCCATACACGCTCCTCGGATCACCGCCTTCAGGGTGTCCCACCTAGCGGCGAAAGTAAGCTCCCCCCTCCCAATTGAGGTCTACGTAGTCGGTAAGGGCAGTCTCAATATGGCCCCTCCCCACTTGGTCTTGAAGGATATCTGCCTGCAACCGCCAAGTCCAGGAGCGGGAAACCGGCGTGCCCCTATTCAAGACTCACGCCACTGGAGAGTGGTCGGATAAAAAGCGGGCCTGATGTGTAACCTCAAGCGACATATTTGACTCCATATTCGCAACTAGTATCCTGTCCAAGCGACTATGCGTGTTGTGAGTGGGGGAAAAGCACATGTACACCTTCTGTGTCGGGTTGCTCAGGCGCCAAACATCAATAGCCCCTTAATTCCCCATGACCTCCTTAAGCTGCGCTGTCATACGTAGCTTTGTGCCAGCACGGGGCGGAAACCTATCCAGAACGGGGTCCAGAACACAGTTAAAGTCTCCGAACCAAAGCAGAGGTATCTCCAGGGGGGGATGAGGACCTCCTGCAGGGTCAGAAAGAAACCAGGGTCATCTATGTTGGGTGCGTATGAATTCAATATGGTGAGATCTCTGCCATCCAGCTTCGTCCGCAGGAGCAAGTATCTGCCGTGTATGTCCGCCTCCACATACTGGATAGCAAACGGGACCCCGGGTTCCACCCTTATCAGGAACCCCCTGGCGTATGTGGAAAAGGAAGAGTGAAACACTTGGCCCCGCCACTTTTTCCCCAATTTTTGGGCACCATTGTCATCAAGGTTGGTTTCCTGGAGGCATGCAATGGAGACTCCAAGCCTGCGAAGGAAGGACAGGACCCTATATCTCTTAATGCATGTGCCTAACCCCCTCACTTTCCAACTTAAAAACATATACCCCATGTCTGGTGACGCGGCCCACCCGGCCCTACAACTCTACTCCTGGTGCCACCCCAACCCCGTGCCCGAACTGTGATACATACGTTGCTTGTAACATTCCCAGTCAACAATCCCTCATAAAACCCCATCCACCCCCCTCCCACGAGCAATATACTTGCAACAACAAAACATGCTGATATGCCCTTCCCCTGCTGGTGAATAAAGAACAGAGCACGTACCCCGCCAATTGATCTGGTGGTCCCGAAGCTGGGATCCCAATATATGAGGGGTGATAAATCTAGGAGTTGGCACTGCACCGGACAAAATTTACACAATCCAAATATATGCAAGAGAAAGAATTTTTTCCAAAAATATATGAATTTTTATTTGTTTATCTGTACACCTTTAGAATTGATATAGAGAAAAAAGATTTTTTTAACGTCCATAAATAACACATAATATTGCACAACATACATAAAAAGTTGCAAAGAGATAAAAATGACAAAGGTACATTTTCACTTCGAAGCCTACCCAGCAACAATCCACACTTCATTCATACTTTCATTCTCTCAGATTATCACCAAATAGTTCTACCTAAAGTTCTATCACTCCACTTACATTCTTCCATACATTCCCATCGTTCTGTTGTATGTCACACATAGATGGTAGATATGTGGCATAGAACAGAGTCTTATTCCGGACAAATAATCTTAGTACGGCCCCTAATTAGTATAACATAGTATGCCGTATTTCTTGAGACATGAGCTGACGCGCGTTTCGGTGTACAAGCCCAAAGGGCCACACCTTCGTCAGGGCTGGGGGTTGTTGACTGGGAGGGAAGAGGATAATGATCTGAAAATAAAACACAATACCTTAGTATTTTTCTATACAAAGAATAAATCTCTCATGATAAATATCTCTCTAGTACATATTATTAAACAAATGCGATTCTTTAGACCATGATTCTTATCATTCATTTTATGTCTACGTGGTTGTCATTTTGGCTGTGTGCAGTACCAAACTACCTAAGAACACTCCCACAGACAGACTCCCGGAGAGGTGAGATCTGTAAAAGGCAATTAGATGGCCAGAGCTAAGTAACCAATCAGGGACACAATTTTCTTCTTACACACTTCACAATATGTAACATTATAACATACAGTCATTCTGGGACACATATTGACCAAGGACGAAAAAAAGGGGGATATTGCATGTCAGGTTGGCAGCTAGAAGCTACAGTGTTATGGAGCCTAACCTTTAGCTGGAAGAGGGGATAAGTTTAACCCCAACACAAAAAATTGGGAATTTATTTAAGGACATTTTTTTGTTAAAAAAGTGAAACAACTTGAGAGCCAAAGTTGATGCTAAAACACAGAACCTATAAGAGAAATAGTTTTCTAGGTGTTTCTAATGTTTATTTAATTTATAGCAGTAAGAGACGATCAGGCCTAGTTTTACGTCCAGAAACTACCATAGTTCGATTTACCTGAAATGGTATTCACAGGGTTTTCTAATGCAAGGATGCTTTAATGGTATTTTCAGGAAACCAGAGATCTCCTAAATGATAGAGAGTGAGCTCTAATTATCAACGGTCTACGTTAGTTTATTTTGACTAAACAGTGGCAAGGATTCGCAATTTAGTTACCTGAGTCCTGAGAATTGTATTTCAAAAAGTAGGCTCCACTATGTAGGGGTTGGCAACGAGAAGGTGAACGGAGGATCGCTATGTTTTCGAAGTTTAGGTGGTATCAGGCACCCTTCCCTGAAGTAGAATTATATAATAAGTATACAAGATGGTACTTATTTACAGGGTAATACAAGGTATGGTCATTAATGATTTATACACACCGAGAATGACAGGAGGTTTAAAGACTGTGAATCTGGATAGTATAGGTCCGTCAAGGGGTATGTGATGGACAGCGGATAACACACGGAGGTACCTAGTAAGCAATGGAAATAATGCGTGTAAACAATAACGGGTAACCAATAAGTATTAACATCGAGAGTCCCTTGCATATACACACCTTTAGAAGTAAATGTGGACGGCCGCAAAATTTCTTCAAATTGGGAACGGCGCGTAGCTGCCGAAGGTGCCGCCTAGATGAGGACGGCCGCTAAGTTTCTCCAATTTGAGAGCGGCGCGTAGCTGCCGAAGGTGCCGCCCAATGTGTAAATACAAACAGAGGAGGGCAAATAGTGAGACGCGGCTAGGCGCATTCTATTCGGAACACGGAGGGTATCAGGGTATCGGCAGGATACACTTACCTGACATAGTGGAAGCGAAGTCCGTAGATGGGGATCCGTTGGTCAACCGAGTCGACCGTTCCTCACGGGCGACAGGACTCACAAGCAAGCTGAGCCTGTAAGAGTTTAAATAGCCGGTTTTTCGCGCCATACTGGGAGCTAGTCAGCCGCTAAGGGGCAGAGAGATAGATGACGGACTAAATCATTATCGATAGTTCGGTGGCGGCCATCTTAGAACAGGCACACAATGGCTAGATAACAAGTCTATGCCTCTGTTCAGTCGTCATCTTAACAGAGGATTATGTTTACCTAGTTTATATGACATACCTTCAAAGTTTTGTCTTAAAGGTATTGCCATATTGAACTTTATTTTATGGTGCAACGAGTTTATTTACAATGAGGCCTCTTTCTCGGGTACTATATGAAATATATCGGCAGAGAGAATACGGATGACGTTTTGCGATAGATTTGTATAACACTGTTCAGATTGTCGTGACCATCTAAGAGAACTATTCAAGTGCTATTGACATCGATTGTGGGCCTAATTCCCTAAGAGATTTGGCTATAACTATCAATAAGAAGCTAATCTTGCTGTCCCATTGGCTTTTACTTAACCAAACCCCACAGTATAGAGCCAGACACAGGGTTGTGAATGTCTAATTATTTTTATAGGTATGAGTGTATTGTTGGTATAACATCCTCCTCAGATGAGGTTACAAGTTTTCACAATTTTACGTTGAATATCCAATGTAGGACAGTTACCTCCTAATTTAATTTTCCATTTCCAAAGAAAATAAGGGTCAGTCAAGATTGTCTGGAAGTTCATGTTTTACAGAAAAGCCTGGTGCCAGGGACATTCTTTATTGAGTCCTTTGTTAACAGTATCCAAGAAGAAGATCCAAAAAACCTCCCGTTTTTTCCATAAGCCTACGGGGTCAGTACCTGGGTTCGCTTTTATTTTTTCTAGAATGAACCAACGGAGTTCGTGTTCCTTTTGATCTTTCTCAACCCAATGGCTTACTATGGGGGCAGTCATTTTTTGATTCCTGATGTTAGACTTGTGTTCCCCTATCCGTATTCTACATTCTCTGCCCGTTTCCCCAACATATGGGAGATTGCAAGGGCACAGAATTAGGTATACGATATTGCTTGTCCGACAATTTGTCATAGTTGCATTCCGTCGTACAGATATCGTGCGAGTGTTAGTGGTGACCGTCTCTCCCACGATAGCCTGAGGGCAGATGTGGCATGTCCCACATTTATGGTTGCCATAAATGGGTTCAAGTCCAATTATGGGGGTTTGGATGTTTTCGGACATTTCTTGAAATTTGCCTCTAACCAGATGGTTTTTCAGGTTGGGGTTTTTTTTTAAGGCAAATATCGGTCGGGTAAGATGTGGTTTCTCATTGTCAACATTCAGGATATGCCAACTTGAGTTGATGGCCTGTCTGATCTTGTGATTCATTTCAGAGTGGCGAGTAACACACACAAGCTGGTTGGCTTTCTCAGAATTTTTTGGTGTGAACATGGCCTCTCTGTTAGTGTATCTTGCCCGTTTGAATGACTCTTTAATTAGTCTGGCTGGGTAACCACGAAATCGGAGTTTCTTTTGCAGGATATCTGCTTGAGTCAGAAAGTCATGCATGTCGGAACAATTCCTCCTAATTCGGAGAAATTGACTGTAAGGGATACTATCCCTCTGACTCCGCGGGTGAAAGCTGGAGTACTGGAGCAAGGTATTCCGAGCTGTTGGTTTAGTGTATAATGATACCTTGATGGCATTCTTGTCATGTTCAATCCAAACATCCAAAAATTCGATTTTGGAGGTACTAGTATGACTAGTAAATCTCAAATTGGCGTCCGCCAAATTGAGCCATTGGATGAATTCAGATAGCTGTTCTTCGTCCCCCTTCCAGATAAAAAAGATGTCGTCTATGAACCGTTTCCAGTTCATGACGTTCTCAAAGAAGGGGGCCATTTCGTTGAAGATGTTAATTTTTTCGAATTCACCCATGTATAGGCACGCTATGCTCGGGGCACAACTTGCCCCCATGCTGACTCCAGTAGCCTGCCTATATATGGTGTTATCAAATTCAAAGTAGTTCTCGAAGAGAACTATCTTGAGGCATTGCAGGATGAATTCATAGTTGTTAATCCCGGGTTTCTTTGTGAGTATGTTTTCAATGACTTCATATGCACCCCTCTGAGGTATATTTGAATACAATGATTCAACATCGAGGGTAACCATTATTTCAGAGTTCTCATGGAATGGTAGCCCTTCTATTTGTTGAATAAGATGTCCAGTATCCCTTACGTATGATTCAAGTTCAGTCACCATTGGGTTTAGGAACTTGTCAATATATTTTGACAGTGGCTCGGTGGCAGACCCAATGGTCGATACGATCGGTCGCATGGGGGGATCGATGCTGTTTTTATGGGTCTTCGGAAGCCCATAGATAATAGGCATTTTGGTGTTACTCGGGGTCAAGAATTCAGCTTCCGCCTCACATATATGATTTTGATTGACACCTCTTTGGACAATGCTTAAGATCCGTTTTTTTAGGGCGTTTTCAGGGTTCTTGGTGATACGAATGTAATGACCTGAGGCTGAAAGCAGTTCAGTCATTCTTCTTTTGTAGTCTGTGGTGTCAAGTATAGTAATCCCACCCCCTTTATCACAAGGTTTGATTGTGATGTTCTTATTCAATTCAAGTTCTTTTAGAGCATTGTTCTCTAGTAGGGGAAGATTGGCTTTTGGTATGGGAACATACTTGGTCGCTTTATTGATTTTATTCATGACAGTCTTTTCGAAGATGTTTACCTCCGGGCCCACCATTTCCAGTGAGGGTGTAAATGAGGACGGAGGTTTACATCCCGATCTGTTATTCTCGCTATTGGTAGGGGGGGCCTCTGAAAAGAATTTTTGGAGACGTACTTTCCTAAAGAATAGTTGCAAATCCTTATTAAGTTCGAACTTATTAAAATTCGCTGATGGTACAAAGGATAAGCCCCTAGTTAGGAGTTGTATAGCCATGGGATCAATGTTTTCACTCGATAGGTCGAACACAGGGAGCCCCCTTATGTACGCCAATATTGATGATGACGAGTTTGTACGTACATCTGCGGCTGTCCGCGACCCTGACGGTAGTTCCTCGTCTGAGGTGCTCTTGATGGGGGACGGGTGTTGCCCCGGCGATTTCCTAAAAATCGGTTCTGTTGATGGTTATAATTACCATTCCTATTACCACGGTTGGAATTATGTCCCTGGTTGGGGTTATGTCCTTCATCGTAGCTAGGGTCGTAGTCTTCAGGGGTATCTCCTTTAGAATCAGTGGTTTCTGAAAAGGTGGTAACTTTTCTTCCCTGACCCCACCTTGGTGTCTGTCCCCGAGGTGCGTTCTCTTCCTGGGCAGTATGAAAGTTAGTAGCCAGGAATGGGTATGCCCTTTCTTGGGTAAACATTCGAATATCTTTTCTTAATTTTTCAGTTTTCCTTTTAAGGAGATAATCGGAGAAGGATTCCAGTTCTAGTTGGATCTCCTCGAGCTTCCGTTTGCCGTCATCTACCGCATTTCCTTCTTTCAATTTGTCTTCCAATTCACGGATTTCCTTATTCAGGATATCTATCACGGCACGTGCTGTCTCTACAATGAGCATCATCCAGTCCCTGGAGCAACGGTTGGAAATTAAGGCCCATCGCTCCAGGAACTGTCTGATTTCAATGAACATCCCAGGGATGTTCCGGACTCTAAGTCCGATTGGGATAGTGCCGGCTCGCAGATAGTCGAGCATAAATTTGGCATGTAGTTCCGTCCTTTTTGAATTTTTTACGGAGGTTCAAGAGTTTGTTCCAGTCACCGTTCAGGCCTTTAGGGACGGTGAAATCCTGGTTGCCATCTGCTGGGAGACCCAGCATCTTGGCGAAATCGTCGTCGGTAAACCCGAATGTTTTTATGGTGTCCATAATGGATACAGTTCAATGCGAGCTGTGTCGTATCAGGATAAGATCCTCAATAAAAAAGTTCTAGGAATCCTCAAGAGTTATAGGTCAAGCAATGTGTTCCACATTCAAAGCACTATTTCAATCATACCGACTATCTATCATGGCCCATCCGAATTGGTTAACTTAGGAGGAAGACACCCGGATAACCCCCACAGCACAAGGCTGTGAGTGAAAAAGTGAAAGAAGGGGGTTCCCCAATGGGTTTCTTTTGGGATGCAGGCAGATCGTAGGGGGAAAGGAAACTGAATAAAGAACAGAGCACGTACCCCGCCAATTGATCTGGTGGTCCCGAAGCTGGGATCCCAATATATGAGGGGTGATAAATCTAGGAGTTGGCACTGCACCGGACAAAATTTACACAATCCAAATATATGCAAGAGAAAGAATTTTTTCCAAAAATATATGCATTTTTATTTGTTTATCTGTACACCTTTAGAATTGATATAGAGAAAAAAGATTTTTTTAACGTCCATAAATAACACATAATATTGCACAACATACATAAAAAGTTGCAAAGAGATAAAAATGACAAAGGTACATTTCACTTCGAAGCCTACCCAGCAACAATCCACACTTCATTCATACTTTCATTCTCTCAGATTATCACCTAATAGTTCTACCTAAAGTTCTATCACTCCACTTACATTCTTCCATACATTCCCATCGTTCTGTTGTATGTCACACATAGATGGTAGATATGTGGCATAGAACAGAGTCTTATTCCGGACAAATAATCTTAGTACGGCCCCTAATTAGTATAACATAGTATGCCGTATTTCTTGAGACATGAGCTGACGCGCGTTTCGGTGTACAAGCCCAAAGGGCCACACCTTCGTCAGGGCTGGGGGTTGTTGACTGGGAGGGAAGAGGATAATGATCTGAAAATAAAACACAATACCTTAGTATTTTTCTATACAAAGAATAAATCTCTCATGATAAATATCTCTCTAGTACATATTATTAAACAAATGCGATTCTTTAGACCATGATTCTTATCATTCATTTTATGTCTACGTGGTTGTCATTTTGGCTGTGTGCAGTACCAAACTACCTAAGAACACTCCCACAGACAGACTCCCGGAGAGGTGAGATCTGTAAAAGGCAATTAGATGGCCAGAGCTAAGTAACCAATCAGGGACACAATTTTCTTCTTACACACTTCACAATATGTAACATTATAACATACAGTCATTCTGGGACACATATTGACCAAGGACGAAAAAAAGGGGGATATTGCATGTCAGGTTGGCAGCTAGAAGCTACAGTGTTATGGAGCCTAACCTTTAGCTGGAAGAGGGGATAAGTTTAACCCCAACACAAAAAATTGGGAATTTATTTAAGGACATTTTTTTGTTAAAAAAGTGAAACAACTTGAGAGCCAAAGTTGATGCTAAAACACAGAACCTATAAGAGAAATAGTTTTCTAGGTGTTTCTAATGTTTATTTAATTTATAGCAGTAAGAGACGATCAGGCCTAGTTTTACGTCCAGAAACTACCATAGTTCGATTTACCTGAAATGGTATTCACAGGGTTTTCTAATGCAAGGATGCTTTAATGGTATTTTCAGGAAACCAGAGATCTCCTAAATGATAGAGAGTGAGCTCTAATTATCAACGGTCTACGTTAGTTTATTTTGACTAAACAGTGGCAAGGATTCGCAATTTAGTTACCTGAGTCCTGAGAATTGTATTTCAAAAAGTAGGCTCCACTATGTAGGGGTTGGCAACGAGAAGGTGAACGGAGGATCGCTATGTTTTCGAAGTTTAGGTGGTATCAGGCACCCTTCCCTGAAGTAGAATTATATAATAAGTATACAAGATGGTACTTATTTACAGGGTAATACAAGGTATGGTCATTAATGATTTATACACACCGAGAATGACAGGAGGTTTAAAGACTGTGAATCTGGATAGTATAGGTCCGTCAAGGGGTATGTGATGGACAGCGGATAACACACGGAGGTACCTAGTAAGCAATGGAAATAATGCGTGTAAACAATAACGGGTAACCAATAAGTATTAACATCGAGAGTCCCTTGCATATACACACCTTTAGAAGTAAATGTGGACGGCCGCAAAATTTCTTCAAATTGGGAACGGCGCGTAGCTGCCGAAGGTGCCGCCTAGATGAGGACGGCCGCTAAGTTTCTCCAATTTGAGAGCGGCGCGTAGCTGCCGAAGGTGCCGCCCAATGTGTAAATACAAACAGAGGAGGGCAAATAGTGAGACGCGGCTAGGCGCATTCTATTCGGAACACGGAGGGTATCAGGGTATCGGCAGGATACACTTACCTGACATAGTGGAAGCGAAGTCCGTAGATGGGGATCCGTTGGTCAACCGAGTCGACCGTTCCTCACGGGCGACAGGACTCACAAGCAAGCTGAGCCTGTAAGAGTTTAAATAGCCGGTTTTTCGCGCCATACTGGGAGCTAGTCAGCCGCTAAGGGGCAGAGAGATAGATGACGGACTAAATCATTATCGATAGTTCGGTGGCGGCCATCTTAGAACAGGCACACAATGGCTAGATAACAAGTCTATGCCTCTGTTCAGTCGTCATCTTAACAGAGGATTATGTTTACCTAGTTTATATGACATACCTTCAAAGTTTTGTCTTAAAGGTATTGCCATATTGAACTTTATTTTATGGTGCAACGAGTTTATTTACAATGAGGCCTCTTTCTCGGGTACTATATGAAATATATCGGCAGAGAGAATACGGATGACGTTTTGCGATAGATTTGTATAACACTGTTCAGATTGTCGTGACCATCTAAGAGAACTATTCAAGTGCTATTGACATCGATTGTGGGCCTAATTCCCTAAGAGATTTGGCTATAACTATCAATAAGAAGCTAATCTTGCTGTCCCATTGGCTTTTACTTAACCAAACCCCACAGTATAGAGCCAGACACAGGGTTGTGAATGTCTAATTATTATTATAGGTATAAGTGTATTGTTGGTATAACATCCTCCTCAGATGAGGTTACAAGTTTTCACAATTTTACGTTGAATATCCAATGTAGGACAGTTACCTCCTAATTTAATTTTCCATTTCCAAAGAAAATAAGGGTCAGTCAAGATTGTCTGGAAGTTCATGTTTTACAGAAAAGCCTGGTGCCAGGGACATTCTTCATTGAGTCCTTTGTTAACAGTATCCAAGAAGAAGATCCAAAAAACCTCCTGTTTTTTTCGTAAGCCTACGGGGTCAGTACCTGGGTTCGCTTTTATTTTTTCTAGAATGAACCAACGGAGTTCGTGTTCCTTGTTATCTTTCTCAACCCAATGGCTTACTATGGGGGCAGTCATTTTTTGATTCCTGATGTTAGACTTGTGTTCCCCTATCCGTATTCTACATTCTCTGCCCGTTTCCCCAACATATGGGAGATTGCAAGGGCACAGAATTAGGTATACGATATTGCTTGTCCGACAATTTGTCATAGTTGCATTCCGTCGTACAGATATCGTGCGAGTGTTAGTGGTGACCGTCTCTCCCACGATAGCCTGAGGGCAGATGTGGCATGTCCCACATTTATGGTTGCCATAAATGGGTTCAAGTCCAATTATGGGGGTTTGGATGTTTTCGGACATTTCTTGAAATTTGCCTCTAACCAGATGGTTTTTCAGGTTGGGGTTTTTTTTGAAGGCAAATATCGGTCGGGTAAGATGTGGTTTCTCATTGTCAACATTCAGGATATGCCAACTTGAGTTGATGGCCTGTCTGATCTTGTGATTCATTTCAGAGTGGCGAGTAACACACACAAGCTGGTTGGCTTTCTCAGAATTTTTTGGTGTGAACATGGCCTCTCTGTTAGTGTATCTTGCCCGTTTGAATGACTCTTTAATTAGTCTGGCTGGGTAACCACGAAATCGGAGTTTCTTTTGCAGGATATCTGCTTGAGTCAGAAAGTCATGCATGTCGGAACAATTCCTCCTAATTCGGAGAAATTGACTGTAAGGGATACTATCCCTCTGATTCCGCGGGTGAAAGCTGGAGTACTGGAGCAAGGTATTCCGAGCTGTTGGTTTAGTGTATAATGATACCTTGATGGCATTCTTGTCATGTTCAATCCAAACATCCAAAAATTCGATTTTGGAGGTACTAGTATTACTAGTAAATCTCAAATTGGCGTCCGCCAAATTGAGCCATTGGATGAATTCAGATAGCTGTTCTTCGTCCCCCTTCCAGATAAAAAAGATGTCGTCTATGAACCGTTTCCAGTTCATGACGTTCTCAAAGAAGGGGGCCATTTCGTTGAAGATGTTAATTTTTTCGAATTCACCCATGTATAGGCACGCTATTCTCGGGGCACCACTTGCCCCCATGCTGACTCCAGTAGCCTGCCTATATATGGTGTTATCAAATTCAAAGTAGTTCTCGAAGAGAACTATCTTGAGGCATTGCAGGATGAATTCATAGTTGTTAATCCCGGGTTTCTTTGTGAGTATGTTTTCAATGACTTCATATGCACCCCTCTGAGGTATATTTGAATACAATGATTCAACATCGAGGGTAACCATTATTTCAGAGTTCTCATGGAATGGTAGCCCTTCTATTTGTTGAATAAGATGTCCAGTATCCCTTACGTATGATTCAAGTTCAGTCACCATTGGGTTTAGGAACTTGTCAATATATTTTGACAGTGGCTCGGTGGCAGACCCAATGGTCGATACGATCGGTCGCATGGGGGGATCGATGCTGTTTTTATGGGTCTTCGGAAGCCCATAGATAATAGGCATTTTGGTGTTACTCGGGGTCAAGAATTCAGCTTCCGCCTCACATATATGATTTTGATTGACACCTCTTTGGACAATGCTTAAGATCCGTTTTTTAGGGCGTTTTCAGGGTTCCTGGTGATACGAATGTAATGACCTGAGGCTGAAAGCAGTTCAGTCATTCTTCTTTTGTAGTCTGTGGGGTCAAGTATAGTAATCCCACCCCCTTTATCACAAGGTTTGATTGTGATGTTCTTATTCAATTCAAGTTCTTTTAGAGCATTGTTCTCTAGTAGGAGAAGATTGGCTTTTGGTATGGGAACATACTTGGTCGCTTTATTGATTTTATTCATGACAGTCTTTTCGAAGATGTTTACCTCCGGTCCCACCATTTCCAGTGAGGGTGTAAATGAGGACGGAGGTTTACATCCCGATCAAGTTGGCATATCCTGAATGTTGACAATGAGAAACCACATCTTACCCGACCGATATTTGCCTTCAAAAAAAACCCCAACCTGAAAAACCATCTGGTTAGAGGCAAATTTCAAGAAATGTCCAAAAACATCCAAACCCCCATAATTGGACTTGAACCCATTTATGGCAACCATAAATGTGGGACATGCCACATCTGCCCTCAGGCTATCGTGGGAGAGACGGTCACCACTAACACTCGCACGATATCTGTACGACGGAATGCAACTATGACAAATTGTCAGACAAGCAATATCGTATACCTAATTCTGTTCCCTTGCAATCTCCCATATGTTGGGGAAACGGGCAGAGAATGTAGAATACGGATAGGGGAACACAAGTCTAACATCAGGAATCAAAAAATGACTGCCCCCATAGTAAGCCATTGGGTTGAGAAAGATCACAAGGAACACGAACTCCGTTGGTTCATTCTAGAAAAAATAAAAGCGAACCCAGGTACTGACCCCGTAGGCTTACGAAAAAAACGGGAGGTTTTTTGGATCTTCTTCTTGGATACTGTTAACAAAGGACTCAATGAAGAATGTCCCTGGCACCAGGCTTTTCTGTAAAACATGAACTTCCAGACAATCTTGACTGACCCTTATTTTCTTTGGAAATGGAAAATTAAATTAGGAGGTAACTGTCCTACATTGGATATTCAACGTAAAATTGTGAAAACTTGTAACCTCATCTGAGGAGGATGTTATACCAACAATACACTTATACCTATAATAATAATTAGACATTCACAACCCTGTGTCTGGCTCTATACTGTGGGGTTTGGTTAAGTAAAAGCCAATGGGACAGCAAGATTAGCTTCTTATTGATAGTTATAGCCAAATCTCTTAGGGAATTAGGCCCACAATCGATGTCAATAGCACTTGAATAGTTCTCTTAGATGGTCACGACAATCTGAACAGTGTTATACAAATCTATCGCAAAACGTCATCCGTATTCTCTCTGCCGATATATTTCATATAGTACCCGAGAAAGAGGCCTCATTGTAAATAAACTCGTTGCACCATAAAATAAAGTTCAATATGGCAATACCTTTAAGACAAAACTTTGAAGGTATGTCATATAAACTAGGTAAACATAATCCTCTGTTAAGATGACGACTGAACAGAGGCATAGACTTGTTATCTAGCCATTGTGTGCCTGTTCTAAGATGGCCGCCACCGAACTATCGATAATGATTTAGTCCGTCATCTATCTCTCTGCCCCTTAGCGGCTGACTAGCTCCCAGTATGGCGCGAAAAACCGGCTATTTAAACTCTTACAGGCTCAGCTTGCTTGTGAGTCCTGTCGCCCGTGAGGAACGGTCGACTCGGTTGACCAACGGATCCCCATCTACGGACTTCGCTTCCACTATGTCAGGTAAGTGTATCCTGCCGATACCCTGATACCCTCCGTGTTCCGAATAGAATGCGCCTAGCCGCGTCTCACTATTTGCCCTCCTCTGTTTGTATTTACACATTAGGCGGCACCTTCGGCAGCTACGCGCCGCTCTCAAATTGGAGAAACTTAGCGGCCGTCCTCATCTAGGCGGCACCTTCGGCAGCTACGCGCAGTTCCCAATTTGAAGAAATTTAGCGGCCGTCCACATTTACTTCTAAAGGTGTGTATATGCAAGGGACTCTCGATGTTAATACTTATTGGTTACCCGTTATTGTTTACATGCATTATTTCCATTGCTTACTAGGTACCTCCGTGTGTTATCCGCTGTCCATCACATACCCCTTGACGGACCTATACTATCCAGATTCACAGTCTTTAAACCTCCTGTCATTCTCGGTGTGTATAAATCATTAATGACCATACCTTGTATTACCCTGTAAATAAGTACCATCTTGTATACTTATTATATAATTCTACTTCAGGGAAGGGTGCCTGATACCACCTAAACTTCGAAAACATAGCGATCCTCCGTTCGCCTTCTCGTTGCCAACCCCTACATAGTGGAGCCTACTTTTTGAAATACAATTCTCAGGACTCAGGTAACTAAATTGCGAATCCTTGCCACTGTTTAGTCAAAATAAACTAACGTAGACCGTTGATAATTAGAGCTCACTCTCTATCATTTAGGAGATCTCTGGTTTCCTGAAAATACCATTAAAGCATCCTTGCATTAGAAAACCCTGTGAATACCATTTCAGGTAAATCGAACTATGGTAGTTTCTGGACGTAAAACTAGGCCTGATCGTCTCTTACTGCTATAAATTAAATAAACATTAGAAACACCTAGAAAACTATTTCTCTTATAGGTTCTGTGTTTTAGCATCAACTTTGGCTCTCAAGTTGTTTCACTTTTTTAACAAAAAAATGTCCTTAAATAAATTCCCAATTTTTTGTGTTGGGGTTAAACTTATCCCCTCTTCCAGCTAAAGGTTAGGCTCCATAACACTGTAGCTTCTAGCTGCCAACCTGACATGCAATACCCCCCTTTATTTCGTCCTTGGTCAATATGTGTCCCAGAATGACTGTATGTTATAATGTTACATATTGTGAAGTGTGTAAGAAGAAAATTGTGTCCCTGATTGGTTACTTAGCTCTGGCCATCTAATTGCCTTTTACAGATCTCACCTCTCCGGGAGTCTGTCTGTGGGAGTGTTCTTAGGTAGTTTGGTACTGCACACAGCCAAAATGACAACCACGTAGACATAAAATGAATGATAAGAATCATGGTCTAAAGAATCGCATTTGTTTAATAATATGTACTAGAGAGATATTTATCATGAGAGATTTATTCTTTGTATAGAAAAATACTAAGGTATTGTGTTTTATTTTCAGATCATTATCCTCTTCCCTCCCAGTCAACAACCCCCAGCCCTGACGAAGGTGTGGCCCTTTGGGCTTGTACACCGAAACGCGCGTCGGCTCATGTCTCAAGAAATACGGCATACTATGTTATACTAATTAGGGGCCGTACTAAGATTATTTGTCCGGAATAAGACTCTGTTCTATGCCACATATCTACCATCTATGTGTGACATACAACAGAACGATGGGAATGTATGGAAGAATGTAAGTGGAGTGATAGAACTTTAGGTAGAACTATTTGGTGATAATCTGAGAGAATGAAAGTATGAATGAAGTGTGGATTGTTGCTGGGTAGGCTTCGAAGTGAAAATGTACCTTTGTCATTTTTATCTCTTTGCAACTTTTTATGTATGTTGTGCAATATTATGTGTTATTTATGGACGTTAAAAAAATATTTTTTCTCTATATCAATTCTAAAGGTGTACAGATAAACAAATAAAAATGCATATATTTTTGGAAAAAATTCTTTCTCTTGCATATATTTGGATTGTGTAAATTTTGTCCGGTGCAGTGCCAACTCCTAGATTTATCACCCCTCATATATTGGGATCCCAGCTTCGGGACCACCAGATCAATTGGCGGGGTACGTGCTCTGTTCTTTATTCAGTTTCCTTTCCCCCTACGACCTGCCTGCATCCCAAAAGAAACCCATTGGGGAACCCCCTTCTTTCACTTTTTCACTCACAGCCTTGTGCTGTGGGGGTTATCCGGGTGTCTTCCTCCTAAGTTAACCAATTCGGATGGGCCATGATAGATAGTCGGTATGATTGAAATAGTGCTTTGAATGTGGAACACATTGCTTGACCTATAACTCTTGAGGATTCCTAGAACTTTTTTATTGAGGATCTTATCCTGATACGACACAGCTCGCATTGAACTGTATCCATTATGGACACCATAAAAACATTCGGGTTTACCGACGACGATTTCGCCAAGATGCTGGGTCTCCCAGCAGATGGCAACCAGGATTTCACCGTCCCTAAAGGCCTGAACGGTGACTGGAACAAACTCTTGAACCTCCGTAAAAAATCAAAAAGGACGGAACTACATGCCAAATTTATGCTCGACTATCTGCGAGCCGGCACTATCCCAATCGGACTTAGAGTCCGGAACATCCCTGGGATGTTCATTGAAATCAGACAGTTCCTGGAGCGATGGGCCTTAATTTCCAACCGTTGCTCCAGGGACTGGATGATGCTCATTGTAGAGACAGCACGTGCCGTGATAGATATCCTGAATAAGGAAATCCGTGAATTGGAAGACAAATTGAAAGAAGGAAATGCGGTAGATGACGGCAAAAGGAAGCTCGAGGAGATCCAACTAGAACTGGAATCCTTCTCCAATTATCTCCTTAAAAGGAAAACTGAAAAATTAAGAAAAGATATTCGAATGTTTACCCAAGAAAGGGCATACCCATTCCTGGCTACTAACTTTTATACTGCCCAGGAAGAGAACGCACCTCGGGGACAGACACCAAGGTGGGGTCAGGGAAGAAAAGTTACCACCTTTTCAGAAACCACTGATTCTGAAGGAGATACCCCTGAAGACTACGACCCTAGCTACGATGAAGGACATAACCCCAACCAGGGACATAATTCCAACCGTGGTAATAGGAATGGTAATTATAACCATCAACAGAACCGTTTTTTAGGAAATCGCCGGGGCAACACCCGTCCCCCATCAAGAGCACCTCAGACGAGGAACTACCGTCAGGGTCGCGGACAGCCGCAGATGTACGTACAAACTCGTCATCATCAATATTGGCGAACATAAGGGGGCTCCCTGTGTTCGACCTATCGAGTGAAAACATTGATCCCATGGCTATACAACTCCTAACTAGGGGCTTATCCTTTGTACCATCAGCGAATTTTAATAAGTTCGAACTTAATAAGGATTTGCAACTATTCTTTAGGAAAGTACGTCTCCAAAAATTCTTTTCAGAGGCCCCCCCTACCAATAGCGAGAATAACAGATCGGGATGTAAACCTCCGTCCTCATTTACACCCTCACTGGAAATGGTGGGCCCGGAGGTAAACATCTTCGAAAAGACTGTCATGAATAAAATCAATAAAGCGACCAAGTATGTTCCCATACCAAAAGCCAATCTTCCCCTACTAGAGAACAATGCTCTAAAAGAACTTGAATTGAATAAGAACATCACAATCAAACCTTGTGATAAAGGGGGTGGGATTACTATACTTCACACCACAGACTACAAAAGAAGAATGACTGAACTGCTTTCAGCCTCAGGTCATTACATTCGTATCACCAGGAACCCTGAAAACGCCCTAAAAAAACGGATCTTAAGCATTGTCCAAAGAGGTGTCAATCAAAATCATATATGTGAGGCGGAAGCTGAATTCTTGACCCCGAGTAACACCAAAATGCCTATTATCTATGGGCTTCCGAAGACCCATAAAAACAGCATCGATCCCCCCATGCGACCGATCGTATCGACCATTGGGTCTGCCACCGAGCCACTGTCAAAATATATTGACAAGTTCCTAAACCCAATGGTGACTGAACTTGAATCATACGTAAGGGATACTGGACATCTTATTCAACAAATAGAAGGGCTACCATTCCATGAGAACTCTGAAATAATGGTTACCCTCGATGTTGAATCATTGTATTCAAATATACCTCAGAGGGGTGCATATGAAGTCATTGAAAACATACTCACAACGAAACCCGGGATTAACAACAATGAATTCATCCTGCAATGCCTCAAGATAGTTCTCTTCGAGAACTACTTTGAATTTGATAACACCATATATAGGCAGGCTACTGGAGTCAGCATGGGGGCAAGTTGTGCCCCGAGCATAGCGTGCCTATACATGGGTGAATTCGAAAAAATTAACATCTTCAACGAAATGGCCCCCTTCTTTGAGAACGTCATGAACTGGAAACGGTTCATAGACGACATCTTTTTTATCTGGAAGGGGGACGAAGAACAGCTATCTGAATTCATCCAATGGCTCAATTTGGCGGACGCCAATTTGAGATTTACTAGTCATACTAGTACCTCCAAAATCGAATTTTTGGATGTTTGGATTGAACATGACAAGAATGCCATCAAGGTATCATTATACACTAAACCAACAGCTCGGAATACCTTGCTCCAGTACTCCAGCTTTCACCCGCGGAGTCAGAGGGATAGTATCCCTTACAGTCAATTTCTCCGAATTAGGAGGAATTGTTCCGACATGCATGACTTTCTGACTCAAGCAGATATCCTGCAAAAGAAACTCCGATTTCGTGGTTACCCAGCCAGACTAATTAAAGAGTCATTCAAACGGGCAAGATACACTAACAGAGAGGCCATGTTCACACCAAAAAATTCTGAGAAAGCCAACCAGCTTGTGTGTGTTACTCGCCACTCTGAAATGAATCACAAGATCAGACAGGCCATCAACTCAAGTTGGCATATCCTGAATGTTGACAATGAGAAACCACATCTTACCCGACCGATATTTGCCTTCAAAAAAAACCCCAACCTGAAAAACCATCTGGTTAGAGGCAAATTTCAAGAAATGTCCGAAAACATCCAAACCCCCATAATTGGACTTGAACCCATTTATGGCAACCATAAATGTGGGACATGCCACATCTGCCCTCAGGCTATCGTGGGAGAGACGGTCACCACTAACACTCGCACGATATCTGTACGACGGAATGCAACTATGACAAATTGTCGGACAAGCAATATCGTATACCTAATTCTGTGCCCTTGCAATCTCCCATATGTTGGGGAAACGGGCAGAGAATGTAGAATACGGATAGGGGAACACAAGTCTAACATCAGGAATCAAAAAATGACTGCCCCCATAGTAAGCCATTGGGTTGAGAACGATCACAAGGAACACGAACTCCGTTGGTTCATTCTAGAAAAAATAAAAGCGAACCCAGGTACTGACCCCGTAGGCTTACGAAAAAAACGGGAGGTTTTTTGGATCTTCTTCTTGGATACTGTTAACAAAGGACTCAATGAAGAATGTCCCTGGCACCAGGCTTTTCTGTAAAACATGAACTTCCAGACAATCTTGACTGACCCTTATTTTCTTTGGAAATGGAAAATTAAATTAGGAGGTAACTGTCCTACATTGGATATTCAACGTAAAATTGTGAAAACTTGTAACCTCATCTGAGGAGGATGTTATACCAACAATACACTTATACCTATAATAATAATTAGACATTCACAACCTTGTGTCTGGCTCTATACTGTGGGGTTTGGTTAAGTAAAAGCCAATGGGACAGCAAGATTAGCTTCTTATTGATAGTTATAGCCAAATCTCTTAGGGAATTAGGCCCACAATCGATGTCAATAGCACTTGAATAGTTCTCTTAGATGGTCACGACAATCTGAACAGTGTTATACAAATCTATCGCAAAACGTCATCCGTATTCTCTCTGCCGATATATTTCATATAGTACCCGAGAAAGAGGTCTCATTGTAAATAAACTCGTTGCACCATAAAATAAAGTTCAATATGGCAATACCTTTAAGACAAAACTTTGAAGGTATGTCATATAAACTAGGTAAACATAATCCTCTGTTAAGATGACGACTGAACAGAGGCATAGACTTGTTATCTAGCCATTGTGTGCCTGTTCTAAGATGGCCGCCACCGAACTATCGATAATGATTTAGTCCGTCATCTATCTCTCTGCCCCTTAGCGGCTGACTAGCTCCCAGTATGGCGCGAAAAACCGACTATTTAAACTCTTACAGGCTCAGCTTGCTTGTGAGTCCTGTCGCCCGTGAGGAACGGTCGACTCGGTTGACCAACGGATCCCCATCTACGGACTTCGCTTCCACTATGTCAGGTAAGTGTATCCTGCCGATACCCTGATACCCTCGCTGTTCCGAATAGAATGCGCCTAGCCGCGTCTCACTATTTGCCCTCCTCTGTTTGTATTTACACATTAGGCGGCACCTTTGGCAGCTACGCGCCGCTCTCAAATTGGAGAAACTTAGCGGCCGTCCTCATCTAGGCGGCACCTTCGGCAGCTACGCGCCGTTCCCAATTTGAAGAAATTTAGCGGCCGTCCACATTTACTTCTAAAGGTGTGTATATGCAAGGGACTCTCGATGTTAATACTTATTGGTTACCCGTTATTGTTTACACGCATTATTTCCATTGCTTACTAGGTACCTCCGTGTGTTATCCGCTGTCCATCACATACCCCTTGACGGACCTATACTATCCAGATTCACAGTCTTTAAACCTCCTGTCATTCTCGGTGTGTATAAATCATTAATGACCATACCTTGTATTACCCTGTAAATAAGTACCATCTTGTATACTTATTATATAATTCTACTTCAGGGAAGGGTGCCTGATACCACCTAAACTTCGAAAACATAGCGATCCTCCGTTCGCCTTCTCGTTGCCAACCCCTACATAGTGGAGCCTACTTTTTGAAATACAATTCTCAGGACTCAGGTAACTAAATTGCGAATCCTTGCCACTGTTTAGTCAAAATAAACTAACGTAGACCGTTGATAATTAGAGCTCACTCTCTATCATTTAGGAGATCTCTGGTTTCCTGAAAATACCATTAAAGCATCCTTGCATTAGAAAACCCTGTGAATACCATTTCAGGTAAATCGAACTATGGTAGTTTCTGGACGTAAAACTAGGCCTGATCGTCTCTTACTGCTATAAATTAAATAAACATTAGAAACACCTAGAAAACTATTTCTCTTATAGGTTCTGTGTTTTAGCATCAACTTTGGCTCTCAAGTTGTTTCACTTTTTTAACAAAAAAATGTCCTTAAATAAATTCCCAATTTTTTGTGTTGGGGTTAAACTTATCCCCTCTTCCAGCTAAAGGTTAGGCTCCATAACACTGTAGCTTCTAGCTGCCAACCTGACATGCAATATCCCCCTTTTTTTCGTCCTTGGTCAATATGTGTCCCAGAATGACTGTATGTTATAATGTTACATATTGTGAAGTGTGTAAGAAGAAAATTGTGTCCCTGATTGGTTACTTAGCTCTGGCCATCTAATTGCCTTTTACAGATCTCACCTCTCCGGGAGTCTGTCTGTGGGAGTGTTCTTAGGTAGTTTGGTACTGCACACAGCCAAAATGACAACCACGTAGACATAAAATGAATGATAAGAATCATGGTCTAAAGAATCGCATTTGTTTAATAATATGTACTAGAGAGATATTTATCATGAGAGATTTATTCTTTGTATAGAAAAATACTAAGGTATTGTGTTTTATTTTCAGATCATTATCCTCTTCCCTCCCAGTCAACAACCCCCAGCCCTGACGAAGGTGTGGCCCTTTGGGCTTGTACACCGAAACGCGCGTCAGCTCATGTCTCAAGAAATACGGCATACTATGTTATACTAATTAGGGGCCGTACTAAGATTATTTGTCCGGAATAAGACTCTGTTCTATGCCACATATCTACCATCTATGTGTGACATACAACAGAACGATGGGAATGTATGGAAGAATGTAAGTGGAGTGATAGAACTTTAGGTAGAACTATTTGGTGATAATCTGAGAGAATGAAAGTATGAATGAAGTGTGGATTGTTGCTGGGTAGGCTTCGAAGTGAAAATGTACCTTTGTCATTTTTATCTCTTTGCAACTTTTTATGTATGTTGTGCAATATTATGTGTTATTTATGGACGTTAAAAAAATCTTTTTTCTCTATATCAATTCTAAAGGTGTACAGATAAACAAATAAAAATGCATATATTTTTGGAAAAAATTCTTTCTCTTGCATATATTTGGATTGTGTAAATTTTGTCCGGTGCAGTGCCAACTCCTAGATTTATCACCCCTCATATATTGGGATCCCAGCTTCGGGACCACCAGATCAATTGGCGGGGTACGTGCTCTGTTCTTTATTCAGTTTCCTTTCCCCCTACGACCTGCCTGCATCCCAAAAGAAACCCATTGGGGAACCCCCTTCTTTCACTCCTTCCCCTGCTGGTGCCAGGACGTACACAGCTCCCCCATATGCCCAACAGGGCTAAACCACCCAACAGATGAAAAGAAGACTACCCTCCCCCCACCCAGCTCCCAACACAACCAGCTAGCATGACGTTAACATGGGACCCGGACCATCAGAGGTGAAACATACTCATCTATCAGAACCTCTACCCCTCCAGGAACTTCACCCCCCTTCAAATCCAAATATGTCCAAAACACTTTCCCCATCAGGAGTTAGTCCAGGCAAGGCAGCCAACATTCACGTTGCAGGACCAACCAGAGCGCAATCAAATATGTTCTTCAGGACCGGGTCTCAGACACAGCCAGTAAATCCCCGCCATTTCAGGGATCGTATCGACGGTAGGTAGGAGAGTGTCCGTGGTAGGTTGCAGAATGTCTGGAACCAGTATCTCATCCTGAGGCGGATCTACCAGAGGTGCCGGGGGACCCCCGGACTCCGAGAACTCCAGGCGGAGCGCCCCATCATCTCCCACCATGACCCGCCGCCTCTCCTCGCGTTCAGCATTGTCAGGTGAACGCCTGTGTCTGTTGCTGCGTCTCCTTTTAGATCGTGTCCCCATGTACTTCTAGCTCCACCCCGTACCCCCGGCAGGAGGGCATCCCCCCTGATGTCCTGCCACTCCCACACCTCCTCAGGGGCTTCAAAAAAATGTGCCTTTCCCTGGGATCTGACCTTAAGTTTAGTGGGGTAAAGCATTATATACTGCAGGTGTAGCTCCCGAAGTTTCTGCTTGACTGCCAGGAAGGATTTCTGTTGTTCCTGAACTTGGCGAGTATAATCCGGCTATACGGACACTTTTGCGTTTTTTAAAAGTGAGGTTTGCCGTTTCCCTAGCTGCTCTCAGGATACAGTCCCTGTCCCGGTAATTTAGAATCTTAGCGTTGAGGGCCCGCGGCGGGGCGCCGGGCCTCGGCGGCGGGACCAACGCTCTATGGGCACGCTCAATTACAAATACATTGGACAGTGCCGTGGGGCAAAGTGCTGTGCGGGTCCAGTGTTCCAGAAAGCGCTCTGCATTTCCCATCTCCGCGAGTTCCGGAATTCCTAAGACCATAATGTTACTTCGGCGTGCTCTACCTTCAGCATCCTCCGCCCTGCGCTCCAGCTCTCCTGTCGAGGCCGCGAGCTGTGAGACAGTTTGTTTGAGGGACGCCACCTCTCCATGCAACTGGACGATATTCCCCTCCGCAGCTGTGACTTTATCCATTACTTTACGCAGGTCCGCTCTCAGAAGGTTCACATCTATGGACTCTGTCACGATTTGCCTTTCCAAGGCGGAGTGGGACCCCTGTATTGCCTTCAGCAGCTCCGCCCGGGAGGGCTCATCGAGGACATCACCCATTCCATCCTGGCCTGATTGATGCATAATGCGCTGTGAAGGGAGCCGTTGGGTGGTGTACTGCGTTATGGTGTTTGCCTGTGAGGCACGGGCCATCTTGTCCTTACGCATCGCAGGAGTCTAAAGGGACCGAACAGCCGAGGTGCCCTCAAGCAGTCTCCTCTCAAAGGCCCGCGGCAATGCGCAGAGTCCACGACAGTCCCTCTGGCTGTGCGCTACTGCGGCTATTCACAGCACCAGCCCCCACTCACCGCAGCTTCATCCGTGAAGTGTCCGTCTCACGTACAAGGATTCCCCCTGAATTCGATCGCCGTGCCTCAAGATGCCTCATAGGCTGGAGCGGCGCAGCCAGGGCGAATCCGCAAGGAGAACGAGCACTGTGCCAATGTCGTAGACCGTCCAGGTCCCCAGGGTAGCTTCAGCAGCCACCACTCACTCCTCGTCACCCAACCAGGGCGGCAGCATGGCAAAGGGGCATTAACATCTCTCCCCCCACAGAGTGGGCCCGCTCAGCTCCTCAAACCCCACGGCTCCCACTGCTCCCCACCTGGGCCGCAGGCACAAACCGGAAGCAGGATGAGAGTCCTACCCTCCCAGGGCTGTCACAGTCCTCTTGCAGGACTTCCGAAACTGCTCCCTCCGTAGGCTGGCTCTGGCTCTTCAGTCCGTCAGGGCAGGCCTTTGCTCCCAGGGTCTCGATGGGCTGCCGCAATCAGTCACATGGTAGGCACCTCGATAACCGCAGGATCCTTCCTCTCTGACCCGCTGTCTCCGGCAAGGCTGGCCTCAAGGAGCACCCACTGCACAGGCCGCCTCCTCCCTACCAGCGTAGGCCCTAGTCCTGGCCAGGCCCGTACCCCCGGCTGTTGTCCCCCGGGTTCTCAGGAGATACTTGGGGGCCCCCCAATGGCTGCGGAGGCCCCTTCCGATTGCCTGGGGCAGGGCAGGTATCCAAAGGAGACAGGGACTGCGGGCCGCCCCCGCCACTGCTCATAAGCCCCCAGAGCTCCGCACCGCACGGGAGGCCCCCAATGGCAATGGGCGCCTCCCTGGCTGCAATAGCCTCACCATCAGGCCCAATGCAAGGGAGTCCGGGAGCTCGGGCTGCTTCTGCCGCTCCAAGTCCGGCCGCCGCCGCGGTCGCGCAGCCCGCCCACCGCAGGGCGGGACGAACCTCAGTAGCACTGTGCTGTATGGAAGGCCCCCGATGGCAGTGGGCGCCTCCCTCGCCGTAATCCCACAGACAGATCGGCGCCGATGGGTGCCGGGAGCTCAGGCTGCCTCCGCCGCCCCGATGTAGGCCGCCGCCTCAGTCCCGTGGTCCGTCCTCCGGAGAAGCCACAGCGGCTCCACACCTAACGAGAGGCCCCCGTTGGTAGCTGGTGCCTCCTCCACCATCTCGCTGTCCACAGTTTCGGCCGCAAAGGGCCCCCAGCTGGCAGGCAGCTCTCACCGCGACATAGGCCGCAGCATCGGCCTCACGTGATTCCAGGCCCGTCGTCCCGCAGCCCGGCTGCCACCACCGCCCACCGGCCTCCGGGTGGGCTAACTCTGGGTCCGGGTGTGTCCCCGGGTCACCAGGACTCCTGGACCTCCTTTTCTTGGTCCGAGCTCCACAGGATCAAGGGTTTTACAGGATTTTTAAGCTGGCCGGACGGGAGCTGAAGGAGCTTACGTCCTGTCAGCCATGCTGCTTGGCCACGCCCAAGCATTTTCATTGTTAATATTTATGAAAAGTTTACTTATAAGTTTTGCATTTATCAACTTTCTGTCTCGTGTTATTCCAGTTCACATAATAAACTTCATATTTTCCATGCTTTTTGAAAGTTAAACATTGCGGCTTCGGAGGCATGGCCTAACCGCCGACCAAGATGGCTGCACAGCATTGAAGCTCTTGCGCCAGTTGCCCAAACCATGATGGAAACAACATGATCAAATAGTGCCCCACACAAGAACTGAGGAAGAAACCCTTAGTGACCCTCCAGTGACCGAACCAGAGCTCAAAAAATTAAATCCAACACTGGGGCCCCATACTCAGTGTGGCATCGGCAGGCGGAGCAGAGGGGACACCCGGCAGGCCTTTGAGGCCCAGTGGTTACAGGGTCTACAGGTGAACCTGAGGCCAGGGAAGTGGAGCCACGCTGGGTCCCCTGCCCGCCTGAGGCATCCTGCTCAACAAGTGAAGGAGGAACGTCTCAGCAGACGGCACTGACTGGCCGGGGGCATGACAAACAGCACTGGAGGACGGGTGAGTGTGGCGGTAGGGCGCGGCAAGCCAGGCCCAAAGTGTGACATCTTTGCTTGTGGCTCCATCGGCATGTTGCTAGGGGCCGTTGCTGCTTCCTTCCCCCATGCTGCTTAGAGCCCCCATAGCAAGCTGGCCCCTAACCGCTTTGGGGACAACCTTCCCCTTCGAGACAGCGCAGCTCTATGCTTCTGAGGCTGGTAAGTAGGCCCGCTCAGCCTAGCGCCACCACCACACCTAAATGCTGTAAAAGGCGTGGGCCTCCTGAATTTGCCGCGATTTCAGGCCTGTGAGGAAAAATCCTCCCCCACACACACAACGGCAGGACTCAGACCCAGCTGGGGCCTGGCTATTGGAAAGGCCTCCTCCACCACGCTGGCCACCCCGAGAAGAAGGCCCTACATCTAGGTGGGAATCCACACAACACCACGATCTGGACTTCCAACTCCTCTGCCGGTCCGAGCGGTAGGGTGCGACCCCCGTCCATACCTTAGAGGGCCGGGCCCAGAATTTTGCAGGAACACGCAGATAGGAGCACCACCGTCATGCTCATTCTGCTAAGGGATGATCCTGCATGGATGCATGGACTCTGGTGAGACCATGTTCGGCCAGTGACACACCAGGTGGGCCTGACCAGGGACTGGATCACCCAGATTCTCAGAGGTGCCCATCACTGCCCTTGCCTCACCCCCGCTGGGAATCTGGAACAAAGAACTGTGGAGTTCTGTCTGGTGCCTCACTTCTACGCGTAGCCCATATTATGCTACATCGACTCTGGGACCTGGCATTCCGGCCTTCATAGCTCCCCCGGAGAGGCTGAGACTTGTAACCCACATAAAGCCTGAAACAGCCTGCTCCGACGCACCACAATGATGGGTCGCAGGGACCCTAAACAACATAAACTAACCATCGATAGGCAGAGCACCACTGACAGGTCCGACCATAGCCTTGATTGAGGGGACGGGTCGGAGCGCAATGAGCAACCACAAACCACGCATGGTGCTGCTGCTATAATGGCGAAACTCTGGGTGGAGTTCCATGCAATAGACTTGAGGTTCAACTCACTAACCACTAGACTGGATGGGATGGTGGAGCGCCTGGAGGGACACAGTACCAGGCTTGATGAAGCAGAAAGGCGTATCTCCAGGAGGACCAGGCGAAGGACACAAACTGTTGGTTGGAGCGCGTGGAGCACCTGCCTAAAACTGTGGCCATTAAAAATGAAGACCTGGAGGCTAGATCGCAGAGAAATAATATTCACATAATGGGCCTGGCAGAATCCACAAACATCGTACGCCAGGAACCATTTGTGGAGTACAATGGGCTTAAAATGTACCCTGCTCTATCCAACCAAGATGAGGGTGATGGTGGGTGATAAACCTCGATTTTTTGAGAACGCTGCTGACACCCTGACCTTTTGCAAAAAACACCAAAATGCAATCCGTAGGAGCCCCGCGTGATCTTCTGGACACTCTTCCGCTGACAAATAGCTGGCCACGAGCGCCAAGCTCTTCACCATGAACTGAGGGCCCTTGTTTATGAAGTTGCTCATCATTCAAGCTGTTCTAATGTGACACTGAACTTGAAATGGGAATTGCGGCAGTTTCTAGAGTTACAAAAGTTTCTGTATCTATAACCTGCAGACTATGTAGTTTGATCTATGGGCATCGGATGGCCGAATCGCTGGCAACCTCCTCTGGACAACTCAGATTCATTTCTTCTTGGGTTTTTCCTTTTTCCCCTTGTTGTGGGATAATTGTGGAGGGAGTCTGTTCACACAGCTTTTGAGTCCAGGTGTGGGAGGTGGGTGGGATTTGATGTTTCTGCTCAGGATGTTGATTTTTTTTATTGTATTGTCGATTTTTGGTTCCCCCTCTATGGTTGTCCCTTTGTAATCCCCTCCCCTCCACAACTCATTCAGAGGCTGATTTACGCTGGTGATGCGCATACATACTCCCTTATCTATGGTTATGGTATTGGACCCCGCTGTGGATGTAAAACTCATCACCTGGAACGTGAGAGGGCTTAATAACCCCAGAAAATGTAAATTGGTGCTAGCATACCTCCGAAGGTATAACTTTAAAATAGCATTCTTGTAGGAAACTCACCTTCCACTGTAGAGGGCCACCTCATTTGCGTCCTCCTGGGGACCCCATAGATTCTTTGCAAGTTACAGTGCCTATTCCAGAGGGGTCTGCCTCCTTATTCATCACACCCTCCTATTCACCCACAAGGACACTAAAGCTGACCTACAGGGGAGAGACTTGCTAGTGGTTAGGACATGGCTCAGCAGGACGGTTCTCTTCCTCAATATTTATGCACCCAACACAGACGATCCACACTATGCTTAATCAACACGACTATGACACAATTTTCCTTGGGGGACCTGAATCTCTGGCTTGACCTAGACATGACTCCTCGAATCAGCTCTGAATCGCTGTGAGAAGTTGGCCTGGTATATGCTGTCCACTAGTAATAGGGGGCACATTGTACCAGTCCAAATGACACACATCGATGAATTGGGTAAAGACAACCTTTATTGAAAGCTATCCTAGTGGTAGCTATGGAGAGCCGCCTTCAGGTTAAGCCTCTAAAGAATGTAAAGCAGCTTGGTTTACCAGATTATAACCTCCTGAATGACCAAATGAAAGGAGAACCACACAAAGTATATATAAAATATATGTACTTATTACTAAACACTCTCTGCTAACCTCTTTATAAGATTAAAGAACAAGGTACACAACATTAAAGCAAGAGAATGACAGTAAATAGCACAATGCACAGCGGGCTCCAGGGGGAGACTGAACCATATATTAAGAAAGTAGTATAACAACTCCGACTTGACTAGACACAGTTCCTAGGGCATGTAGAATCGCTGGGACCCCAAGAAACCACCCAAGTTAGTGACACAGGGGACCCACGGGGGGACACGTGCAGTGTGAGAACACAGCTGCGAGCTCTGTACAATCCTATGGGAAAGTCGCGGTTGGAATTTTAAAGTTTAAGGACACTTAGGAGAGGAAGACTTGGAGCAAACCCTTTTAAACATAGAAAGTTTTAAGGCCAGCACCCATGTGAGCACCGAAGTGCTCGTGTTACCTAACACAGGGAAGCTGGGTACATAGGTGACAAATTATGTCGGGAATCTTAGTCGTTTTCAATGGCCGTGATGCTGCAAAGTGCTGCTGTCATGAAGAGGAAAAGTGTCCGGTGTGATCCAAGCCTGGATCGGAGCTGAGAAGAACATGAGAGCAGAGGGGACAGAGTCTGGGTCACTTGCTAGTGACCAGAGGCTCGGTAAACAAATGCCCACCGATGTTGGGTGCTTCAGGTGTGATAAGGTGAAGCTTAACTGTGAAGCCACGGGGACCAGGAGACATCGATGATGACCAGAATCCGCAAGCGAGCTGTCCCACAAAGTATGTCGAATACTGGGGGGTCAGTGTCCGGATTGGAGACCAACAAGTCTTGTCAACTGCAACCCACGCGATCAGAGAAAAGATGCTTCGGTGAGGATTAGCAAGGTCCTGGGGACTCCCTAAGCCATGGAGAGCACGTCTGGCACAACCAGGAAAGCCCACTGAAAGTTAAGAATACCTTCACAAGGACCCACAGGTCGACGGACCAGATATCGCAAAGGGACCTCGAGAGGAATCAAAAATACCAGCCCACGGAACACTTGTGGAGTGTAGACCGGTAATCTTTGGTGGACACACTGCTCGGAGTCTGGACTACAAGTAGCCCAAAGCACAACCTCCGGAATCTCCAAAAAGCATATGCTGCTGCAAATGTTCACGGTGTCCAGGGGTATGAGTTGCACGGTCCCCATGAGGGCTGTGGGTCTCAGGTTTGCTGAGAGCACTAGTCGGCCTCAGGGAAGCTTGAGAACCCACCTCTTATGTTGCAAAATCTTTGGAGTCCTTCAGGAGCTGCTTAGATGCAAACCGGTCAGATGCATCGAGGTGCCTGCTTTCCAGGGGAGTAACTCCTTTACTCCAAGGGAGATTCGTCAGTTGTCCAGCAAAGCGTAGATCGTCGAAGGATACTTGGTTTCTGTAGAATAGTTTTGTCGAGGTAATATATAAAGTCCTGTAGCCAGGGGTTCCTACTTTATACCCAAGGAAGGGGTGGGACAAACTCTGGGGACCCACATGTGGGAGGTTCAGGAAACAGGGGTGGCTACAGTCCAGTTTCACGCCAGAGCTGGGGCTGATAGCCCGTGCAACCGGTTTGAGCTGGACTATGCACTGGGACACCAAATGTGCCCTCAGACATCAAAGCACTCTTGGAGTGCACCCACCCAGCCCCAATACACTAAAGCCTGTCTGGGACATGGTCACACCTCCCTGTGACAGGAAACCTATTGTTTAGCCTCTCCTGTCTGAGTTTCGTCCAGCAGCAGGAGAGCACATTTCTCTCTCTAGGAGGGTGGAATCATACCCCCCCACCCCCAGTTACTGGCAGGGAGGTATGATTTCAAGGTGTTTGACACCAAACATGACA
This sequence comes from Lissotriton vulgaris, assembly GCF_964263255.1. NCBI lineage: Eukaryota > Metazoa > Chordata > Amphibia > Caudata > Salamandridae > Lissotriton > Lissotriton vulgaris. The sequence goes on along the minus strand of NC_141697.1, from coordinate 828,993,557 downwards.
TGTTTCCATGCAGCTGTGTTAAAGTTAGCATTTACCGCAAGGTTATAATGCACTTAAGAGTATATGGTTGGCTGCATCACAAACAACCCCGGAATAAAGGTTCCGAAGGCTGCAAAGGGGCTCTGCTCATGCAGGAGCACCTTCTCACATAAAACCTAGCACCCTACCTTCAGGATTGATAGGGGTGACTGATACGTTTATATGTGCAGTGATATGGATAGATATAGTGAACCTATATCTAAGTAAGGGGTGCATGCACCACCTTAAACATGCTGCTGTAGCAGGCCTTTTGTGTCATTTTGAAGGGTCTCCCAGGGTGGCATAATACATGCTGCAGCCCCTGAGAGGCCTCTGGGGCTCTTGGCATATAGTATACCATATACTAGGAACTTATAAGGGTACCCCAGAATCCAATCTGGAATGTACCTACAGTATATGCAATCAATTTAGAGGAGAAAGCAGCTAGGCTGGGGTCCTAGATAGCAGGATCCCAGCCAGTCTAAGGTGAAAACAGTGAAACATCAACAAAAAGTTGGGGTAACTATAAGAAGCAGATCTAACTCTCCTACACAACCCCCCCCCCCCAAACATAAGGACATTGAACTAACCTTGACCAGTTGAGTCTTCATGTTCTAAGTGGAAATATCTGGAGAGTCCATCTGCATTTGCATGGTTGCTCCCAGGTCTATGTTCCACTGTATAGTCAGTCCCCTGTAGGGAAATGGACCACCTCAAAAGTTTGGGGTTTTCACCCTACATCTGCTTTAGCCATAAGAGGGGCTTATGATCTGACTTAACAATGAAGTGAGTGCCAAATAAGTATGGCCTCAGCTTCTTCAGAGCCCAAACCACAGCAAAGGCCTCCCTCTCAATAGCAGAACGTTTCTCTCTGGGGGTTTAGCCTTCTCCTAATAAAAGCTAATGGCTGATCCTGACCCTCATCATTTAATTGTGATAACACAGCCCCCACCCCCAACTCAGATGCATCTGTTTGGATTATGAATTGTTTGGAGTAGTCAGGCCTTTGCAGAATGAGAGCAGTGCACATGGCCTGCTTCAGGTCATCAAATGCCTTTTGACAGCTAACTGCCCACTGAACTTTCTTTGGCATTTTCTTAGAAGTTAAGTCATTCAAAGGGGTCACTATGGATCCATAACCTTTGACAATTCTCCTATAGTACCCAGTCAGACCCAAGAAAGCTCTGGCTTGAGTATGAGTGGTTGGAGCAACCCAGTCCATGATGGTCTGGATTTTGCTCTATCAATGGTTGAACCTGGCCTCCACCCACAAGGTGGCCCAGGTATACAACCTGACGCTGCCTTATCTGCAGTGCTTAATTTGGAGGGAAAAAAATAAGTGCCGGGGCTCCCGTTGGGAGGCCACTGCAGCTTGCACCTCACATTGCCCCTACCACCTGCCAATGACAGTAGAAATGCAGCTACTAACCATCACACTCTCACAAGTGTGACAATTCATAGTGTTCCAGGACACAAATCTATAAGAATGGCTTGGGAGGCAGGGATAAGTCACAGTCATTTTAAACTGTCTTCTGGCAGAGTGATCAGGCGCATCTTTGCCGTGACTTGGAACAGAAGCAACCACTGAAGGCTGACCTGGCGGCATGATGTAACAACTGTGCTTTCAAGGCCTGTACTCACAGAGGAGGCGGAGAGGAATCACCCCCCCCCCCCTCTTCCTCATAAAGAGCCTGGTTTGCTGCACGCTCCTCCAATGAGCTGTACCACAAACAGCACTATTTCTTCTTCCTGGACAGCCATAATAAATCAATGTTTTATCTCAGCATGGAGAACTTTCACCATGACAAGCTCACTTCGAAATGCAGCAGCAACAATAAATTATATATTTAAATGGCGAACATTATGAGTAGTCCAGTTTCAAGGCTTAAATAACAGAAGGAAGGATGAAAGGTTGAGCGCATCTGTTGGAATCCAACCACGTGATCTTCCGGTTGCACTTAGCCAGCATCAATGCTTGCAATAATCAACTGAGCTAACTTCCCCACTCCACTCATTTGAATGCTTTACGAGACATATTGCACAATTCTTGAAAAGCTCTATTAGACATAGAAAGCATCTCTGAATAAGGTTTCATATTGGCGTTTATTCCCAGGCTTTCTCTTTTTAATCATTTTTCGGATGTAAAAACCTTGTTTTAACTTCTTAATCAATTTTTACTAATTTTATTGTACAATAGTGATGAAACAGAACTATCAAATTATGTTAGTGCTTAAATTAACTGTTTTATGATTACAGAATAATATTCATAAGTTGTAAGTGTTGTTACAAAACTGTTCTTTTATGGTTTTTAATGTGTTAAATGAAAACCGAATAAAGCTGATTTGATACTGATGCTGAACGCTTTGTTATAACACTGAACAATGGCACACAGCGGATTACAGAAAAACACGATTACCTGAACGTGCAACTCGAGGCAATTTTTCATCTAGTAGCACGTTCAGATAGTCTTGCTTTTCTGCCATAAGCTGTGTACTAGGGTTCAGTGTTATATTTGTCTACAAAGCATTCAAATTGCTAATTATGCAAAATCACGTGTTATCGTCTGGAGCGCACAGCTGCTGTTCTTCCACCACTGCTGCTGGCTTTTAAATTTAAAAAAAAGATTTTGCTTAAAAAGTTAAAAGCCAGCAGCAGTACAGGAAGAGCTGCAGCCATGGGCCCCATACTATTAAACGTTATTTAGCATGATCATACATTTCATATCTTGAATTGTAGACAAATATAACGCTGGTCAAAGGCATTAATTACTTACCTGTACTCCGGGACAGCCTTCTTAGTTTAAATTAATCGGCGAGAAAGGAGGCCTGCTTCACGACACGCTGATTGCTTCTGTCCTGTGATAAGGATTAACGCTGCAGCTGCGCAGTGTGCTGGGCGGTCCGCGGGTAAAAACAACTACTGATTGGTCCAATTTGGGGAACAAACTTCAGGATTCACCAAGGAGGGATGGGGCAAGGCTAATATAATATTTTGCAGTAGTTTATTGGGAGTGCAATGCGCTTACACGCTACCAATGAATGACTGCAAAATGGAAATGGGGTGTGACGGTGTGGGTGACCTACGTCGAGACCCAGCCCAGGCAGTTTCAGTTTCTGGTGGTAATGTGAGGTGTGTGGCTCACATTTAGGTGGATGGCCGATTTAAAATACTTTACGCGCGCATGCATTGATGTTTGATATCAGCTCTTCACAGGGATGGGGAGAGACTGGAACGGTGGCACCTACTCCGAGAATTCACAGCCAATTATTGCTCAATTGCATGTGGGCTCGATTAGAGTGTTGGTCCGGCCCTGAGATGTAAGTGCCGGTGCTAAGCACCAGAAAGCACCAGCACAAATTAAGCACTGCCTATCTGGCACTTGATGGCCTCCAAAACATTTCTCAGGTGGACCAGGTGATCCTCCCAGGTGGAGCTAAAGACAGCAATATCATCAAGATAAGCTGCACTATAAGCTTCCAGGCCTGTAAGGACTTTATTCACCAACCTTTGAAAAGTGGCAGGTGCATTCTTTAAACCAAAGGGTATCACCACAAATTGGTAGTGCCCACTAGGGGTAGAAAATGTAGTTTTTGGCTTTGCATCATCAGCTAGTCTGATCTGCCAGTAGCCAGCTGTTAGGTCGAATGTGCTCAGGAACTTGGCTGAGGCCAAAGTATCTATAAGCTCATCTGCCCTAGGGATTGGAGGAGCATCAGTCCTAGTGACTGCATTGAGACCTCTGTAGTCAACACAAAACCTCATCTCTCTCTTACCATTCTGGGTGTGAGGTTTAGGTACTAAGACTACTGGACTAGCCCAACTGTTATTTTTGCACTAGCCCAAGTGCTATCTGAGGGTTCAATAACTCCCAATTCCAACATCTTCCGGACTTCAGCCCTTATGTAGTCTCTGACGTGGTCAGGTAAATCTTATTTTTAACAGGCAGACTGTCCCCAGTGTCCACATCATAAGTGCACCAGGCAGTCTGACTTGGAGTCAGTCAAAACATATATCTAAAATTGATTGAGAACTTTTCTGCAATCAGTTTCTTGCTGGACAGTGAGGCTGCCTGACAAGGCTACACCATCAACTGAACCATCATCAGGGATCTCTGAGAGCAGGTCAGGGAGTGGATCACTCTCTTCCTCATGTCCTTCATCAGTAACCATGAGCAAGCCCATGTCAGCCCTGTCAACATATGGTTTGAGCCTACTGACATGGAGTACCCTATGGTGGCTCCTGAAAGTTCCAAGGTCCACCAAGTAGGTAACCTCTCCCTTTTGCTCAATTATTGTATGAGGGCCACTCCACTTATCTTGGAGGGCTGCTGGGGCCCCAGGCTCCAACACCCATACTTCCTGCCCTGGCTGATAAACAGCCAGTACAGCCTTTTGGTCATGCCAGGCCTTTTGCAATTCTTGGCTAGCCTCAAGGTTTTTAGTTGCCTTCTTCATGTACTCAGCCTTCTTGGAGTGGAGACCAAGTACATGGTGCACAATATCCTGTTTAGGGGGTTTGAGAGGTAACTCCCATTCCTCCTTCGCTAGACACAATGGACCCCTAACTGGATGTCCAAACAGAAGTTTAAATGGGCTGTAACCAACCCCCTTCTCTGGAACCTCTCTTTAGGCAAAGAGAAGGCATGGCAAAAGTATGTCCCATCTGCGCTTAAGGTTTTCTGGGAGACCTTTAATCTACCCGTGTGGGTTTTGTTGAACCTTTCTAGTATTAAATCTGTTTATTGACATAAAATGACATATACAAGCAGTAGTCTGTGCAATATATGACCATGACAGTAATGTGGTGCTAGGCAATGCAAACAGAAGACTGACAGTAGCGCTAAATAGGTACAACATCGCTACGGGCCTACTGCCGCAGTTGAAAGTTCTGTCTGAAGAAGCACATGAGTATCCAAACACAAAAACAACAACCAAAACCCCTTCTCCGAACCCCGCCATCTCCCTTACTACCCACCCACCACCCCTGTTCCAGGTCCAGTGTCCTCCTGCTTCTGCTTTATCATCTAACTGGATGTTCCCGAGTCTTCACCCTGCGATAGTCTCAATAGGCGTAGGTATCTAGGACAGGTCACTTCCCTAAATTCCGTGGCCAATAGTGCTAGGAAGGGCTGCCACAAGTCTGAGTATTTGTCCCCTTCCCCCTTTGCAATCAGGGACAGCTTCTCCATTCCCAAAACGTTCCAGAGACGATGTAACCAACCCTGAAAGGTGGGGATGTGTGTGGTACGCCAATGGGCTAGGATGTTCTGCAGCGCGGAACCCAGGGCTATGGCCATCAATCAACCCCGGTGGGCACGCTGCGGATAAGTAATGGGATTGGGCAGGCCTAGCTAGCAACACGTAGACAGGGATTCTTGGGAGTGTTGTGTCAAAGTGTGAGTCCACCTCGTCTAAAACTAGCTTCCAATATTCCTGCAGATGAGTACAGTCCCATAGAAGGTGAACCAACGTACCCCTCTCTCCACACCCACGCCAACAGGATACATCTCGCGTGCGATCAATCTCATTAAGCCTCTCCGGGGTGTAGTACCAATACGTGGTGATTTTAGTGAGGGTGTCAGTCAAGCCCATGTGGTAGGCAGAGTGTCGAGCCCGGTAACAAATGCCCTCCCACTCTTTATTGCTGAGCGTACGTCCCAGGTCTCTCTCCCACCGTGCCCTTCCTGAGTTGTAGATGTGTGTGAATCTGCCTAACAACATGCGGTATAAATCCGATATGAGCTTTCGATCCGTTTTCCTCGTGATCAACCAGTATTCGTACGCGCTGAGTCTGCGGTCCGCCCCTCCTCTAATCTGCCTATGAAGCGCCCAATGTCGCACCTGGAGATACCGGAGCCGTTCCTCCTCGGGCATGTAAAATTCTCGCCGGAAGGCATCAAAAGGGATGACTCCTTCCGCTGTGTACAAGTGGAATAGGACCCTACATCCCGCCGGGCTCTACCGGGCAAAGGCCGCTGTATCTTGGCCGGGACCAAAATCCGGGTTATTCAGTATGGACGTCAGTGGTGATGGGAAGGATGTCAACTCATGCGTAATATTCACGAGATCCCACACTTCCAGCGGGGTTCTTGTAATATACGAAGCGTAGAGATTGGGGGGTCGGTGCTGCCTTCGCAGGAAGGGAACCTCTTGAAGCGTGCGGCCTGCCACTGCCTGGTCCTGAAAGAGCCAGTGCTTCTCAGACTCCCACCTGCTCCATTCCACTAATGTTCGTAGTTTCGCTGCTTGATAATATACCAACAAATCTGGCAGCCCCAGTCCACCACTCTCAGGAGGCAGCATAGCCAATCGAAACTTCATCCTCGGCCGCCTCCCGTTCCATATGAACTGCGCCAGTTCAGATTGGATCTGGCGAATCCAGCTGTTGAACCTTTCAACTATCTCCTTGCATTGTGGGTGATAAGGGGTGGTACATTTGTAATTTACTCCACACTCCTTCCACATAGCAGTTAAGTAACTAGAAATTAAGTTTGCACCTTTGTCTGATACTACGTCCTTAGGGAAACTCACTCTGGAAAAGATTCCCAGGAGGGCCCTTGCCACCACAGGTGCTGTGGTGGTCCTAAGGGGAATTGCTTCTGGATACCAAGTGCCATGGTCCACAACCACCATCAGTATAACTCTGTGCACAGATGCCATTTGAGGATCCATGGGAGCAACTATATCAATCTCAACCCTCTCAAAGGGAACCTCCACCATAGGTAGTGGTATCAGGGGGGGGGGCCTTTGTTCTACCACCTGCCTTACCACTCGATAGATAGGTGACACAGGAGTGACAAAACTCCTTGGTGTCTTCAGACATGTGAGACTACTGCAACGCCTTACTGTTGGAGTCTCCAAGCTATCTTATGGATAGACTTCAGAGACTCCAGTCTGCAGCTGCAAAATTAGCCTTGGGGTGGACAACTAGATCTTCCTCTTCAGGGGCTTTGGTTCAGCTGCACTGGCTTCTAGTGAGGCAGAGGGTGATATTTAAGTCCCTTTGCCTGACTTTTAAAGCTCTCCATGGGTTAGGCCCTGCCTGTTTACAAAGAAAGTTCTCATGGCATGTGCCGGCCCGCAATCTATGTTCCTCCTCTGCTAGGCTGGTAACCATACCGAGGTTTCGGAGATCCAGAGCAGGACGGATTACGCTGCCTGCCTGCCCTGCCTGCGTTGAGCCGATCGTCCCGTAGTACCGCCCTCCCCCCGCCTGACGTCAGACGCAGGAAGCAGAGCGGAGGGTGAGGGAGAGGGAACAAGGAACCCTGCGGCTGCCGTGGCCGACGTGAGTGCCGCGAAATACCGGGAATTACCCGGAATTACCGGGAAGTGCTGCGAACAGACTCCTGAGTACACAAGGAAGAAAGCAGGAGAAGCAGAAGCACGCCCTGTGCTCACCGAAAGGAGGAAAGAAGCCTACTGACATCCTGGAGGGGGCCTCCTGGCTCCCAACATAATCACCAGACGCGGGGCACGGCATGGCTTAAAGCTTAAATCCCACAGGCACACAGAGGTAAGTGTGGAAACGGCGAGGCAGTGAAAGCGTGGAACTTAACACCGCATTGTACCCTGTTTACCCTGACTTTGGCTTACCCTGACCTGGAGAGCCGTTTGAATAAAGGAATAATATAGGGTGATTGGACTGTTGTAAACCCTCAAGTAAAGACATTCTACAAGGCAGAACTTCTGGCCCAGCAGGCACTTGTAAATATCCTGCAGACTTCACCCCAATCAGAGACCTAACCTCGGCAAACCACTATAGTGCTGGGAGAAAGCCAAAAATGGCTACGAAAAAAATGAAAAAACAGATGGAACACAATTTGAGATCAAGACTTAATGCTGCAAATACCACAAATGCAACTAGTCCAGGCTATTTGGAAGAGAGCAGTGAGTGCGTTGAAATAACTCCGAAAGCGAAAAAGAAAGGAGCCAAAAAACCAAAGGCGACGGCCAAAACCCCGGGCAGTGCAGCGTCAAACTCAATAAAGGAGTTTATGGGGAAGCACTTTAAAAAGGTGTTTACACCGGTAAAAGACAAAGACACTACAACAAGTAAAGTGGCTTCCCTGAATGGAAGCCTAGAGGGGAAGAAGAGTGCAGGTGCCTCCCTTCCCTTGGAGATACATGTGTCCAACTCTTTCAATTTGGCCAATCAATCGCTACAGCTTCTACTAGATCAGGGGGGCCTAACCTCGCCTCGGCTGTCATCATCACCACGTCTATCCTTCTCCTATGAAGTAGAGGGAGGATCTTTGGACAGCCCGGTCCCATCAAAGAGTCCAAACCCTGGGGTTGGAACGGAGAAAGGAACAGAAACACCCCAGAGTAAAAAGTCAAGTCAGAATAGGAGTCATAATGAATGCCCAGTGGAAACTGAAAACATCAGTTCAAGACACTGTGCCGAATTGGATAAAACATCTGAACTAAACCATGAACCTAACCGTGATCTGTCATCTTTGACAGCTACTTCAATGCTGGACTTAATGTTAATGCTACAAAGAATCTTGCAAGGCCTCTTAGAGGTCACTTTGTCAAATAACTCTATTCTAAAAACTCAGAAAACATATCTTGCTAGTATAGAAGGGGAGCTGCGGGGGATTAAATCACATATGCCAAACATAATAAGACAAACCCCGGATCCGGAACCCCTAGAACAGGCACAGGGTGAAACCATAAAAAATCCCAAGGGAATTGGGCACACATCTTCTATGGCAGGTAAAATCTCTAACCATGATCCTGCACCGAGGAGTGAGGTCCCGCCCGAACTGATATGCAACCCCAAACTGATATACAACCCAATGAAGGCCACCAGATATATATCTCAAAGTGGCCAATGAGGATAATAAGAAGGACTCAGAAGACAAGACGTGGGCCAAGAAATAGAGTAAGAAGCGCAGGAACTAAAGCAGCAAGGATGGTGTGTCCCTCCTTGGTGGAAGTAGTGATGACGGAAGAGGCAGAAAGGATTACAGGAAAGGAAATAAAGGGTCCCTACCGGCAGATGAGTATCCCAAAATGGAATAGAACAAAGCCCCAGGGGAAAAGTGTAGGGCCACACAACACTCCCAAACCCCAGAAGAACACAGTTGATAACAAACACATAGGCCAGCCTAAGGGGGGGGAGAAGAAACTGGGAGGAAATCTAAAAGCTTGGGTAACACGGGAGGTGAGAGTGAACAGACCCAAAATCCAGCCAGAAAAGGCAGAATCGAATGAACCCCCTGTTCCCAGCAGAGCAAGGAAAGTTGAAAAAGAAAATATGAATCTTTACCTTGAACAGATCCCGCTAAGGCTAGGGGGAAAAAAGGTAGGAAAAAGGCGGCCCCTAAATAGGTCTCAACTCCTGCAAGGCTTCTCCAAATACCAGAAGCTGAAAGTGATAGGAACGAGCGACATTAGGGGAGTGGGCTTTATACAAAATAGAGAAGGAAAAGAGATCACTAGCATCACACTATACTCAAACCTGGTAAAAGACACGATTGAAAAGGCAGTAAACGAGCTACAGAAAGAAGGAATCCGCCTACTAAATGAGAATGAAGTCTTAGCAGAAGTAGAAGGAAAGGGACGACTGGGAAACAACTTTCTAAAATGCCACGCAGGGCTAGGAAAGAGACAGATTAGGATTTGCGATCAGGAGGATGAAGAGGAAATGCCGCTAGGAAACATAAAAATAGTTGTAAACAACTCGGAGATGGCACATGAATGGGGAAACTGGAGTAAGGTGTCCGACCATGCAGGACCCTCATCGAAACATACTAACGATTGCAGGGAGGAAGGTTGGTTAGATGATACCGAATAGGGAAAAGGTAGGCCACATAGCATAGGGATAATCTCCTGGAATATAAATGGCCTAGGAAATAACCTGAAACAAAATAATATAAGGGAACTGGGGGAAAATACAGAAATTATGTGTATCCAGGAGACTTGGCTATGTGGCAAGACCCCGATATTTGATGGCTTCTACCAGCTAAACCGACCTGCAAAGAAATGTAGATTCGGGCACGCTGCTGGTGGAATCATGACTCTGATATCGACTAAGATCATGAAGAAAGTAACTGAAATAAATGTGAAATGCAAATGGTTGTTGGCATGTAGAATAATACTTTCAGGATGTATAAAAACGGATACAATTTTAATGATAAATGTGTACATGCAATGGGATACCTTAGAGCAATATGAAAAGGAAATGGCTCTCTTCAAGGAGGACATAGACTACCTTTGTGAAAAATACGGTGGGGATATGCTTATTCTCATGGGCGACTTTAATCACAAACTTCACCCCGAGAAGGTCGATTATTGGTTTCTAGATATACTGGAGGCCTATGAAATACCTCAAGCGAGCTTCCCCGAATGTATATTTGGTGCTAAAGATATAAAGTTGGGAAATCTCCTGGGAACTAAAAACCTGTTTTGTTTGAATGGAAGATGCGAGTTAGACTGCCCCGCCAAAAAGACATTTAAACCAGGCTCCCAATTCTGTCCCATAGACTATGCCTTTACCACACCTTGGAACTTTAGACTAATCTCGGAATTCAGAATTGTGAATAGAGAGGGAAGTGACCATAACCTGGTAACCATGGAGATCCCGGATACGCACTTTGAATCTAGCCAAAAGATTATGGAACAAGAGGTGGATTACCCTAGACGCCGGACAACTAGGCTTACGGAAGAATATGTTGCCAGATTAATAAAATTACAACAGAACCTAGACCTTAAGACAGCAAGGTGTCGAAACCTCGATTGGTATGTACAAAAAATAGAAGAAGTGGTCCAAACCCTTAGTATAGGTCTAAAAAATATAAATAGAGGCAAATATAAAAATAAGGTAAAAAACCAGAAGATAGAGAAATCCACCGGCTGGTTCACAAGGGAATGCCAGGAGAAAAAAAGGGAAGTTAGGAGAATGACCCGCCGCATTCAGAAAAAGAGAGACCAAGATAGTGTAAACACTCTAGCGGGCATAAAAAGAGAATATAGCATGCTTATCAGAAGGGCAAAAAGGGAATTTAAAGAGGGATGCTGGCAAAAATTACTCGAGGCAATCGAAACTAAGAATATACGCAATTTTTAGAAGTTAGTCCACGCAGCAGCAGACCACCAGCCAGGGAAAATGAACTGCATAGTAGAAGAGTCCGCATGGGAGGAGTATTTACCGGACCTGTATTGTGCTCGGAAAGACCGGGAAGAAATTCTGTACACAGACTGGAGCGGTCTGGTAGCAGATATAAAACCCACTTTTTCCGCTCAAGAGGTTAAAAAAACGATAAAGGGTTTGAACCTCACAAGAGCGGCAGGCCCAGATTACCTCCCGGCTCAAATAATTAAAACCCATGTAGATTGGTGGGCGGAATTCTTTGCAAATATGTTTGAAGTCATTTTAGATACTGGGAAATTCCCCGATAACTGGAATGGGGCTATAATTAGGCCAATTCACAAGAAAGGGGAAATGAGCAACCCGAAAAACTATAGATTAATCAATCTATTGGACATCGGGGAGAAAATATTTGCAAAGATAGTGCTTGGCAAACTAAAGGACTGGGTGGAAGAGAAATTAATTATCCCAGTGGAACAGGGGGGCTTTAAAGAAGGGCACTCCACCATGGATCACTGCTATGCCTTGTGGGCTCTTGCCCGGAAGTCGATAGAACAAAAGGGAAACCTGTTTTGTTGTTTCGTCGACTTCCGGGCAGCCTTTGATTTGGTGGACAGGGCAAAACTATGGGAGTGCCTGATCAAATATGAAATCCCGGTGTGCTTACTAGAAATCTTGAAAGAATTACATAAAGGGAACTGGGCCCAAGTCATTAAAGACACACTAGGGGCGCTGACAAAGAGAATTGGAATAGGGAACGGGCTGAGACAGGGCTGCGTCCTAGCTCAGCTCCTTTTTTCAATATTTCTAGCGGATCTGCCAGCAGTGCTGGAGGTGGAAAGAAGCGCGAGCCCGAGAATAAATAGTAGAAAGGTCTCATGTTTGCTATACGCAGACGACCTTGTGATTACTGACTTGACAGAACTCGGGCTACAAAGAAAACTAAACGCATTCCATGATTACTGTAAGGATAAATTGCTTACAGTGAACATGGAAAAAACAAAAATCATGTGCTTCGGCAAAAGGACCAAGAATTTTAGTTGGTACCTAGATAGAACAAAACTAGAAACAGTAAAAGAATATAAATATCTAGGCCTTTGGTTTGAATCCTCCTTAAAATGAGACGTACATTTGGGACACCAAAACGCAAAAGCATCTTCCTCTATCTGTGGCCTGAAAAAATTCAATAAAAACTATGGGGACATGTCACACAAACCGCTATTGAAAGCATATGAGGCCATGATACCACCCCAAGTACTGTATGGTGCAGAAGTGCTCCTTCTAAACGGAAAGGGAGGCTGGGATCGGGAGGAAGGTAGGGCCCTGAAAACATTATTGTCACTGCCAAAGTCATCAATGATACAGGCTGTTAGACTGGAAACAGATATGATTGGATGCAATACCTTGGCCAAAATGGCAATGATAAGATTCTGGAAACGCCAATCACAGGGGCTAGGGGAAAAGGTCTCACTTTGGTGTAGTGAGGAAATCCGCCACAGTAACCTAAGATGGGCATTAGATGCTAAAAGAAAAATAAAGGAAATAATTGGGAACCTAAAAGTGGGAGTAAACCAAAATTCCCTAGATGTGGAGTTCACGAACAGTGCACTTAGAGCACAAGGAAGGGAGTACTCCAGAAGCCAGGATATAGGATATCTAAGAAACAAAAAATCTGTGGTAAATATGATGGAAGCATGGGAATACGAGACGGGGTACCCATACCTAGAAACCTTGCCGAATTACGCTTTTAGGTGGGAGATACAAAAAATTCGAATTGGCATCATCCCTTGGCAAATGGAGGGGAGAGTTAAGGCAGAAATGTTATACCCAGATGGTATATGTAAATGTGGCTTGGGAGCCAAGTGTGAAATGTTACATATACTTCTTGATTGCTTGACATGTCTAAAAGTGAGACAACGGTTCCTACGTCCTTTATTTATAAAACATGGCATAAGACAACGTGTACAAGCAACAAACTTGTTGATAGGAATGGAAAATCTGGAAATAGCAATTGCTCTTGGTAACTACCTGAAAGAGATAAATCGCTTAGCGCAGGAAGCTAAAAACTAAAGTATGAGGGATTGCAAGCCCATAAGACATCAGATAGTACTGTAATGAGCAACATATCAAAATCGTCTATTTTAAATGTAATAATCTCCAATTTTATTGTGTATAGCATGTGTTTTAAATTCTTTTTTAACGATTTTATAATTTTTAAAATTGTGTACAGTTTTGTTTGTTTATTGATGTGACGCAGCTCTACTTTCGATCTCATTGTTTAAAGACTACGGTCTAAATAAACAGAGTTTCTCTCTCTCAGAGCAGGAGGTAGATTGTTCAGCGTGGCTGCGGCGAAGCTCTGGAATTCTCTTCCCACCGAACTCAGGCAGGTTTCTGGCCTTCTCGCATTTACAAGGCACTTGAAAACTTGGCTCTTCCCAAATCCCTAGCCTGTTATCAGCTGCCCCCCTCTTAGTGTTACGAGTCTGCCAGCGCCAGGATGCTCCTCTGAGGTGATAGTGCGCTTTAGAAGTGAAATAAATAAATAAATATATAAATGTGAGGCCAATTAAAGTGAGGGACAATTCTGTCCCATGTCTTCTTTTTGCCTAGGTGACCTGCTAAGGGAATATCCTGTGCTAGTGTCAATAGGAAGCCCCTAAACTTCAGAGGTATAACCAACCTCCTGGTGGCACCAGGCTTGGGGTCTCTACTCTCTGAGTAAAGGAGTTCTCATCCCAGTAGAACCTATGGGACCAACAAGCGCTCCCAGCAGCCTCAGCAGCAGCTTGCTGTCTGAGGGGTTCATGAGAAGGGCAGCTCGGCTGCTCCGGGCTCTGATCTGCCCTGGAAGGGCCCCCTGTCCCCAAAAACTCAACCTGATCAGGGTCAAGCTCATCTGAGACAGTTCCTTCTTCAGGACTGAGATCATCTTCCTCAAGAGACTGATCTGCATTCTGAGTCAGGGGGGAAGACACTGCCTTACCCCTACTGCTTCTTTTCTTGGAAGGCGCATGGTCCATTCTTCCTGGATCCTGGGCCTGTTCAGTGTTAGACATTTTTGCCTGTGACCTAGGCATGACAAACACATCTTCAGGGATTCCCAACATTTCTGCATGAGTCCTGAGTTCCAGTTCAGCCCAAGCTGAAGTTTCTAAATCATTGCCCAACAAGCATTCAACAGGGAGGTCTGGACTTAACACAACCTTCTTAGGGTCAGTTACCCCTCCCCAGGTGAAATTAACAACTGCCAAGGAATGGTCTGTCCTGACATTGCTAGCATGGATCACTGACAGAACATCGACAGACAAAATATCGAGATGCCAAAATATAGAGGATAAAATATCGACTGACAGAATATCGACTTCCTATCTTCAAACAGGTAAGTACAAAAATATCGACTCCAAAATATCGAGTGTAAAAAATATAGAATATCAAAATATCAATTTTTTTAAGTATGTTAAAAGTAACTTAAAAGTAATATAACAATAAATTAAATTAATATAAACATATTTAAAATACATAAATAACGTAAAATTAAGAAATAATTAATTTAACTTAATAAAAACATATATTAATACTTATATATATATCTACATATTATTAACAAAACATATACAATATTTTTACCGTAGGATAGCGAGAGGGTTAAATGTACTCTAACGACTCCAGTGAGTGCAACAGTAGGTAAAGCGTTGGATAGCGTAGGGGTAAAATTTACTATTCCAACTCCAGAGAGTGTAACAGTAGAGTAAGCGTTGCATAGCGTAGGGGTAAAATGTACTATTCCAACTCCAGAGAGTGTAGCCGGAAGGGAGAGTGTTGGATAGCGTAGGGGTTTAAATTACTATTCCTACTCCAGATAGTGTAACAGTAGGGAAAGTGTTGGATAGCGTAGGGGTTAAAATTACTATTCCAACTCCAGTGAGTGCAACAGTAGGGAAAGCGTTGGATAGTGTAGGGGTTAAAATTACTATTCCAACTCCAGAGAGTGTAACAGTAGGGAAAGCGTTGGATAGCGTAGGGGTTAAAATTACTATTCCAACTCCAGTGAGTGCAACAATAGGGAAAGCATTGGATAGCGTAGGGGTTTAAATTACTATTCCAACTCCAGTGAGTGTAACAGTAGGGTAAGCGTTGGATAGCGTAGGGGTTAAATTTACTATTCCAACTCCATTGAGTGCAACAGTAGGGAAAGTAAATACTTCTTATATAAATATAAATAACATAAATAGTAAAATCTATTACAAAATATTTTTAGAATTGTGTAAATTATATTAAATAATCTATTAAATTGTAAAATACAAATTATTTAATAATATAAATTATCTACTAATACTAATAATTTACCTATTAACAATCAATTAATTTAAATTTTAAAATTATTTTACAAAATAAACTCAGTATATTTTTTAAAACAATGTAATTACTTACAATTAAATTAATTCCAAAACTATTCCTCTATAAACACAAAACCCACTACAGAAATTAAATTAATTACATTAACATATTTATCAATTAATCATTTAAATGTATTTACCTATTATATTGTAATTAATTACCAATTAATAATTATTGAACAATTAATTCTAAATAAATAACTTTTAATTAATTTACATATTCAATTCATATTTAAATTACTTCCCACCCTATTCCCCTATAAACCCATAGCCCGCTAAATTATCAATTAATCAATAACAATTCATTACCAATTATATTTTAATTACTTACCAATTAATAATTAATTAACAAATAATTTCAAATAAATGACAATTAATTAAATAACATATTTTATTTTTTTTAATTAAATTACTTCCCACCCTATTCTCCTATAACCCCAAACCCTGCTACAGAAAATAAATTACAAAACATATAATATATATCACTTAATCAATTAAAATGAATTACCAATTATATTTTAAATAACTACCATTTAATAATTAATTAACAATTCTAAATAAATACCAATTAATTAAATAACATATTTAATTAATTATGTTTAAATTACTTCCCACCCTATTCCCCCATAAACACACAACCCGCTACAGAAAATAAATAACTAGAAATAATATATTTATCAATTAATCAATTAAAATTAATCACCAATTATATTTTAATTAATTACCAATTAATAATTATTTAACAATTAATTTTAAATAAATACTAATTAATTAATTAACATATTTAATTAATTATAATTAAATTACTTCCCACCCTATTCCCCTATAAACCCACAACCCGCTACAGCATTATATTACACAAAAATTAAACATTAATATTAAATTACCTTAAATTCGATATTTTTGTTGTCTATATTCTGTCTAGTCGATATTATGTCCATTCTATATTTTTGAATCGATATTATTGCTATTCTAGTCGATATTACATTTTTCTAGTTGATATTTTTGTAGTCTATATTATGTCTAGTCGATATTATGTCTAGTCGAAATTAAAAACTCGATATTATGTCTAGTCGAAATAAAGTAGGTGCAATCAATTTAGAGGAGAAAGCAGCTAGGCTGGGGTCCTGGATAGCAGTATCCCAGCCAGTCTGAGTCGAAAACAGTGAAACATCAGCAAAAAGAGGGGGTAACTATAAGAAGCAGATCCTACTCTCCTACAATCGCTAAACCCCCTGTCCACTGAGTGATGCAGACCTAATACACTCCCTGGACCTGCATGATCTCTGGTGTACACACCACCCAGATGTCACGGGGTACACCTTTCACTCAGCACCGCATTACACTCAGACGCATATGGACTACTGGCTAAAAGATGCGCGGGATGTCAGTGGACTAGGGGCGTTGATACACTGCCACGTACACTGTCAGACCATGCGCTGGCGACCCTTCATTTAAATATCCAACATTCTGCTGGGTGGGAACGCAGATGATCTCTTCCTACTGCAGACCTTCTGGGTGCTGTGTTCCGGTTTGTGTTGCAAGGTGCCATAACTGAGCTGAATATACAACATTATGGGATGCCTTCAAGGCGTATATTTGGGGCATTTGTATATCCAAACAAGCAGGAGTCTTGCGCATGATCCGTGGGAGCCTGGCCCAAGTTGAAACAATGCTGGCTGTACTGGACGCGTCGCCTCCCACACCTAACACTTTGCACAAACGTAGCTCCCTTATTTTGGAATTTAATGAGCATGCAGATAGGGAGGTGGCCTTGCTGAGCAAATGTCACACAGCATGCCAACATTGGGACAGGGACACCCGGATAGAACTCTGACATGCCCAGTGCGGCACCCCAGGAGAGCTGGACAAATAGTAGCAATAAAGTGTTCCGATGACTCCGTAGCTACTGATGATACAGAAATAATAGCAGAGTTGGTCATGTACTATCGATCCCTATACTCAACTAAACTCCCTAAGGACTTCACACAACATTTAGTCTACCTCGAGGAGGTTGCAATGGTATGGCTCAGTAGGGGACAGGCTGTGTTTCTGAGTGAACCCTTCACTGTCGAAGAGGTCACGCTTCCAATTGATGCATTGGCTGGCACAAAGGCGCCAAGCCTTGACAGACTGTCCGGGATATTCTACAAGACATTCAAAGATATCCTCACACCACAGCTACTCGAGGTCTATGCGGAGGCCCTTGAGGAAGGCATACTCCCCCCTCCATGAGAGAGGCGGCTATCTCCCTACTATTAAAATTGGGTAAGGAGCTCACCAAATGCGCCTCATATTGCCCCATTTCTCTAATTAACATTGACAACAAAATCCTGGCCAAAATGCTATCCACTAAGTTGTCGCTACTCCTGGACCAAATACTTTAGCTAGTGCAGTCTGGCTTTATTCCACATAGGTCCACTGCCCTAAACCTCTGAACCGTCTTCTCAGTCATCAATCAAATAGAGCCAAGTGTTCCTGCAGCAATAGCCCATTTGGACGTGGAAAAGGAGTTTGATTCTCTAGAGTGGCCATTACTCGTTGTCACACTCAGCAAACCGGGCCTCCCAGGCAACTTTCTTGCCTTGATTGTGCTGCTCTGTTCATCACCTACGGCGTGGCTCCGGTTAATGGCTTTCTTTCTTCTTCAATTCCAATCTCACGCCGCACCCGTCAGGAATGCCCTTTATCTCGCCTGCTTTTTATAGTCCCTATTTGTTAATATACCTGTCCCACTAACAAATACTTCATTTTCTAAATTAAGTGGCCTACTTATTTGACTGGTCTGGGCAGGACACAGGCCACAAACTGCTTGGGACACTTTGACACTCCCGTACAACCGGGGAGGGTTTGCAGTCCCGGATCTTCACCTCTATTATTTTATCTATTTATTTATTAATTTCTAGAGCACCTGGTTACACCAACAGTGTGTCCCCTCACTGAGACATATCAAAGTGTGTATACTGCAGTACCTAGGAGGCTCTTGTGATGTACTCTATTCAGTTTTTGTGAACAGCCATGTCTTCAGCTGTCTGTGGAAGATACTTTCGCTGGGTTTCGTTCTGATGGTGATTGGCAAGGTTTTCCAAATTTTAGCTGCTAGGTACCTGAAAGAAGGGCCCCCCATTCGGGCTCTAAATATTCTAAGGATAGTCACCAATGTCATACCCATGGATCTTAGATTACGTCCTGGGGTATATTTGGTCAGTAGTGGTTGAAGGTAACTAGGGCCTTAGTGAGAAAGGATACGATGGCAGTAGCACATCGCCTTAAATACAACTCTCTTCTCCACTGGCAGCCAGTGCAATGTAGTCAGGGCTTTCTTTGTATGGGTTCTACTTGGAAGGCTGAGAACCAAGCGCGCTGCTGAGTTTTGAACCCTTTGTAATTTAGATAGGCCTTTTTTAGAAGAACCTAAATATAGTACATTTCCATAATCTAATTGCGAGGCGATTACTGCATGTACTATGGTTTTCCTGGCTTTAGATGGTAACAGATCTATAACTTTCCACATGGTTTTCATGGCCCCCATAGAACTGCCCCACGACCTTCCGGGCTCTGATTGTCAAAAGATAGTTTGGAGTCGAACCAGATTCCGAGATTTTTCACCTCTGATTTTGGAGCAGGGACTTAGCCCAGTACTTCTGGCCACCAAGCAGATGACCATATGGTATGTGTCTTGTCTACCACTAACACCTCCGTCTTATTCCCGTTTAGCTTGAGGCAGTGGTTTGACATCCAGTCCACCACCTCCTCTAGACATTTGGCAAAGTGGATTGCTGCCTGATCTTTGTTTTGGGATAGCATTACAATTAGCTGCTTGTCGTCCACATATGACACTATCGACGCCTTATGTTTCTCTACACATTCTGCTAGTGGTCCAGCATACATATTGAAGAGAGTGGGACTCATAATTGATCCCTTTGGGACCCTTGGGGCAGAGGGTAGCTATCAGACAAATGTGACAGTTGGGCAACTTGAAAGCTCTGTTAGGATAGAAACAATGTCAGCCACTTCAGACCATTTCTCCTGATGCTGCAATCCTCTAGTCTTTGAAGCAATACTGGATGCGAGACAGTGTCAAACGCTGCACTGAGGTCCAACAGGATTTGGTGGCACAGGCCCAACTTTCTCATCACCCCGATACCCGTATACTATACAGTAAACTTGAATAAGCTTTGGCTGCCCCCAGGCTACTAGGGACTCTATTCCCACTGGGTATACCACTCCATCCCCAAGACATCAAACTACTATATACCACGTGCTGGGGTTGGCAAAAACTCAACTGAATGTTGGGCACCGTCTCCCTATACTCCCAGGCTATTCCACTGCAGAACAACCCATACTTACCGCTACCATCCAAGAAAGTTATTCAGTGTACGTTTGCCAAATTGGAATTATGCACCCTCGGTTCACTATTCTCAGATGGTCAGGCAATCACCATGACTGACATATCCACGCATTCTGAACGGATATACATGGATACATTTATCAGATGCCCCAGGATATTGCGGCATGAATTAGCAAATTTAGCCACACAAATATGGAAATTTAGCAGCTGCACCTTATTTTACTCATAATCATTAATTTTCAGGCTGAAATCAATGGAAACTGTTTTAGCACAGTATTCCACTTTGCAATAGGCATGTTTAAAGTGTTTGCAGCTCTACGGAAGCACAGCTCCATGTCCTAACCTCGTGGGAGGGTGCTTTATTTCTCCCTGGGATGATCTAGTGCCCATGAATGCACACCTTTTGGAGCACCTGTGCCTCCCGGATCCGTGAGGCAGAACAACTCTTCCTCAGGCACCCTAGGGCGCAGGATCGTAGTGGCTAATCCAAATAAGTGAGACATACTGCATAGGGAGGTCACCTCCTGCCTACTCACTGTTTGGACAGGAGTAGTCAGATGTAGTAGAACAAGGTGAGGAGTGAAACCATCTACTATTTGATTAATTGTGTCCAGCGTTTCATAGACATCCAGTTGTAGAAGATTAAATATATAACCTGGAATTATAGGGGTGATCAGATCCTCTCTTATGTTTCGAAAGCTAGTTGCAGTTCCCCCTTGAAGATGGAGTCTTAATTATTAGCCCATAAAGATTCCATTTTGTAGTGATCTCAGGGGCCTGGATCCAGGATAAACTTGAATTTATTGAGGTTCACACTACATAGCTCATCATCTGCTAGTCATCTCTCTCCTGGTAAGTTTGTTCTCAGTGCATTGAAATTATAACATTCTACCATAGACCAGATGCAGTGACATCATAACTACAGTATCAGTAATGAGCAAGTGTCTATTTATAGTTACACTACCTAAAATGTGATTAAAGCATACATAACTAGAACACTAGAATATAACATACCTCCCTTTCTTCAAAAAGACATAAAAACAATAATACAAAAAAATAGTTTGAAAACTTAATAACATGTACTTCCCTAAGTTTGAAAACGTAATAACATGTACTTCCCTAAACTAAGCAACTTATTCACATGTGCTTTCCTTAAGTTAAACCAAATAAAACAATAATTAATCATGATATCTCCGAGGAACAATTGAAACTCTCGTACTCTTCCTCATTTGTGGTATAGATAGATTAATAATAGCACCCTGTCCATCTGGACTGTGACTCCTGGAGGAAAACCCACCTTTTGTCTTAACAACTTTGGAAACGTTCCACCAACACCCAACTTCCACCTGGAGAGCATTATTACCAATCCTAGTAACTTTAAAAGGATCACTAAATTTAGACTTCCCTTTTTTAGTATGTAAAGAATTCTTGCTTCGAACAAAATCACCCACACATAATGAAACCAATTTGACATTATTTTTCTTATCAAATCATTCCTTCTCTTTATCTTGAGTAACATCAGAATTAGTCTTGACAGTTTCCAAGAGCGATTCAACATCAACAAAAGAGTTAGACCATTTAGACATCCATCCAGGTCGAAAACTGGTATTAGCTCTCCTCCTCTCAAAACCTCAAAAGGTGAAACTTTAGT
Source organism: Lissotriton vulgaris (assembly GCF_964263255.1). Lineage (NCBI taxonomy): Eukaryota > Metazoa > Chordata > Amphibia > Caudata > Salamandridae > Lissotriton > Lissotriton vulgaris. The sequence continues at coordinate 828,972,043 of NC_141697.1, read as the reverse complement.
GGACGAATGAGGTGTAGTCCTGTAAAATCACAGCATACTTTCCAGAGATGCATAAACATCGTGCCTACCCTTTACTGCCCACTTAACACAATCACCTATGACCCTGTTCATCCTTTCCACAAGACCATTAGTCTGTGGATAATAATAATAATAACAGTCTGTGTGATAATAGAGTGAGCTCCTAAGATGCTTGACTGCACTGGATTTGAGAAAAGTTCGAAACTCATCACTCAAAAATTGAGTCCCAGAAACAAGAAACTGTGGAAAACCTTCCCTCAAAAATATTTCTTTAAGGAACTTGATAACACTAGAGGAACTGGCTTCTCTGACAACTTTAATTTCCGGCCACTTGGATGTGTAATCCATTAACACCAGAATAAACTTCATTCCCAGTGGTAAAACCTCATATGGACCCATGATGTCAATACCCACTTTGACCCATGGTTTGTCCGGACACTCAATAGGAGACAAAGGTGGAATAACAACCTTGAATGTTTTTTCCGAAGAACCACACACAGAACAATTTTCTATATATGTCCTAATTTCATAGTCCATACTGGGCCTCTAAAAATCTTGACGAATTCGCCGTATAGTTAAAGAAATCCCCAAATGTCCTTCATGAGCTTCCTTGACAGTAATGGAACTAAGAGAATGTGGTGGAATCAACTTCTCACACCTCACAATAAGCCCATCCTCAATTGATATCTCTGACTCAACCTTCCAGTACGGTTGTAGTTCTAAAGACAACGATTTCTCTTTTGGCCAACCATTCTTGACAAACATACAAACCTCTTGTAAAACCCTGTCTTTCAAAAGAGCTGCTCTCCAATAATCTTCAGACCCTACTGCTAGAATGGGAACATCTACAGATGCTACAAAACAGTCTTCTTCATCCTCGTCATTTAACTCTTGAAAACTTGTTCCTTCACACAAATCACCACCCTGGGGATGTCGTGACAAAAAATCAGCTCGCATATTTCTACCGACAGCAATATGCGTGATTTCAAATTGATATTGAAGTAGCTTACTGACCATCATAGTGATTCTGGGTGTGCAGCACTTACTTGGACAATAAGACAAAATAGAAACTAAAGGTTTGTGATCAGTAACTAAATTGAAATGCCTTCCCCAAACATAAGGCCGATACTTGTCAATAGCCCAAAGATAGGCTAGTAATTCTTTTTCAATTACAGAGTATTGAGTTTCAGCACTTCTAAGAACTCTAGATGCAAACGCAATCTTGTACTCTTGATTGTCAGACCATTGAGTGAGAATTGCCCCCAAACCAACTTTGCAGGCATCTACAGTTATAAAGCATGGTAAATCTGGATGAAAAGGTGTGAGTGCATTTCTTTTCCTTAGAATATTTTTTACTTCAACAAACGCACAGTCACACTCTGGTGACCATGAATATTTTATAGAAGTCTTAATAAGGTTGCTGATGGGTCTAACCACTGATGCATAGTTAGGCACAAATCTTAAATAGTATTCTAACAACCCTAATAGTGATTTGACTCCCGTCTTGTCTTTAGGTATAGGTGCGTTCATTATGGCATCAATCAACCCCTGTCTTGGTTTGATACCCTCTTGAGATAACATGTGACCTAGATACTCTATCTCATCACATGCGAACTTGCACTTCTCA